>NW_026562436.1:1632500-2265000 GCF_027474105.1 Poeciliopsis prolifica | reverse complement strand
AACCACTTGGTAAGATTCTGTGTTTTTGCAGTGAGCAGTCACGGATCGTCAGTCAGCTCTTTTTAGTCTCACCGTGGCGTTGGCTCGTGTTAACAGCCGGGTTGTGGGGGCCGGGGGGCGGAATCAAACCTGAGCCGCTGGTGTTTACAAGGCAAAGCTCTGTCAAAATGCTGAGCGACGGCGCCTGATTTAATGCACCTGCCATTTTACGTGGGAGTCAGTGAGGGGGCGTCCTGATTTATTCCTCACCAGAAGTTACCTTCTTGCTTTTCCCACATTTTACAACCACTTAAAAAAAGAAATTCTTCAGCTTTCAGTGTTTATTTGTGTTGTTTGAACATTTCTGTGTTATTAGAATTTATGTTCAATGCAGAATAGTTAAAAAAATGTAAACAAGCACAAAAATCCACTGTGTGCTTTTTTTTACATGACAATAGAAGCTACTTTTAGCCAGTCAGAAGATGCATGTCATTGGTTTTTACAGCAATGGCTGTGAGCAGAACTTATTTATTGCACTGACTCGCTCTTGCTGCTTGATTGCATTGTGGATCGGAACATTTGCTAGAAAAGCTCACGTTAAGAGTCAGGTTTTGTGTTCTGTAAAGAAAGTGTCTCTTTCAAAGTGCATTTTCTGGAGAACTGCCTTCTGTGACTTTAAAGTCTTTGAAACGCTTCAAAAACACTAAAACGTCTGCATGCTCTCGATAAACCTCCCTGATGCTGAGAGCCAAAACGGCCGACCCAATACGCAGCGAGAAAAGAAAAGTTGTTTCACTTTTCACTTCGCCTGGTTCCCTTTGCCACCAACAATATTTGGCGTATTTTATGGTTGCAGAAACGATTGACGACGCTGCCGTCCAATTAGAGACAAGAAGCGTGGCTCTATTACGCAGCTGTGGCAGGCGACTCTCACCAAGGCTGAGTGAACCTCAGAGTGCAGAAAGCAGGAGCAACAAGCAGGAGAGTACGGCTCTAGTGCTTTAATTAATGACTGACTTGTGCAACCAGGCAACAGCGAAGGAAAGACCGGAGTGATGACCAAATTGGGAAACACGATTAAAGGCGCACCACCTCCAGTGGTTTAACATCTCAGACAAGCAGAGGGATGAAAGTTTGACCTCTGCTAATTTCCAAGTCAATGAACTCAACTTGATGCTACCAGCTGCAGCTCAGGAAGACAAACTGCTGGAAAGTCAAGCCTAACCCCTAACCCTAACCCCTAACCCTAACCCCTAACCCTAACCCTCCACGTCCAACTCTAGACATTATCAAAACATTGAGAGAAATGATAAGAGGCGTTAAAAAGTGCTAATGCTAATGTTAAAAGGTCTTTTTGTTGTTGTTTGTTTGTCATATTACTAAATTTGCTAATTACAAATTGCTTCCAAACTTTTTCCTCGTCTAATTTATCCTACAGAGATCAGCCGTAAAACAAATCTCTCCTTTAAAGACACAGTATGTCAATAAAAAAAATGTTTTTGACATATTTGGTCAAACTGTCAAGTTTGAGACAAATAGTCTGTGAACAAAAGGAGCTCCTCTGCTGTCTGCATCAAGACACAGTTCCCAAGTAGAAGCAACCAATCGGAGCCAGGAGGAGGGGTCTTCACGCTGTCAATCATGCTCCAGTATGTGAGAACAGGGAGAAAGTAGAGGAGCTTGACTGTTTCACAGATTGTGTCATGATAAACTGTCATCACATAATAATAGTTTTAACAAATTGGTGCAAAACACTTCTTTTTTTTTGTAAAAGTTGCATACTGCAGATTTAAACATGTTTTGTTCAAATATCTTTTGAATTATAATAATTTCAGTAGTCAGATTTCTTCAGTCAGTCTGTCAGCATATTTGCTCTATGTGCCTTACAAAAGTTCTTCACATCTCTCAGACTTTGAGAATCTCTCTTCCTCTTTAGGTGAACATAACAGATGTTCTGTCAGATTTGACTGGGTTTTGACTAGGCCATTTCAAAACCTTGCCCTTTTTTCCCCGAAGAGATTATTTTGTTGAGTTGCACGTGTAGAAGGATCCACTGTGAAGAGGATACGATTCCTCTGAGCTAAACAAAAACCTCTTATCCGTCCGAAGATAAGAACCCAGAGTCTGAAGCTGTTACTGTAGGCATGCTGAACATTGGTAAATTTCGAAAGCTGAAGCTGAACTCCGTCGGATCAGAACACATTCTCCCACAAAGTCCTGGGACATCTTAGCCGAGCCTGCATGTGATTTAGTCCAGACAAACGGAGAATGCGGCAGGTTGGTGTCGCGTCAGGAACACAAGTACAAATTGGAAGTTTCTTTACAGGTGAACAAGTGAACAAAGGTTAGAGGAACCCTCCTGCTGTAGCCCAGAGTCATTTCTGTTTAATACCATTCCGTGTGTTCGAAGGCGGGCGTGAATCATATACATGTAGTAGATTTGTTTCAGTGCCTGTGACTCATGTAGGAAAGTGTTTTGTTACCGTCTGAGACATTGGTACCTCGCATCTTATGCAGTCTAATTGAGAGAACCAAGGACAAACAGTACAAAGGCAGACAGAATGCGGCTGTCACTGCAGAAGAAGAAGAAGAAGTGATAAACTGATTCTGTCTGCAGAAATAAGAACGAGCTTTACACGTATTTTCCTGTTCTGTTTTCTCTCACCAGCCAGAACCTTTTATTTATTTATTTATTTATTTATTTATTTATTTATTTATTTATTCAGCCAGGTAAGTTGATTGAGAACAAACTCTCATTTTCAGCAACAGAATAAAACTATACATGTGTTTACTTGCTTGTGTTGTTTCCAGGGTAATATCTGGGCGTTAATTTGGGGGGTTTGGAAATTGATTTCGGCTTTTTGGGTTCATGTTTCTTTGACGTTTTTCACTTGTTTTGGTTTGGCCCTGATAACTTTCAAAAAAGAGTTGGCCCCTGGTCACTGAGTGAAGTCCAGTTCAGACTCTTCTAATTCAAGCTGCATTCTCAGGTGGAAGAAACTGCAGATCAAACCCAGAAAGTGGGAAACACTTGACAGTACAGGTTAAAAACAACATCAGTGTAAAGAATGTTTTCTATACCATAATGACGGTCGTTGTTCTACTTCTGAGTTCTATGTTAGATTAAAATAGTATTTCTTGTGACGCTTCACTTTATTTTCTAAAACTGTTTTGTAATCATCCACAGACATCGGTCCTACAACATCTTGATTATCTTAATCTGGGGCCAAGAGGGATGGAGGCAGAAGTCTGCAATCCGGGCATAGCGATGGATTCAGGTAACCCTTTGCTAAAAGCAGTTTTCCTCAGACGACTGAGGCTCACCAGGCTGCTTTTAGAGGGTGGTGCATACATCAATGAGAGTGACGGCCAAGGCCAGACACCCTTAATGGTGGCTTGTCGGACCAAGCATGTCGACTCCCAGAGTGCCAGTCGGGTTAAGCTGATCCAATTTCTCTTGGAGAGAGGAGCAGATCCAAACATTCAGGATAAGGAAGGACGCTCTGCGTTGATGCACGCCTGCCGGGATCAGGCTGGTCCCGAGGTGGTGTCTTTGCTCCTGGCCAGCGGAGCTGACATCAGCTTAGAGGACCAGTCCGGAACGTCGGCATTGGTCTACGCGGTCGTGGCCGGAGACTGGAAGGTACTGAAGCTTTTGCTCGACACATGCAAGGCAAAGGGGAAGGAGGTGATCATCATAACCACTGACAAGTTTCCAAATAGAAACCTGTCAGCCAAGCAGTACCTAAGCATGCCTGTAGCCGATCCCGTCAATGAGACCGATCCGATGACAGCAGCGCCTCCTGCGTCTCCCTCTGAAATACAGCTGATCACCTCCCCGCAGTGCACGTCCTCCTCTTTATGTCCCCCCAAGCAAGTGTTTTCTTTTAAGGAAGGACAGATCTGCGGTGCCAGCTCCCATCCGTGTTCGCCGTCTCGGTTTCGAGGACTCGGTCAAGCAACGCCTGGCGGACTGCAGCAACCTCTACAGAGACTGAACTCCGAGCCCTGGTTAAAGATTCCAGCATCTCTGCTTTCTGAACCACGCCAGGCAACTTTTAACCAGACCGAAGATATTTCCTTTACAGTTCCCAACCTGGAGAGGGACAGCAGCAATAGCCTCAAAAGCTTCAGACATTATGGAAGAAGATTAGCAAAGGATAGAAGCATAGAAGATGGCAAGAATGACTGTAGTGAACATGAAGGAGACATGATTTCTTTATCAGGTCTGCTTTCGTCCCACTCTGCCTCTCACCCCAACCTGCACTCTGGAACTCATGGCACTGACCCAGCCGCCGGTTCTTCAGCTCTCTGTAGTGCCAGCAACCTTAGTGCGACCTTTCACAGCACGGCCTCATCCAGCCTTAATCATGTCATACAGACACACAAGCTGAGCGCAGACATCTACGGCTCCGACCCACAGCTAGCTGTGGATCTTCAAAGTCTCTCCGAAGAACAGAGAGACAAAGCCCCGTTGGATGGCAAGAAACTGGCGCCGATGCGTTGCTCGACCACCATGGGCTCCAGGGACTCCCTGAAAGGCCATAGCAAGAGAGTCTTCTCTTTGTATGAGCGCCGGGGGTCTGGGACGTTCCTGCTGGATCACAACCATCAGGCCAGGCCAAGATCTCTGCCACCGTTGACCAAAAACCCCAGCATCAACGTTGCTAGTAACAGTTTGGGCAACGGAAGCGGTTTCTCCGAAAAAGAGCTTGGTCAGAAGGGTTTCCTGCCCAGCGCCCCACCTGGACAACCCAAGGAACTGACCCGGAGGATGCTGCTGAGGAGACACTCGATGCAGACCGAACAGTTCAAAAGCTCCGTCTGAAAGGGGAAGGGAGAGTTCACTGTGTTCTAGGTGGCTTCCGTTGGGAAATCATTGGGAAATTTGTCACGATAAAAATAAATGAAAAAAAACAAAGTATACACCCTGTTGCAGATTGAAAGACAAGCTAATCTTGACCCAATATGTTCAGCATTGATTTCCAATGAATGTCTGTTTTATTAATGGAAATGGAATAAACCAACCCTCTAAGCCAGAACCTGGTTGACCCGCCCTAATGAACAACAACGAGAAAATCCTGAAGAAGATCATTGACACTGGAACTTGAGCTCAAGCGTTTTGTGTGAAAACACATCTTTACTTTTTGGTTTTTAAGTTTCAGTGATGCCTTAACGTTCTGATATCATCTTCATGTGCTTATTTTCATAAACGTTCGTTATCTCAACCTCATTTTTGTTTTAATCCTATCTTAATTTACCTCTGTTTTACCCCATCCCTCTTTGTTTTCTTGTTTGACATTCATTTCTTATTTCTGCTCATTTCAACTTGTTGCACCACCGTTCTCCAGTTCTTCTTCACAGCACTGTACCTCAGTGACAGTCCAGCGCCAGGATGTGCTGTGTTGTTTGTTGCTTCAGGTTCTGTCCGCTCTGTTCCAGGTATGTTGTAAAAATGATACTTTGTGCTCTTTGTGTGCCTCTCATCCACATCGAGATAGACTTTGGGGGATACCTTAAAAAAAAAAACAACTAAAAAATCAGTCTACCAATGTAGACAAGTAGAGATTTTGGAAATGCTAAAATACCAGCCTAGTTCATTCTCTCTCACCATCTGTGCTTAAAATAAAAAACTAGCGGTGGAGCCGTTTGTAGAGGCTTTCCCAATATTTCCCACTTCCATATTGTTCCATGAAACCTTCAAGCATGAGCTGAAAGGCTTAAACTCTGTCTGTAATAACTGATGTATCACTGTGAGCTTGATGGAAAGTCAATAAATCCTCAGAGCGGAGGAAGGTTCCAGTTTCAGCAGACTTTACTATTTAAAACTTGGCTTTATTTTTTTTCTTTGCTTTCAACCAAACAACTTGAACGTATAGTTTGCTCTCGTTTTGATGTCCGGAAACTAGTGGAGGAATGACGTCGTTTTTCTGCCCTGGTCTTGTATAAAAGGCTTCAGCACAACTTTCCAAAGAAGAGACAACCCGGAATCAAAGCCTGAGTTCAAGCCTGGATTTACAATTTGACCTTCAAAAGTTACAAAAGCAAACAGACACACTGATGGAGATGTGTGAGGATCAGCAAAACGAATGGCAGTTATGCCCCCTTGTGGCAATAATGACCGATGAGTCACAAGGCACCGATTCACACTGGATGTCAATACTAATGCTATGAAATGTCTGCTGTCAAAAAAAAAACAGAAAAAAAAAATTCTTCATATTAATGTTTAAAAATTCTTTGTGAAATTCTGTTCCTGACTGCAAATGTTTAAAATGTTTGTTGCTCAGTTGAAAAAAAAAAAGAAAAAAGAAAAGAAAAGAACGTGTTCAATAAAAGATTTTATTCAGATAAAAATGTATCACAGATCATTGCAAAATACACCACAGGGTAGGAAACATGCTAATATTCCAAACTGTGTGCAAGAGAACAAAATCACAACCCGCATATTTACAGTCATTTTACAGTGAAACAGTGATGAAAAATAAATCGGCTGACATCAGTTCAGTGTAGGGCAAATTGGGGGTGCTTTGGGGGGGGGAAGACAGTATGGATGAATGAAAAAAAAAAAAAAAAAACAGTTACACAAAAGTGTTTTGCTGCAACCTGAAGTTTGAAAACAAAATGTTTGAGTAGGTTTATGTCTGGTTGAATGATGTGTGTGTCCAGTTGATTTATTTATTTTTTTCATTTTTGGGGGGATTTAATTGTAATCCATAGGAAAGGGGAGGGGGGACAGGAGGAGGACCTTTGAGAACCACTGGTGTAGGGGAACCTACTAAAACCAAACATTATTTTTCATTTTCTTTTCACTTCAAGGACAAGTCGCAAAACTCTTCCACTAGACAATAAATATGTGATGATAATCACTCAAAATACAAACGACGACATAATACAAGAAAAAAAAGAAATACAACATGAAAGTTGCATTGAGCAACTTTCATGTTGCTCAATGCAAGTCATCCTAGCTTTGGAGACAAACTTACTGCCAAAAAAAAAAAAACAAAAAAAACAAAAAACAAAAACAACTTGCCAACCCAGATTTACAGCAGTCCTTCCTGCGCTGGACGGGAGTTATTGATCCGGACTCATTCAGGTCCTGCGGTCATAATCACCGACCATCTTCTTGATGTGGTTCAGTTTGTGCTTCAGATATTTACACCTGCGCTTCTTCACCTGGTAATCTGGAGACTGAAGAGACAAAATACAGTTTATATGAGCGAGAAGGCAAGAAAGGAGGAGAAGGCTAAAAATAAAAAATTAAAAAAACAGTCTCCATCAAATATTTTTGGTCCAGTTTCCAGTAGAAAAATCTCCGTACACTTGAATCAAGACGAAACTAACTTTATAGACGAGCTTGTTTTAAGTCCATAAACCAGAATATAAGTTGAGAAAATAAAAAAAAAGGAATTTTGTGATAAAAATTATGAATTTTGAGTGGGAAAAAAAAGAGTCACAATTTGGATTTTCTTTTCCGAAAAGTACTGAATGCTACAGTCATTATGTTTTTATTACAAAACACAGCCTGCAGTTTTCAGAATGAATCCATGTGTACAGAAAAGAAAAGCTTTCGAAGCCCACTTGAACACAACTAAACCCTTTTGAAAGCAATTTCCTCCAGGATGTCAGTCTGTGCGTATTGCACTTCCTGACTGAGCTGGTGGTCATTTGTGAATGGAGACTGGAAGCGGAAATAAGACAATGTCCTGCAGAGGGACATCGAAGCTCTCCTAAACCGTTTAGTGAGATCCTGAATGATGAAACTCACCTTCTTTATTCTCTTCAGCTTGTTGTACTCATCCAGAGTGTCCTGTCAACAAGCAAACACACATTTCAACAAATGAGGCTGAAAACCATTTTATGTGCTTTTCTTTCTCTGCTGTCGTTTTTAACTTCTGTCTAGAAACACTTTGTGTTTCCTTTGGCTGGACGATAAATGCAAGTTGCCTGTCTCAGGAAAGGTCAGCAGGTTTTGGGTTTTGGGAGTTCTCACCAGGAACTGTGGGCTTCCCTCCTCCAGCTCGTCCATCTCTCTGTCCAGATTGGACAGGTCCTTGTTGAGGACGTCCAGCTCCGCCTGCAGGTCTTTGTACTCCAGGTGGTCGCGGTCAAACTCCTGCTTGTAGCTGTTGCGCTGCTGCTCGTTTTCTATCGGCGGGAACTCACTGCGGGACGGAGGACGATTAGATCAACTTGAATCTGTCACACATGAGGGGTCTCAGCTCGGCCGGACATGTCCCGGTTGCCTGGCTACCTGTCGAAGTCGTCGTCGTCCAGCTCGTCCCCAGACGAGTTGTAGTCCGTGTCGTAGTCCTGCCCGTCGACGCGGTGCGGCCGACCTGCGCGCCTCTTTTTGGGCCGCCCCGCTGAGCTTGCCATCTCCGAGCTGCTGCTGCTGTAAGGGGCCCCGTTCTGCAAGGGCCTGTCAACCACAGGTCTGTGAAGCAAAGAATTTAAAACGATTAGTATATTAATATCAGACGCAGGGCCCAGTTTATGAAAAGCAACCTTCCTGTGACGAGAGGAAGCAAGACCTAAACAAAAGCAGAACTGCAGATGGAGGCAGGGCCGGTCCAAGCCTTTTTGGGGCCCTAAGCAGATTTTCAGTTGGGGGACCCGCATATTGACATGTCAACATATTGATCAGTTATCATGGCTTTTAATTCTAATCTTACGAAAGTAGCAAACAAATAGAAAATGTTTGGATTTTGAGGTGCAGCGTTGCAATAAGCAATAAAAATGAGCTCAATCATTTCCACTCTTATAATTTCTTGAATGGCAGTTTTGCTTACAGAGACATCACAATCCATTTTCGCTGTGGTTCCGCTTGTGTGTGGCTTTTATTTACTGTCGTCGGTTGTTATGATTTAAATCTAAATGGTTGCATAACTCAACTCTTTCTAGACACCGTCATCTTCCCTCGTCAGCACAGAAACATTTCGCATAGTTTCGCAAACGTGACTCATGTCTCAGTTGGTTTTGGTCTCGTGAACTTCGCCTCTGCCGCAAATGCTTGCACTGATTTTCCACTAGCAAGCAAGAATCCCTTCGAATGCACTGTTTTAGTAGCACAAAGTCTGAGTCCTCACTGCGGGGTGTAGCTTATGGGGGGTTTGTCGTAGCTGCTCTCATCATCCAGGTAACTCCTGGAGCCTCTCCGCTTCTCCGAGTAGTCTGGGTAGTCTGCAGCTGGGGCGTCTTCAGGGGGAGCGGACACGTTGTTCACCTTCGAGAGAGATTCAGACGAAAACATGAACATGGGTGAATACGTCTCAAAGTTTTGATGGGTTTTTTTATAGCTAAGTTGCATCTTTTTGTCAACCAAATAAGTACCATTCCTTTGAATGAGACAAAACTGCCTACAAATATCTACAGTAAAAGTCTCTGTGGTTATCAACATGTATATTCAATAAGTGAACAACACCAGTTTGGAGGACGGTCTTGGTTTTGACCTCCGTTAAAGTGAAACCTCAGGTCTATTGCCTGGACTTTTCTGCAAGTCATGTTGCCAACAATCAGATCCTGTTTTGTGCACAGCTGCAAAACTATTTCAGCCTGTGAGCTAACAATCAGAGATCTATCCTATGTCCCTTTATTTTACTTGATTTTTTCAAACGTCACAACGTTGCTCAGAGTAATTGAGTCTATTGGTCATTGTTTCACTTCCCCGTCTGTCTGTGTCCCTCTGAGCAAAGCACAGATATCTACAGATGTTTCCTACGAAGTGTTCAGAAAGCAGCTGAAACAATCGGATGATGTTGAAAGCAAAGCTTGGAAAGCAAGGAAACATTTTCTTGACAAATAAGGAAATAAATCAAAAGTAGCTGCAACAGTGATCTTTTTTTACAAGGTGAAACAAGTCATATCAAAACTGACATGTTATTTTTAGCCTGGCATTTCAGCAAGCTGCTTTGTTAAAAAAAAACAAAACAAAAAAAAAAAACATTGTCCAAATCAAGACTGTTGTTTATTGAAGACCACGGCCTTATGAGTCAAGGCAAATACATATTTAGAAAAATATCAATTAAACCTGACTTCCCCAGCATCTGTTCCTAACAAAACTGCTTTGTAACAAATTTCTAATTGATTACATAACATTGGATACATTTTAATATATCTAATAAACCTCCTAAATAACTAATTTTGAAAACTTATGAAGCACTCCAAATATGAGGTTGTCTCACAAAACTTAAAGTGAAACTTTTAAACGCTTTAATGCTCAATCAATTCTATTCTGTATACAGAGAGGCTTTGGATCCGACTTCAGCTACAACTCTTTGTTTTGTTTTTTTCTCATTCAGTAGCAACAGACCATCAAATAAATAATAAAAAACTGACTGTTTGAAACTGGGTGTTACTGCTGAATTTTAGTTTCTGAAGTGGCCACTTTGACAGACACTTGCTTGAGTAAATCCACAGAATTTCTGACATTTCTGGTATGATGCACCTGTATGAACTTGTCCTCTGTTTCATAACGAGGATACACCCATAAAAATAGGAAGCTCACAACCAAAGAGTAGTTGCACTGGATAAGCACTTTTAAACGTGTTCTCACAAAACACCAGTAGAAAAAATGTCACTGGTTCTTAGTATTATGCTGCTATTGTTGTGCTATTGGTCCAACTGCTGAGCGGTATACACCGGGTATACACCAGGAATACACCAGGAATACACCAGAGCAGCAGTCTGACCCGTTTTTTCAGTCGATTCTCTGAAGTGAGCT
Organism: Poeciliopsis prolifica; assembly: GCF_027474105.1. NCBI lineage: Eukaryota > Metazoa > Chordata > Actinopteri > Cyprinodontiformes > Poeciliidae > Poeciliopsis > Poeciliopsis prolifica. The sequence continues at coordinate 2,254,301 of NW_026562436.1, read as the reverse complement.
GAAATACTCGGAGTCGGCAGAACTGAGTGTCATCAAGACTCCCATCAAAAGTGAGTCATGCACTCATGGCTGCTTGCTCCATGATATTATGAAAACACATTTCAAACACATTTGACCATCATGACTCATTGCCAGATGCGAATGCTGACATTGCCAGATGTGAATGCTGACATTTCAAACGGCAGAAACCTTCGCGGCAGAACGTCGACTCCTCTGACTGAAACTGTCTGAACGCCACGCCTTGAAACTGCAGGAGGAAGGACTTTAGACTCCACCTTCTGTACTGTTCATAAACACAAGACTATAGCTAAACTGGTTTTTCCACTTCCTCATCTTCACTTCCTTGATTGCTGAACACCTGAGAGCAGGTTATAGAGAGATTCTTTCTACAGGGAAAGAATCCAAGAACCTCAGCTCACTCTCCTTTGTTCTTAAAGTGTTTCGGTAACTTAGAGGTTCTGCTAAGGCTTAGACGTGTAAAAGTCCAAGGTTTTTAGTCGACTGGACGTTTTCCAGCCAACTAAATAAGCCAAGCAAAGTGCCCAGGTTAAATCGAGCCAATCAAACCTTGAGATGTATTGGACTGCAACGTTGACCGAACCGTCAAGCTCCTGTAGCCGTCGGTCAAAGAATACCCAAAATTTAGATCGGCAGCAGCCAAAACCATTTATGTGTTCATTTTATGTCTGACTGTTGTTTAGCCTCTTAAACTACAGAAAAGACAAGTACCAAGTACTTTTCATCTAGTTTCCAGAGCAAACATTTAAGCACATTGTAAATGAGACAAAACTTTTCAGTAACTTTTCAGCAAGATGTACGACCTTGTTTAAGGTCAGCAATTCCTGAGGATTGATTTTAAAAGTTCACGTTTCACTGGCAGATTATTTCACTTGTAAGATTTTCACCATAATCTGAGTTAAATAATCTGTCAATGAAACTAGTACTTTCTTTTCCTATTTAGCAATATTTAGGAATTATTGACTTTAAACAAGGTTCAATTTATCGTCCAGCAAAATTTGTTACCATGTCAGGTGAACTCACAAGTTAGTTTTATCTTAAAAACGTACCAAGATGATTAGAAACCATCCCAAAACTCCATGTTAAGTTTTTGTGCTTTTGCAGTGTTAGTGGAATGGTTTGTGCCTGGTAAGCAGAAAAAATAAAAAACATTGTTTGCACCCACATCAACTATCCATGGCCACATCTCCATGATGACTCAGCATGAGAAATAAATTGAGAGGATCTCAGTTTTGCATTTGTGATACACAGAGAGCACCTTCAGGTTTCTGTTTTTAAATTTCATTTCATTTTTTATTGCACCAACATGCTTCAGATCTCAATCACATATAAACACCAGAAAAATATGAATGGTGTTTTCAGTTGATTGTATCTATTAAGGGAAAGGCTGTCCAAGCAAACCCATTGGTTCCATTTGAAAATAATTCACATCCCAAATACCCTTGAAAAATCATGGACTGACTGTCATGTTTTATTTTCTTTGGACAAATTTCTCTCATCCACATCTGCTCCTCTGAATCAATCAATTAGAAAGAATCCGTCTTCCAACACAAGATAAGCCAGTGGTTCCCAAAGTGTGAGGCGCGCCCCCTAGCAGGGGCGCAATGACATTGCAGGGGGGCACAGGAAGCGGTATGGATGAATGAAAAAAAAAACAGTTACACAAAAGTGTTTCACTGTAAAGATGGTTTGTAGTTTGTTTTGATGCAACCTGAAGTGTGAAATAAACTTCTGTGGAGTTTGAAAACAAAATATGTGTGTATAGGTTTATGTCTGGTCGAATGATGTGTGTGCCCGGTTGATTTTTTTTTCCTTTTTGGGGGGGATTTTATTGTATTTCATAGGGGGTCCCAGAAAGTATTTTGGTACCACTGAGAAAGGCTAAAAGGATATAGACAAATATAACCCTGATCTAAAGAAATTCAAGAAGAAACAAGAAACAAACTCATTGACAGTGAAAATCTCAAAAGTGTTTTGAAGCAAATCCCAAGGCTTTCAATTCTCAGTCAATCGTGGTGCGAGCCAGTCTCCAAGGCGATAAATCTCCAAGTTACTCCAAGAGAACATCGACGATTCATCAGGGAAGTCACAAAACAATGTCTGAAGCTCCCCAGAGGTCATTGTCAGTGGTGTTAGTTTCAAAGATGCCCAGCTGACATTCAGCAAGAACACATCGTCAATCCAAGAGTTTTGGACTGACGACTAACAAGACTAAGGTCTTGTGATTTGGGTGACGTCCTATAATCAATGGAACCATGAACCATAATATCACTGTCTCACAAAATAATAACACTCATTGTCTAATGGAAGTTCTAACGGGTGGGTTAAGCAGCTTTTAGGTTAAAGGGACAAATACTTTTGCCACATTGAGCACAGCTGGCTTTTTCCACCTAATCAATGAAATAATAATTTTAAAAAATACAAAAAACAATGGGTTTTATTACCTGAAGCATTAAATGGACCAGGGCAGAGCACTGATTCTTACAATCAGATACAAACAGAATCTTTGTCTCTATCTATGTCTTGCTGAGTCATAACAGAGCTGATGTGACGGAAACAAAAACAAGGTATCTGCATTCCAAGCAGAAACTAAATACATTTCCCCTTTTCTAAAAGTAAAACACCTGGAAGTTGATTGGACAGAGAAATGTCAAATGTGTTTTCACAACCTTGTAGGCTGATCTGCCCTCAACTCGCCCATATGGAAGATTTCAAAAAGCAAAGAACGAAGGCCACACTCCATCACTCACCCACGCCTCGACGTCCTCAGGAGGTGCGAGATCATCCACGACTTTGAATTTCTTCCACAAGATGTTCTGTTTTCCATAGTTGTTGATCTTCTGTCGAGTCTTGAGGGCGAAGACGAGCATGATGATCAAAGCTGCGGTCACCATGAAGCCGAACACGACGGCGATGGCCTAGTGGAACGTAAACCACAGAGTGTAAATTTGTTTCACACGCAGGACACGTGTTTCAGGATGGCACCGATGTCGCGAGGGTTTACCTCCTGTGGTTCCACCACGCAGTAGTGGTAAAGGTACTGGTTCTGAAGCAGTCCTGTCATCTGTTGTTGTTGATATGGAGCACACAGAGCCGCAATCTGGCTGCCGTAAACTGTGGAGGCCTGGGATGAGGGGTTTATTGCCACCAAGTACACTATGGTGGCTACGAGCATCAACAGTGCCAGGATGGGGCAGATGATCAACACGGCCAGGTAGAACTTCCTGCTCTGAGACAGGCTCTGATGAGACACGATGATGATAAAGACGATCAAGGAGAAGATGAAGGAAAAGGCGGCCATTGTGATCATAAACCCTTTCCCAGCCCGGGGGTCATTGTAGTTTCCCCCAATTGAGCCGTAGCCATAACTGTTTCCGGCTCCATAGTAGTTTGATCCTCCATAACCTCCCTGTCCATACATCCCTCCATAATTTGGGTACATTCCCCCAAAGCCGGACATGGCTCCCTGACTGTCATACGCCAGCGTTGAGGCAACGCAGGCAAAGATGGCCACACACAGCACAAGGACAATGATGGCCATGATTTTAAGGATCCCCGGAGGCGAGGACCAGCGGTAGAAGTGCTGAAACTCATCGTCAGGGATGTAAGAGTAGGCTGACTGAGGAGGTCCATTACTGCAAGTGGAACAAACAAACCACTGTTACAACCCAAACTACAATATTTAGATTTTATTGATAAATGGACAGTGCAGAAAACAAATCTTTTGATTTTGGACCAGATTTCTTATTTGTGTTTTTTTGTTGATCTCTGTTTTGTAAATAAGTTAATACAGTCATAACCATGAGATGTATTTAAAAAGCAGTAATACGTCTTCCTGTTTCTACCCCTTACAGTTCAAACAACAACAATGCTTGTTTTATATTTGTTTGCGATAGATTAGAATAGAATCAGCCTTTACTCTCCAGTAAGTGGGACATTCAGGTGCAACAGCAGCATCAGGTATAAAGATTCTCACAAAAAGTTCTTAAAAGTGTTAAAAGGCAATATATTAAACCAAAAAAAAAAAAAAAAAAAAAAAAAAAAAAAAAAAAAAAAAGATTAGCAATAATAAGAATAATAGTGAAAATTAAAACTGACAGTTAAGTTGTGCTTTTTCTGCTGCAAAATCAACAGTTTCATCAGGGTTTGATGAATATCGACAGGAAAAATGAAACAAAATAAACAACAAAAACCAACAACTTACTATCTATTATCCTCTTCATAGGGAGGGGGGCTCCCATTGGGTTTGGAGGACATATCTGTTTGCTCCACTCAACAGTCCCAATCAGAACAACCTGCGAGAAGGTTTCCTGTTAGACTGGATACACCAAACCCATGTTGTGCCAATAAGGAAAAGCAAGACCAAACAGTTCATGTCTAAACCTTGTGGCAGTTATTGAACAAAATTGTTTTTGTCTCCCATTAAAGGTTATTTACAGTACCTTAATTGAATTGAAGCTGAATCCACAGATATGCCGCTGGGCCTTTTTTTTCTTTTTTTTACCACTAAATCCAAAGACAGAACTGAGAATGTCCCTGTCCCTGTTGCTGTCAGGCTCCTCTGCTCCAAAATGTCTCTAGTGAAACTGCAGCTGCTGCTGAAAACAACCTGGACCACACCCAGAGCCCAGCTCCCTGGGAGCTTAGCTCCGCCCCTCCCGACAGGTGTCTCTCTGCTGAACCAGACCGGATGTTCATATTTTGACATGCAAGGTGAGAGTAGTAACACAGACAGAACAGAATGTTTACCTGCTGTGGAGGCACAAGAACCTGGTTCGGCAGGCAGGGCCGGCCCAAGCCTGAGGGCCGGACCAAGCCTGAGGGCCGGACCAAGCCTGAGGGCCGGACCAAGCCTGAGGGCCGGACCAAGCCTGAGGGCCGGACCAAGCCTGAGGGCCGGCCCAAGCCTGAGGGCCGGACCAAGCCTGAGGGCCGGACCAAGCCTGAGGGCCGGACCAAGCCTGAGGGCCGGACCAAGCCTGAGGGCCGGCCTTTAGGCCCTAAGTGAAATGTGGTTTTGCTAACAATGTGGACCGGCCGTAATCAGCAGTCCGATCGCCCCACTGTGCCCAACTGAGAATGTGGACCGGTACCGGTACTGGACTGATTCTGAACCTTCAAATGATTTTAACAGAAGTTCCACATTACTGTACTTAGTAAAAATAATGTTTGTTTTAGCCACAGAATGATTATGGACTGACGAGACTAAGGCCGAACTCTTCGTTCGGCGTGTGTCTCGTTACATCTGGTGTGTAAAGTAACAGCACGTTTCAGAAAAAGAACAGTGAAACATGGTGGTGGCAGTATGATGGTCCGGGTCCGTTTTGCTGCTTCAGGACCTCAAAGAGTTGCTGTGATAAGTGAAACCTCAAATTCTGCCATCAACCAAATCATCTCAAAGGAGAACTGCTGTGACATAACCTTAAAAAGGATGGAAATCCCTCCAGTGTGTCTGAATTGGAACAATTCTGCAAAGACGTTTCAGCAGCTAAAATTTCTCCACAGCTGGAAAGCACTTCTGACCCTCGACTGGAGTTGTTGCTGCTAAACGTGGCTCAGCCAGTTAGTAGCTTTAGGGGGGAATTGCTTTTTCACACAGAGCCATAGAGGTTTGGATTATTTTTGTCTCTTCATAAACGCCATTTAAAGCTGCAGTTAGTGTAGAACTCAGATAAACTGTCTGAGCAAGACCCAACTTGTCCTCTGAACGTTATGTAATAGAAAACAGCAGCTGAGAATGGAGCAAAGCTCAGTGTCTCACCACATAAATATTTAGGTTGCACATCAAGGGAGAATTTGAATTCTTCTTTCAGTGTGTTGTTTTCTATTTGAAGCCATTTGAGTCGCCTCCTGCTGGCCATTGCAGAAAACGCAGGAACTTTAACATTAGCCTTCAACATCCATCCCTTTTACAACCCATCCTGTTTCTGTGTCTCATGCAGGACACAAGATGATGGAAAGAAGTGATAGAGGCAAAGAGAGCCAACAAAAACAATTCCACTCGATTCCATTTGATTTATTATTCTGCAACAGAAAAGCTGTTTTGCAATTACCAGACACCTCAGCTTACACAAGACGGAAAAATGATCTTCTTAGCCAACCTAATATGCTCATGTTGCACATTATTCCACAACAATGTTACTTAAACATTTTTTTATTTAAAACCCTCCTGTGGTCTTCAGGCGGTCTTGCACTTTTACAAGGTTTTTGTGCGTGTGTGTGCGCATGTGATTCCGGGAACTGACGGTCTGACGGAACAATCCCGTTTCCCAGCTGTCCGACCGCGAGATCGGCTGTCGTGCTCAGACCACATGAGCGTTAAACACATTAAAGCTGCACCGATTTTTGAATGATACTTAAAATAGAAATTAAATAGTTTTCCATGAATATTTGTCCATTAGATTGATAAACAACAACAAAAACAGCAGGACTGCATCTAAAGGTATCACATGGTTACTTTAATTAGAGAACCACACATTATCGTCACATAGTTATATTTTCATTTAAACTATAGATGCTTAAAATGTTGAACAGAAATCTAGATAAGCATGATACTTTTCAGTGAAAAAGAAAACATTATTTTTATTCTCTGAAATGGTAGAACAGCATTAGACATCACATGTCTAATGTGATGCATATATATATATATATATATATATATATATATATATATATATATATATATATATATATATATATATATATATATTTATATATATATATATATATATATATATATATATATATATATATATATATATATATATCTCACATTAAAAGACAGAGATGCATTAAAAAAAGGAACAGTGTAGCAGTAAAAACAGTCCTCCCAGAAGTTAAAGGTTTTCTGCCAGTTATTTATTTTTTTTTTTAAATAAACACAAACTCTGCCACAGAAATGAAGAGGAGGTGACCAGCAACAGGAATAAGGCGAACATTTTTTTAAAGATCTCCCAGTGATTGAACGCAAACATTTTCACCTGATAGCAGTGCGTTTTGTGAAATTCTATTTTTTAGCTACATTTACAAATCAGTCTTACAGTGTTTATATATACGAATAATTGCATATTCAGACCACATTTAAGCAAAGAGCTTGTGGTTTTTCCTCACCTTTGATCACAGACACACAACACGCGCACAAACACATGGTGCTGGGGTGGACTTTGAAACAAACCAATTCTTCCTATCAGCACCATTTTAGATTATTATACCCTGAGAAAGGCTTTGCCTCAAAACAAGTCAGACTTCACAGCTGCAAATAAAAGCTAAAACCCTCCCCCCCAAGACATTTAAATTAAATGGTTTCTACCTATGAACTTTTCAGTAATTGTTATAGATTACTTTTAATATTCTTTATTTTTCTGTTCATTCTTTGTTTATTCCCATTAGAATTGAACTTTGACATGAATTACAGGAAGGTTGATCTTACTACAATGAAGTTTATTGTGAATTTGGAAACATTGGTGGCCATTTAAGAAATCCTAAGATGAGGATCTACTTTCTCTACGGTCAAAACCTTTTGCACCAGGGAACAAAATCACCAAGATAAAAGTACTCATTTGTTATTATTTTATTATGTTTGTAATAGAAACATTTTATAGTATACTCACACTATAAAATGGTAGAAAAGAAACTAAGACAAGTAGAGATATTTATCTTAGTGAAAGAACAATGTACGATTCAAAAACCTTTTGGGTTGAATGTTTTCTACTTTGTTGATCTAAAAACATATTTTATGGTATTCAGAGAAAAAAAAACTTGCAGTATTTAGTCAAGCTTAATGTAAGGGTATCTTCTCACTCGTACTTACTATTATGTTAAAATGTAAGCAATAAAAACGGGAAGAGATTTGTTTACACCCAATAGTTTTGATTTAAGAAGATATAAATTGGTCACAATGAAAAAAAAAAGTTAAAAAAGGAATGAAATTTACAGAAAGTATGTGCATCAGCACTATATTACACTGCAGGGACAAACTGAAGTAAATGTGAGTATAAAAATAAAGTTTACAGTACCAACTCTATGATCTTTTGCATCACTTGTCTTCCCAGCACAAATAAATCGTGTTTATTATGGGAAGTCAAAATAATTTTATTGGATGGCTGCTATATCTTCTCATATTCAACTTCGCTCATTGAAATCATAAAACAAAATTTTGAATGGGAAAAATCAAGTCCCTATCTCTCCTAATCTGTAATAAATCAGACACTTTGGAGTGCTACCTGACACGGTATCGTTAAATAGAATCTATAGTGTTCACACACGCGCACACATTAAAAGACAGAGATGCATTAAAAAAAAGGAACAGTGTAGCAGTAAAAACAGTCCTCCCAGAAGTTAAAAGTTTTCTGCCAGTTATTTAAAGCAGGACATTTTTAAATAAACACAAACTGCCACAGAAATGAAGAGGAGGTGACCAGCAACAGGGACACACAGTTCAACACACAATTTGTTGAACTGTGTGTAACGTTATTCGGTGTCTGAGCGCGACAGTGCAGTGAAATGTATTTGAATAACTCAATGAGTTGACTGTAGTGAAGTAAAGCTCTGAGAAGTGCTGATGTGGAGATGTTTACCGTTGCATGTAGCCATGGCGACCAGCTGCTTTGAGATCCAATCTGATCATCTTCAGAAATGATGAAGCATGTTTGCCCTTTTCATTTCCCACTTGCAAGCTTTGAAAACGCTTCTGACAGACAACAGATTAAAAAACCAAAACAAGCCTCAGTAGCTGTTAGCGCCTTTTTTCAGTTTGAATCAGGCTTCGTTTCCCTCTTCAGTCCCATGTCCACCACTGGAGTCGCAGCTCTAGCTTTAGCTGTATCCGTCGTTCCACTCCATGACTTTGTCATATTCCTGTATCCTCTGCTTGATGTGCGACAGTTTGCTCTTCAGATACTCGCAACGCTCCTTCTTCTCCAGGAAAGTCGGATCCTGCAACAGAAACGTGAGTCACAGGGAGATTAAGCTCAATTTTCCTCCTCGTTTCATCTTACAGAAGAAAACCTTGTTCTGTGTGAAGATGGGAATCTGATACGTCTTCGTTCCCTGAGCTGCAGAACTTAGTTGTCCAGTTAAAAAGCAAGCAGGAATCCATATTGTTCTGTTACAAGCTCAGTGGCTTTAATGAGCTCAGGGTACCTGCAGGTTTCATTCAGTCAAGTTCAAGACAATTGAGTTGACTATCAAACATGACATTTTAAAAAGATAAAAAACAAACTTCCATCGTAGCTCCTTCACTTTAAGCAAACTACATATTCTGTGTGTGGGAATATGAAGACTTCTTGCAAGTTTATCTGATTTATTTTGTTCACTTGTGTGTTCACTTTTTTGAAGCAGCTGAAAAGTGAAAAATGTTAAAAATGTAAGATTTCTTATGAAGCGAGATCATTTTACGGTCAAACATCACAGAGAGTGACAGACGGACAGCTGCAGCTGTTCTGGGACCTTCACCTGATCTAAATATTTAATTTGTTGAACGACATTAATCTATGTGCAGTGGATCTACAAAATGGGAGTTTCCACTTGCTTCCCTACAGATGAAGTTGTTGATAACCATCCAAACACCACAGAGGAAGAAAGACGCTGAGCTCACATTTTTCTTCCTCTGATACTCCTGCAGGATCCTGTTGATGCGCTCCACCTCCTGCAAACACAGAGGAAGTATTTAGCTCAGGTGAGACGGTGACGGAGTGAAACCGTGTATGGAAATCAGACGCAGGGAGACAGAATTCAGACAGCGGAGCTGAATGGAGCCGATAAGGAATCTGAGGGAGGGGGGAGGAAGAGGAAGTAGAAACAGAGGAAGTGACGGGACGGAGTAATGAGGCGCATTTTGACAGCGCGGACAATGGAAGGAATTTTTCTGAACAAGCAGAGTCTCGTTTGTCAAAACTGATACACAAACACAAAGCAGTCAGAATGAAGCCAACACTGGATTACAGTAGTTCACCATATTTCTCTTTATTTACTGCATCAGTGTTGTGAAAACGTATTTGTCCCCTGAAAGATTTCTTGCTTTGCCTTTTTTTTTTTTTTTTTTTTTTTGATTCCCTACTTCAAAAATATAGAAAGCAGTTTCATACAAAATGAGATAAATAAACACATACAATTCTGTTGTAGATTAATTAATAAAATACTCAATTGAATACATATGTGTGTGTGACCAGTCACCGTTTGGGTGCTGGGGTTCTGAGGCAGACTGTGCATCATGGCGTCCATCTCATCAAACTTCTTCAGCGTGGCCTGCACGTCGGCGTGGATCTCCTTGTACTCTGCGTACTGGTCGTTGAACACGGCCCGGTACTGGTCCCGCTCTTCATCGGACCGGATCGCTGGGTACTTCCTGCAAATAACCCAACATCAGGAACATTGAAAACATGACTGCTTTCATAATCTCACTTCTATTTTTGTTTTTTTCTTTTCAGAGAAACACATGTGTTGCACATCAGTTTTAGCATCGTGCTAACCCGACTGAGGCGATTCAATGCTCAGGGTGTGGAGAAGTGTTGGGTTTCTATTTTAATCAACATTTCAGCTTTATTTAAAGTGTACGGTGACGGTACGGTGGCCTGCAGGTGCAAACACACGAATGATGCGAACTCCAGAACACAAGAACAAAAACAGAAAAATGCTGCAGTTACAGAAAAACACTTTTGACTAAACACTTAATTAACTATAGAATGATGTATGTTAATTGTTACCTCTTACATCATGAAATATTTGTTTTTATTAAAGCTCTCCTCATTAAATATCCAGGTTTTGTTGGCTGCACTGTGCTGCAGCCAACAGCTAATATCATTTCTGCCAAAGTGAGTTTATATTATGTAGGTGGTATGTATTAAAAGGACACCATGCAGGTGGTAGAACCCAGCTGTTTACACGTCTAGTGCAAACTTCCCTTTTCTTTTGTATTTATGGCACTACTTACGCAAGATAATCAGGCACAATGACCGGCTTGGGGATATGTCCCGACGGTATGGCTCCCTGAATGATCTGTGGAGGAAATGGTTTGGGTGCAGCTTGGATGGGAATGACCGAGGAGCCTTGGACCTGCTCTGGGAATCTGGGGGCCGGAGCAGAATCTGGAACCGCCTGAGCAGAGAAAAGCAGCAAAATAAATGCATTAATAGCGATCAAATGCACATCTATGTGTGTGTTTTTTGTTTTGTTTTACAGTCCAAATGAAGGTGTTAGTTTCAAACAACATACTTACAAGTGACTGCACAACATGCATCTCAGAAGGCACCATCTAAATGCACAAACAGGGAAGAAATTTGTCTTTTTTCTTGCAACAAGGTAGTTTAACACATCAAAACTCAACGTGCTGCATAGAATCACTGCAGGATCTAAAGCTACACAATATCAGAAAATCTTTTTGTGACTATAATTTTCAGAATATACTGCAGAACAGCTTGGACTAGGCCATTGTAAACAAGAAAACGCATTGATCCATCTGACCTGTATATTTATGGTGACTGTTCAGCTAAATGTTGAACTTCTGCCACAGTCCCAGGTCATATGCAGACTAATGTTTTCTTCCTGGACTGCCCCATATTTAACTCCATCAAATTTTCAGGGACTAAACTACGACGGCTCATTAGGGCCATGGCAGGAAAAAAAACACAACAAAATGAAAAAAAGCTTTGAGGTTGATCTGTGAAATTTTCTAGGAAAAAACAAAAACAAAAAGAAGAACTTTTCTGAGTGTGAAAATAAAAAAAATTACACACAAAATAACATTTTGTGATTAATATCAAAAATTTTCTAGGACATTTTCTGAGTTTCAAAAGCTCACTTTGACTTTTCACACTCAGAAATTTTATTTTTGTTGTTTGTTTTTAGAAAATTTCTCTGACTAATCTAAAAATTTAAGTTATTTTCCTTGTTTTTTTTTCTAGAAAACTGCTGTATCTTGGACAGAAATTGAATCCTTTTTATTTCTATCAACAATGGCCCTAATGCACCGTTGTACTAATTGCCCCTTTCAAATTTTAACTTGGAGCAATAAAAGTTGCAACATTTAAGTCAATCATAAGTTTTCGGGAATCCCAGGAGGCTTCAGACACTGTTTTAGTTTCCTTATCTGTTACACAGACCACACCTACTCACTCTGGTGTGTGTGTGTGTGTGTGGGTGTGAGTACATTCTGTGACTAGATCTGTCCTAACATCTCTGCAGATCTTGTTGAAATGAACTTCCCCTCCTAACAGGAACAACTCAGTGAGTTCCAGGAATCCCAGGACCTAGCCCAGCTACAGGAACAAAAACACGCGCACATCTGGCTGAGCTCTCACCTGCTGGCCATTCTGCTCCCGGTACCTGCGGGCAGCCTCGTGCCTCCACAGCTTGAGACAAACGATGGCCCCGATCAGATACATGACCATGGTGACGAAGAGGAAGATGATGGCGGCGGTCTGACCGGCTTCTACTCTGCAGAAGGCCCCATTTATTGGGTTGTTGAAGACCGGGTTGAAGCAGAGACCTCCACGATTGGTGTCTGTGACATACACAATGGCTGGGAAAGAAAACACGGTGGAGGTGTTATCATGAGAGAAACTGGGGGGAAATTAAAGGTGCAGTTCCTCTAAAAGTAACAGGTTTATCAACAAACAGCTCTGCAGATCTGGGACTACTAGTTCATCTTTGGAGAAGCCTGACGAGGAACTGAGCTGAGCTCTTTTACTCCAGTGCAAATTAGGGTCGGGACTTTAACTCTAATTTCCTTTAATTATGTGTATTTTATCATTATCATGTATTTTATCATGCTAAACACATTAATCCACCAAATCACTTTTTTCAAATAACTCGAAAAATTTACAGAACACACTACACTTGAACTGGGAGATATTTTAAATGTCTAAATGTCTAATTGATAAAAAACACAACCGGAACAAAGAATAAAATGAATTATTATGGACTAAGATGAAAAACTGCCCCTTCAAAAATATTAATCGTCAGAATGGAAATCCTTCACGGTACCTCATTTTAATTTATCGTGATTAATTAACACCGTCTCTATATGCAGCAACTTTTCAGACTGGTCAGAAAACTGCTATTGGTGCACCACTAATCAAAATAAAATCTGTTTAAAGTACTGACTAAAATCACACTAAAACACTATCATGGTTCCAAAATTCACTTCTATTAAGACCAAAAAACCTGGAATTGAAAGAAAATAAAAATAAAAACACTAGACGTGTTACCCAGGTTAAACCCACCTCCTGCCATGTACAGTATGGCCAGAGCCAGGTTTAACACAAACTCGGTCAGAGGCCACCAGTTGGAGTCTAGCAGGATGGTGCGGTAGTACATGGTCATCCCCAGCACCAGCAGGATCACAGTCACCAACCAGGCCAGTCCCACCACCACCAGCACGAACGGAGTCTTGGGTCCGGTGTAGAACGATCCATACATTCCTCCGTATCCTCCTCCAAAACCTCCTCCAGGAGAAGAGTAGCCGAACATGTTGTACCACTCATTGTCTTTGTGGACGTAAGCGCAGACGCAGGCGAACACAGCGGCCCCCAGCAGCAGCTCCACGCAGCCCAGGATCCTCAGCAGCCCCGCCCACGACTTCATGTAGCCATAACGCTGGTGGTACTCCTCCACCCGCTCGCTGTAGGTCAGAGCTGTGTGCTGCGTGCGGCCCGACACCGACCCATGAGCGTCCTGTCCGTTTAAAAGCTCCTTGCCGGAGTTGTAGCTGCTCCCAAAGCCGCCGTATTGGTCTCGGAAGGACCCGTGGAGGGATGGGGAGTGTGGCGGGGAGCAACGCACCCCCTCGGTGGTGCTGTTGTTGTTGTTGCTGGAGGACTCGGGCATGGACCAAGCCTTCTTGCTGCTGCGGTTGCTCCCTCGGAAGAAGTTCTTCCAGGAGTCAGGGATGAACCGGTGGACCGGCTTGATGTCGATGGCGGGATCCGGCTCCGGGTCGGTGTCCTCCTCGCTCTCGCTGGGGTCGAACTCGGGGCCGACAGGGGGCTGGTCCGGCAGAGGCGGAGGAGGAAGAGGGTCGGCGCTCTTGGCCAGATGGGGGGCCCTCTGCTCCTTCAGGGGCTGCAGGTCGTACGACTCGGCCAGGGGTAAGGACTCATGGGGAACCTGGTCATAAAGCGGCGACTGGCGGACACGCTCAGTGCGTCCGTGGTAACCTCCTCCATAGGACATGAGGATGCTGATGGTCCCTGGAAACATCCACACAAAAATGAAGAGGTTGTGCTGAAAAATCTTTGACACAAACTAGGGCCAGGCAACATGGACTGAACGATTTATCATGATATATCACTGGGAAATCTTTGTGATATTATTGTAATCGTATTTTCAAATGTATTGCTATCGAGTGATACGCCTTTATTGAGCAAATAATGGAGAAAAATAGTAAAACTAATAGTCCTGACAGCTCAGACTGTTTTAGGGGCTTTTAACCATAAAAATTGGAATTCATTGGGACAACAATAAACCAAAATTGTATTGTGATAAGAAATGTATCACAATAAATAAGAAACAATATGATGAACACCCACATCTCCTACAAACACAAAAATCTTTCAGTTCAGTTGTTATTTTTAAGAGATTTTTGGAGAAAAGTGACTGGTTTTATTGTTGATCTGAGCGTCTTTATTTAGGTTTTAGTTTGTTTACCACTGTCAGTTTCAGTGTGGTCTCCTCCGTTTTCCTCTTTCCAGTCATTCTCTGTCATTTGCATAAAATTTGCTTTTTGCATGTTTGTTTTTTTGTGTACTAAGACAAAAGAGAATCCAATACAAAGAAAGTCTGTTGGCACCTCTGATAAAAACCTTAAAATAAGAAATAATTTAATTTATTAAATTAAAAAAACTATTTATCTCAAAGGAAAATTACATGTCTTATCTAATCTCATCTTGAAGGATTTGTGATTGATGGTAGGTAGTGCTCCGGGCTCTCCAGTAGCATTCAGTCCTACAACGAGTCTGAAGAGGCCTCTGACTGAAGAAAGTTGCAGTATGAAAACTCACAACTATACCTGACCTGCTAACAGCTCAATATCAGGGCAGCAGAGACAATATTTCACAGCTACATGTCCCGTATGATGCCATCAGTTGTTGCCAAACTGCTAATCTATCACATCAGCTTTTGCTGATCCTTTTTAAATCTGTCTGGTTTGATGTTTGTCTTTGTAATTATCACTTATCATGTTACTTGCTACTGCTTGAGGCAGTTTTAAGCCTTTTTGACTGTGGCAACTCTTGATGAAGTCTAACTCCAAAAGCTGTCAGTGTGATTGAAATTGTTACGTTTCAAGCTAATTTCCTCCTTACAGCATCAATCAACACTACATGCATTTTACAGTAGGATTGAATGAAATGATTACATATTGTTTAGCAGTGGAGTTCCACTACTGAACACAGCTGACGTAGTGAAGAAGATCTTGTATTATTATGTGGAGGCATTATTTTTCATGCAGTCTGTTTCTGTGAAGACCTTGCAGAATGTAGTAACATTTGTGGTACATTTTAAATATATATTTTTAATCATCACAATAATTAGAAAAATAATTCATTTTTATTGATTATTAATAAATAAGCCTGTCACAATTAGCTATCAAATAATAACATGATAAGTTGAAATGAGCTCAATAATTTCCACTTTGATGATTGATATTTTTTGAAGAGTAATTTTGATTACAGAGAATTGATAAGCCATTTCATTTGTGTGTTTGGTTGTGTGTGTGTGTGTGTTTGTTTCCGTTTCATTAATTGTTTTTGGTTGTGTTTTATTTTGGATATTGAAAATATCTTACAGCTTGAGTGTTAAGTGTTCTTCACAAAGTTAATGATTATTGGTCTTAGAGAGCAAATTTACATCATTATGCCATTATCAATATATCAGCTTAAAATGGTCACATAATAATATTATCATGTATCACAATAATTAATGGAAAAATTTGCTGTCCAGCAAAATCTGTTACGGTGACAGGCCAAGTGGTAAGTCTTGTCCCTATAAATGCATTTATCTACTGACGTAAAAGATTTAACAACTGAAATTAATATCACAACAGGACAGGAAAATAAGTAGGAAATATGAGAAGAAGAAACCACTGGATGAAGACGAAATACCAATCATTCTTGCAGAAACTCTGGAGTAATCAACACAGCTGCTAAGAATCACCACAGAAAACACCCTTCAGCCAAAAGCCCTCATGAGTGAAGATTTGTCCCTCCATGCAAGATGGGACAAGAATGCATTTTTGTGCTGCAGCTAAATAAAAAGAACTGAATTCCCACGGTGCTGTTGGAATTGCCACGCATCGATTCCAGGAATGTTGCACTTACCGCTGGCTTCAGGAATCAGCACAAAAATACATTCTATACAACCAATCAGACGAGTCCGGAGTATGAAGAGGGTAAAAAAAAAACAACAAAAAAACAAAGAAGGAGCTTCAATACCTCTTTCACACGCAGTCACTCAACACGACTTACATTGGCTTGCAGGTCAGAATGCAAACCTTGTATGAACGCAGAATCACCTGTAGAGACAAACACGCACAAATGAAGGCAGAAAATACAAACACTGACACATCTGTGCCTCTGATGCACTTGGATGTTCATTGTGCTCTGTCCAGGTCTGCACATGATGATGGCTATTAGCTTTGGTTCAAACCAAGCATGACACTGAGGATTTAAGTGGTTGTTCACACTATAGAAATGCTGATCAATAAAATAAAACTGATTGACTGCTGTTCGGATAAAAACGATTTGTGACATCACAAGAGTAAATCATTTACCAAATAGTATTTTTTTTTTTACTTATTGAACCTTGAAGCAAATGATGTACAGTCAACTCCAGGAACAGCAGCAGTCTTCTGAAAAATAAAAAAAAGAAAACAATCTAAAAAAAAGTGTACAATACTGGATTGAAACAACTTTTTCCACTTCCTGTACCGATGCAGATGTCTGAGGTTTAGTATCGGCCGATACAGAAAAACAGTTGAATTGACTTAATTCTTTTTTTTAAGCTCAGACAAAAATGAAATGAATTACAAATTTCTTTGATAACTTTGCAATCAGTACAGCACATTTAAACACACAGACAAGCCTGGCCACACATGTAAAAACAACTTTCATTTGTTCAGTCAGTGCAGTTAGGAGAACAGCTAATGTTTAATAAATAGTAAATAATTGGAGCCTGACAAAAACAATAAGCGGATTAACTCAGGCAAACATGCAAAAACCTCCTTTCAAACGATTCAGAAAATGCAGTTAGGAATTTTAAATATAATGTAAAACCAGCAATAAAGTATGACGTCGCTTAGAGCATAAAGCATAGAATTGGACTAAATAGATCTGCCCTTAATATCAGATCTACATCTCTGAAACAACACTCTGGATGCACATTATGACCAGATATTGTCATTCCATCGTATCAACAGATGACGTCGAGATCGAAAGAGCGTCAAAATTACTTCACAGCATATCAGCTGTGGTTGAAAAGCTTTATGTTACTTTATGACAACTACCCACTTGAAATGGTTAGTGTGACAGGGGGAAGCATAGTCTGTTACAAATCAATGTTACAATATGTTTGCATGATTAATTTCATGCAAACATATGAAATTAATCATGCATGTCCGTAGAAGTTGGACATGATTCCACCCATCTACCTGTGTTTCCACCTGTGTTTTGCTAATATGGTCAGACTATCTATTGTTACTTATTTCTAGTGAACATATGGATATTTCAGCATTTCATACCTATAAAATATATCTGTGCACTTTGCTCACACACAAGAAAAACAGTTGTTTTCCAGCCAAAACCTTTCACGGCTTTTCTAACACATCTGTTCTTCCACTAAACTTTTAATGGATCGAGCTTCTTCGCTGTTTTTTTAAATGAGAAAATATTCTAATTTGTCTAAAAGCTGAATCTTGGGCTTTCACGGAATGTATTTTCATCAACATAACAAAAGTAAATGAAAACGTCAACTTTATAACCATAGGAGTTTCACCTTTTCGACTGGAATTGATATTGCCACCTGTATTGAACAGGAACATGTATAATCTTACATAACTTTAAAATATGATCAATGCAAAACTTAAGTTTAAACTCCGCCACCCCTCCTTTTAATAATCTTTTAGAATGATACAAATATTTTTAATAATTGAACTCCCATAGTGATACAGAAATGAAGTAGTAGTATAGAAATGCAGCTTATGGTTATTTTTCCAAGCAAATAGAATAAAAATTTTGCAAAACTTCCAAATTTCTCCCAGAAACACAAAGCAGGAAAAAAAGCCCAACATGCTTCTGTTTCCAGAATAATCAGCAGGGTGTGCAGCAGAGGAGGCCTGTGATAACAAATAAACCTGAAACTCTGGAGGAGTTTAAAGTCGGCTGGACTCTTTCTAAGCTGCGTGTTTTTAACTTACGACGTTTAATGTCTGTTTTCTTGATTAGTAGGCGTTATGTTTTAACTTCGGCTAATTTTATAGCGTTTACCAGGTAAAAAGGGCGGCGGAGGAGCGAATTTCACTCGAAGTGGCTACGAATAAACTCGGCGTCATTTTTACAGTTGACTTTTGACTTTTCAACAAAAAAGCCTCTTTGTTTGTGTCTTCCGGCGCGCGCCCCTCCGCGTCGGAAAGAACCGTGAAGGTCTCCTACCTTGTTCACTGTGCTTCGGTCCCCACTTCTTGTTTCTCCCATTTCAGGAACATTAAACCGCAGGTTTCTCTTGACGGAGACCACGTGACCCGCCCATCCCTTTGACGTCACCGCGCAGAGGGGGAAGTTTACCTGTGGCAGTTTCAGCCAGACACCTGAGAGCCGCACACACTCACTCTGTGACTCAATCAGCTGTAAATAAGCTGAAATGTTCCCATATCTGAGCCACAGGAAGAACTCGCACAATGTGTTGTCAGAAATACAAACGAGACAGAGGAACAAACACGACACTAATTTTCTTACGACTTTCTATTGGCCGTCCTTTTGAAAAAAAAAAAAAAAAAATCCACATTTGTAAGATGCCCTTATAGTAGACACCCTGTCAAGATTGTGGTTTAAATATTGATTAACTGATCAGATTAATAGTTATTACAAATATTTATATATTACAACATATATACATTTCATGACCACACTGTGCCATTTTGTACATTTCAAAACAAATATATTAACGGTAAGAGAGAATAAAGCAGTTCCTTGAATGAATGTACAGCTTTGAGATATAAAGACAAAATATTATCTAATTGTGTCACATTCTCTGTATGCAAGCTTCATACTTTAAGAAATGATAGTCAAAAGTAAAATTACTTGATAGAAATTGGAAACTTTCCACAAAATTCTTGAAGGTTTTACTGAAGGCAGCCAGGAACACAAAGTTGACTAAAAAATAAGAGAAAAGGATGGAATCAGGGCCTCAGTGGTAGAGGAAATGCCACAGAAAGAAGCAACAGCTCTCAACGCAGCTGTCCCAGGTTCGCTTCCCAGTCCGGCCCTTCTCCTTGTCAAGCTCCTAATGAATAGAGTTCACTATAGTGCCGAAAAAAGAAAAGAAAAACAAAGGGCCACACTGCAGTGAAAATGTTCACATTTATTGCAGAAATAACTACAGTTTCAGAAAGCAGACAATCTAAAAGGTGCAATGATACATAAATAAACCAAGCAAAACAAACGCACACTGATGTCTACGCAGAAATCTTTATAAGGACATTTATTAATGCCTTTCTGGCATAATACCTTAAAGCTGTGAATCTTATTGCATCTTTTTGTGTGGCATGTAGATGTGGATAACGCCACCAGAATGATCTAGAGGTCAATAACATGTTTTGGAGTGCGAAAAAACACAAATCAGTCCAAAATCTGTCAAGCTGACCCTGATCTGAGTAAGACACCTTAAACATTGTCCCCCAAAACACCCTAAAACTGTTGGTCCTCATGAAGACACCTTTACAGACACACACACACCAAAACAGTAGACATGATGAGTCTCCTTTAGATTTCAAAAACATCTCTCTGATCACAGCAGAGGTGAACACTTCAGGTCAATTTGCAAACACAACAGCAGAAAGACAGCTGCAGAAGTAGACACACACACACACACACACCCACACCTGGCAATGTAACACAGGGCGATACGATACAGCACTCAGACGAAGCGTCAGTACACAGAAATATATTGCATAAAGTCTTTTTCTTCTCAAGTGTTACTACAGCTTTTTCTACCGACGGTAGGATAAATGGCTTGTATCGGGTAATATCATCTTGAGCTCTGTCTTCAAGAGGCTTCATTTAAATGTAAAGACACATAATAATATGAGGAATGTTTTAAAACAGCAAGCACTGATTCTGACAAACTTCACTGGACAGGAAATAAATGTAAAGACAGACCCTGAAAAGCTGAGTCAGTAAGGGAAAAGGAGCACAAAAAAAAAAAGACATTTACAATTAAGGGGTCACTGAAAAACAAATCCAAGAGAATATAACATTAGAAAATCCGAAATTTAAGAGGGTAAACCTGAAAGAAACAAAAGTTGCAAAAACGTTCATTCTTTCCACAATTAGAACTTGTGCTTTTTCATCAGTTCTCCACCTTGCAGTTGTATTTTTAATGCGAGGCCAGTATTTGTCTGTAGACGGAAGAAAAACAACTTTAACATGACAGCTAATGGAACATGATTGCTTTTAGGAAATGTGTTTGGACATCCTGATTTAGCGTATGTGGTATATTTGCAGCTCTTTTATGCCCTTTAGAGAGAGTTGTTCCATAGTAAAGCAGGAGATTGTCAATGACTTTGTAACGGCATAAACTCGTAACAATATGCGTTTAAAAAAACTTTAAACATTTGCTATATTTGTCATGTTGAATACTGTAAGAGAAGCATCTGTAAATCCATCAATATTTCTTCCCAATCATTCCAAACTTCAGTTTTTATTTGCCATATCTTTATCAGGCTAAAACCAAAGGGACTCATTGCATGTAGTTATTTAAAAACATGTCAAACATGTTTGAAATAAGCTTGAATCTTTTTCATTTTTTATTCTGACAATTCCTGTTGCTTGTTTCTATTAGGCAGTGCCACCTGCTTCTTATCTAATAAAAACAATGTAATGACTGCATCAGAGTACTTTCATATTACTGATTTTTCCAAGTATGTAAAACAAATGTGACTGAGTTTTTCCTCGTCTGAGATGGTTTATATTAGAAAACTTGTCCATTTTTCCAACTTCCAACTTAAAAACTTCATAACTTTTAAACATCATTGTTTTTGCTTCAGGTAGAAAAGATGGAAAAAATGTTTAGTTGAAGAAACTCTGAACTGTTGCTGGAACATTATTATTATTTTACCTGTTAGCAATGCCTTTTGATAGTAGTCTTGAAGTAAAAAAAAGCTCTAGCCCAGAGTATTGCTCCTGTCGTCAAAGTCCACTCACTCAGTGTGACTATTTCATCCATTTCTTCTGACATTTCACTAGTGACCTCAGATTTATAATGCTGTAAAGTACACTTGATGCAAAGTGCCACGTTTCTGATGAAACAAATGAAAACCACTGTGACCTGTGCTCTGATAAATATATTCCTGAAATATAACTTCTTAGTGGAACTAATGCTAAAATTATAAGTTTAGGTTTCACAGAGATGCACCACTCAATTGGTCAGCGACCAGAATTGGATCAAAATGGTCAAATAATAATAAAACCTTTTTTCCCCAAATTCAATAAAGGGATCTACTTTAAAGCACTTTGTTTTGAGTTTACTCACAAAGTTGCAACAACATTGCAATTTCTGTTGGGTTTAATACTACCTCAGTCCAAACACTGTCGGCACATTTCCCTGCCATTTTCCAGCTCCAAACATAAACAACAAAAAAGAAAACAGCCATAATTGGAATCGATATTGGCCAGGAAAAGCCTGATCGGTGCATCTCTAATACTCAATTTTTGAGAATTTGCGTTAATATTGATAACGTGAAGTGCCTCACATAGAAAGGTAAAGCAATTCACTGTTGAGTGTTTTAGTGTCACTGTTTTTCTTAATGGCAATACTCTGCAGACATTTCATACCTAAAAAACTGCATCAACCAAATCTACAACATCTGGGCTGAAAACACTTTGGAAAGTGGAAGTAGCGGAAGAGCCCTATAAGTTATGGGTTGGTAAGTTCCTGTAGTGGACAACTGCCTTTTTGAAATGCGCGTCCATCAACACTGACATCAAAACGTGCGACACGAGGACGAAATTCGCAAGCTCCTTAAAACCCTGGTGAACGTAAATGTTAACATGTAACTACGACTGAAAAAGCTGCCTGTGTTCTAACTGTGACTCTACAGTATATATTCTACAGTACACACTACTGTAAAATCACAGCTTATTGTCTTTATATCTTTAACTGACAACAGACTACTGTTAGAATAAATGTGGACTGACTCTTGTAATGATATATATATACTTTATGTATATAACAATTTTTATTCATGTTCTTCTAAATCTACAATACTATCTGGATTGTTTTCATCTCTAAGAATATGCTGATCTATTGCTGATCTATAAAGTGCATTAAAGTGGGTAATAGCACAGCAACAACATGACAACAGTGAAGTTCCTGCTTTGACGAGCAGAAACCGAGTCCCTTTTTGACCTTTTTGACCTCCTTCTCCAAGTGGAAATCTTTAGTGTTTGCTGGTAAACTAACAAAAAACAGCATCAACACAAAAGTTAAAGGGTAATTCAGTAAAGGGTGATTTCTTGACAGATCCCTGTCAAGAAATTCTCTAAAACATACATGGACATTAATATTATAAAATCATAGTGTGCAGAGTAAAACTGGAGGGTTAAAGTGCCCAACTGCTGTCTGGTCAGGTCCTCGGAAACAATTGTCCTACAGATGCTGCTGT
Source organism: Poeciliopsis prolifica (assembly GCF_027474105.1). Classification (NCBI taxonomy): domain Eukaryota; kingdom Metazoa; phylum Chordata; class Actinopteri; order Cyprinodontiformes; family Poeciliidae; genus Poeciliopsis; species Poeciliopsis prolifica. The sequence goes on along the minus strand of NW_026562436.1, from coordinate 2,231,413 downwards.
GGATTCAGTCAGTGGGAGCGGAGTTCTGCTGGACGGCCCCTCAGTAAGGAATCTGGTTCTGGTAGTACTGCAGCATGTCGTATGTTTTGCTCCTGTTCAAATGAAACGACACACAACAGATGGTAACCCAAAAGGGGAGTTTCATGTTGGCTGTCATTATAACGAACCGGACAGACATTGTTCTGGGGTATCCGCAGGTTTCAGCAAGTCAAATTTAAGACTTAAATTTATGACACTACTGATGCTTTTCTCACCTGCTACTGAGGAAACAACTCTGGATGACTTTTATCATGAATGCTGCTGCTTCTTTCTCACTCATCTGCGGATTAAAACGTCCCCTGAGAAAGAACAAAATGAACATTTATGGAATAATGACACAAAATCTCTACAAGTTTTGACCTACAACACAGATAATTTGCATCTGTGTGAGTTTTACTAACTTAAGAAGTTTGATGGTTTGTCCTCTGAAACATGGCAGCCCTGTATCCAGCATGAGAGTCACGAGGGAAACCACTGCATCCATGTAAGGCCTGTGAAGATAGAAAAAAACGAAAAGGGAACAAAAGGTCAACATCGGCAATAAAACCCAGCTGACAGTATAAAAACAACTTATTAAAATCTGGATGTTTCTTACCGCACAGCCAGATACCCTCTGACACACATCTCCATGAACCATTTGAAGGGCGTAGCCTCCATTTTTCCTCCCATGATCATCACCATCTCGTCAGTCAGCTTGATATCTGGCTCCCAGCCCAGGTTACCGCCTGGGGAGCTCTCAAACATAAAGCCGAAATCTGGATAAAACAAAATCATTTATCCAAAATCACTTTAAAAACACAACATTCAGATGTGACAAATTATTCTGTTGGTCCATGAAAGCTCATCTACACAGAGCGCAAGATCATCGTTCATGAAAGGGAGTTTCACAGGAAGCGGTGACCGTACCAATGTGGATGAGGTGGCCCTTGCTGTCCAACATGATGTTGCCGTTGTGTCTGTCTTTGATCTGCAGCAGGAACAACAGGAGGCTGTAGGCGGCCATGCTGCGGATGAAGTTGTACCGAGCCTGTCAGAGAAGAGGAGAAGAGTTAAATAAAAACTAATCTGTCAAAAAAAAGAAGAAGAAAAAGAAAAAAAATAGAAGACAATAATCAAAACAAAGTCAAATATTTCAAACTCCAGACCTTCTGGAAGGCCAGGGTGGATTCATCGCCGTACTGATTACGGAAATAATCGTACATCCCAAAGTCTGTCTGGCGACCGAGCTGGTCCCTGGATTTGCAGTCTGGGATGCATTCAATTACACCGCACTGAGGAAATGAGCATCAGTCCAAATCAATCAAGTTCTCTAAACGTCATTAGAATTCAGTAGGATGAACTTGTCTTCTGATGAACTTGTCTTCTGACATAAAGACAGAAGTTTTTGTTGCTTTAATTATATCTCATAAATACTGTTCCAACTCAGACAAACAGGAGATCAAAGTCACTGAACTTGAAATGCCAAAAATAACAAAGGACAGATAAATATTTGGTACAAATGCACCGATTTCAAAAATCTGGGTCGATATCCAACACTAATACTAGCGCTGGGTATCAAATCAGATTTGCTCTGTACTGATGTTAAGTCAAACAGAAAGGGCATGTTGATGTTTTTGCATTTTCGGCAAAAGAAGAACTGAATTATTTGTTCATCTACATTATTTAATGTTCTAATATTGAATTCAATAGTCTTAAATGGCTAAATATAAAATCTGAAGAATGTAGAAATTTTTTTTATCCATATTAATTGTTGGAATAATTGATAGAATAATCAACTACTAAAATAATTAGTTGTAAAAACAAAGATAGGTGTGGACTTGAAAAAATAGTATAAGAAAATGTGTTACCCCAGGCGCCGTGGCAACCACTCTGTAGGGAAAGACAAACAGGTCCAGACCCACCAGCTGGAAGATGTTCTTAAACAGCCCAATAATCTGCAGAGCCAACATGTCCTGGAGGACGGAGAGCATCACAGAACAGTCATGTGAAACGTCAGCCACTGCTGATAGTCTGGAGATGTCCGTGTTCAGCTGAACAGACACCAGTACCTGTCTGCAGTCGTCTCCCACTTTAAAGATGGCCGCCTGCCAACAAACCCTGCGCGATCCGTCTGAATTTTCCTCTCCGTCTTCCACAGAGTCGGACGGACAGCGAAGACCCTCCCTCTCCAGTTCACTCACCCCGCAGCGCTTCACCTTAAACTTGGCCAGATAGGGAGCCTTGGCAGCGCTGAACACACACACACACACACACACACACACACACACACACACACACACACACACACACACACACACACACACACACACACACACACACACACACACAGATGAAATACACACAGGAAGCCATGGGTCTGATGAAAACATATTCTGCAACATAAGACATAGTTACCTCTGCATGGGGGTTCCAGACTTGTAGTCGATGTCCAGCACTATGGCTTCTGGATTACTAGGTAGGTAACAACCTGGAAGATGTAAAGAAGACAAATAACTCAGGTTGTCTATGTTCTCATGTTTATTTTTATTCCTGTAGTGTGAGGCAGATCATTTTCCATACTTTCTGTGTGCAGTAGGCCTGTCACGATAACAAATTTTGCTGGACGATAAATTGTAACAGACGTTATTGTGATAAATGATAATATTACTGTTTTGAGAATGTTTTTAAGTGATACAATGATAATGGCATAATAGTAATAATGCAAGAATACCTTCACAAAAGTCAATAGACTTTAAATTGATAAAAACAATTTTAAAAAACACAATACGATTAATTTTGTAATTGACAGGGCCCAATTTTATTTAATTTCTATGGAAAAAGAAATTGTGGAGGGCCCCCTGTTGGTCAGGAGCCCTTGGAATTGTCCTAACTGTCCCCCTTGTCCAGCGCCTCTGGGTAGCATAACTTAATTTATCACTCAGTTTTTAACAGTTATATTTATGGGCTGGCTACGCTGACAACATGCTAAACAATGTCAAAACAACAAGTTAATGGTGGGTAACTACGGCAACCAGTGACAGTTTAGAAGCCCACTGATGTTTTCTGATGTCCGGGTTCGCGCGCATCAGCCGCTCTGAATATCAAATGAAACTGTGACATCACAATGTGACATCACAATATAACTCCAAAAGTAGAATTCTGACATCACCAGCGACTACATAAACTCCTCAGATTGATCTACTTTCATCACAACCTGTTAGCAGCCGTTGTTGATACGTGTCTCTTGAGAATTTATTGAGCAGTTCACAGTAAGACTTTCAACTTTGTTTGGTGCACATTTCTTGTGGAGATTGACATCAAACTTAACACGAAATCTTTACTGAGTTTTTAGAGAAGTGATTTATCTTAGAACCTGAAACAAGCAGAGGTCACAATGCAGTCCAACCAGCCTAGAGTTGAAGAAGTTTCATCCAACAACATTATCGAAAGGGAATTACAGCCACCCAAGCCAACCAAGCACAAGAAGAAGAAGGTGTCATTTGCAGTCTGGTGGGAGCTGTACGCACCTGAGGAGTTAAAGATTTCTGCTGATAATATCAAACAGCAGGACGCTTCACTGGTGGTTGAAAAAGAATCGACTGCCACAACACAGGAGACAGTGGACCAAAAAGGGGACAGACCAACACCTGAGAGTGAGTCCAATGAGAGGAACCAGGTACCATTTAAAACCTGGTCGGAGGAACACGTCCCCATTGACCAGGAGATTTCTGCAGGAAACATTGAAAAGCAGAACGACTCACTGGTCAGTGTAGAAGAGTCTATCGCTAGAGTGCAGGAGACAAATGAAATAGAGAAGGAACAGCCCTCTAAGTCTCAGGAACAGCCACCAAAGACCAGGAAGAACAAAAAGAAAAAGATACCATTTAAAATCTGGTTGGAGAAGCAGGCCTCAGCTGATCTAATTATTTCAGCTGAAGGTGCTGCAACGGAAGACGTTTCACCAGCTACCGAAACAGCATCAATCTCCCTACTGCAAGAGACAATAGATATAGCAGAGAAGGAAGAGTCCTTTAAGTCTTCTGCTCAAAATGTTAATGAGCAAGATACTTCTCTGCCTGAAGAAGGTGGTAATCAGGAAGATTCCTTGAAAAAGCAGATTTGTGCCAAGGAAACACCACTGGTCACTGAACCGGATTTGATCTCCAAAGCAGAGGAGACACTGGACGAGCAAGACAACGAACTTCTTCTTGTGCCACCAACGACCAGGCGCCGCAAGAAGAAAAAGATACCGTTTCATATCTGGTTGGAGAAACAGGCCTCTGCTGATCTCAGGGTTTCATCTGAAAGTTCTGGAACACAAGACGCTTCAACAGTTGCCAACCAGGAATCAATCACTGTAGTGCAGGAGACAGCAGAGAAGGAAGAGTCCTTTGGCTCTTGGGCTCAAAGTGTTAATGACCAAGACACTTGTCTGCCTGAAGAAGGTGGTGACCAGGAACATTCCTTGAAAAAGGAGATTTGCGACAAGGAAACGCCACTGGTCACTGAACAGGATTTAATCTCCAAAGCACAGGAGAGACTGGATCAGCAAGACGACAAACTTCTTCTTGTGCCACCAACGACCAGGGACCACAAGAAGAAAAACATACTGTTTAATACCTGGTTGGCGAAACGGCTCTCTTCTGATCTCAGGGTTTCATCTGAAAGTTCTGGAACACAAGACGCTTCAATTGTTGCCAAACAGGAATCGATCGCCGTAGTGCAGAAGACTACAGAAAAGGAAGAGTCCTTTGGCTCCTGGGCTCAAAGTGTTAATGACCAAGACACTTGTCTGCCTGAAGAATGTGGTGACCAGAAAGATTCCTTGAAAAAGCAGATTTGTGCCAAGGAAACACCACTGGTCATTGAACCGGAATTAATCTCCAAAGCACAGGAGAGACTGGATCACCAAGACGATGAACTTCTTCTTGTGCCACCAACGACCAGGCACCACAATAAGAAAAACATACTGTTTAATACCTGGTTGGCGAAACGGTTCTCTTCTGATCTCAGGGTTTCATCTGCAAGTTCTGGAACACAAGACGCTTCAATTGTTGCCAAACAGGAATCGATCGCCGTAGTGCAGGAGACTACAGAAAAGGAAGAGTCCTTTGGCTCCTGGGCTCAAAGTGTTAATGACCAAGACACTTGTCTGCCTGAAGAATGTGGTGACCAGAAAGATTCCTTGAAAAAGCAGATTTGTGCCAAGGAAACACCACTGGTCATTGAACCGGAATTAATCTCCAAAGCACAGGAGAGACTGGATCACCAAGACGATGAACTTCTTCTTGTGCCCAACGACCAGGCACCACAAAGAAAAAAAACATACCGTTTAATATCTGGTTGGAGAAACGGTTCTCTTCTGATCTCAGGGTTTCATCTGAAAGTTCTGGAACACAAGACGCTTCAATTGTTGCCAAACAGGAATCGATCGCCGTAGTGCAGGAGACTACAGAAAAGGAAGAGTCCTTTGGCTCCTGGGCTCAAAGTGTTAATGACCAAGACACTTGTCTGCCTGAAGAATGTGGTGACCAGAAAGATTCCTTGAAAAAGCAGATTTGTGCCAAGGAAACATCACTGGTCATTGAACCGGAATTAATCTCCAAAGCACAGGAGAGACTGGATCACCAAGACGATGAACTTCTTCTTGTGCCACCAACGACCAGGCACCACAATAAGAAAAACATACTGTTTAATACCTGGTTGGCGAAAACGGTTTCTTCTGATCTCAGGGTTTCATCTGCAAGTTCTGGAACACAAGACGCTTCAATTGTTGCCAAACAGGAATCGATCGCCGTAGTGCAGGAGACTACAGAAAAGGAAGAGTCCTTTGGCTCCTGGGCTCAAAGTGTTAATGACCAAGACACTTGTCTGCCTGAAGAATGTGGTGACCAGAAAGATTCCTTGAAAAAGCAGATTTGTGCCAAGGAAACACCACTGGTCATTGAACCGGAATTAATCTCCAAAGCACAGGAGAGACTGGATCACCAAGACGATGAACTTCTTCTTGTGACACCAACGACCAGGCACCACAAGAAGAAAAACATACCGTTTAATATCTGGTTGGAGAAACGGTTCTCTTCTGATCTCAGGGTTTCATCTGAAAGTTCTGGACCACAAGACGCTTCAATTGTTGCCAAACAGGAATCGATCGCCGTAGTGCAGGAGACGGCAGAAAAGGAAGAGTCCTTTGGCTCTTGGGCTCAAAGTGTTAATGACCAAGACACTTGTCTGCCTGAAGAAGGTGGTGACCAGGAAGATTCCTTGAAAAAGGAGATTTGTACCAAAGAAACACCACTGGTCACTGAACCAGAATTAATCGCCAAATCAGAGGAGAGACTGGAACAGCAAGATGACGAACTTCTTTTTGTACCACCAACGACCAGGCGCCGCAAGAAGAAAAAGATACCGTTTAATATCTGGTTGGAGAAACAGGCCTCTGCTGATCTCAGTGTTTCATCTGAAAGTTCTGGACCACAAGACGCTTCAATTGTTGCCAAACATGAATCGATCGCCGTAGTGCAGGAGACGGCAGAAAAGGAAGAGTCCTTTGGCTCTTGGGCTCAAAGTGTTAATGACCAAGACACTTGTCTGCCTGAAGAAGGTGGTGACCAGGAACATTCCTTGAAAAAGGAGATTTGCGGCACGAAAACGGCACTGATCACTGAACCGGAATTAATCTCCAAAGCACAGGAGAGACTGGATCACCAAGACGATGAACTTCTTCTTGTGCTACCAACGACCAGGCACCACAAGAAGAAAAACATACCGTTTAATATCTGGCTGGAGAAACGGGTCTCTTCTGATCTCAGGGTTTCATCTGAAAGTTCTGGACCACAAGACGCTTCAATTGTTGCCAAACAGGAATCGATCCCCGTAGTGCAGGAGACGGCAGAGAAGGAAGAGTCCTTTGGCTCCTGGGCTCAAAGTGTTATTGACCAAGACACTTGTCTGCCTGAAGAAGGTGGTGACCAGGAAGATTCCTTGAAAAAGGAGATTTGCACCAAAGAAACGCCACTGGTCACTGAACAGGATTTAATCTCCAAAGCACAGGAGAGACTGGATCAGCAAGACGACGAACTTCTTCTTGTGCCACCAACGACCAGGCGCCGCAAGAAGAAAAAGATACCGTTTCATATCTGGTTGGAGAAACAGGCCTCTGCTGATCTCAGGGTTTCATCTGAAAGTTGTGGAACACAAGACGCTTCAACAGTTGCCAACCAGGAATCAATCACTGTAGTGCAGGAGACGGCAGAGAAGGAAGAGTCCTTTGGCTCTTGGGCTCAAAGTGTTAATGACCAAGACACTTGTCTGCCTGAAGAAGGTGGTGACCAGGAAGATTCCTTGAAAAAGGAGATTTGTACCAAAGAAACGCCACTGGTCACTGAACCAGAATTAATCGCCAAAGCAGAGGAGAGACTGGAACAGCAAGATGACGAACTTCTTTTTGTACCACCAACGACCAGGCGCCGCAAGAAGAAAAAGATACCGTTTCATATCTGGTTGGAGAGACAGGCCTCTGCTGATCTCAGAGTTTCATCTGAAAGTTCTGGACTGGAAGACCCTTCAATTGCTGCCAAACAGGAATCGATCGCCGTAGTGCAGGAGACGGCAGAGAAAAAACAGTCCTTTATGTCTTGCTCTGAAAATGTTAGTGAGCAAGACAATTCTCTGCCTCAAGAAGGTGGTGATCAGGAAGATTCCTTGAAAAAGAAGTCTTGTAGAGAAGAACCTGTGATTTTAGCTTCCTTGGAAAAGCAGTGTTATTCCAAGGACCCTGTGATTTCCACATCAAGTCAAGCAAAATGTGCGTGTCAGACCACATCTAAGGAACCTGAATTGGGAAGTATTGAACTACAGAGATACTTAATGAGGCAGTTGGATGAAATGTTTGATGTAAATCGTAAATTAAATGCTAAACTCAAATACTATCAAGATCAGTTGAGGAAAGTACACTCTGAGCAAGGACAAAAAAGGAAATCAACAGGGTGGGGCCACAAGTGGGTTGAGTGATTGGTGTGAATCAGGAAAAGAACTACTGTTGTCAATTGGACATTATAGATGATATTAAAACAGACATCAGTAGTCATGTTCATCCATTGTCAAATCTTTATTTCCAGTTCTAAACAAAAAATAAGAAAACCAAATTTATTCATTAGAGGGACAATTTAGAAAAAGAAAATGTAAACAACATGGAACAAAGAGCCTTTAAGAAGTTTAAACCTATACAAATTGGTAAAAATGCAAGTATATGTAAAAAAAATGTATATATAAATATATATATATATATATATATCTATATATATATATTTATATATATATATATAGATATATAGATATATATATATATATTTATATATATATATATAGATATATAGATATATATATATATGTGTGTATATATATATCTATATATATCTATATATATATAGATATATATACACACATATATATATATATATATATATATATATATATATATATATATATATATATATATATATATATATATATATAGATATATATATAGATATATATATATCTATATATATATAGATATATCTCTCTCTCTCTCTCTATATATATATATATATATAGATAGAGAGATATATCTATATATATATAGATATATAGATATATATATATATATTGATTTAAAGGTAGCTAGATGGGCACATCCAACTACAATTTCTCCCTTTACGAAGGGAGAAATCTTAGCTAGTTGGGCGTTCTAAGACTGTAGCTTGCGATTTCATAACCACTCTTTCTGTAGTGTGTGGTGTGTGGTGTGTAACGGTAGATGGTCATGGTCGCCCGATCTAAATCAGGGGTTTTCGTAGACTGCAAGTGTTAACGCAGCCTGTTGAATGTGACAGGTAGCCAATCAGAAAGCCCGGATTGTCCTCTGTTCTTTCTGAGGGGACATTATGTAGGAGAATCCCAAACAGCTGACATGGCGCAACGCGAAGTCCAGCGGACATTGGAGATGATATGTGGAAACAACATTAACGTTTATTCCACATTTCTGCAAAGAATATAGAAATGACAAGGGGAGGAGTTTATCAATTGCTACCGCAGTTGATGAACCCAGTAAATTTTCAGCTGTTCTTTGTTATCGTGACATAGACTATAATGATTTTCATTCAGTCAGGACTGACACTAGTCACATGCATTGCAGGTAGATTGTAGTAAAGCATTAATTAATGCCTTGTTTTAAAATTAGTTAACTGGACTTGTCACCATTATTTTATGCCCATTGTTGGACACCATTTCCAACAATGCTTGGGTCCCAGAGATGAGTTGGTATCACCACAAGGGTGCACCTACTCCCTTTTTCCTTTGTTGTAGTATTGTGCAGTGAGAACTCGTCTTCCGCGTTGTTGTGGAGGTGATCATCAGAGATGATCACCTCCACATGATGAGGTGCAGAACGATAAACTAACATTACTTTTCTCATGTATGAGACTATAATGTTAGTACCGTGGAGATCTGGCTTTACATGGATGAAGCGAAATGAAGTGAAAGTGTGGAATACTATGACAGTCCCTAATTAAAATGAGGTCAATAGTTTTAATTTATCGAGCGATTAATTGATTTATTGTTTATCACAACAGGCCTAGGCCTGTCGCGATCCATCCCAGAGAGCCGTTAGGCGATAACAGGTTACCTGGCTGCACTTTGATGTCCGACAGCGCTTTGAGACAAGCTCGTTTTCTCTCCTCCCCCTTCGGAACCGGCCTGAAAACAAAAAACACAGACAAAACAGATTCATATTAGCTTCTTAACCATTTTGTAACTTGCCAATTTTCCAGCGAAGAGACTTGGCTGCACTTACTTGATGATGGCGGACACATTGGTGATCTTATTAAAGAAGTCAAACTCTCTTTGGTAGAAGTCTTTGGCCGGACCGGACAGAGAACCCATGATCTCCTCCACCATCTGCTCCAGCAGCTCCCCGATGTCAGCTGCATGGACAAACACGTCAACAAAAGAGCCATGGTGCGACTCTTAAGGTCTGCTTCGGGTGAACGATGTGACTCACGATCTTTCTGGTGTCCCTCCTCGTCCATGAAGATGTTGGTCTTCATGTTCCAGATGAACTGATGGGCCAGAAGCTGAGACTTCTGCGCCGCCCACAGGATGTACTCCCTCACGTAACCCATCTGAACAGAGAGAACGGCTCATACCATCATGCTTTTCCATGATGGTCGAGAAGGTCGCCATATATATGGTCGCCATATATGACGCCATATATGGCGCCATATATGGTCGCCATATATGAAGATGGCGGACGGTGCGGAGTCCGGCACGGGCGCTTCCTTCTCCATTCCTCCCCGAACTAAACCGCAGATCTACAAAACCACTGATGGGAAACTTATAGTAGAGGATGAGTTTTTAAATTTTCTTGTGGTCAAAATCAAGACTATGTGTCAGGAAGAGCTTGTGCTGCTTGCATCAAACACATTTGACTTTGAGTGGATTGAGTCCTCTAGAAAAGTACTGTTTGAACTGTGTTCCAACTCTAAGCAGCGATACATGGCCTTCAAAGGAAACCAGAAAGCTGCAAATGCCATAAAAAGCTGTTTAAAAGTTCTGAATGAGTGTGGGGAAGCTATTCCACGCTTTGTCTCTCACTTCCTGGATGAGCTGCCACCTGTGACGTTCAACAGCCTGGACGTCTCCAACTTACTCAGCAAGATAGAGCGCTTGCAGAGCGAGGTTTGTGCCCTAAAGCATACAGTATCACGCCAAGTGGATGTTGAAGAGAAGTTGCGTGAAGTTACCGCTACCATTGACCGCAGAGTTGCTGCAATGGAACGGCATTTGGTGTCTGGCGGTGGAGGATCCAGCAGTGTCGATGTGCCTGCTCTAGGAATGCCCAACGCTGGAGACATGAAATTGGCTGTGAACGTTTCTGAGGAGGTGGTGGCATGCATGGATTCTGCTGCAACAAACTATGTTACCGCAGATAATGCGGCTTTGCCCGTGAATGGGACCTACACCAACTGTTCCAGGACTACTGACGAGCCTGTTGCGGTGAGTGATAAGCTAAGCTCTGCTGTAGATGCCTGCCAGCTCACCCACATGGAACTTGGTGGTGAAACAAGGCCGACGTAAGAGAACCGAGAGCCATCCAGCTCATCAAAAAGGCCAAACTAAACCTGAGCGCAAAAGACCAGCGCCTATTATTGGCACTGGCGCACAAAGCACCATAAAAGTGGTAAAAACGAAGCTTGCCACTATCTTTGCAACTAGATTTGTGCCAGATCTAGATGACGAGACACTAACGAACTACCTTAAAGAAAAGCTTGGGCGTGATGTTGAGTGCCGGCGTATTGTCACTGGGAACACAAGATATAGTTCTTTTAAAGTCAGTGTGGAGTGTCAGAACGCTGCAGAAGTGTATAACCCAGAGCTGTGGCCAGAGGGTGCGGTGGTGCGCCGCTACTATGAGCCACGGAATAAACCTACAATGTCTGAAGGACCTGGGGTGAGCACCTCTAGTGATTCCAGAAGGATCGATGGGATGGCTGCAGTTACTTTCTCATAGACCAATTCATGCGTGTTATTTCTTACAATTGCCGGGGACTGCGTGTCGTAATACAGCTGGAGATAAAGCACGACGTCTGGTTGTGGATAAACTGTTGCAAGAATGTGAAGTTCTTTGTTTACAAGAGACTTTTTTATCAAACAAGACTTGGAAGTTTGAACTGTATTAATGATTGTTTCTGTGGAGCTGGTGAATCTACTGTGGATCTTTCTATGGGTATAGTGAGGGGTCGAATCGCAGGAGGAGTAGCCATTCTATGGCACAAAAAGCTGGATCCAGTTTTAAATGTCATCAGAACCGGTGTTGACTGGTGTATTGCTGTTCATTTTAAAATCGAAAACAAAGAATTTATCATTATTAATGTTTATACACCATATGAGTGTCCTCAGAATGAAGACATTTATTTGAATAGACTTGCTTTCTTGAGCTCTTTTATTGATGACCATTGTTTTACCTCTGTGTATGTAGTAGGTGATATGAATGCAGATATCTGATGAACATTCCTCATTTGCCAAACATATGCATCAGTTTTGTGATGATAATAGTTTATTACTGTCCAGTCAGCTCCTGCTACCTGCAGAAAGCTATACATATATAAGTGAAGCTTGGCATACAACGTCATGGCTTGACCATTGCATTAGCTCTGCTGATGCCCATGCTGTTGTAAAATCATTAGAAATCCTATATGAGTATTCAATGTCGGATCATGTCCCATTTTTAATGATGTTGGATATTAAAAATCTCCCAGAGTTTAAACGGGGGGCAAATAGTGCTCCTACATTTAAAATTAACTGGTCCACACTCTCTAAAGATGACTTACTCGTATATCGTATGAAAACTGATCTTCTTTTGAGTAAAATAAATCTTCCTCTTCCAGCTATTACGTGCTCAGATGTTAATTGCAGTGATATTTCTCACTGTACTGACCTCCATACTATGTATGATGTCATTGTGGATGCTTTGTACCAGAGCACAAGACCATACCTTTCATACAGAAGGACTAATAGCATCAGGCCAGGCTGGAATAAACATGTGTCAGGATGCCGTGCAGAAGCTAAACAGGCATATAAAATGTGGGTACAGACAGGTAAACCAAGACATGGGACTATCTTATTATAAAAAACTCACCAGTGCAAAGTTTAAATATGCCATTCGATACATCTCCAAATGTGAACAGAATATGAGAGCAGACTCCATGGCTGAAAAACTGCTTTGTAATGACACCACTGGCTTTTGGAATGATGTTAGAGCCTTAAACAGGTCTGCTGCATTACTCCCCAATACCATAGAGGGCATATCTGGGGCTCATATATAGCTGATCTATGGAGACAGCACTATTCTGCCTTATTTAACTGTGTACAAAATGAACCCTATGGACTGGGAAACATTGCTAAGAATGATGTGGTTATAATAACCCCTAGTGAAATTCAGCAGGCTATAGTAAATTTGTGTGAGAATAAAGCAACAGGTTCTGATGGCATTGCAGCAGAACATTTGAAATATGCTAGCCAAAAAGTGTCTGTGCTGCTTGCAATGTGTTTTTCTGGGTTTATGACCCATGGGCAGTTGCCTGATTCCTTACTATCTGTTACCCTTGTGCCAGTAATTAAGGACAAAACTAATAAGGTTGGCAGCCTTGATAACTACAGACCCATAGCTTTGGCTAGTGTGTTATCTAAAGTATTAGAAAAAATTTTGCTTGGTCGGCTTAATCAGTTTTAGTACAACAGATAATCAATTTGGTTTTAAAGCCAAGCTGGGAACGGATTTCTGTATTTACGGCCTGAAAGAAGCTGTAAGAACATACTTAAGGAAAAATTCATCTGTGTTACTTGGGTTTATTGATGCCTCTAAGGCCTTTGATCGTGTTAATCACAATAAGTTATTTGACAAATTAAAAAAGAGGTGTTTCAGATATTATTATACGAATTTTAGTTTACTGGTACTTTAACCAGACAATGCATGTAAAATGGGGAAATAACATCTCTGGTGTTAGTAATGGTGTGCGGCAGGGTGGGCTTCTTTCACCTGCCCTGTTTAACTTGTATATGGATGACCTATCAAAAGAAATGAACCTCTGTAAAACCTGGTGTATGATTGGTGATACTTTGGTCAATCACTTTATATATGCTGATGACCTGGCTGTTCTCTCACCCAGTAGTGCTGGTTTTCAGCAGTTATTGAATATCTGCTCTGATTATGGGTTGAGATTTGATGTGCAGTATAATGCTAAAAAAACTGTTGTACTAGTTTGTAGAACTAAAGCTGACAAACAACTCTCTTTCCCTGATTTTTTTCTATCAGGGCAAAAGTTAGATGTTTGTTCCAAAACTAAGTATCTGGGTCACTACATCACAGACCAGCTCTCTGATGATGATGACATCTATAGGCAGTGTCGCATGTTATACGCCCAGGCAAACGTTTTGGGGAGGAAATTTCATATGTGCTCTGATGAGGTAAAAATAAGCCTGTTTAAAGCTTACTGTACATCCTTGTATACAGCTCCTTTGTGGTGCAAATTTAAAAAAACTAGTATGCAGAAGCTTAAGGTTGCTTATAATGACTCTTTGAGAATTTTGATCAAGAAACCCAGGTTCAGCAGTGCAAGTCAAATGTTCTGTAACGCACATGTCAGAACATTTCAGGCCCTTTTGAGAAATCTGATATACAAGTTTATGTGTCGTTTGGGTAACTCACCGAACAATCTTCTTGTAATGTTCTCACAGCCTTCTGTTAGTGCGCTAAGATACCAGTCGGCTCTTTGGAAACATTGGTATACAAGTCTTCTATAAGATTTATATTTATATTTTTTATGACTACTTATTGTATTTTATTTTTCATTTTCTCTTGTTTTTTTATGTTGTGTTGTTGTGTATCTTGTGGACCATGAGTCTGTTGAATAAAGTAAATTCAAATTCAACAGGTTTACCTTATCATAACGAAGCGCTTGCACAATCTGAGGAATGTAGAACAAGATGGCATCCTACGGAGATAGATAAAATGTTTTGCAGTAAAAAAAAAAAAGGAAAGAAAAAAAAAGAAGGACCTTTCTCTACTTTGCTAGATTCCACAGATGCGTGACCTACTGGAGGAAAGGAGCGCAGCACTTTAACTCCATACTGTGCAGTGAGAGGATGAGGAGGGTACATGCTGCTGAAGTAGGACAGACCCGTGGGCGGGTCAGCCGGAGCCCAACACAAGATGTGGCTCAGCTCAGGGGAGTCGGCGTCGATGGTGTGCCACGTCACGAGGAACTGACAGCAGACAGGGAGGAAAACATCCACGTTTTAAAACGCTGACGTTTACTTCTCCCACTCTGGGTTCATTGATAGTTCGTACCTTGACAGCCTCGGGCACGTCGCTCACCGCTCCAGGGTCCAACCTCACCAGCCGGGTCACTTCGGCTACAATGGCATCGTTTTTGAACCTGGAAGGGAAAAGCGGCAAAGCAGGGGAATCACATCAAAGCGAGGAGGATTATGTAGCTTTAACAATAACTGTAGAACCACCTGCAAACAACTTTCTGTTGAGACGCTTGTTTTTTACTTAACAAATTGTTTTTTTATATCTTCTATGATTGATCTTTTGAGGCATATTTCTTGCTTCGCTCACAGATGCCATAAGATACAAACTCAAAGTTTGACACCAGAGGAAAATGGTAAAAAGAAAAAAGGAAAGAGGATGAAAGAAAGGAAAAAGAAAGTGAGAAAGGAAGAAACAAAGAAACAAAATGTAGATTTTTTATATATTTAAAATATAGGAAAAAGTAATATTTTCTGTCTTTGTCCAGAAATCTAATTACAGACTTTTCCAGACCTTACAGGAAACTTGTCCATAGACTCAGCTAAGAGTAAAGTCTATGGCTGTCTGACATATAGTAATTATAATGGGACCGTTTTAATAGTGTGAGCATGCTGATGTAATGTGTAACCAGTGAGACAGCGTTTCATGTTGGGTGTTTCATGAGCCCTTACGCTTTAGGTGCAACAATAAACATTCATTTGCTTTTCCACACTCACAAAGCTTCACTCTAGATCGATCTCAACTTGTTTTATCGATTAAAAATCAAATTTCCACCTTGTAGGTAGTTGCATAGCCAGGTAAGGTGCGATGCTCCAGGCCAGATTGACGTTGTCCTTCCACTGTTTCTCAGTCAGGCTGATGTACTTGGACCTCCAGTTGGCGATGCTGGTCTCCACCGACTGCTCAGTGGCGATGGCCAGCTCCTGAGTGGAGAGCGGGTTGTACCACGTTGTCAGACGCTCAATCTCACTGGCCTGCCGAAAGAGACGAAGAGAGTGAACATAGGAGCGTGTACTCATTACGAGTACACGCCGTCAACGCTGTCCTCTGAACTCACCAGCAGCGCCAGCAACAGAGTGCGGCGTTTCATGTAGTACTTGTGAAGCTGAGTTCCTCTGTTGCTCTTTTTAGACGTGCCTTCAAAAAAAAAAAAAAAATTTTGCAATTGCTGTATTTCCACGGAGTAAGAAAGGCAATTAAAATCACACGTCAGCACATTTGTTCATGCGATTAGTCACTAAAAAACATGCAACTCCATGAACCTCCTACTATAAGTTGTGTTTCCATAATAAATAAGCGAATATATGTCTATATTCCGCTAATATTGGAGAAACAATTTTGTTACTGCGGCGTTTCCATTAAATAAGGAACGCAAATCCCAGCCACGGACTGGAGTTGCTGTAGCTATATGGTCTTGGTGCAACACACCAGTTACAGTGTTGATCCGTTCTGAGTTTGTTCTGCGTTTGTGTGCACACAAACTTTATTCATTTGTGTGCAAATGAATGAAATGACCATCGCAGCTTCTTCTGCTGCGATGGTCATGCACTTTGTAAATGGGTTATTTGAATGGATATGGAGGTAGCAGTCGCCTTAATCCACTGATACTCGGTCAGATGTAGAAATAGACAAATAGATATTTGTCTATTGTCTGTCGAATAGACAAATGAATGAAATGAAAATTAAAATCATTAAAATCAATTAAAATCATAAGCCTGCTCACACAACAAGTCATTAAAAAACATTCTCCAGCTACTTCCAGTCAAACCACAAACCATCTTTGTGGTTTGTGTCGTTTGATGATAAAGACTTCCCCTTGCAGTTTTGCGAAATGCACTAATATGGATACGGTCAAAAAACCAAATCATCCTAATGGCAAACTAGTTTTTTTTTTTTTTTCAAAATTAGTGTTTCTACTGAGCGAACATAGTTTTTAAATGTCAAATTGTGCAAAGAGCTGGTCAAAGGAAACATAACTACTGTGGGTGATGGTTTGCATCGCATGAAAACGTTGAATTAGTTCCCTTTGTGAGATTGGCAACACTGTACCTGACTTCTTGGATGTGGTGGACATCCCACTGGACAGAGGGTAGGTGTTGATCCACCCCTGGGCGCTCTGCTGGGATCGGGAGCTGGAGTCCATGTTGCTCCTCATGTCGGCAGCGTTCATCACCGACAGGCTGTTCAAGGACGGGTCCTGATTATCTGTCCACCGACAAACAGAATCAGGACCGAACGAAGCCGAAGCCGCGTGGTTTAGGACCACAAGTTGAATCTACAAGATTTAACTTAGCTTGTAAAACCAAGCAGTATGTAGATGTATTCTGAACTAATTCACATTACAAACCACAAACTTTGGAGTATTTTATTGAAGTTGGTTTCATTTTGACAAAATACTGTGAAGTTCATGGAAAATAATGTGATTCGGTTCAAAATAGCAATTTTTGAACAATAAAAAAACAAACAACATGGTTGATGATGAAGCTTTGTTTGGAAAGCGAGATGAATTGTGTCGCTTCTTCTGCTGCGATGATCATGCACTTTGTAAATGGGTTATTTGATTGGATATGGAGGTAGCATTCGCCTTAATCCACTGATACTCGGTCAGATGTAGAAAGTCTGATCCAGGTTCTGGGATTATAGGTCTAATCTACCAGAAGCGGGTTGATGTGTATGAGAATGAAACCATGTTTTTTTTTTTCTGGATCGTCTGGAATGAGGTGAACAGGATTTTTCTGAGGTAGAAGTAAAACAAACCAAAACAAACAAAACAGAAACTCTTTCTAGGATTTCTTCTTTTCAGACAAACTGATCAGGTTGAGGAAAGAGGTGGACGGGTGGGCTTGATGATGAGTCATCATGCATCATGACGCTGATGCCAAATTTGGGCTTTTCCTCACAGCTGTGTTCAAAGTAAAACTCAAGGTAAGAAAGACAGGAAAAAAAAAACATTTTGGAAAATGAAAGTTGGAAAATTTAGACCTGAACAGCACCGTGAGGAGAAGCTGCATCAAATCTGACAGGCGTGACAGCATGCCCACTTTGCTGCAGCGCAGCCCGTGCTCCACCGCTTTAGGCTTACTTAAGATCGATATCGGAGTAGTGCTGGACACGATTAGCGATCCGAATATCCCAGCAGAGAGAGTGCTCGGGGCTGAGGTAGTACCAAGCTCACCGGGTGGGACCAGCTGGTACGCTGCCAGGTACTTCTTATCCGACAGGATGCTGGCATAGAAGCGGATTATGATGCAGATGTCCTCGCGGAGACGCTTGTCGGCTTGGGTGGGAAACTTCGGAGAGACGCTGTGAAACATCGGAAAGAGTCCGTCAATAAGGAGACGCTCACCTGCTAAACTATGCTGGGCACATGTGAGGAGAGATGCTATGTGGGCATAACAGGTTAGAAAATGGCACTAAACATGAACACTGACCAGAAAAATAAGGCAGAAAATAATTAGTTCCCTGCAAAATCATAAAATCTCAGCAAGTAATTTTGCTCTTGTTTCTTGTTAATGCACTTGGAATAAGATTAAACTAACTTACAAGTAACTTTTTAGCAACATCTAACAGCTTGATTTAAAATAACAATTCCACAACATTAATTAAAATGTATTAGCTGCACTAGCAGATTTTAAAAATTATACCAAGATATTTTTTTCTATGATAGAAGTGAAACAATCTGCCAGTTTTTATTTGTTGCTGAAAAATTACTTGTATGTTAGTTTTGTCTTATTACAGAGACATTGGCACTAAAAAACTTAATTTTACTTGGTAAAGTAAAATTTACTAAAAACATTTTAGTGGTTTTAGTATTCACTATGAAACTATATAAATTAAAAGTTAACAAACGTTTGCCAAATTGCAATAAATAATTAACATGTGAAATGATTACTTAAATGTGTCATAAATGGTTTTTAAGCTGGCAATAAACTCAGAAATGAAAATTAATTTGCAGAAACATAAAAATGTATAGTCACAAAATAATTATCTCTACTTTTCTTGAGGCACATATTATTTCTGATAATTATTTCCAGTTTTATAAAATCAATGATCTATTTATTGTCTCACTCACTGTATTTTCTAACAGCTAATCTGAGCTAATCTGTCAGCTGAAGTCTGAGATCTCACCTGAAGTAATCGAAGGCTGTAGAGTAGATCTTCTCTCTGATGACGTTTCTCACAGTTGAGTTGGTGAGAACGTCAGAGTGCAGCAGAGCCAGACCTAAAGTCAGCAGCCTAACACACCAACAAACATGACTATAGTCATCAACTCCAGCCATTTTCTACAAACCTTCAATTTATGCTGTCATTTAGGGGTTATCAAGAACACCTTGATAACCCGTCAATAAGTAAGCCTAAAGCAGCACCCAGTAACTTTGAAAGAAATTAAATAAAGAAACAACAATATTATTGCTTATTTCAATAATATCAGGGAAAGTTAATCGTCCAGCAATATTTGCTATTTCAGTTTTGGACCCCATCAAAATACAACAATTGTTCTGAATGGACAGATTGCAGTTTCTGTTCAGGCGGTATGAATTTGTAAGGTTGGGGTAAGAGTCTTGAAGGATGCGCTGTACCTGAAACGGGGTCCGATGGCAGCAACGTGGCGGTTCAAGCCGCTGTTAGATCCGCCGACGCCCAAGGACAGGGAGCGCTGCAGCAAGCTGCCAAAGATCTCCACCTGATCCGCGCTGGAATATTTGGCTATTTCAAACCTCTGGACAAGAAACTAGAATAGAAAAAAAGAATGAAATTACAGACATACAAGGCAAAACAGTGAAAACAGGGATGTCTATGAGGGGGGGAGAGGGGGCAACCTGGATCCAGATGTGGTGAGGGGTGACATCTGGAGGGCAGGGCACAGGCTGACTTTCCTCTGACGCGGCAAGAGGATCAGCCTCCACCTGCGCGTTGGAGAACAGGCCCATCTTCAGCTCCACCGTCATCTGCCAAGCTCCTGCCATCTCCCGCATAAACTGGGAAGAAGAAGAAGACGCGGGTCATTGAAGAGATGACGCTAACGAAACCCGGGGAAACAAGAGAAGGTCAAGCACATCGAACAGTTTACCGGTACTTCCACCCCCGTACGCGCCGCCAGCAGCCACTCCCAGCATGCAATGGCTGTTTCCATGCCGTGCTCCGTGAACATCTTGAGGGGCGACCAGCAGAGGTGATGCAGGAGCTGAGGGTCGCATTCTGCAGCGTGGAAAACGACGGGAGCTGAGTCAGAGAATCGGGAAACGTAAAAAGTGACAGACTGACAAAGTCGTACCTTTGCTGCTGATGAGCAACGCAGCCAGCTTGAACATGGCCTCAGTGAAGGCTTCGGGCTGAGCAGAGTCCAGAGCCTCCTCCATCTGTTTGATCATGATCCGGGTCAGATCCGACTGGCCCCTGACTGCCTGCGCAAAGTGGATCATTCCTGCAACCTACAGAGAGAAAAAACACAGCAAAGATCAGACGAGAAACATAATACAATCTAAAGCTAACAGGCAATCAACTTTAATGTCTATGCTCAGTCAAATGTCCTAAACGTTTCGTAGATTAGTTTTTATTGGCACATTATTTTCCTGGGTCCATCAATATAAAGTTGTCATCTACATGCTATTTATGTCAAAAATGATTTAAAAGAAATTTGACTTCATAATTCAAAGTCTTGAAATTAGGCCTCCGTCTCTTTAAGAAATCCTGCTCTTTCCGAAACGCCACCTTCAGAAAGTCATCACAACATGGCTCCTCTATTAACCCTTTAACAACATTTTTAAGCAGCATTTCACTGAGAAGTAGCTCCAAGAATGAGATCAGCAGATGCAGCGTTCCATCAGCTGTTTGCCAGTTGCCAAGCAAGATTAAAGGATTTCTCAAACATGCATGAGAGATATGGAGGCATGAAAGATATCCAGATACGTTTTTGATGAGGGAATGACATTATAACATGATGTAAAACTTAAAAAATTACATTTTATGTGATACTACTCCCTTAAGGCTTTTATAAATAAAGTCAGAGAAAGAACAAAGGTTATAGAAAGTTCTTGAGACAACACAGAGCCAGACTTGCAGTGATTGTCATTTCACTTCTTTGCCATTTTGTACAGCTGTAGTCTCATACCTAATTTTTCTAATAACAGCTAAACTGATTTATAAATCTAGTGATGCACAATATACCTGCATTTCCATTGATATCGGTCAATGTTAGTCATTTTTTTAACATATTGGTATTGGTGCGATAAGTCATACTGGATTACGTGGTGTTCAACACAATGCAGATGACCGTACCTCTCCAGCGTATCTGTTCCGTAGGTTCAGGGACGCCATGAAATTGGAGTAATCCTTCTTCACACATGCTGGCCTCTCAGTCAGCTGGGTGGACTAATTGGGAAAGTGATTGAAATTAACACCATTTCTTAACACCACAGTCATTGTGTCATAACTAAAATCTTCTAAAATCCTAGCGTCTCTCAGGGTTGTATTCTCCGTTTATTTCCCCATTTTTAAATCTCAAAATTTCTCTTCACATTTTTAAAGTGAAAGAAATGAAAAGGACATGTCTGTCTGATTGGTCAGAATGATCCAGTTGTGCAACTTAAAGCAAGTTAAATGAAGAAGACAGTTGGTGACTCACCCCCAGAGTGGTACTCTGTCTGTTGTAGCCAGCAAAGTGCAGGATGCTTTCAGTGGCCATGGCCAAACCCGTGTGCTGGGATAGACCCGAGACCCAGTTCTGATGTTTGTTCAGGTACTCCTGACACCGCATGGAAACAGGCAGTTCAAACTTTCAATGTTAGTTTCTCTCATGCTGGACATGTTAAGTTGACATTAACATTTCTTAGGACTGACACATAGCATTTAAGAATGACACAAAATTTACTTTTTCAGTAGACTTTATTCAAATATCCTATTGATATAGAAGTATAATGACTTATCACACATACTTTCAGTTTCAGCTTTCCTTTAAGAAAAATCAAAATATCTAAAAAAATGTTCTCACAAAGTTTTTGGACATTTAGCAAACAGAAACAATTTTAGAAACTACAACTAGCCTGAAACAGGAGAAGTTTGGTATGATTTAACCTCAAACAGTGAGAGAAAATGGCGTATGCGTTTTTTTATTCGGCATATGTAAACTTCTGGTTTCAATTGTGTAGAGTTGCTTTGCGCTGCACTCTTTAAGATGATAGAGTAGAAAAGGCTTGAGAAATATTACCTGCAGGTGGGACTTCGTTACAGACGGAGCCCACTTCATGGCCTCCTTAAGGATTTCTCCACATCGTGCAGCAAAATCTTTGACAATGCTCTAAATATCACAGAAAGGAACGTTAACGCAGCACGTTTGTAAGTGATTTTTGGGATTTTATTTGGCATGGAGATGAGTAAAAAAAAAAAAAAAGTTACCTCCCTGGCTTCGTATGTGTCCGGAGCAGTGATTCTGTACGGAGTGTCAGGGATGTCATAATACGGCTGATCTTTATGAATGTCCTGCAACACACCGTCAACACTCATAAAATCATGGTACAGATTCACAGACACACACTGCTTTGATGGATTAAACCAGGGGTGTCAAACTCCAGTGCTCTAGGAGAGCCACAGGTACAGAAAATGCTGGAATGAAATGGCTTAATTACCTCCTCCTTGTGTAGATCAGTTTTCCAGAGCCTTGCTAATGACCTAATTATTCTATTCAGGTGATGCGGCAGAGGCACATTTAAAAGTTGCAGGGCACCAGCCCTGGAGGACTGGAGTTTGACACCCGTGGATTAAACAATCACCACTCACTGCACTAAGGGACAGGGAGAGAGTCTGCAGAATGTCCAACATGGTCTTCAGCACCCGGCCGCTCCAAAGCAGGTGGGGGAAGCTGAGGGGAGAGATGTTGGAGTGTTTATGAAAGAATAAGAGGTCATTTTGGGAGGAAGAACTGGCGGATCAGAGCTGTCTTACGTTTCAGCCAGACCAGACAGATATTTGTCGGCTACTCTGCGGATCCGCTTGTGGATGTGGTTGAAGTTGACCAAGAGAAACTGGGCGTGGCGTTCCAGCTCCTCCTCGTGAGCTTTGGTTTTAGGCTTTTCAAACAAAAAATATGGCAAACAAACTTAGAAACAATAAACAACAAATAGTATTATATAAATATGCTCATTTTCTAACAGGGTTTGAAATTACTGATGTAATGCAGACATCAGGATTGATAACAAGTACTATATCGAGTTGAGGTGGCTCTGAAAGAGCGGAAAGCCTCACGTACTTTTTCAGCCATCATTTGAAGAAAAACCTCAAACACCTTGTCGCTGACAGCGATCACGCACTGCATCATACCTGGAAAAACATGAATTTGATACACGAGGGACAGTATTTCTCTGTCAGAGTCAATCAATCAATCAAATTTTATTTGTATAGCACATTTCAGCAGCAAGGCATTTCAGAAGAGGAGCAGTTTTCCTCTTCTGTCGCCCTTACCAGATTTATCCTTCTGTATCGCTCGGTCTTCAAAGTAACGAAACATGACCTGGAATCGGTCCGAGTCCAGAGAGTGCAGCATCCTGAGCATAATGAAAAACAAAAACAGAGATGGCATGAGATCATGTTGTTTGTGTAAAGAACAACGCTGCAACTAAAGATTATTTCAATAATTGATAATTCTGATGATCAGATTAAAAATAATAGCCACAGTCTACAGATTATTTAGTCACTGAAGTCCTTTTTATACACTATGAGAAATGCATTAAAAGATGCAAATAAGCAAACAATTTGTTCTTGTTCCAAACAAAACAATAAACATTTTATTGCCTAAAATGCAATAAAATAGCATTCATTTAAACCGAGTGAAACTTGAGGAATGTATATGTATTTTATACTGTTTTGTATTAGTTACTCCTCTGAATATCTTGCCTGTTTTTGAGTCTGTATTCTAATGACTAATCGATTGCTAAATTACTGGATGATTATTTCAATAATCAATTTGTAATGACTAAACCGATTAATCGTTTCAGCTATAGTAAACATAAAGCTTCCATTTGTTGTGGAGGCATCGTTTTACCTCATGTACTCCAGTCTGTAGACAGACAGCAGGTATGTGGACATTGCAAAGTCCAGCTTGTTGATGAGGGCGGCCACCTCTGGAGGCGGGTCCAGCAGGTTGATAATGGTGCTGCGCAGGTCATTCAGCTCCGCCTGAAGCATAGCAGCCGGAGTCAGAAAACTGTGCACCTGCTTCTGTGTGTGTGTGTGTGTGTGTGTGTGTGTGTGTGTTCATACTGGAGTGACGGTGTCGTTCTTCAGCGCAGAGTTATACTGAAGCTCGGAGCGTAAAGGCTCCCCGCTGGGAAACGTCAACAGCGGCGATTTGGTCGCGATTTCACAAACCCCTTCGTACCACTCCTCCGGCCACAGGCCTGATTGTTTCAACAGAGATGGAGGAGGAGAAGAAGAAGACAATGAATACAGTAGAACACATAGATTTACAAGCTTCCTGTATGAAAAGACAACAGTTCTTGTTCTCGATATCTGCAGGTTTCAGCAAGCCAAATTTAAGACTTTTTCAGATCCTTTTTAAAGCCACTATGAATGAAGTTCATAAATGATTTACAAGCAGGGTTGAGTAAACGTGTCGTACCTGAGCCCTCCACTGCGAATCCCATGACGACAGAGTAGAGCCAGAAATCTCTGAACAACTTCTGCAGACGCGGCTTTGCCTCCTTAATTGGTGGCAACCTCTTCGTCAGCTAGCATGGAAAACATAATTATGCTTAAAAGCGGCTAGAAGAGCAGGTGGAGGTTTAGCATTCGGCATAATAAAATAAGGTGCTTCAGTTTACAAGTCCTCAACCCAAAAAACAAAATAAGCAAAAAGCTGGACATCTGGATCACTTACCACAGCTATAACTGGAATGAGGACGCCAAGGTTTCCAGCACTGCTAGAGGCCTGCAGAGAAAGAAACAAAGTCGTGTTTGTGTTCTCCAGCATGAAGATATTCAAAGACGACATAATTACAGACAAACCTCAGCGTGCCATTGCTGGATAAAGCTTTTCTGAATTTTAGCTTAACATAACTAATCTTTTAGCCTCAATATTAGCAAAGAACTGTCATACAATCATATGATTTCCATAAGATGTCTATATGAAAACTGTAAATGGAATTTTAAATTAATTTCATAAATCATTTTGATTCATGAAATTAAGTGAGAAAGAAGATGTCACTATTCGAGGTAAACAACTGACCCAGCGGTGAGAGGTTAGGCCAGCCCTCAGACTGGTGGGGATTAAAGACGGGCTTTACTGTAACAATTTCTCCCCATGTAAACTCTAATAATCAAAATTTATTGTGGTTCCATCAACATTTTTATGCGCATTTAAAAGGTTGGTGGAAACTGCAAAATTGGAGACAATTTCCTCAGTTTTGCAGAAACATTTTATGCTCCCTTGAGGTTTGCTTTTCCAAAAAAACAGAGTTAATGTGCTGGAGGAAAGATGGAAACACATTTATTGAATAAGTTTTGACGTAGCAAATCTTCACTTCCACTGGTGGGTTTGTGCTTTAGAAGAGGTACCAAACTATGAGAAACTTCTAAATCCAAATCTCCAGCTCAGACACGACGACTCTCTCCAATTTTCTGAGGTGTGTGATTCACACTAGTTTATAACCTTTACTTCCTGTTCATTAGAGCCACACGTAGCATCAACATCTGATGAAAGGCTGCCTTATTTGAGTTATCTTTTTTTGCGATATTTTAATAGTTGGATGAAAACAGTGAAATGGACTCAATGTGAGAGTTCAGTAAATGTTCTAACGTTGAGTGTAAATGTTAATACAAAGCGTACCTTCAGGGCCGGGCCTTTGTCCGAGGCCCGCTCACTGGCTCTCTTCCCCTCTAAGCCCAGCTGCACAAAAAGCTCCAGCAGGTTGACCAGCAGCTCGTCCACCATCTGCTCGGCCTGCATGTTGGCTGCTATGTTACCCAGAGCGTTTATAACGGCCAGAGAGCAGTGTCTGCACATAGAGGGGGGAAGCATGTCAGATGAAAGTCCAGCATACAGCTTTACAACATCATGGTAAATAAGCAGCAACATCTAATCGAAAACTGTCTCTGATGTTTCATTTAGGTAGTTTTTACTAAACACTTGAAGATCTTTAAAGGGGAACCATCGTGTGTTTTTCAGCTACATAGTGACGTTTTATATCACAATCAAGTAACTATGTTGGCTTAAGTTGTTAGAAAAATTCTGAATATAGCAAATATGACTTAAATTATATACTTTATAATTTAACACCCTGAAATTGGGCCGTCTCTGTCTCTTTAAGAAACTCACACTTTTTCTGAAGCTCTGGCTTCAGGAAGTCATCATGATATCATTAACCATCTATTAATTCTCTGACAACATTTTTAGTAGCGCATAACTGAGAAGAAGCAGCTCGTATCATGAGCCCAGCAGATGCACAGTTCCTCCAGGTGTTTGCTAATTACTGCTGGCTAGTCTGAAGGAACCGTGTGGGGGCTTGACAGCTTGGAAACTCCAGCTCCGTCACATGTTTGGCGAGCCAGATAGGATTGGAGGACATTGGCTTCATATTATCGGCTGATTACCCAAAACCAAGGAAATAGCTGCACCTCTTTATTAAGTGACATCTTAAAGCCTTTGGTTCCACTGCACTTTACTATTTACAGGTGCACACCACAGATTTTCAGATGTAAAATGCTTAAAACCGTGTGTCCTTCTCTTTCCACTTCACACTTCTGTGTTGGTCAATCACATCAAACCCCAAAAATATGCATTCAATTTGTGGTCGTCCAGGGAATTGTGAAAATATAAGGAAGAAAAACTAACCAGAGCTGCGTTATAAAGTTGTTCCCCTCACCTGTAACCGTGGTCTTTGTAGTCTTTGGTGGAGTAAACCATGGAGCTCGCTTTGACACTGATCTGCTGGAACAAATTCCACACTTCCTGGTAGATGTATTGCTAAAAGAGAAACAAGAGCAAACACAAATTTCATTTTTTAAAGTGATGACTCACTTAAAATTTTTTGTTGTTATGTGCAAATATATATTTATTTGAATAATTAACATCACGGTTAGCGGCGGTGAATCAGCAGTTTATCTGTGACTGGAGGCGAGAAAAGAACATGTCAGCTCTCACATTGCCTGTGATCACCATGCAGCCCAGCTGATCTATGATGAGGACGTCGAGCTGCGAAGGCGGCTGGCAGAACTTCTGCTGCAGGATCTGCAGGATGGGCTCCATCACCCTGGGCGTGTCGCGCAGCGCCACAGCGATGTGGCCCAAAGCTCTGATGGTGTGGTCTGGGATCAGGTGAGCATCCCTGGAAAAAGAGGGAATGACTTTAAATCATCTGTTTCAGCACAATTAGTTGAGTAATTTTTTTTCTGGATCTGGCTAACTTGTCATTTTCCTGGTAGATGTAAAGACGGTTGGACAGACTGGCAAGGAAAGCCTCCACAATGACGTTATCCATCGTGAGGCCAGCTTTCAGGCACCTTGGGAGAGAGATAAGAGGGAATCCTGGTTTGGAACTTGGAAAAAAAATCATAACTTCTTGTTATGCTAACTGAAACTTTTGAGGACTTTCTACTGACAAAGTACATTTAAATGCATATTAGGACCTCATGCTGTTTTCTGGGATAGATTTTCCTCCTCCTTTCATTTATACTCCTTCGAACCAAAACCAAACCAAATGAAACAGAAGCAGATAGAAATCTACCCCAAAATCATCTCTGCTAGGTAGTTTCAGTCCCCTCTCCTCCTTTGCAGGTCATATTTTCTGTTAACTTTAAAACAAACAACTGGAATTCTGCATTTCTGCTTGCAAACACAAAATGTAAAACTGAAAAACCACGCAAGTTTATTTGAATAGCAAGTTCAGCAACATGGCAGTTCATAGTGCTTAAGATTTTGGAAACATAAAAAAAACACATAATACACACATCATATCATCAACAGTTGTGAAAACCAATAAGAGATTGAATATGTGGGTCAATGTTCCCATTTATTGTGGTTCAAAAGCCAATCTAAACAAAAGGTGGCTTTTTAGTCTGGATTTAAAACAGAGTTTGCATCTCAATACTTAAATAAAACCCTACAAACTAAATAGAAATAAAGCAGTCAAAAGAATGTGGACATTATTTTTTCAGAGCGACATCAAACCTTTTCTGTTGTTTTTTTTTTTTTGTGTGTGTGCTAACTCACCTGCATATGTTATCGATGGAGATGTCCCGCAGCTGTTCGTACATGGAGGGCTGGCTCTTCTTGCTTGCATTGGTGCTGATGGTTGACTGAGAATGTTCATTGGTCACATGGATCTTGATGTCACTTCCTCCTTGAAAAGACAGTTATTTTGTAAGACACACCGCATTAGCTCAGTGGTGGGTACATTTCCACTAATAGAGGAGCTAGGTTTGTATTTAGCGCTTTTCTTAACAGAAAATATTTAGTGCAGCTAGCGTCCCCTAACTTCAATTTTCCAAACCAATTCCAAAAGGCCACTTTACTTGGCTGTTTAGTAAACAATCAGTTGAATAAAGTTCAACATTTGGTCATCAACTGGTAAGAACCAGAGGTTTATATTCAAGCTCTTATTTTGAAATGGCTGCTAGAAATAAAAATAAAACAGTGACATTATTCTGCTAAAACCATTTTTAAAAATTGTTTAAAATTAATAACCGAGGAAAATGAAATTCTGTTACATATTATTGCAATAGTAGAGGTATAATAGTTCAAGGAACCGCATGCTACACTTTTCCTCCCATTTCAAAATAATGTCCCACTTTTTGTTGGTTCATCTCATAGAATTCAATTTTTTTTATATTTTTAGTATTTGGTGTTTGTGACTTAAATACGAGACATCTATGATAATGCTGCATGCAACCCCTCAGTCTGAGGAGGTCAACTTATCCACTTGGGAACGTCGTTGTTACCTGGAGCGCACTGGCTGTGATATTTGTAGAGCTTCACCAGAACAGGAGAGGGCACCACCAGAAAGTCTCTGAGAGACGTGGTAACAGAGTGCGCCACGACAGGAAAGCGCTCGCACAGACGACCCAAACCCTGCACACAAACACAACACGGATATCAGAGCCCTGGAGATACATGACAACGCTAACAGCCGCTCCATGAAAGTGGTTCATCGAGCTCTGAACCACTTTCCACTGATTTCATGCAGTCAGGAAGTTACAGTGTAGCTATGCTGGCAGCTCAGCGACTCTTTTGTTACCAAATGAAGTCAGAGCTGAGATAGAAGGTCGGGAGAAATGAATAGAAAACCTGAAGTCCCAATGGGAGTCTCTGAGTGATCAGCTAATGAGCAGCGTATCAATATGCTGAACAGATTAAATGTTACACCAACACAGTGTCAAGTTAGTTCACTGCGCTCCTGCTTTCACTAGGCTGGGTGGACTGTTCTGAATTACAATGAATGCCTTACATAGAGAAGCAGAGAATTTTAGATTTTTGAATGTCTGCGTATTTACCTCTTTGTATCTCAGATACACTAAAATAATCAAAACTTTTGCAGATTTGGAGACTAATTAAATCAAATTGCATTCTTTGCAAGACTAAGCTCTCCTGTAATTGCTCAGAACTCACCAGACAAAAAAAAAATGAAAGTCAATTAAGCTGTAAGTGCTTTGTAACAATAAAAACATGTTTGATAATTTATTTCTCTCTTTTTTTCTCACCTGTAAGCAGCAAATGAGGAGGGGCATGTGGGCGATGATGACTTTACTAGAAGTCTTTGACTGCAGCTTCTCTGACAGTTTGGTGCAAAGGTTCTCAGCTCCTGGCGAAACAAAACAGCTTTCAAGTAATGTGAAAAATGACATGACATTTTGTCAAACTGGGTCAAATGATCCGAGTCTCACCCTGTTCCTCTGTGACAGCCCAAACCATGAGGTCAACACAGGCAGCGTTGGCCTGGCAACGCAGTTTGAGCGGGCTCAGTTCGCTCTGGAGGTACTCCACGTCATGGAGAATCCTCTGCAGCTCTGACTGGCTGCTGCTGAACTGCTCCAGGACAAAGTCGTGAACCTCCTTCACATAATCCGTCTGAAGGTCTGAACCATGAAGAATACGTTTATTTATTAGGGAAACTATGACTAAGTCTTAGTCATAGTTTTCTAAAAGATTTGAAGAAAGTCAACAACGGTTCCCTCACCTTTCAGGTTGTACAGCGTGTCTCTCAGCATTTTAAATATGGCCACATATAACGGATCACTGAACGTCTTGTAGTAAAGATGAATTTCTGGATTGCTCTGTGAAGAGAACGACACCAGTAAGTAATAACCGTTACAAGTACAAGTGCACAGATTTCAGTTTTCCGGTCTGATTATGATTTTTACCGAGACAGATTTTTCTTTTGTCTGAAAAGTTGCTAAATAAAGCGACAGAGTTGATAAGTTGGCCACAGTGACGTTGATCTAATTCTAAGTAATAAATCTGACATTCACAGAAAAGAGAACAGACTTCGATGTAGGAGTCCTACCTCATGGTATTCAGCCAAGTTGCCATCCAGTGACTTCAAAAACGACTCGGAAACAAATTGCTCAACCTGACCAAGACAAGCAAGCAATGTTTATTTTAACAATAAACTAAAGGCAGAAGACATTAACTATTTTATGTTTGCATTACTGAGTTAATAGTCTAACTTCAAAGCCAGAACAGATTTCAGTTTTGTACTGCACTGTGATTAGTGGTGAAAGTGTGGAGTGTAGCTAGTGCTAACCATGTGAAGGAGCTGTCTGAGCATCTCCAGAGGGACCTGGAACTCTCCAGAGCTGCTCCCAGTGAAAAGAGGAGAGACAGAGAAGCTGGAGCTGATGGTGGAGAAGTAATAATCGGGGTCCACGGCGCTGCCATCAGGGAGATAGGAGCCTGGGGGAAGAGAAGAAGAGCTTCAAGACGGGAAGGAGGTTCTTTTGGGAATAAAAAGTGGCGAATTAGTCAATGTGTTGTGGAAATTGAAATTCAAAAAATAAATGTGTTTTATGGAATCTCAGCAATTAAAAAAAAACTACTACTGGTTTTAACAATGAAGAAGATGACAGGAAGCGGTAGGCGGAATATTGTTTTGTTTCTTTCAGACAACATGCAGCTGGATCCACTAGAGTTCTCACAGCATCACACAGCTCATATAAAGTTGTGTGTCATTCTAACCTGTTGAATTCACAGCTCCTCTGTAAAATCACCAATTACAATTCCTCCAAAACACTGCATAGGTAGCCGCTAAAGATTTTTTGCAGTAACAAGCTTATTTACATGTAATTTTAATTTTATTTCAGATCTGATGGAAACAACGCATTTGCCAAATTGTATTTTTTCAGCATTAATGGAATGCTGACAAAGATTTGTGCACATTTGCAATGGAAATAAATGTAAGTAAAAGCAAACATTTGGAAATGGGAACACGTTGTGTTTATATTATGCTTTCTGGAGCATTTCCATTATAAATGTGAGCAAAACATTGCCAATATCCCAATAATGTCAAACAATATAATTTCGCAATTGTGATGCTTCCATTAAATAAGAAACACAATTAAAATCCAATGCAAATAAGTTTGCTCATGCAATAGATAAACACACCTCACAATCATCTTCCAACCACTTCCTGTCAACTTCTTCTTGGTTTTTGCCAGCGGCAACAACTGGTTGTTGATCATGTGACTCGTGTGATGCAGAAAACATGTTTCCTCTGTAATTTTGCAATTTTGAAATTGCTGTGTTTCCATTAGGTTCATTTACTTTCAAAAATTGTCAAATTGTGCAATAATATAATCAATGGAGATAATCATGGCACTGCATAGGCTGCGTTTACCTTCAAAGTACTGCGCAGATGGATCGGCAGGAGAGCTGGGTGTCAGTCCCGTTCTCTCTGGACTTGCCTACAAAACAGACACATGGTGGATCTTATTTTAACCCGAGTCCCAAGTCGACTTGCCTGTTCCACTCCGGAGTCGCTGATACCTGTTGTGAAACGCTGGACACGGAGGAGGTTTTACGTTTCATGGAGTCTCCCTGACACACCGTGAGCAGAGAGCTCGGCAGGATGGAGCGGAAGTCGTTGAAAGAGCGCCGTCTGGCCGCGTCCCCGCAGTCACCCGCAGAGAGAGACGGAGCAGCGGGTCGGGGGAACAGCTTGGACAGCAGCGGCTCGTCCGTGTTACTGTATCGCCCAAACGCCCTGGCCACACCGAGCAGGCTGGGCACAGTGTACCTGCACAGGTAGCCTGCGAGACGAAATGGACGCAAAAGATGAGATCATCTGGGATAACTAGGTGAAACATAGAGAAACTGTAAAGGGTGTTAGGTTAGCACCTTTATCGTGAGCATCTGGATCTTTGCAGATATCTTGGAGAACCTGCATGATGTCCATGAGCGCCTCCAGGATCTGAAATACAAGGCTGGCTTTTCAAAATCTAGTTCATGATCACGTAGCACAAAAGTCATTAAATCTCATGTATGTCATAACTCTATAGTTCTATCTTCTGACAAGGAAACTGATGTTATCTTATATGGCGTCATGGACCATCACAATGCATCAAGACCTCGACGACAACTGGACAAAATTCTGTATTTTATCGACCTAAGCAAAGTAGGACACTTGCATCTTTAGGGTTTTGTTGTCGTTGTGTAGAATAATATCAAGGGTGTGACCAGCCAACCATTCAAGGAGAAATGATAACATTCAGCAGGCCATCTATTTATCATCAGCATATTAAAAAACTCAACTGAATTTTTGGAAAAGTTGAGCCAAAGAAAGGATATAGGCAAAAAGAGAAAGAAAAACAGACAAAAGTATAGATCCCTGAGGGTCTCCATCAAATTTAAATAAGTTGCATGTGTTATTTTCTTCTATTTCATTATTTTTTCAATACAAATATAGCCTAAAAGTGCAGCTTGTTTACTCACAAACACACTTACTAGCTGTTTAGTCTTTTCATTCCAAACGCTTCACCATTTTTAGACTATTAACACAAAATCATCTCAAACTGCTTCATGTGAAAATACTGCAGAGATGCCTAGTGATGAATATTCTACACATACCAAGGATTGTATTGGAAGCACTTTGCATCTCGTGGTCCGAGCATGAATGACACACATCATGATACAGGCATAAGACTGCTGCTTTATTCAATTTGTCTGTTATTGTGTCTGTCCTTATCAAATAAACCTAAAGAATAAATAAATAAAAAGACACCAGCTGTAATTTTACAGCACTGTGCTGACTGACCAGTGATTTTACAGAAACAAATGTTTTTCTGTTTAGCCATTGCAGGATCAATAACAGAATCTACATACCTGACATTGAAAATGTGCTCTTTTACTATTATGCCCAAAGTCACTAATTTGCGTCATACTATAAGTTTAGATCCAATACAGCTTTATTTGATTTAGCATCTGCCAGACAGCAAAATCACCATTCTGCTATTTTTATTTTAGAGTATGGAATAAACATAGGTAATAAGGGGTTAGAAACCAAGGCACCGTAATTTTATTTAAAATCTGCATGTATCCATTGCTACCCTACTAATGCACTCACTAAACACTGTGTGTCTGTGAATCCGTATGACTAAATAGGAACATATAAGCACACACCTGTCCTCTGAAGTTCTCATCTCTCTGAGCAACATCTGAGAGCAGCGTCACAAGACAAAAGCTGAAGTTTTCTGCAACCGGAAGAGTGTCTGTAGGACATGACAAAAACAGAGATTAAAACCCTCTGATGACAGCTTCCAGGCTTGATCTGAGCACCACAGTGATACCGACCCCGCCCTTTGCGCTCCGAGCTCTCCTCGATCCACTGAACCTTGGGAAGCCCTCTGAGCAGCCCAAGAAGGTAGGGGACGATGACGTCTTTGTGCTGCAACACAACAGCATCGTTGCATCGTTTAGCAAGTCGCCCTTCCCATGAACGCATGGCGAAGCGGCGGAAACGGGTTTTACCTGCAGGTTGGACTCTACCAGGAAAATCCCAAGAGCCGTCACGGCGTCCCGCCTCCTCTCATCAAGCTGGAAGACGCCTCTGAAGTCCACAGGGCACATGCAGTGCAGCTTCTGCACCTGCAGTGCAACAACACAGGTTAACAAAACAGACTTTTTGTTCAACTGTATGAATTAGAAGGTAACAAGGCCAATGCTGAAGAAGAGAGCATTGACTTAAATTCAGAGATGTGTCATTTTAGGGTTGTTTCAAAAATGTGTATTTAATAAATCAATGTGATGCCATAGTGAAATTAATGTATTGTGATAAAAAGCATTTATGTACAGGACTGGGCATTTATCTTGTTGTTTATTATTTATTGTGATAAACTTTCTAACATGACAAGAATTTAGACTGATCGTTGGGACGATAAAGTCCAAATAATGTTTAAAGCACTCCAAAAACTATGTGTATTGCTAGTTTTACTATTTTCTGAATTTTTTGTTCAATGAAAGCATCAATAAATATCAGTGCATTTGAAAATATTATTACTGCAGTTACTGTGAGTACTTTAGTGATACAAATTACACTTCTTTATGTGACTGGTGTCCTATTTATGTAATATATTGTTAGGGGAACCCGTAACCAACACATCTACTGATGACACGGCCTTCCCTGCAGGGATACTTTAGCTCCATTAGTCTTAATGATTAGGTTCCTAAACGCCTTTTAGGAACTAAGCCAAAAACTTCCTGTTACAACCCAAAGAGCCATTTCTATCCTGAGGTCAGCAAAATAAAAAACTTCACCCACAAATGTTATGCGACCTTTAAAAAATAAAAAAATTGTAATTTCAGAGAAATATGTACCATAGAATTAGAAAAAAAAAACATCTCCAAAAAGAAAATGCTACTTTTTTAATATGATTAAAATGACTTTTTAGAACAAAAAGATATTCAACTTAATGACATAGTGTGCAAAAAAACCCTGAAGGAAGTAAAACTGTGGTACATTTAAAAGCCCTATGAAAATGACTGACTTTACTGACTGACTGTATAATAATCGCTGTTTTATTGTGACTTCCTGGTCTGCTTCCTACTGTGTTGTAACTTTCTCAGTGAGTCAAACAATTTCTCTCAAATCAAAGTTCAAACACCCAGAAAAAAAGCAGAAACAAACCTGACTGATCATTAATCCTAAAAACACCATGAAGTAAAGCGGTATTGTTGAAACGGCCCTTTCATCACATCGGATCCTTCCTGTTTAAAACTTCCCAATTCTGAAATCTCTCCTCCAACCAGCTCAACCTCTGGGTGCTTGTACAGACAGATAAACTGGCAGAGATTAATGCATTACAAGTATTAATGTGTATGTATAACATATTATTATTAACTTTACGTCTCACACTTTTTTTGGTACGGCTACTCTATGATTTTGTGTTAGTAGGTGTGCATGCAATATATGCTTGAGAAAACTTACAAATAATTGCATATGAATTTGTCCATATATGGTCAGAAGGGGTTGGCGGTTTGTCAGTGTAACGATAGGAAGTCTAATTTCAACACAAAGCAACAATAAGTTTTTATAGTAGCATATGCATGTTGTGTAGTCCTACCTTGTTGTTATTCACATAGAAAAGCTAACCGAGTGAGCAAAATGATTACTGCTTAAGTTCTGCTGAATTTATTATTTTATCATTTGAAATGAGGCAACAGAAAAACAAATTATTATGAAGTCTTGGAGAGGAGGCAGGACTAAATAAGTCTGTACTTCTTCCCAAGTGTACATTCATTTGGGAGATTAATTGTGTTTTGTCTTGTTCTCTATGTGTTTGAAAGAAATCAAAACTGAATGGAAATTTGATCAGAAGGGAGATTATTGATGTCATCGCTGCAATGACAAAAAGTATTGAACCGTATATGAATATATGTATGAAGATGGCGTAGGAGATAAACAGAATAAACACTAGTTACAGGGGAGTGCTGCGTAATATTTTGAAAAAGAGATAGCCTGAAACAGAACATTGATTTAACAATTACACAGTAGTTCAACCACAGGACAGTATGTATGGATTGAATAATTGATTCACACATGAGTGGATGAATTATTCAAGACAAAATTCATTGCTGCTTATCGAAAAGGTCAGACTGCAGCTTCAAACCAGAGCGTTTTTATGAACACTGCAGTCTGCTGTTCCTGGGTTTGGCTCCTCAGGGTTTCTTCCTGTCTGCAGTTCCTCCATTGTCGCCCTCCACCCTGTGCATGCTCAGGATATTGGATGCAATAAAATAAATCCAATTGTCAAACCTAATATTTAAAATCGAACGGAGTGCATTGCAATATCATTTTAAGCAGAAGAATTTTGTAAATGTGATTCTTTTTTCTTTTTTTTTTTTTTTTGCTTCCGCTTTAGAATGTCCTGAAACTTTTATTGGTCTTTAGAGATTTTTTATTGTTGTTCGTTTTGCACAGATCTTCTGACATTATGTCCATGACGCACATTGGAAGTTAAAGGAGAGTAAAACAGGAAGAAGCTGCAGGAGCTCGTGCGGTTCCAGCCCGAGCGGATTAACTGCGGGTTAAAAACAGCCAGCTGACACAAAACCCTCTGCGTAGCGACGCTAAACCTCCAAATAACAATAAACCTCCAAACTACCAGAGCAGCTTAAACTCGGTTCCGACCCACAGGAACACTGGAACACGCCCGGTACAGAGAGAGCAGTGAAGTTCAGGGCGTCAATGTCAAATTCAGAGTAAAGGCTCGTTACGAGCCCGACATCAGCAGCTAGCCGGACCGGTACCTTGTCTAACGGAGCGTGCTGGTGAGCCGCGAGCGACCGAGCCAGAGACAGCACGGTGTTGAAGTAGAAGCCTCTGCATCCTCCTCCGTTCAGAGACATGTCGAACCATTCCCGGACTCCGCTACACAGAGGCAAACATCTTCTGCCGCTCGGCCCGACCGCAGGGGATACGGAGGCTGCTGGGAGTACGGTGGGCGAGACGGCCAAACCGTGCCGCGCAAGGTCACAAACCACCGCGCAGCTTCCCTGATGCGATTTTAGACGCTTAGCAATTTTTTTTATCTGCAGTTTGACAATTCACTTTATTTTTAGAGTATTGTCCATAGTCATTATTCGTACATTAAACTCATCCATGAACTTGTAAAAGGTCTTTGAATGAGCTGCATTCATATTCATTCAGGTGAGATTTGGGCTTCATATTTCATTTTTATGGAAAATGAAAATAATTTCAATATTTTAATCTTCCAGGATTTGAATAAATGTAAGCATTTCATTTCCATGTACACCTCACAAAATCATCATCACTCTAATGCAAAAATCAACAATAGTACACCGTGAATAGTTTGTGAGCAAACAACAACAAAATAAAACACACACACACACACACACACAGAGCCAATAGTCTGAACCATGTTTATTTGTGGTGATCCATAATGAACTCAAGGCACATGATGTTCTATGGTCTGTGAACATTTTTAGTGTCAATCCAAAAACCCCAGATATATTTAAATAGCTGTGATGGAGTCCAGGGTTACGAGATTAACATGGAACATAAGCATAATTCACAGTAAACATAGAGTGTTGTACACAAAGACTGCAATAAGAAAAACACGTATTAGCGCTGCATGTAAACAAGCCAGCTCCACAAGCTGCAATCTCTAAGTCCATAACGTACAATTTTGTTGTTATTTGCAGCACATTAGGTCCTCATTTGGCATAGAAAGTAAAGGCAATTAACTCGAGAAAGACTGAAATTCGGTACCTGTGTCAAAAAGAATCTATGGACAGAGATGAAAGGCACCATTAGTTGCATCCGAAGCACTTTAAATGCAAAGTATACAATTTGAAAAGCAAAAAGAAAAGAAAGAAGGGAAGAAAGAAAAACAAGTATAAAGAAACACTGATGCCGATAAAGGTGAGTCAAGATATGAACGTGTTATAAATTCCATAGGCACAGCTGGAGAATTAACAGTGTATGAAACCGAGTTCGCTCCTAAAATCTGTAGTGATGGAGGACATTCTTCTCTCATCCTTAAGCTCAAAACGAACCAAAAAAAACACACAGGCACTTCCCAGGGCAACGTGTAAATGAATATAGAACATGTTTGTGAATTAAAGGCGAACCTTCCTCACACCACCTCCAACTCCTCCTCAAAGGTTATGAAACAAGTTATCATACAGCAATCTCTTTAAACCACACCTCATAACATAATCTACATGTTCAAACATTCCAGAATTAAGGCATTTGTTTATTTACTTGACCCTCAGCAGCATATTATTTATTGCATTAGGTACCAATTTCATAAACGCTCTATTTCCTCACAAGTAAAAAAAAAAGGGTTTAAAATGTTAGATCTCTGAGTTGTTCTTTTTTTTTCTTCAAGTATATATTTCTTCCTCTACTGTTTAAATCACATTATAAGGGGTTGGCTGTTAGCTTTTTATTGAGTGAACACAGCATTAGTTTGTGCTGACAGGCACTAACATCTCTTTTAGTAGAGCAGATCTACACACTCCTTTTCTGTCAGCTCTTAAGGAAAATTCCCCCTTCAGGAAATTTGAGAGAGGCGAGTGGGAAGAGCAAATGTGAGCAGCATTTGTGCATCTCTTAGGTGGGCTGGTAATGCTTGCACTGCTGCAGTGCTGTCAGAAACAAACAATGATGCACGAAACCAACACGTTTCTGATTTCTACCTGAAAATACTTTGAGGCGGACGTTAGAACCTAGAAGACATAATTTAAGAAGATGGGATTTTTAGCCTGTTTTAGTAACTGACTGAGCGCTCCAGGTAGTGCAGCACGCGGGCGTCCGACTTAATCAGTCTTCCACACAACGTTCAAGATCTTGACGACTTCCTCATAGATGATGAAAACGATGGCGACATCCATGCACACCCGACCCAGACGAGGAATGGTACCTTTGTAGAACCTGGATATGGGGAGAGCTTGATGTCACATCAAGACACTGTGATTCAATTTTGATTTTGCTACTTAAAGCTGCAGTATAGTTAGCTTTTAGGAAAATACTTTTTTTTACATATTTGTTTAAGCCGTCACTATGACCTGACAGGAAATATCTAACTCCTCTGCCTTCTCCCTGTGGTCAATCTGTCATCTGCAGAAATGCACCGCTCTTGGTCAGAAACAGCCAATCACAGGCAGGAGGAGTGTCTTAGCGCTGACAATCATTCTTGTGTACATGCTGTCCTCTTAGCTTCCATCAGCACAGCTTCAGCAAACCAGCAATAGTGAGCTCGTACACGCTGTGTGGGGGTGCCGGTGGGATCAATGCGTACACCAGCCTGATTGACAGTCCAAAGACCTTCCTCCTGGTTCCGATTGGTTGTTTCGGAGTAGGAACGAAGGCAATCTTCAGCAATCATTGGGTGAGAGGCGGAGTCCACCCTGGACAGGTCACCACCCCGTCACATGGCAACCAAAGCAGAGACTAAAAAGAGAAACTTTTATCCCCAGCTTGAGTCTGTCTCATTGCACTTACGCCATTGGGCCTTCATACTTCATGATTTGAACGGCACAGTCCACCGTGCTTTTGTACTTGTGGGCCTCCAGTCCCTGTTGACAAAAACACAGCCCGTCACCAAGAGCGCTGCAGGTCGAGTTCTGAGGCGAGGATCAAATGTGCGAGGGAGCAAACCTGCATCCTGGTCTTAATCACATCCAGTGGAGTGTTTCCAAAGACACTGGCAGCACCGGCAAAAGCTCCAAACAGCCCGGTGATCAGGGGGTTGATGACTTTGTTGGGGTCGTCACCTTGAAGAGGGACGAGAAGCGGTCTGTTTGAAAGAGCTGCAGCTTTAGATGGATTTTTATTACTGCAGCGGTTTGTTTTCGTACCTTTGTACCAGTTTCTCAGCGAGGTCATGACGTAGAAGCGGATGGCCTGATTGGAGCCCTGTTTTAGCACAGTGGCAGTCAGTCCCTGATAAGTCCCCTTTAGTCCTGAAGAAGCACCAGACAACAAAACTCTTCATTATCAAAGTGGAAGGAGGATATTGTCTATTAAAATAACATAAACAAATCAGAGGGGAAAGATGAACTGCTTGGTCGGTGTAGCTTTTGTTCAATTGAAGGAAAACAACACAGACCCAGCAGAATCAATCATTTCCAAAGTGGCAGAATCATTATGTCCATAGCGATTGTTAACCAGCAGGGGGCAGTATATGTACATCAAACCTTCCTCACCTTCGGATCTTACAATCTCCCTCACCCCGTGAAAAAATCCTCTGTACTTTGGGTTAGCTGATGTTTGATCATGAATGAATTTAACCTAATAAGACAGAAGAAGTGAGTTTAAATGAGTAAAATTACACAGTACATATCTCAGATATTTATTTGTGAAATATTTGAAAAGCTATGTATTTTTTTTTTGTTGACATTTTGTTATTATGCATCAATTTCTGCTGCTCTGTCATGTGAAATCTCAATCAAGTCTAAAAAGATTTGTGATTGTAAAGTGACAAAATGTGATCCTCTTCAGAGAGTTCCACACACACGGCCCTGTGTGTGTACACAAAAATATTTTTTTCCCCCAAAGTCTTGTAACTTTTTAATTATACCTTAACGGTCTCCATTGGACAGACTACAACCACGGCC
The DNA here is from genome assembly GCF_027474105.1 of Poeciliopsis prolifica. Lineage (NCBI taxonomy): Eukaryota > Metazoa > Chordata > Actinopteri > Cyprinodontiformes > Poeciliidae > Poeciliopsis > Poeciliopsis prolifica. The sequence continues at coordinate 2,190,980 of NW_026562436.1, read as the reverse complement.
TCGGCGACTCCGGCTCCAAGACCGCAGAGGAATCCTCGCTTGCTGTCTAGTTTGCCGCTCTCGTCTCGCATTTTATTACTGAGGAATTCAAACATCCCGAACCTGCCAGGGTGAGGAGGACATGAAGACCATCACTGACACCGCAGAGAAACTCTTGGTGGTTTTGCATAATTGAAAGCAGCAAGTTTTAGCTGGGATGGAGTCCAATATGGAAGAAAGTTGTTGTTTATTTCACAAAGAAATAAACAACAACATCACAGAATATGTCAGATTGGCAATGAAGGTTAGTTTTTGTCTGGAGTCCCTCAATGCACCATAAATGTAAACACCAGCGACGCGCCGATAAATTGGCTCTCATTTCCTTCAATTTGGGAAATCAAAACCAATTTTATCCTCTGATCTTAACTTTTGCAAAGGTATGAAAATCATCCCCGTTTGATCTGCAGGCAGCGAGGGCCGACTCACACGCCTGCCCACAGGCTCACATCTGGATGTACACGGTTAGACAATAGTCACCAATGTTGCTAACGTAGCAATTTTATTGCTGAAAAAAAATGTTTGACACAACAGACAATTTTTTTGACAAGACAATGATGTCAGAAGTCTTTACTTTCTACTCTAATGCCTGTTACACTGATTGCATCAACAACAAACACAATCAGTGTGAAAGACAAAAGGCTGCTTCAGAGAATCTAAACCATAAACTCTATTGTTTATTAGAGAACCACTTGTGTGTGTTTAATGTTGCGTCTGCAGTACCTGACCGCCGCTTTGGGTATAGAGCCGTAGAGCAGCGAGCTCAGGCCTCTGTAGAGCCCCTTCACCCCATGGCCGTTCACCGTCTGCTTCACACAGTCCACTGTGAGGAAAAAATGGACACAAGTTAGATTTTAAAGCAGTAATGACACCTAAATAGGTTGAAGGGACACAAAGATCAGATGAATTTTGTTTTCGAGTTGGGCTGGTATGAAGATCTGTGCCAAGGTTCAAAAGTCAAAGGCTGGCTGACGACGTAACAAACGTCTGTTTGCTTGACTCTTAACCTGTGATAACAGAAGAAGAAGTTAACCTGTGATAACATAGAGCATAAAAAGATTTTCTTTTCACTTTAAAAGGTGAGTTCATTTCTAGTTTGATACTTTTGGAAACCTGATTTTTTTTATTTTTCTTGGTGACAGTAGTTCAGTCACAATATTCAGTAATAATTGCAGCTGGTTGTTTAAATCCAGGCTGTAACAACTTTTGATTTTCGTTCCGTGTTGGGCACCCCTCAATGTTTGGGAAGCTCAATCTAAAAGCCACAATCTCCGTATCATATCTGAAGTAAAATAGAAAAAAAAAAAACAGTTGTATCGAGACTCCTCTGATAAAAATTCTGTCCATTTCTCATTTAGTCCATTTATGTACGGCTTTCAAACGAAACACTTCCAACTGTTAAATATGGTGGGGGAAGCATCATAAAAACAGAACTATTTACTAATTCTTCTGCTTCACTTCAAGTCAATAGTCAAGTCAATTATGAAAAATATATTAAAAAGATATTTGAGTTAGTCTGAAGAAGAGAGGAGGGAGGTCTGCTCTATGAGGCAGAAGCTGGGAAGCTTGGAAACTGTAGGAGGAGCTGCGTGTTGAAGGCGTGGCTACGTTCACCCAGACGTATTGAACAGCTGAGTGGTTGCTCTGAAGTAAAAATTGTGTTATTATTTCTTTTAAGAATTTTATTTTTATTCTTTAGTCATTTAACACTAGTATTGTTCAGTCTGTTAAAACGTGTAGTTCAAGGAGTCTTTAAAGAATCAGTTAGATAGGTTTCCTTTTGACCTCTCCTTGGGAAAAGTTCCAGTAGGTTGTCAGTGACTAAAATAAGGTGCCAGTGTTTGTTAACAGATAACAACAGATAGTTTAGGTAAATACAGTAAGATGGAATAAGCCCTAAGGTCTAACAAATTTCTCCATTGAATGTTAGAAGCTCAGAGTACGTGCAAGGTCCTACAATGTTTTTGGTATGGAGAATTGTTCCATTAGCATCCTAATTTTTGGAAACTCCCATATTTTGAACAAGATGTTTGTCAACTAAATAATTAACTGACCTTTCAGTAAGGAGAGATGCATCCTGTCCACCCTGTGGCTACTGACTGTGCATTAAATCTGTTCAACAAGCTCTGGGTCAGGGAGTGACCACATTGTATAGAGAGTCCTATATATTGTGAGAGCTTGCAGATCCAAGTCAGAACTCATTGTAGGTACAGCTGTTGTGTTGTGGTTACTGTGTGTTCTCCGTTTGCAAACGACTGAAATAAAGATTTTGCTCTTTGCCATTTGCCTGAGTCTCAAGCCTGATCTGTTACTACAGATTAAATATTGTTTTTTCCACAGTTGCCATGGCAGATTAAACGGTTTCTCAAACATGCATGAAAGAATAACGGCACCATGAAGGAATAACATTATGAAATTGTGTAAAGCTCAAACAAATATGACATGACGCCGCACCTTTAAGTTTCTGGAACAAAGAAAGATGCATGGACAAACTTAAAATCTCAAAAGCAACAAAGAAACAGTAAAATGCTGCTTAGGCCACACTGGTTTACATTACTCAGGGCAAACTCACCGATTCCTCTGTATTTGGGAGGGTTGGCTTTCTCATCCAGCTGCAGCTGTGTTTTTACATACTCGGTTGGGAAGGTGATGCAGATCTCAATGCCTCCTGCAATCCCGCCTGAGTGAACACAGAACATCTGGGTGAGGACGGTTTCCTGTGGCGAAACCGGGTCATAGGACCAACACAGAGGGAGCCGCCGAGGAACACGACAGCTCTTTTACACACAACAGCACACGGGACAAAAAATGTCCCGTTCATGTCTTGTTGTTTTTAAAGTTTTGTTTTAAAAAAAAATTTACGCACAAAATAGATCAAAGTATTCTATGAAATTGTCAACAAAAAATATCTAAAATTAAAAATCATCCACATTGATATGAATTAATAGCATAAAAAACACATGAAATCTGAAGTTTCTGGCATGCACTTGTGGTCAGTCCCCTTTATTTTCATACCCCTAAATAGTATGTCAGTACATTCAGAAGTCAGTTCTGAAAAGTATTGATAGATCCTATGTAACTAATGTGAAAAACATTCAGAATTTTCTTTCTATTTAAATTTATGTAACTTTGAAGTTGCAAAGTTACAAAAGTTGGATACTCATCATATCCAACACAACTGAGCATAAACATTCTGTCACACAGAATAAAATACAACACAACATGCTTTCAAAACATGAATACAGCATTACACATGATGTGAGACATACAGATGTATAAGCAATATTGAAAGAAAGAGTTGTTGGTGAATCCGGTGCTGGATTGTGAAACTGGACGGCACCAAGAGGAGCCGCTCCACCTTAAATTCCTTGCAGTCACACATCTGCTGTTGAACAGCAAACATGGCGCCTGCAGCTGATTGGCTCGGCTGACCTCAGTGTGATTCTGCCTTCAGATACGCCCCTTGGCCCCGCTCCAAGTCAAAGGGGGCGTGTAACCTCCTGATCAGCACTTTGGGAGCCACCAGAGCAGATTTAGTGTCTGAGTGAACACGTTTTTGTAATGCAAACAAGAGGTGTACTGTATGCTTAAAGGGAAGGAAGCTAATATAAAGAACACACTGATAAAATGGGATGACTATATATATATATATATATTTAGGTTTGCATCATTAAAAGACAACAACTGTGCTTTAGTTTGAATGTACCCCTATGAATAAAAAAGGCAGTGTGTTGATGCTCTTAACATGCATTTCCAACAAAAAACACACAAAAAAACAGTCATGCAGTGAAATTCAGCACAGCAGTGGTTCAAGGCAGCAATCAACGCAAACAAGTCGGGGGGTTTTGTGCAAAATACAACCACAGAATTGCAGCCTTCCCAAACCAGGGCTGGCACAGAAACCTTCTAGTGTTTCATGAAAGCCTGTTCTAAATGTGCCAACAGTGCTGGATGCGACACACCCAGGCAGTGTAGTTAGAGAGCGGCTCAGAAGCTCTAGCTACACATTAAGCCAGGATCAAAATCACAGTGCACAACACACTCATCAACAGACAAGACTTGGCAGTACCTGCAGTGGTCCACATATTCAAGCTGGGGAAAGACAAAGAACCAGTTTATCGAGTTCAAACATGTTTCGTCGATTTAAAAATCATTTTAACAGGATGAAAATAACCAAAACACACTATACTGGAGAGATAACCAGGCTCCAGAGAGAATTCATCAAACTAGTAAAAACAAGCCATTGAAACGTTTTCTAATTTAATAGTCACGGTATTCAGTCTCATGCTATGTCACGCGGCTGCTTTGTCTGCGACAATGAAGATTGGCTCACGTAGGTACGAAGAATACTTGGAGAAACTTCTACTGATAGCAGCCCAACCTAATTTTCTGATTAATTCAGAAAATAATAATGTGACAACTCGGAGGAACGCAAACATGTGTATAGAGCATTATACTTTTGGCCATAAACGGTCAAACTAAGAAAGCATTCACAGCCCTGTTTAGTCTGCTTTACTACGACTCTAGTTCGGTTACCTGGAAAGTCTGGTTCATCTGGGGAGATGCGCAATCAAACTCTGATGAGGACCATACAAGTGAACTCTGGTCCCCCTGAAAACCTCAGTCTTGGTTTGGTTACAGTGCACTGGTGCAGTTTGAATGCGTATGTGAATGCCAGGCGGCCTGGAGGCCGCTTCAAAAGCAGGAAGTGGACTAAAGTGCAGGGCATTCTGGGTAGATACAGTCAAAACAAACACGTGAATCTAGCACTGGCGGGAGAAATACTAAAGATGGAAAAAAAATGTAATCCTACAATGAATAAAATCTGATGTCACTCCTTTTATGTTTACATTTTGTGAAGGAGGAAGTTGCTCTCATTGTCTTCCTCAGAGGTTTTTGTGTGAGTTCCCTCAGCAGTCCTTGGTGCAGCGCCGCCACAGGCGAAAGAAGGAACGGGTTGTTCAAAGGATTTAGGTCGTTTGAGACAGTCTATGTGAAAGTGAACCGCAGCAGCTAAGAATCAAATAAATGTTGCAATTTTGGCCTCCAATTGAACTAGAGTGTTGTTCTAGAAAACATAACATTTAAACCCCTGATGAACTGATACACTGAATTTTGCAACCTTCATCCTAATTTACATGGATTCAGGATGTAATCAGTAATCAGGATACAGAGCTTCACAATAGGCATTTCATTTTGTTGCTTAGCCCTAGTTAGGACACATTTTTAGCTAAAACAACATATACGGCAAGAAGAACGACGGCACCGTAAGATCTTACCATTTTGAGTCTAAATTTGTTAGATTAAGACTGAAGTATAATTCATAACTCCTCATCTTGCTGTCTGCCTAATGGCTGAGGCCTATGCGATGTAAATTTGACTATTTTTGTCCACTTACTAGGTGTCTCTACAGACATCTGACAAGGATACAAATACTGAAAATAATTTAGTTTCTTCTTCTCTGAGTCAACATCGGGACAACCTTTCACATCATCGCTCCTGCGTCGCTTCAGTGAGAACTCCACATCGCCGAATGGGATGCTGACGTTTGAAGATGCAGTTACTTCTCCCTGTGGTCTAAACGGCTCAAGCACACAGACACATAGAGACGGAAGAGGAACAACAAGCTAAATCTGCATTCATTTGTGCTGGAGGTCTGAAACAACCTCATGCAATATGCATCACGCTGGAGCAGTGCACTGGTCACAACCATGCTGTTGACAGAGTTGGTGACATATGTCAGCTTGACATTTGGAATGAAGTATTTTTCTCCAAAGAATTGTTTTTCTTTGGACGTTAGGAACAAAGAAAGTGTCCTAACGAGTTGCTAAAGTATTCGAGACCTACATACCTACATGGTTATTTGCTGGTTTTAGGTTATCCGTGAACACAACTAGCCCCTAGCAAAAACAACAACAACAACAAAACAACATCTCAAATTTAAAAAAACAAACTTCAATCTACAGCATGTTTGACTTATCAATACAGTGTATCAATAATCTGTTGATTACTATTAAGCGATGAATAACAAAAGGTGTTCAATAGCAGTTTTATTTTCATAGAATTTGAACCAGGTGAAACTAAAGTTAGTGATTTCTGTATCGAACACATTTACACACATTTTATATACATGTGTACAGATTTGGCTTAATTTGTGCTCTGATTATGTCATTCCTCAGGCAAATAGCCTTTTTGGAGTCTGTACACTGCAGTCAACGATTAATCGATGACTAAATTAGCTGGTGATTATTTCCATGAATCAATCCATCACGATTAATCTAATTAATTGTTTTAGCTCCGTTTTAGTTAAGATCTCGTTTGAGGGAAGGTCCGAAGTAGAATTAGAACTAGAAATATCCAACACAGAATCTCTAGCATTGCTCTATTTAAATAGAGTTGATCCTTGTGTAGTAATTCACTCGTCCATTCTCCTTTTTTTATTCGCTCGAGAGACGGGCTGCAGCTTTTAACAAGTGGATGTGCAGTGAACCAGTCTATGGTAGCAAAGTAAGAGGACTACAGTGTTTTCACCATGTTTTGTCTTATATAAATATATAGAGTAAGCTTGTTGCTTTTATGCCCTCAACTGTTACCCTGACCACTCCACAGGGACGACAAGTTTGAAAAAAAGTAATCTGTTTGTAACATCAGAGGGGGGAAGGAAAGTTAAGCCCCTGAACTGAGCCTGGGCCGGCGCAGGCATGTTGTAATCTGGGAGCAAAGTGCTTCGTCATCGTGGTTTGTGACCGCGGGCCTCTGAGTAAACCCAATGAGGGGAGCAGGTTGATAAACACCGACTGAACTACGGGGAGTCATGTTCAGGAAAACAACGGGCGACGACTGTGAATCTGATTGAAGTTTTAAACGTGATCAGTAGCGGTAGTGTCCTATAGTCACTGCATCTGTTAACTGAATCTGCATTCAATATTTTATAAACGGTGATCATGACGCGACGTTGCAGATAGATTACTCTCTAGGACACGCTGATCTGTGAGTCCGACAGTCTGTCATTGATTGACTAGGGAGACAGGAGAGCGAAGGGAGCTGAAGTCTGAGGTACGAGTCCCTGATGCAAAGTGGGACGTTTCAGAGCAAAATATCAAACAGCTTTAGGACCATCCTAAAGCCTTCTCTGATCACACACTTCCATTCAGCTGTCATCGAAAAGTATTTCGTCTGCTGCATTTAATCATCACTAACAATAAAGTTGTTGTGTTTAGTTACGGTGGGGATTTCTTGTCATAGCAGACGGGCAATTTTCCAGGAACCGAAGATCCCTGCTGACATACATCGATCCACATCAAAGAGGATCTGGAGAGCTTTTCCTCCCTCATTAATGCCACAAAATGAATGAGGGCACATTAATAAGCATATTCAGACTGGTCACTACCTCAGGGTCCAGTTACAACCAGATATTTAAACAATGGACAAAAAGACTATTTATTTCCTTACTGTCTGACATTACCTCATGCTAAAGTTATTTATGTTTGCCAAATCCCAGAATAATGAGTCAGTGTCAGTAACTGAGTCAGTAGTATTTGGCAGAATCAGCTTTTAAACTTTATGACTTGGGTCAAACACTTTGTGTGTTCTTACACAATAGCTGGCTGGAATTTTGGCCCATTTCACCCAAGGGAACGGCTGTAACTGGGTCAGGCTGTGGACCCCCCATGATGCCTTTGAAGTGATTTGGTGGTGAGCTGATGGCCTGTGTCCATTTCTATCACCAAACTTTAACTTCTTGTCTGAATTCAATGTTACAATTAAAATGAAGTGTTTTTATTCTCAACAGTTGTTGGGTCTTCAGACATGACTGACAGAAATGTAGATGTTTTCCAGACATACATCAGAGCTACACACCTGCGTACTTGCATACACATCATTCAGATGTTTTGAATGAACCTATCAGAGGCTTGCTAAGCTACGAAATCATCGACGGGGTGGTCCTAGGTTATTTGGGTCTTGTCTTCTTAATGCAGGAGTCTACATCCTACGGCTCCAGAAAACTTTGACCAAAAATGACAGAGAAACAGCTGCAGTTTTAAAAAAAGATCGAGCAACAAATGCATTTTTCAATTAAATTACCTTAAATTTTTTCACAGCAGATTTACAATAAAAGTGGCAATCGTTTTTATTCAGATCTACGTTTCCTTTTATTATACTGGAAACTATGTGCAAATATTAACATCCTGTGTAAAAAAATGTAGACATCTTTTTGGAAACATGCTGTTTTTTGGGGGTTTTTTTTACATACATAGAAACCTGAAAATAGGCAGAAAGTGGTTACTTTCTGCCTATGTAAAAATGTGCTGTTAAAAATAACAGCACATTTTTATAAAAAATAGATACATATCTGCGGTCATTAGAAATTTATAAAAGAAACAACTATAAGATGTCTCTTTGCAAAAGATTTGATAACATTTGCGGCGCTGGACTGAGGGTAAAAATGACTGTTTGTATTGTGAAGGTTGCAGATCCAAGTCTTAGTGTATATGAACCTCACAGGGCACCGGGGATAATCATCCTGTGAGGATGACAACATGCTTGAGTGCAAACACTAAGTTCTGAACTTGCTAAACCTCAGCGACGCAACTTTAGATTGTGTTCTGCTCAAAAGGATTTTTATGTCAGTGCAATTAAACAACAGAGAACGGCTCCAAAACGTTATTAGGTTAATCTATCAACGTGATATGGCTTGCCGCCAAGGGAACTACTCTTGCAGGGGGAGGAATGGCACGAGCAACGCACATGATGCTGAAGCTGGTAGCTGATTCAGAGCTTCTGATTCAGAGCTAACTGAAGGCTTAATTCACAGCATCATTAAGGATTCTGGACTCTTATGATCCCTAGTTCACTAAAGAAAATATTTAAACAGGTCAAACCTCAACTATAGTTGTTTACACGAAGCAGAATCTGCATCAAATTTTTTGCAACTTGTGAAATAAAGACATTTTTTCTTTAAAACAGATTTTTGGCTTTATGGAATCTGTATTTCCAATGTTGACCAATGTGAAAGGGTCAGAGGTCAAAAGTACATAAACATTCCTTGAGAACAATGGCTCCAGTATTTTATCTTGAGTGTCTTATTTCATGGGTAAAAAAAAAAAAAAAGCTTTTGGGGATTTTTTTAAATTCTTGTACACTTCCGATGTATTCTAAAGTTGGACCAGAAACATGACCTGTTCCGCAATAACTATAAAAAGACAAGAAACACACTGACAACATTATTGATAATACCTTGGTTAACGCACATACTTTCTTAGATGTTCACATTCATTAGTAATTTAGCAGGGTAGTCCTTAAAAAAGTGTTTCCCTAGGAAGTGAAAGGAGGAAACACGCTCCAGTCCAGTGACTGACAGCGGTGGAACTGTGAACACAAGACCTCGGTCCGGTGCTCAGACCCCCGGGAGGCGCTCAGATCCCCGGCCGGTGCTCAGAACCCCCGGCCGGCCGGCGCTCAGCTCCGCTGTCTGTCAGACCGTCCTTACCTGCCAGAATAGCCTTGCCCGGGTGCGTTAGCTTGGCTTTCCCCGCCGGGGCTGCAGCAGCCAAAAACTGCGGTCGGTGAAACGGACTCACAAATCCTCTCGGTTCAGACATGCCTGCGGTCCCTCGGCCTAACTTTTTTCTGTTTAAGTCAACACGCGCAGTTAGTTGTCCGCCTCACTCTCGCTCGGTTCTATTGAAGTCGTCATGCAGACTGGCTGCTTTGAGCAGGAGCAGCGCCGCGGACATCCAAAGGCCAGCCAGGCGATGTTGACCATTGGACTTAGTGTGTATCAAGAGTTCATGATGTCTGTGGACTTTTGACAGTAAAGTTCCCTCCGTGGCATTAACGGGGCTTTGAAAGCGCCGACGGGCGGGACAGGACGTGACACTTCGCCCCACCAACACGGAAAAACGCCATGTTTGTTATTTTTAAGGTGGACCGACATTATTTCTCAGAGTTTACCAGCAGAGGGCACTGTTTTTGTTTTACTGGGAATCCAGGCAAAGAGTTTTGCGGCAGTTTTATATGGAAAGGAAAATACCTTAATCAGTGATAGAAATGTTAAATTCTGTTTTAGAATGAACTTTATGCTTCTAATATTTTTCAAATATTTGTGTATGCTATTTAATCATGATTACTCAAGTTGTACACTTAGAATTTATCTCGGTGGACATTTCGGGCCCCACAAGGGACAAGGGCGTAATAAATACATGAATGGATGAGAATAAAGTCATATTATGAGAACGAACTCAAATGAGAATACATTTGAAATACAGGAGAATAAAGTCATAATATTACAACCTTATATTCTCAGAATCTTATGACTGTATTCTCATATTATTATGACTTTATTCTCATGATTCTATTTTTTCTAGGTTTGGTCCTAGTACTCCTCTGTTGTACATGTCAGCAAATTAGAATATTATTTTTTTTTTAAAGTTCACAACTGTTTGTCAGTCATTTCAGAAATGAAATCCATATTATATTTTCAATGCACATAAAGCAAAGTATTCCAAGTCTCTATTTGTTGTGATTTTGATGGCTCTGGCTTACGCATAATGAAAACCCAAAGTTCAGTGTCTCAGTGGCAAAGTGAACTAGAAACACGTGTGTTACTGTAAATGTTCTGACCTTGTTGAAGGGTTTTCATTCATCACTTGCCATAACCATAGAAGCACTATTGGGTTACAAGCTAACAGCAAACAAATAGTCTGGCAATCACCATTAATATTGGTCACTAAAGGCAATCGGGAAAAAAAGCACAATTTGAACATCATCTAGCATTTCATAACTTGCATGTAGCATGCTTTTTTCACAAATTGTAAAGGTACATTTCAAAATGTCAAAGTGTAATTTAAGCATTTCTCTCTCAAATATTCCAAATAATTTAGTGCACTGAATCAAGTTTCTTTGCTACAATATTTTGTAGCTAGTGGTTAGCTCAGTAAGCTAAGTCTATTCTTCGTACTTCGTATTCTTTTCAGCTATCCTTTCTCAAGTTTACGGGCACGATAAATTGCCGCTGCAATTTTCTTCACAATACCGAAATAAAATTAATCGAAGGTGTTGAAAAGAGAAACATCTTCTTTAGTGGACTTAGACTTGCAAAAAAACAAAAAATAGAGGAAGTATCCTGGCACCGGAAATAGTGCTTCCTGTTGTCATGGGGAAAAAAAGCTTACGGTTCTCTGCAACGTCTTGAAAGCAAATCATTTTAATTCAGTAAATACACATATATTACGAGAAACATGTGGAAGACACATTATAACGGAATATCACTCGAAGAAGTGACAACGTTTCGGCAACAGGAAACAGCCACTTGACAGCTTCTGGGTTGTCATGGCAACAAGAAACAAACAGGAAGTGAGGCCCTCATGACAAGAATCGTTGCCCAAAACAACCAACGAGCAGACCGTTGTTTCTTCAACACTTGTCTAATTCTGTAGTTCATCATTTTTCTCTCTGTTAGCATCCATGGGTAAAAGCAGTTCAAAAAGTGGCGAACCAAAAATTGAAAGACAAGTCGTTTTTAAGTCCGAGGACGGAAAAGTGTTCAGGAATCCTGCCATCTACTACAACGAGAACGACAAAAAGTTGTTTGCCTTTGCAGAGAAACGGACATCCCAGGATGATTCTGACGCAGTGGCTCTGGTCATGAGAAAAGGGAAAGTGAACTTTAAGTCGGAAGTGAAGGTATTTATGGTGAAGCGGCTAAAATCCCATTTATTGCCTGTACAATGCCCGTTATATTGCCATTGTCATGTTGAACCCCCCCAAAAAATGAGACATAAATCAAAACCCAGCACAATAGAAAACCGTTTTCCCTCCCATTAGCAACGGCTGAACAGAATCACATTTGATTTTAAACAACCCCACCTCTTTTCCTAGTAAATACGCCCCCTAGTGGAGATTATCGCAACAACAAAAAAAAAGATGAATGGCACATATGTGCAGCAACTAATTATTTCAACAGAACACAATCTAAGACATTAAATAAATCTGTCACATGCTGTATGTATTGTTTCACCCTAAGTTCTAAATCATATTTAATTAATCTTTTTCAGTGGTCAAAGCCTATAGAAGTAATGAAGAAGTGCTCCTGTGGATATCGTCCAATGAACCCATGTGTTGTGTATGAAAAACACACAGAGACACTGTTCCTATTCTTCATCTATGTCAATGAGACAGAGCAGTTTCAGCTAACACATCACCTTAACTTGGCCCGTCTGTGCTACATCACAAAGAAGAAGAATGAAGACAAGTGGAGTGAATTTACTGATCTGACTGACCAGTTGCCTGAGATGAATAACTGGTCTACGTTTGCTATTGGACCGGGCCACGGCATTCAAACTAAGAGTGGCAGAATGATTGTTCCAGCTTACGCTTACGTTGGTCCAGAAGATGAAAAACCAAGTCCACATGCATTCTGCTTTTATAGTGATGATTGTGGTAACACATGGGAATGTGAGGAAATGCTGCCTGAAACATCGATGGAATGTGAGATGACTGAAATTTTTAATACCAACAAAGGAGACCGCTTGATCTACTGCAGTGCTCGCAGTTTGGGAGGCCAACGAGTTCAGGCTACGATAGATAAGACTGGTTTCCATACACTCACAACTATTTCACCCCTTAAGGAACTACAGAAAGGTTGCCAGGGGAGTGTGATTTCCTTCCCAGCTCAGTCTGGAGATGCAAAAACCAGTCAGGAAAAGTGGCTACTATTTTCACACCCAACAACGCAGATGTCAGATTGGGAAAGGCTTCATTTGGGAGTGTATCTGAGCACATCCACAGCGAGATCAGAAGGAGACTTTAATTTAACATGGAGCCAACCCTGGGTCATTAACAAGGGGCCCAGTGGTTACTCTGACCTGACCTACATTGAAGATGGCTGGTTTGCATGTCTGATGGAGTGTGGAGAGAAATCTGCTACAGATGAGATAGCATGTCAGTTGTTCAGCTATGACGAGGCCCTGAAGGGCATTCCAGGCTTCCAGACTTGAAAAAACTGTAGCATCATTTTTCAATCGAAGAATATTTTGTGTGGTGTAATTAGTACAATGTAGACCTCATGTTGAGTCCTTGAGCAGCTATCAAACATTCTGTTAATAAATCGGTATTAAATTCTATATTAAAATTGTTTGTCGTATTGTTCCGATGTAATATTCTAATTTTAATTGTTGTGTTTTCATTAGCTATGCGCAGAAAGCAGAAGCTAAACCATTTGTATCCTCTCCAACAACTGTTCTAAGTTAGCAGGGCTTCATAGCCACATTGCCTTTATCTGATTCTCTTCAATTTGGTTTGCTTTAATGAATATTAACTATTTTAAACTAAATCTGTGGAATTAAAAAATTATTTAGTTCAATTTAATCTGAAAGTGATTTCATCATTCTCCGAATAGAATATCAGAATATTGTGAATGAGTGTGTTCTGTATTTTTATTTTTGACTTATCTTTGAATTTATATGTTTTTAAGCGAACCCCCGTCATCTTTGGGACACAATAAACCTAGATACTTGTCTTGAAAACATCAGTGTGTGGTGTGTGTGTGTAGAAACCTTTATTTATTTATTTAATTTGAACAGACAAATACTAATTACAAGAAAAAATTAAAATAGAATATGGGGACACTTTTCCAGGGCGTCCCCACCATGCAGGTTTGAGTCATTATATATTTGTATTTGTTCTGTTAACTTAGGCTCCACATTTATAAATAAAATGTGAATTCGGAGAGAAGCATTAAATCTCTCCCCATTTGAGAATTAAAAGTCCTGCGTGTTTTTATATATTCCACGAGTTTGTCACTTCTATTCCTCAGTGGAATCAGGTTGGAATTTTTGTCCTGTATTATAAGAGGTCTCTCTGTATTCCTTGAAGTGAGACCTGCACAGACATAATTAGCAGAGACACATATTTTTGCTTAAAGAGAACAGATTATTTCATGTCCTCACATACATGTCAATTTTAGCAATCATTGTAATCAAAGCATTGATTTTTGGAAGATCTCAGATGCAGACTCTATGGAATACATAGATGACTTTGTTAAATGTGAGCTGACAGTGTTTGCCTCATTCTTGGTCAGAACTTTGTGGATCGGTGTGTTCATGGTCAGTTTTCATTTCTTTATGGTCAAACTGCAAGATGCAAGCACTGGTTTTGAGTCAGGCAGGTGCAGAAATGATGAAAAATTAAAAAAAAAAAAAAAAAATGTTTTCTGACAGTCAACTGTCTGAGTCTGACCAGATCCAGTCATCCTCAATATTGAAAAAATGACACAAGAAGAAATCCTTTTGTTAAGAAGAAATTGTTAAGAAGAAATCCTTTTGGGAACAAATCAAATTGTAATTTTACAATTAGTAAAATGATTTGTCCCTTTAATTGATTCAATGACAATAAAACAAAGGAATTATTAAAATTGGGAATTTTCAAAATAAGAGTTATGCCCTGCATAGAATTGCTTCTGGAATAAATTGATCACAATAAAAAAAAAAAATGATTGAATGACCATGATGGCATATTTTACATTTACCAACAGCGTTTATGCTGGGACCCCCATGTTTTTTAAAGCTCTTTCATGACACACATTGACTTACAATTTAGCAGAACAAATAAGACAAAATGAAAAGAACATTTAAAAAAAAATCAATATCTCTGTATCATTGTTCATGTTGGAGTTTTTTGATCGTATTGATAATTTTGATGATGACGCTCGAAGTGATGACGCTTCTGGGTTGTCATCGCAACAAGAAACAAACGGGAAGTGAGCGCCCATTACAAAAAAATCGTTATAAGCAGACCGTTGTTTCTTCAACTCTTGTCTAATTCGGTAGTTCATCATTTTTCTCTCTGTTAGCATCCATGGGTAAAAGCAGTTCGAAGAGTCGCAAACCGAGATTTGAAAAAGAAATCGTTTTTAAGTCCAAGAAAGGAGAAGTGTTCAAGATTCCTGCTATTTACTACAACGACAACGATAAAACGTTGTTTGCCTTTGCAGAGAAGCGGACATCCCAAGAGGATTCTGACGTAGTGGCTCTGGTCATGAGAAAAGGGAAAGTGAACCGGAAGTCGGAAGTGAAGGTATTTATAACAAATATGGATTTTTTTTTTAATTTTTTTTTTGCCAACTAAAGTCCCATATTTTAGGCTACTGGTTGCTTTGGTTTTACATGCGCTCAATAAAGATTCGCTGCATGATTTGGACTTAATCATGAAGGCATTTATTTCCTTTACAGTTTCCATTGTGCCGCCATTTTCATTTTGACGCAAATAAATGAGACGAAACTCAAAACCCAGCAGAGCAGAAAACCGTTTGTCCTTCCATTAGCAACGCCTGAACAGAATCACATCTGGCTTTGAATTCACCCGTGTTCAGTTGAAACAATAGACTTTATTTGATAAATACTTATTTTAAATGTGAAAAATACAGTAATAATACTGTAGGGTATTTAGTTTGTATAAATTGTTGTTCCTGCTGCAATGCATTCTGGGTATGCTGATTCCGACTGCGCGAGCTGCATCCAGCCAAAACAGCAATGAGCAACGATATTAAACCTTCAAACTGAACTGAAGCGCGTTGAAATGGATGGGAATGTATGAAATTCAATCTTTAGTCCTTTAGATAAGAACTAAAACAGGAAGAGGACAGAGTAGACCACCGTAGTTTAGCTGCTGCTGCCACCTTCAGCTTTGTAAATGAAACAATGAATGTGTTTGTGGCCGCAGTAAAGCTGCCCGAACCAGCGGAACCAGCTCTCGGTTGAAAGGATTCTAACCTCTTGACCCCGATGGGCCTGACCCAAGCGGGTCAACTAGGGCTCGCATTAAGTTGGTGTCGAGGAGAATTCAAGCTTAGCAGGAACCGAACACAGTTGGGAAATCCAGCAAAACAGGAAACATTACATCAGTTGCAAAAATCACCAAATTATATAACCCTAAAAGTGTGGCTGAATGAACCTTCTGAATGTAATAAATTTCCTAGAAGACAAACAGAGAGAGCGCGACTCATACATACGAAAAGCCCTTTCCTGAGTTGATCCATTAGTTCCTTATGTGAAAAAAAATGAAATTTTCCTCAATTAGCCCCAAAATTGAGAATGCAGCCCCAAAAATCAAATTGAAAACAAAATATTGAACTTGTTCTTGGCACAAACTAGGAAAGTTCTTGGATTAAACAAAGAGGAAAAACTCAGCATGGAGCAGCAGTCTTGACAGTTCAACCAAATTCTGAAACCTCAACCTTTGGCCTCATCAGGGTTCTTTGCTCTGGTTGAGGCTAATTTTGAACACGAAGTCTGTCCCTGAGGCACAACCCCAAATGCCAGTGAGTGCTTTTGCTTAATACGTTTTTGGGCGATGCGTATGTGACTTTTTGCATGAATCAATAAAATCATGCTTCCTTAGTGGAAAAAAATCTACTTCTTTTACATCAGAACTGTTGTGAAAGAGTTTCCCGATGACCACCTATACTCTGCCCAAAACAGCTTCCGTTTTTCTTACACCACATCTAAGTCTGTTCCTTATCTTAAGATCAATACGTCTTATAAATTTGCAAAAAAAACAACAAAAAAAACCGAACATAATTTAGATGACAAAGACTTACTTTGTACATCACATTACTTCCCATTATTGAGGTCATTGTTCAATATTAATTCATTTTTGATATTTGCAGCATTCAGTTCTTCAGTTAGCAAAAATCATCAAACTGCTGACGATATTGACTTATCAATTATATAACTAATGCAACTTAGAGCAACATTCCATCATTACAACCTCGTCATTCCTCCGACATTCTCAGTACACAAAATGAGAGTGGAGATAAATGCATGAAAAAGAAAAAAAAAGAATGGCTCCTACATATGTGATTGTGATTACAACAAAACACAACCTATGACATTAAATAAATCTGTCACATGCTGTATGTATTGTTTCAACCTAAGTTCTAAATCATATCTAATTAATCTTTTTCAGTGGTCAAAGCCTAAAGAAATAGTGAAGAATTGCGACTGTGGATATCGTCCAATGAACCCATGTGTTGTGTATGAAAAACACACACAGACACTGTTCCTATTCTTCATCTATGTCAATAAGACAGAGTTATGGCAGATAGAGCATCACAAGAACAAGGCCCGTCTGCGCTACATCTCAAAGAAGAAGAAGGACAAGAAGTGGAGTAAATTCACTGAGGTTACCAACCTGCTGCCTGTGTTTAAAAACTGGTCTACGTTTGCTATTGGACCAGGCCACGGCATTCAAACTAAGAGTGGCAGAATGATTGTTCCAGCTTATGCGTTCACAAAAGACAAAGAACCGACTCCACATGCATTCTGCTTTTATAGTGATGATTGTGGTAAGACATGGGAATGTGAGGAAATGCTGCCTGAAACATCGATGGAATGTGAGATGACTGAAATTTTTGATGGCAACAGAGATCGCTTAATCTACTGCAGTGCTCGCAATCTAGGAGGCCAACGAGTCCAAGCTACGATAGATCAGACTGGTTTCCATACACTCACAACTATTTCACCCCTTGAGGAAGTACAGAAAGGTTGCCAGGGGAGTGTGATTTCCTTCCCAGCTCAGACTGGAGATGCAAAAACCAGTCAGGAAAAGTGGCTACTATTTTCACACCCAACAAAGCAGAAGTCAATTTGGGAAAGACTTGATTTGGGAGTGTATCTGAGCACATCCCCAGTGACATCAGTTGCAGAATTTAATGTAGAGTGGAGCAAACCCTGGGTCATTAACAAGGGGCCCAGTGGTTACTCTGACCTGACCTACATTGAAGATGGCTGGTTTGCATGTCTGATGGAGTGTGGAGAGAAATCTCCTACAGATGATATAGCATGTCAGGTGTTCAGCTATGACGAGGTCCTGAAGGGCATTGCAGGCTTCCAGACTTGAGAAAACTGTAGCATCATTTTTCAATCAAAGAATATTTTGTGTGGTGTAATTAGTACAATGTAGACCTCATGTTGAGTCCTTCAGCAGCTATCAAACGTTCTGTTAATAAATCACATATTTCTGTATTAAAATTGTTTATTGTATTGTTCCAATGTAATATTTCAATTTTAATTGTTGTGTTTTCATTAGCTATGCGCAGAAAGCAGAAGCTAAACCATTTGTATCCTCTGCAACAACTGTTCTAAGTTAGCAGGGCTTCATAGCCACATTGCCTTTATCTGATTCTCTTCAATTTGGTTTGCTTTAATGAATATTAACTATTTTAAACTGAAAATGTGGAATTAAAAAATGATTTAGTTCTATGTAATCTGAAAGTGTTTTCATCATACTCGGTCAGAATATTGTGAATATGTGTTCAAGGTCAGTGTCCATTTCTTTATGCTCAAACTGCATGTACTATATTTTTATTTTTTGACTTATCTTTGAATTTATATGTTTTTAAGCAAACCCCTGTCATCTTTGGGACACAATAAACCTAGATACCTGTCTTGAAAACATTAGTTTGTGTGTGTGTAATACATGCTAAGAGTGGAACTCTTTCCTAAAGGCGAAAATAGATTTCAAAGGAAAATAAAAAACGTGAGACCGTGGATAATATAAGACATAGCGCCCCCTTCACTTCCGGGGTGCAATGGTCACATTTCCAAATAAGGTATGTGACTGACAGTTGTGCGTCCCCGCCCCTTCCTGTTTGTTGCAGGAAGGTTAACTCGCAACCTAACAAGTAATAATGGACTGACCTCTTTAAAAAGAAGCCGAAGTGTGTATTTCGTTGAGAAAATAACATTGACTATGCTCACTCTCTTTATAATGTTAGCTATGAGCAATTCAAGCCAGTGCTACCTCGCTGTAAGTTAATGTTAGCTAAAGTTATTGAACTCCATTCCTGTAAAGTTAGTCATCAATATTGAACATATTTTAAAGGCAGGCAAATAGATTTTTTTCCTCAAATTTTAATCTGACAAATTCAAAGCTGATATGTTAGTCAAAGTTGTCCTTCATGGACATTATTTAGCAGCTTGTCTGATGTGACATGGTGCTTGTGTTCTTTGCTTTGGCATCTTTTGCCACTTGTAGACCCATTTTAGCCACATGTAGACCCATTTTAGCCAAAGGACAAAATGAACCGATGAAGAAAACTCGGCTAAAAATATCAGCAGGGCTCTACAGAAAGTCTCAACTGCAAGATAGTTCAGATTTTTATCCGTCTAGAATAAAAATGACCACAACCATCTGAGCATGTCCAGACACCTTTAAAGATCTGCTTCCAGCACAATAAAATCTGTTTCTCTGTGTCAATTGTTCATGTTGGAGTTATTAATCCTTCAGTCACTGATTTACCAAATGTAAAACATCTCTAGTACTTTGAATTTCTTCATGAATACTTGTCTGAGTTAAACAGAAGAATTATAATACAGTTTACATGGCAACCTGGCACAAAGAAGCACAAAAAGGTGGACAATAGCCCCATCTACTGTTCGTCTTCTATGCACCACAAATCTGGAACAAACTTCCAGAAAAGAGAAACTGAAAGTTCCTTTAAAATCAAGTCTAAACCTCTGCTGTGTAGTCTGTTGAGTCATTATTTATCTTTACTTGACAAATGGAACCAACATAACATGATTTTGATGATGACGCTCGAAGTGATGACGCTTCTGGGTTGTCATGGCAACAAGAAACAAACGGGAAGTGAGCGCCCATTACAAAAAATCGTTATAAGCAGACCGTTGTTTCTCCAACTCTTGTCTAATTCGGTAGTTCATCATTTTTCTCTCTGTTAGCATCCATGGGTAAAAGCAGTTCGAAGAGTGGCAAACCGAAATTCGAAAAAGAAATCGTTTTTAAGTCCAAGGAAGGAGAAGTGTTCAAGTTTCCTGCTATTTACTACAACGACAACGATAAAACGTTGTTTGCCTTTGCAGAGAAGCGGACATCCCAAGAGGATTCTGACGTAGTGGCTCTGGTCATGAGAAAAGGGAAAGTGAACCGGAAGTCGGAAGTGAAGGTATTTATAACAAATATGGATTTTTTTTTTTTTTTTTTTTTTTTTTTGCCAACTAAAGTCCCATATTTTAGGCTACTGGTTGCTTTGGTTTTACATGCGCTCAATGAAGATTCGCTGCATGATTTGGACTTAATCATGAAGGCATTTATTTCCTTTACAGTTTCCATTGTGCCGCCATTTTCATTTTGACGCAAATAAATGAGACGAAACTCAAAACCCAGCAGAGCAGAAAACCGTTTGTCCTTCCATTAGCAACGCCTGAACAGAATCACATCTGGCTTTGAATTCACCCGTGTTCAGTTGAAACAATAGACTTTATTTGATAAAACTTATTTTAAATGTGAAAAATACAGTAATAATACTGTAGGGTATTTAGTTTGTATAAATTGTTGTTCCTGCTGCAATGCATTCTGGGTATGCTCATTCCGACTGCGCGAGCTGCATCCAGCCAAAACAGCAATGAGTAACGATATTAAACCTTCAAACTGAACTGAAACGCGTTGAAATGGATGGGAATGTATGAAATTCAATCTTTAGTCCTTTAGATAAGAACTAAAACAGGAAGAGGACAGAGTAGACCACCGTAGTTTAGCTGCTGCTGCCACCTTCAGCTTTGTAAATGAAACAATGAATGTGTTTGTGGCCGCAGTAAAGCAGCCCGAACCAGCGGAACCCACTTCCGCTCAAGACTGGTCACATTAGGTCGCCCATCGCAACCAGCAGCCACTCCCGTTAACGGCGAAAGAGTATAACCTGTCCGAAACAACTTCCGCTTTTCTCTCACCACATCTGAGTCTCTTCCTTATCTTACCGATCAATACATCTTATACAAACAAAACATAATTTAGATGACAAAGACTTACTTTGTACATCACATTACTTCCCATTATTGAGGTCATTGTTCAACATTAATTTATTATTGATATTTTCAGCATTCAGTTCCTCAGTTAGCAAAAATCATCAAACTGCTGACGATATTGACTTATCAATTATATAACTAATGCAACTTAGAGCAACATTCCATCATTACAACCTCGTCACTCCTCCGACATTCTCAGTACACAAAATGAGAGTGGAGATAAATTCATGAAAAACAAAAATGAATGGCTCCTACATATGTGCAGCTACTATTACAACAGAACACAACCTAAGATGTTGAATCTGTCACATGCTATATGTATTGTTTTACCCTAAGTTCTAAGTCATATCTAATTAATCTTTTTCAGTGGTCAAAGCCCGAAGAAGTAGTGAGGAAGTGCTCCTGTGGATCTCGTCCGATTAACCCATGTGTTGTGTATGAAAAACACACACAGACACTGTTCCTTTTCTTCATCTATGTCAATGAGACACGGTTATGGCAGATAGAGCATCACGAGAACAAGGCCCGTCTGTGCTACATCACAAAGAAGAAGAAGGACAAGAAGTGGTGTAAATTTATTGAAGTGACCGACCTGCGTCGTGCGTTTAAAAACTGGTCTACGTTTGCTATTGGACCAGGCCACGGCATTCAAACTAAGAGTGGCAGAATGATTGTTCCAGCTTATGCGTTCACAAAAGACAAAGAACCGACTCCACATGCATTCTGCTTTTATAGTGATGATTGTGGTAAGACATGGGAATGTGAGGAAATGCTGCCTGAAACATCGATGGAATGTGAGATGACTGAAATTGTGGATACCACCAAAGGAGACTCCTTGATCTACTGCAATGCTCGCAGTTTGGGAGGCCAACGAGTCCAAGCTGCGATAGATCAGACTGGTTTCCATACACTCACAAATGTTACACCCCTTAAGGAACTACAGAACGGTTGCCAGGGGAGTGTGATTTCCTTCCCATCTCTGTCTGCAGATGAAAAACCCACTCAGGAAGTGTGGGTACTTTTTTCACACCCAACAACTCAGACCTCAGATTGGGAAAGATTTGATTTGGGAGTGTATCTAAGCATTTACCTTGTAAGATCAGTTGGACATTTTAATTTAGCATGGAGCCAACCCTGGGTCATTAACAAGGGGCCCAGTGGTTACTCTGACCTGACCTACATTGAAGATGGCTGGTTTGCATGTCTGATGGAGTGTGGAGAGAAATCTGCTACAGATGATATAGCATATCAGGTGTTCAGCTATGACGAGGCCCTGAAGGGCATTGCAGGCTTCCAGACTTGAAAAAATTGTAGCATCATCATTCAGTTGAAGAATATTTTGTGTGGTGTAATTAGTGCAATGTAGACCTCATGTTGAGTCCTTCAGCAGCTATTAAACATTCTTTTGATGAATATTCTAATTTCCATTGTTGTGTTTTCGTTAGCTATGCGCAGAAATCAGAAGCTAAACCATTCGTATCCTCTGCAACAACTGTTCTAAGTTAGCATTGCCTTTATTTGATTCTCTTCAATTTGGTTTGCTTTAATGATTATTAACTATTTTTAACTCAATCTGTGGAATTAAAAAATGATTTAGTTCAACGTAATCTGAAAGTGATTTCATCATACTTTTTATGCTCAAACTGCATGATGCCAGCACTGGCTTTGAGTCTGCTTGATAAACCCCATAATTCACTCTACTGTAATCTTATATGTTGTTGTATTTGTACATGTCTGCTGGCTGTGCATTTATCAATAATTTATAAACATTTCTCATTTTTGACTTTGAAAAAATATATCTCTACAACCCCAGAGTCACTTGAGTATTTCTGTGGACCATAGATGTCGGATGTGTGCTGGAAGTCTAAAGTGTAGATAGTGAAAAGGAATGGTGAGAGTACATTGCCCTGTTGTGCTCCAGTGTTGCTGACCACCAGATCAGTCACACAGTCCTTCAGTCTCACAAACCGTAGTCGGCTTGTGAGGTCGTCATAGATCCAGGCGATTTCTGAGGTCTGCACCTGTGTCTTCTGGAGTTTCTGATAAAGCAGATTGGGCTGAATTGTTTTAAACGCACTTGAGCAATCAAAGAACATGATCCTCACAGTGCGGCATGCTTTGTCCAGACGGTGGGTTTGTTGAACCAGATGTTTGATGGTGTCTTCAACTACATCTCCATGGCGATGAGCAAACTTTTGACATGAGTTTGTCTGTTAATTTATGTGGACCATTTTTTAATTATTTTTTTATTATTGTATCATATGTATTGTTCAGATTACATTTACTTATCACTCACTAATTTACCAAATATAAAACATTTGTTGTACTTTGACCTTCATTCTGAGTGTGGCTGAGTCAATTAAAACACAGGCAACGCGCGGCACAAAGTAGGACAAAGAAAAGGACTATTACTCCATCTACTGGCCATCTTGTAAAAATGTTTCTTTGAGTCAGTTCTAGGCAGGACATTAGGATGTTTTCATAGACTTTTAACATTCCCATTTTATTTTTTTCTGAGCTGTAGGTCTCTGATGCTCCTTCAGAGTTAGCATCGGCTTTTTGGCCGATTCTCTCTCCTTTGTGACCAGTCAGTTTTAGAAGGGCAGCCATGTTTTAGTAGGTCTGCAGCTTTGAAGTATCATTATTATATGCAGATATTGAAAGATTTGTAACCCAAACCCACTTTAAACTTACAAATTCCTTCTTGACCTATCTGTTGAGTTAGTTGGTCTTTGTCACGTTGGTATGACGATCTGTTATAAACATCCCTGAAATGCACCATAGGATTATCTCCATCACTATGTTGTTGTCCATACTGGTGATTATATCACCAGCAGACCAAAACAACCTGGTCAATATGACTCCTGGTGTTATTAACTCTTATATGCTCTCCTTGGTTTATTCTAACAACAAAATTTAAACAGAACTGCATGTTTGCAGAACCAAGCTGGTTCTGCAAACACCAATGTAGCAATTTCTGCTATATCAGTATCAAAATTAACAGATTTTTTTTTCATGTTTTCTTCTGGCATATCTGAGTTTTTCTACTTTTGCAGGGACTTTGCATTGACGTCCATTCATTTTTCATTAATTTCTATTGCCTAATCCTCACCCTTACTCTAAACCTAACCACAAGTACATGCCTAACCCGAAACCTTATATCTACTCAATTCTTAATACTTTAGTCCTACACATAACCCCTGACCTCAAAACAGCACCTCTTCTGATGGGATACTGGCTTAGCGACCCGTAAGGAGCAGTCGGTCCCCACAACGTATTTTTTGTCTGGAAAATGGTCCTTACATTCATTGTATCAAAAACAAGGTCACACACACACACCACCACACACACACACACACACACACACACACACACACACACACACACACACCCCACACACACACACACACACACACACACACACACACACACAGAGGCGATCTCACTGATGCACTACAACATCTGTTTGTGCTTTCAGGCTGAATGGGAGTTTCAAAACAAACACCCATCTTCTGATGCATATCACCTCTTTGCAAAAATAGAAACTTCTGCTTTTACCTCTTCATTTATGTGTGTGTAGGGGTGTAAGCTTGTGTTAGTATTTACACGCCCATGTGTAAACACAATAAGAGCATCACCTTATTGTATTTTAAATCAACCTAAAAAAAAGATGGCTTCATGAATAGTTGCCCTGCTAGCAGGGATTGATAAGCTTTCAATTCAATTGTCACACTTTTTCTCTTAACCCATTCTCCTTTGTTTGTAGAAATTTCATGAACAGCTGATATTGCTATGTGTTAAACATCATTGCAAAAGAAAAGAATGAAATCTGTGTGCATAAAATTATTTGCATGTAAAACCATGCTAGTGCCTATTTATGCACAGTTTCCCTCCATGCCTGTAACTGAGTGCATTTAGATGAGTGAACTGATGAGGCTCCTTCCATAGAACTATGCAAACAAGAACAAGCGTCCACTGTGGTCCAATCAGGAAAGTCCAAGTTCTGCTGCAGACAAAGGAAGAACTTCTTGATCAGAATGTTTTATTTGGAGTTTTACACCCTGTAGCAAGTATAGAAAATAAAGTAAAAAGCTGGCATCTGATGCACATAGAGGTAAAAATATGGCTGAAAAAAATGAAAAAATAGGGTCAGCAACTTAAATAATTGTTGTGTTTGCAATCCACCAATCAGAATGTTTTCCTCATGGAGAGGTGTGTGTGTGTACCTGGTGTCCTGTTTAGTCCTGATACATACAGAAATAAATGTAAGTTGCAGGAAATACACAGTATCTTGATTTGTTTTCATTTTTTTAAAGTGCTTCAATTATGGTGAAAATGTAAACTAGCTGCCAGATGTTTTTTTTGACCTTTCTAATGTTAAATCTAATCCTCTTAATTTATGAAAGTATATTTGTATCTGCTCACAGGATTTGCATTGTTGCTGCCATCAGCAGCAGTCTAGATAAG
Source organism: Poeciliopsis prolifica (assembly GCF_027474105.1). Classification (NCBI taxonomy): domain Eukaryota; kingdom Metazoa; phylum Chordata; class Actinopteri; order Cyprinodontiformes; family Poeciliidae; genus Poeciliopsis; species Poeciliopsis prolifica. The sequence continues at coordinate 2,165,655 of NW_026562436.1, read as the reverse complement.
TTAAAGTGAGGTAAAATATTTATATTCATTATAAGTTGTGGAAATATTTCTGGAGTGGAACCAATGTTAAATGGTTGTTTCATTTAGGCACATATTTTTAGTTAGACACGGCACTCGGTAGTTTCTGTATTAACCCTTTCAGGTTGAAGCGGCCAGTGAGGTACACATTTTTGTGTTTTAATTTGTGCGTAATAATTGTCTATTCTCTATGTGAATGTTTTTCTGTAAAAATGTATTTTGTGTTTTGTACAGTTCTCACGGCATAATTATTAAACGCCAGTAACAACCATGAACGCCTTGTTTCGTTTTCTGCCTGGAGGGAGTTATATGCATTCTGTGTGGAAACATTCACAACAACTGGAAAAACTCGTTTTTGGAAAACTGCTCTGTTAACCGACTCTCAAACAAGGAGTTTTTGTAAAAGGTTCGTAAATATCCCCCCCGTCGCGTCTATTTTTACTGGCAAATGTACAGGCTGTGTGGATGTCAATAATGTTTACATTTTTAAAAATGTGTTTTATTATTACTATCAAAGGGACAAAGGCAGTGAGTGTTGCTTTTTATACATACAAATGTTGTAGCTACAGCTAATTTGCAACCTGTGGACCTACCTAGACTTGAAGACTTAAAACATATATAAACCTATACAGAGGTTTTCTGTCTACAATGATTATAGACAACAATAACAATACTAATAAAAGCATAAATGAAATATAAATCCTTTAACCTTCCCTGACAGACACATCAGCAGCATCTGAGTGGGATGCAGCCATCACTAAAACACCTGCGGCCTCATTCCGCCCCTTCACCCCCCACTTCAAACGTCTCTGCTCAGCTCTCGCCGCTCGCGCGCTCCTCCGAAGTAGGTGAGCGGCGCGCGGAGCGGAGCGGGGCGGCGCGGCGCAGACCTGTCTCTTTAAGTGCGTGTCAAAGCGGATTACGGCTGATCTCCGTTGTGATTCTGTTTTCACCGTCTGCTCCTCTGACTCTGTTTTCATATTTGCTGCCGTTGAGTGTGCCAATCTTTGTCCTTTTTTGTGGATTCTTTCTCTCTATATATATATTTTTTTACATTACTTTCGTGCGCTAACTCCCCTCTTAAGTTTCGTGGGACGCAGACGCAGAGTGAAGTGTTGCTGTAGTTACTGACTCCGAGAGCCCGCATTAAACTGCCGAGCGGCGGACGTTCCAACTTTTTATATCATGGTAAGCCCGGATTACCTTCTCCAACAGACTGAGACATTAACCGCCTTCCCTCTGGCATCAGTCCGCTAAAAATAACCACAGCAGCAGCAGCAGCAGCGGCAGCGGCAGCCGCATATCGAAGATGCGCCGCGGTGTGACGGCCTCTCCCTGAAGTTTCAGCAAACAGCCCCCCCGCAGACATGCAGAAGAGCGTGCGGTACAACGAGGGCCACGCGCTCTATCTGTCGGTGGCGGCGCGGAAAGAGGGCTCGAAGCGGGGCTACCTGAGCAAGAAGACCACGGAGAACAGCCGCTGGGCCGAGAAGTACTTCGCCCTGTACCAGAACGTGCTCTTCTACTTTGAGAACGACCAGAGCGCGAGGCCCTCCGGCATCTACCTGCTGGAGGGATGCACGTGCGAGCGGGCGCCTGCGCCCAAGGCGACCGCCATCAGCAAGGAGCTCGCGGAGAAACAGCAGGTGCGTGGCGAGCGCGCGGGGAACAGTGAGGAGCTTTGTTTGAAGTCAGCCTGCGGGTCACCGCGGTTCGGTTTTCAATCAAAGCAGCGCCAAAAATAATCAGTTTGCCTCATAAAGTGAGAGGTGAAGGTTTGTTTTATGTGAAAGGTTCCATAGCGCAACGTTTAATGATCAAAATTAGCTGCTTTGCTTTCTTTGCCTTAATTGGAATTGTTCAAACTGGCTTTCTATTAAACACATGCAGTAATGACAGATCAAACTCTTGTTTTCCATGACAAATCAACAACGACTGAATTCCTGACTGAGTTATGAGGCAGTTTCTGTCACTGAAAAATAGACATAAAAGTTGTTAATAGTGTCTTTGAGCTGTATTATTGTTAAAGTTGCATTGTTTAGTGCAGCCTGCATCAGATTCACAGTGAAGTTTGACCAAAAACTTCCTAGAACTCAGTGGTGTTTTTAGGTGATGAAACCGTTTTGGGGGGTTGTTTGTTTTTAAACAATTTTCTAGTAATATCTACATAGTATTTTCACAACAAATGACACTGATTGTGCAGGATTTTTTTCAGCCATTGATTTTGTTTTCAGTCTCTTCTTCTTCTAGACTTTTCATGTTCTTCTTTGCTCTAAAACCTAAATCTCATTTGACATGAGGTTTAGGTTTTAGAGCACATTCACTTTTCTAAAACTTGATAGAAATCACATTGACTCTCAACAATTTTCATTAACCAGGAGCAGCTGGGGGGGAAAAACAGACTCTTTGCATTTTAGATGCTATTAACTTCTGGATGTGTGAAGATATTCTCACCTGATTTCACTGTCAAGTTTAATCTTTAACAAGAGCTGCAGATAGTTAAATCAAACAAACGAAAGATTGAAAACATCTGTTGCGATATTACGCGCATCTCCTGAATCCCCATTGGGGCGAGAGGCATGCAGCCTCCTGGTCAGGTTTCACCCACAACAAGTAACCAGGCACACTTAGAGCAGTTGGCCTAACTTGGATGTTTGTTGATTTGCCGTAGAAATAAAACCTCACACACACGGGGAAATATGCAAACTTCTTGCAGAAAGGCCTTCCTGCTGCAAGGCAACGGTGCCGACAGTTGCACCTCCTTGCAACATTCTTTATTACATTATTATTAAAAAACTAAGTACATTTTAAGCTGGTAGAAGTTTACAGGGTTTGGAAATTGGGTCATAAATACAAAAGATTGAAAGACTCCCCCCTTCCCGATTCCCGTTTTTTTGCACAGAAATTCAGCCGTAGCATTACTGGTATGATTGAACATCATATCTATGATGTTGAACATCATTAGTGTGATGATTAACGTCATCTAAACACCAGTCAAAAACAACACAAGTAAACACAAAATTCAGTTTTCAAATGAAGGCATCAGGGGAGAAAAATAATCCAAACTCTGTGAGAAAGGCTTTTTTTTTTTTGGGCAAAAAAAAAAGTTGAAATGAAATGCTTTTTCACACAACTGTGCTGCATGCAATAAAAAGCAAATGATTGATTAAAAACACACAAAAAAAATCATACAAGGCCATGTTCTAGATTTTATTTTTTAGATTCTCTCTCCCAGTTGAGATTTAATTTCAATTAAAATTACAGACATCTCCAATCTCAGCAAGCTGAAAAGTAAAAATAGAAAATCTGCGCCATATCAAATACTTATTTTCCCCACTATCTGACCTAAAACTGTGACACAGCATGACCTATGACTGATCTCAGTTATATCTCTTCAAGTTTATTCAATTTGTTAATCACTATAGTTATGAAGTGACATGACAACAAATATAATGTGTAAATCAAAATATTTTAGACGTTCTGTAAAGGCAGAAGGCTAAGAACTGCTAAGGAACTGATTACAAAAGAAGGCTGGAGGGACTTAACGTTGATTTTCTGCTGAAACATTCACAGCAGCTGTTCATTATCTTAACAGATGCACGACCGGGAAGTTTCTGACGGCTGTGCAGAAGAATGATGCGGCACTAGGATTATTGTAGAAGAGCACTGTGATCGTTTTTGTCCACAAATTTATTTGACAAAGCACATAATTTTCAAAGACCACACACTATATATCAGTCTAAAACATAAACCTGCTAGCTGACTGAGCCCACAGCTCAACAGCAGCATGCAGGCGGAGATGGCTGATTAGATCCGTAATTTCCCTTTTGCAAATTCAGAGGTTATTATTATTTTTTTTGTACTTTACTTTAGTACTTCTGCTAAGTTCACTATGAGGACAAACTTGGCTTCTGTTTTAGATAGTTTACATTTTTAGTTTTAGCAGAGCCCCTATAGAGTTGATGCCACTTTTAAAAGCAGGTTCTGTTAGACTTTAAACCTTTGCTTTAGGATTCTGCAGCGGTCTGCGTTACAGTCATGTTGTCCTGATGTGAAGCACCTCCAGACCAACGGTGACAAGAGCTTTACTGAGGGAGCTTTGTTTGATCTCCGCCTAATGAGGCACCTTGTCAGCAGGCTCAGTTTAAGCAGGACGTTTTTGATGAAGAAACATTAAAGTCAGACAAAAGATCTAAGAACATCAAAGTGTCTGTGCTCAGCTGATCACTCAGCTCTTTTGATGTCCACTCTGCTCTGCTCCTATCTTTATTTATGCTGCGTCTATGGAGTTTCACTGATGTTGATTTTCAAGGTTGCGATCACTATGTTGAAGTTGACATATAGACATATGGGCAATCTTGGGCATAGTCAAAGTCTGGACCTAAATTGGATTAATATGGTTTGTTGGAAACCTGAACATGTTGTCCAGGACTGAAACCTCTCCATTGTGGTTGAGGAAAAACTGTTCTGCAAAGAAGAGTAAGCCAAAATTTCTTCATTGTGTTGAAAAAAAAATCAAACTTCACAATTGTGGTGTTTTCACTTAATAAGAAATTCAACATCAATGAGCTTGTTTAGGCAGTAAGTCCTTCAGAAACACGCCGGGCCATCATTCTGTCGTGCTCTTCATCTTTTCCGCCCGTGGCAACATCCAGTTGTCAGTGACGTGTTGATCGAATGACGCAAAAAAAGTGTTTCCATTGCACTTTTACGCAAAACACTTATTATCTCAATATGGCCAAAAAACCATCTCATCTTAGGACAAAATCGTTTTATTGAAATTTATTTATGTATTTATTTTTCAATTGGTGTGTTTCCGTTAAGAAAATTTATTTCTGACATTCCAGTTTTGCAGTAATTAACAAATTAGCTTATGCAGCCTTGTGATGGACCTTTCAGAATGCACCCTGTCTCACTCAGTGATTGTTGGGGAGTGTATTACAGGCAATAACTGAGTCTGAACTATTTGACTATTATTCTCCTTATGATCAGGTGAAGCTCCGACTTGGTCATTTCAATCTAAATGACTAATTTTCTTATTAATTTCCTTCAATAGTTCTTCTTAGCCAAACTGGACCTGTTTCTGTAATGTCATCCCCAAACAATTACATCAAAAAACTGAAGAAATGAATAAGGGAGCAAATACCTTATACCACTGCACACAAACGGGGTAACGCATAAACTGGGCATTCCTCAGGGTGTTTTCCATTGTTCTTAAAATAAATTTGTAATCCCTTTAGTGGGATCAGTCTTGGCAGCCCTGGATCCTGTTGCAGCACGTTCCATGTCGAAGCATCAGGACAGGATCTTTTATTCCACCTTACATTCGTACTTACAAAGGGTACAATGATGGTTAAGTCAAGTTCATTTATATAGCTAATTTAAGCAAATCAAGCAATTCAATGTGTGTTGAGTGCTAAAAACGAAGCCTGAAAAACAAACAGAAAATATAAAAATGAAGTGGCAAAATATAAAGAAGTTGCAATCCAGATTAGAATTAATATAAGTTATCGTTGATTTAGAGGAACAGTCATGCAGTTTTGTGGAAGTCTGTTCCAGATTGGTTGTGCATAGAAGTTGACTGCTGTTTTTCCATGTTTGGTTCAGATTCTGCAGATCAGACCAGAACCAGAAGACCTGAGAGGTCTAGAAGGTTGATACAACAACAGCAGATCTTTGACGTGTTGAGATTTCTGAACTAACAGGACTTTAAAGTCTCTCCTCTCAGCGGAGGGTGATGATCGATCTCCCTGGTTTTAGTGAGAACGCCAGCAGTAGCGTTCTGGATCAGCTGCAGCAGTTGTTAAAAGTTGAAGAAGTCACCAGGAAGGCTGGCTGCTTGGTCGATGAAGGTTGTGTTTTAACTCTCATGAAATGAAACGGAAATGAAACATTTTCTCCACCAGCCACAGTGGCTCAAGTACAAGCAAATTATAGAAAATGCATGATTTATTCTTAACTCTATGAAAACCAATTCACTGACAATACGTTCACCATATAGATGTACATATATAGAATAATTTAACATAAAGCATCAACACCTTAACAGTGTTAGGGCAGCAGCAGCAACAATAATAAACCTGCTGAATTGCTAATTTCCTCTCCTTGTCCGTTACTGAGTCTCCTCCAACAGTCAAAGTTAGTGAGGTAATTAACATAATGGTTTGTGCGATTTTTAACTTTCGTGGTAGTTTTTCTGACCCGCGTTGCTTCTCAAAAGCTTGATTTGAACTTGTGAAAATGATTGACTGCAGTAAGTTAGATGTAGAAGCCCGACACCAATATTGAGATGAATCGTGGAGTTGGCGTATTATTGCGCGATAAATCACATATGAGCCAAGGAGCTGCTTTGAAGGTGCAGACTGTTTGTGTTTTTGTGACTTGGCAGGTGGAGCTGCTCTGTTCGGTTCTGGGATGCGGCTCTGCTTCGCTAAGAATAGCATCCTTGCCGACCCTTTTGCCTGCAGACACTGTCTGAATACCAAACCAGCACCACCACGTCTCACAGAGACACTTCCACGTCTGTGGACACCTGTCCCAGTTGGAGCTTCGCTTTGACAGTGCAGTGTGTGGGTCAGCCTGTGTTCCTCTGCAGTTCTTGTTCGATCAAACGAAAGGCCTAACTGTCCTCCTCTCTCTTCATCAGAGCTGACGTTTTAGCTACAGTGCAGAAAAGTTTGAGTGCAAATTTGAAATCCTGCAGACATTGCACTTGGCCTTTTTGTTTGTTTATGCATCAGTGCGTGGCTCACCCCGGGTCTTAACATCGTCCTGAGAGTGCTCCACATCTCTCCTTTGCTTGAAGTAAACAAACCTGGGTTTTTTTTTTGCTTTTTTTTTAAGGTTGCGAGATTTAGCACAGTAAGAGATGAGAGTACAATTATGACCAGTGTAACAAAGGTCTTTGTTGCTTATTCTGGTACACTTCAAATGCTGATGTTTGAGTAATTCAAGTGAAAGAGTTACAAGGAGAAGCAGATTGAAGTATTTGATAGTTTATGAGTGTTGTCAGGCAGCTTCTCAGCTGATGCTGATGATCACCTGCCCTCTTAATGAAACAAACTAATGGCTGAAATAGAAGTACTATTGTGACTAATCTGTGAAACACGGTGAGAGACGTTTCTTCTTTTACAGGGTGTTCAGGCTAAAAGATTCCCTGGGGGCCTGAGAACCTTTTAGTGAAGTATTTTTGATGATCCAGCTATTTCATAGAATTTGTAAGTGCATATTTTGTTTATTTTGTCTGTTAATGGGAGTGGATGGTAGACTGCAAAAGGCAACATTCGGAATGAGCCACCTGTCTTTCTCCTCCATGTAATTGACTGAGGAACCTGAATTTGTAACTCAGCATGCGTTTTGCTGGTTTATTGAAAGTAAAGGCTGAACCAAAAGGCTCATACTAAACATTTCCAATACAAATACATTCACTTTTCCACACTGCAGAAAGCACCACAAGTTAAAGTAAGTAACGCAGGACATTAAGGATAACCTTATGTTTTTAATTGATGCTGCATAACTGATTGGTTTGTGGTTGAGTAGCTCAGGATGGTGTGGAGATCTGATGAGTGTGCATTGATAATACCAGATCTTCTAAACCAAACACTGGCAGAAATGACATGTCTGATTTTCTTTCCTTTTTTTTCTTCTCTTTTTTTCTGCCCTCTGAATGCAGGGCAAGTCCGCTTACAGTTTCCTTTCTCTGTCTGTCCGTCTCACTCATTGTTATCCTGCAGCTTAATGCAGGCTTGTGGCTGGGGAAGCCGCATTAGCAATGCAAGGAGCTGTACAAGCCTGGGTGGTTATGTAAACCCTCACTCCCTCTCCCCCAGCCCCCAACACACAAACAAGCCCTTAAGCCTCTCTGGTTTGTAGCCAGCACACGCCAGCAAATATCTTTCACCCTCTTATCGTTACATCATTACTACACTGGCCGTCTGTTTGTCTCTGAGGCACAGTGGAGCAAAATAAGCCACACTGTGAGCATCGCATTTTATGTTAATGCATTTCATTGCAAATGATAAAATTAATGAATGATTAACTAAAAGCACTGGTATATTTACTATACCTGGGCCTGCCATCATGACAAATTTTGCCGGATGATAAATTGACCCAGAAGTTATTGCAGTAAGAGATAATTATGTTGGTATGAGAGAACTTTTGAGTAATATCACGGCAATCGCATAAAAATGCAAGAGCACATTCTCAAAGACCAACAAACTTTAAATTCTACTGAAAATTTAACACTGGAACTAGAAGACATTTTAAATATCCAAAACAGAAACGAGAAATAAAATGAAGTATCTGTAAACAAACAAAAAAAACAAAACAACCCAAGTCACCAGACTGAAGACTTTTATCATCAAGTTTTCAGTTGAAACAGAGAAAAGAGAGAATCAATAAATCATTCAAGTGGAAATTATTGAACTAGTTTTTTTGGTTTATTGATTTATTGCTTATTGTGACAGGCCTAACTATACAGTTTGGCTTTGATCATATTAATTTGGAAATTAATATTATAGTTTTCAAGACCTAGAGCCAGAAACAAAACAACAAAGAAATTGATGACTTGTGCTTAGTTAAATTTAATTTCAAATTGTTGCTGTTGTGACGCCATTGGTTAGAAAACAAGTTGGCTTCAAACTTGCAGTGAAGTAGTTTGGTATAAAAACATCTTAGATGTTTTTAAGACTAAAACATTCCAGCTTTATTGATTTAAAACTTTATTGACTTTAAAATAATCTTTTAAGCGTTTCACTTTATAAATCCATTAGTCAGACTATGATCGCATTCAGATTCTTACTTTACAAAGTTGTCCTCTTGATTTTGAGCCTGAAAAAGATCTGGACTCCAAATGTGTCATTTGGATTTTACTTCTTATTTTTAGTCCTTGTGTTTCTGTATATTTTTGTTGTCATGTTCCGATAAATTGGCAGCAATTTCCATAATTTTGAGAGATCGCCGATTGGCTGATGCTTCCAAGAAAAACAGATTCTATCCTCCTCAGAAAAGGTCTAGAAACCAGCCACTGCCCCTTCAGCTCTGCATTGAAAAACGGGTTATGTTGCACCTCTGTGATTATCTGCAGTCTCCCCAGTGTTGCAGCTTTGTCACTAAACTTGGTAACTTTTCAGACAAAAAAAATCAGCATCAGCCAAATCAGATGGTCAGTTTTTTGATGATCAGCCAGGAAACTGTAATTAATCCACTGCTAGTTTTGAATAAACTTTCAGACTTTACTTTTTTTCCTATTGCCTTATTACTTGTGTTTTGGTGTTCACTGTAATCCTTTTTATAGTTTTAAAGTACTGTTTTTTGTTAGCATCTGCATTTTTTATCAAGCAGGTGAAGCTTTAGTTTGTGGTTTTGATTGGTTGTTTGTTTCTGTTAAACGCAGCACTACTTCCTGGTCATTTTTGGTCATGAAGGTCAGAAACCTCTGGAGCTGCGGTCAGAGGATGAGTCGGACTGCAACGAGTGGGTGGAGTGCATCCAGCAGGCCAGGTACGAACAGACACATGTTTCAGTCACGTTTTGTTGTTGTTCATTTTCAGGATAGAGGGGGAAAAAAAAACTTTTTTTTCTGTGGTTTATTTCGGTACTGGACTTATTTCCCTCATTATTAATTTTACCGTTTTCAGAGTCTAAGGTAGGAAAATTATTATAAGGTCGGTTCCTTGCTAAATTTCTAATAAATGTAGATGAATGTGTAGGATACAGTCAGAGCAAGCAGCAATTTTAAGATCACGTTGTGGTCTTGAGAAAATAATTAGTCAACAGAATAATTATCACAAAACATACAGGAATATGTTCATGGTGGGATATTGAGTCGTTCTGCTTCTAAATCAGAAAAATATTTTCAGCCGGTAATGACTCAGCTCAGGGCTTCTCAGAAAAATGGCCGCCATGCCGCTGTGATCCGTGTCACCGTCTGAATCTGAACTGTGTGTGTTGTGAGATTAATGACTGAGCGCTCACACAGAACATCAAATACCACGAGATCATGACCGGCATTTAAGGAGATTTAAACCGTCGGCACAGTTGATCTGTCGCGCACAATTGCACAGAAGAGACAGAGGTTTTCTAAACTGAGCAGGTCTTTTTTAATGCAGAGTGATCAGCGGTCAATTTCGTGTTTTCTGACCCTGATCCGGGGAGGAAACTGTCCGCCATCGCCTCGCTTCAGCAATCTCTCACAGCTGTTAGTTTTGACCAAAAATAAAAAATAAAAAAGCAGCACAACAATGAGGTCAGAACTTAACATGAAATCTGTCAGGTGACTCCAAGTACCTTTCTTTTTAAAATAATAATAGTGGATCATCCTATTGTTTGCTGAGGACATGCAGCAGGTTTTAATCATACATATAACTACTTAGACTTCCTCTATCGAATGATTTCTGACTCATATTTACTCTTGGAAATACATCATTAATCCATAACTTTCTTAAAGCTATTGTATGCAACTTTTACCAAAAATATGTTTTTTACTTATATTTTTAAAACTGTCACCATGTTGTGACAATACAATTTGAGAGAAATAATCTGTGAAAAGATCGATCTCCTGTCAGAGCTAAAATTGCCGTCAGACAAAATGCAGCACTCCCTGTCAAGATCAACCAATCAGAGTCAGGTGGAGGGTCTTAGCGCTGTCAATCAGGCTAGTGTGCCGCTCCTAAAACCACTAATGGTGGAGAAACAACTTAATGTTCCAGGAAAACTGTTTCTTCACCTTCAGCAGTCGCCATGGCGTGATGACCAGGAAATCGTCCAACTTTAGACATTTTATCAGATCTCAAAGATGAATCATCAAACAAATGATGAAAAGTGGAATAAGCTGGTCAGCAACTAGAATAAATTTTGCTTGCTTTAATGTCTTCAGTAATGTTTCCATTGAGTTAACTCAGAACAACTGATACTCACTTCACTTTTTTTTCATCCTTAGGAAGATATCTGTTTTATTTACTATCAGAAAACTAGCTTTAAAGGTGAATAAAAATATTTTTATATCTAAATCTGCCTGTATAATTTTGGCCTTACCTGCAAATACAACAAGAACGAAGTGAAATGGCTTTGATATTGAGCTGATTTGCAGAGAAAAATAGGCAACAATTTCAGCTGAGGAGTGAAAAGCTGGAAGAGACAAACACTGAAAGACTAAACTGGAGCAAAAGATAAAAGGTCAGGCTTTTCAGATTATGACTTTTTTTAAAAAATCTACAGAGAAATAGATGAGCAGACTAATACATTTGTAGAGCATCTTTTCTTCTTCAGTTAAAGTCTCTAAACGCTGAGCATTCAGTTTAAAGATTCTTCTTAAATCAAACTCGTCTTTGCTTCTCTTTTTTTGGTGCTGGTGAAACACTCTGGACACAGCGACCACATCCAGGCGAGCGAGCGTGTCTGGGTGCTCAGTGCTCGCAGCGGTTCACATTTAGGTCACACTAGCGCTGTTTTACCTCGCTGGTTACATCACACACTCAACCTCTATCTCCTCTCAGCGCTCTCCTTTCCGCGGATGCCTCTCTTATTTTTTAACGACGGCGGTGAACGCCCCCCGTTTACCTGTTATAGCGCGCCCAAGTTTGTTCACAAACACATATCCGAAGCCCGACCCCTTTCCACGCTCTGTCTTCCAGCTACTCTGACATCATGATTGAGCGCGAGATCCTGATGCAGAAGTACATTCACCTGGTCCAGATCCTGGAGACGGAGAAGATCGCAGCCAATCAGCTGCGCACTCAGCTGGAGGACCAGGACACGGAGATCGAGCGGCTCAAAGCCGAGGTACGCATGAGCGCCTCCACATCTGCGTGCGCATGCATACTTAAACGCACACTCGGACGCAGCCCTCAGATGGAACACATTTAGATCAACGCGTGCAAATGCCCCCAGGCATGATGAAGAAGACACTTCTGTTGAATTAAAGCACAGCAGGGCTCCAAGGATTCGAGAACCCATTACTTCCCTATCTAGATGTTTATTTTTGTCCAAAGTTTCATAAATATTTGATGCTTTGCACCAGCGCGCTCACATAGATGCTGTTGTCGCGGTAGATTGTGGTGTTGAACAAAGCCAAGGAGAGGATGCTGCCGTTTCAGAGCAACCAAGAAGAGGAGGACCCAGACATCAAAAAAATTAAAAAGGTAAAAGCGTCGTCTAAGCGGCGACGTCATGGGCCCCGTCATGAGCTGGGAGGCCATGACAGGGTTGTTTGTGTGACCACTGCAGGTGCAAAGTTTCATGCGTGGCTGGTTGTGCCGGAGGAAGTGGAAGATCATCGTCCAGGACTACATCTGCTCTCCTCACGCAGAGAGCATGAGGAAGAGGAACCAGATCGTGTTCAACATGGTGGAAGCAGAGACGGAGTACGTCCACCAGCTCTCCATTCTGGTCAACTGCTTCCTCAGGCCGCTGCGCATGGCCGCCAGCTCCAAGAAGCCTCCCATAAGCCACGACGACGTCAGCAGCATCTTCCTCAACAGGTAATGAATCCTCCTCTTGCTCTGTGTGAGAGGGAAATGTACACTAAACATTAAAGCTCCCAATGCTTGGTTTTCAAAAAGACCATTAAACAAAGTGCTTTCCTCCAACTGAACTTTTCCATGTTTTGTGCCATTGCAACTACAACCAACTTATTGGGATTTTATGTGATACATCAACACAAAATAGTCTAAAAATGTAAAGACAAAGAAGTCATTCTCCTTTTTTTTTCAAATAAAAATCTAACAAGTTGCTGTGATACCTAAAAATAAAATCCAAAGCAGCAGGAACCGGCGTGTTAGTAACAGACACTGAAGTGGGAGGAAATGTTTCTGCCTTTTCTTTTCCTGTTCTAATTCCCAGTGAATTTCCCCACAGATCATTTCTGACTCTCAGTCTGAGAGCTTTGATTGTTGCTGTTTCATCCCACAGAGGTGATCAGATGATTCACAGCTGCTCCAAAGTACCTGGTGCTTTTGAAGACATCTGTGCTTTGACATGCCAGTGTTAGTTTCCGCAACATGAGGTGCCAAATTCTGTCACTCTGTAATAGAAACCTGAACAAACAGCCTCCTGATGATGAGGATCCATTTTTTAAGTTTCTGTCACCGTTGATGGGTGGACTGGACTGAAAATGAGCTGATTCTAGTCTACACCTGATTTCTCTGTGCGTTTCTAGTCTCCTTTGTATTTTCTTCCAGACAGCTAATTATTCAATTAAATGTTATAAATCAATGTAAAGGGATAAATACCATTTCTCTCCCCTTTTTATTTGGTTTGCACAAATGAAATATGTAAATAGTCATGCTTGTGGATTGTAAAAATATTCATGCATGATAAAACATGAATTGTCTTTTACATGGCTGAAACAATTCATCGGATTAATTGTGATTAATTTGATTAATAATTAGTTTAATTATTCATTAGTTATTAACTGGGGTATTTAGACGTTTCAAGAGGCAAAATACCCCAGCTGCTCTAAAGTTGACCTTCACCAGATACAAATTTAGTAAAAAAAATAAATAAATCTATTAAGCACATTTAGGTATCCCATTATTAATCAGTTAATGAAAATATAGTCAAGAGGTCAGTCCTACACTGTAGTGATGTTAAGTCTACCAGAAAGAGCCAAACCTTTCACACAATGTACTTATTAGCTGCAGATGCATCTTTTCCTACAAGTGATCAAGCTTACAGAGAATCTCATTGAAATTTAAGCAATAAAGTGTCTGGTTTTCGAGTTAAAAAACAGACTAGAATTATGAGTTTAAGTGGCTAAACAACAAATCTGCAGAATGTGCCAATTCTTTTACCTGACTTATCAAATAATTGTTAGAATAATCGACATCGCTAAAATGATTGTCAGCTGGAGCCCCGGTCTTCTGTCTTCAAATGCGTCACAACTCACAGTGTCTGTGTTTTGTTTCGTCTCCTGAGTGAAACCAGAAGCATCTTCATGTCAGTTCTCTGTGTGCAGTGAGACCATCATGTTTCTGCACGAGATCTTCCACCAGGGCCTGAAGGCTCGCATCGCCAACTGGCCAACGTTGGTTCTGGGTGGGTACTGATCCATTCACCGGTCACACTTAAACCTCTAGACTCTCAGATCACAGGCCCTAACATGAAAAACATCAACAAAAATGTAATCTTTAGAAATAACGCTTCTGTAACAAGAAGAAATACAGATGATTGTCGAGTTATGATGATGCAGTTTCTGAGTGTTTAATGAAAGTTATTGTCTTTACAGTGTAGTTTCACTTTTCAGTTGCTGAACAGGTAACAATTCATTCCAGGAAAATCATTTCCACACAAATAATTGAATTTCAAATGAGTTGTTATTTATAGTTACATACATTAATAACAGGCCTAAAAAAACATAATATTCTAAATCTTTCTTATGAATTTCTTTTCCTTTGCAACAATAAAAAGAAATTCATAATCTTTTAATTGATTAGGAATTGTTCTAATCTTTTAATGTTTAAAACTATATTTTAGGATCTTTGCTGCTGTTCTATGTCAATTGTTTTATTGATTGTTGCACTTTATTTTCTAAATGTGAATATGTGATCAAGAAAATGTATTATTATTATTATTATGACATAGAGTAATATAACCATATCAAAAACATACATTTGTAACCTGTAAATGTCAAAGTAGAGGCTGTTGTTTTAGTCTATCTTCAGTGATACGTTAATGTGAGTCGTTGTGCGTTTTCCTCCCAGCTGATCTGTTCGACATCCTGCTGCCCATGCTCAACATTTACCAGGAGTTTGTGCGGAACCACCAGTACAGCCTCCAGGTGCTGGCCAACTGCAAGCAGAACCGAGACTTTGACAAGCTGCTCAAACAGTACGAATCCAATGCCGGCTGTGAGGGCCGCATGCTGGAAACCTTCCTCACTTACCCCATGTTCCAGGTACCAGACACTTTATGTACTAATTATGCAACAAATTGCTTCGTTTTCAAGATCCAGATTTAGTTCCAGTCGCCTTATGGAAACTATGATCACGATGTCCCGTTTCATCAGCTTCAAATGTAGATTGTAATGAAGATAAATGGAAAATCAGAAGGCTTTTATTTTGAAAAATGTCAATTGATTCAAACGATGCGTCAGCTTTTGGCTTGAGACTGTGTGAACTGATGCAGGTGGGATGCTGCAGCCGTTTATCTAGATGTCTACATATTCTATGACTGAAAAAAATCATTACAAGCTATTTAAGTTTGTTTCAAAACACTTGGAGGGCATAGAACTTTAAAGACAGATGAGCTCCTAGTAGAATGCGTTGTTAAAATTAAAGTAATTGTGTCACAAATTACAAAAGAATTTACTTTTAACATATTTGAAAATGTTCTTTCAAAGCAATTGTTCTTTTAAACTGATCAAATTTCAGATCGTTAAATATTAAACCTCAAAAAAGTCAGGTTTGAAGTCTCAGTTTTCATCACACATTCATGTCTTAGTATACAATATGTCAATGTCTTCTTTATGATATTGTTTTTTTTTTTAAATGCTAGATTCCTCGATACATCATCACCCTCCATGAGCTGCTGGCGCACACCCCCCATGAGCATGTGGAGCGCAAGAGCCTGGAGTTTGCCAAATCCAAACTGGAAGAATTGTCAAAGTAAGACTGGGACTGTGAAACAAAAAAAATGAAAATGACGATTCAGTGACACTGAATTTTACCCAGTGACACTGAATTTTACAGGGGCTTAACATACTAAATACACAAGAACAGATTCATTTAGTTGCATGTTGGTTCTTATTGAGAAACTAAAAAAATGCACTGCAGTGAAAGCTGCACAAATATTTAACTGTTATATTTTCATGTTTATTGATAAACTCAATAGTAGAGAAAATATTATAAAACATTATTTTTAGAGTATTTTTAAACATCATTAATAGAAATTTATAAAAAGATATTGAAAGAGGTATTTTAATATCATTAATAAGAATCTACATCATTTTGAGGAATTACATGTTTTTTTTTAGAAATACAATAAATCTATCTCTTATAGATGCAGGTTTTTTTCCTATTTTTTCTCACTTGTTCTTATGGAATAATTACATTGAATTTTCACAAAAGAATAATACTTAAGGTGTGAGTAATATTTTTTGTGCAAATGATAAGTTTTCTTTCTTCAGGAGGTCCTGTAATAACAAATTTCATTCCGCTGAACTGAGGGTAAAACCAGCCGTTTGGGTCGTACAGGTCCCAGACCTCTGAACCAGTCCGGTACATAGCGTCACACACACACACACTGACCTTTGCTCCTTGTGTTTTCAGAATGATGCACGACGAGGTGAGCGACACGGAGAACATCAGGAAGAATCTGGCCATTGAAAGGATGATCGTTGAAGGCTGCGACATCTTGTTAGACACGAGCCAGACCTTCGTCAGACAAGGTAGCCTTCCTGCTTTCTCAGCTTTTTTCCTGCACTCTTTCACGACTTCTCTCCTCCGCGATCAGGTTCTCTCATCCAGCTGCCATCCAGCAGCGAACGGGGCATGCTCAGTAAGGTGCGCCTGGGTTCGCTCTCACTGAGGAAGGAAGGAGAGAGGCAGTGCTTCCTGTTCACCAAGCACTTCCTCATCTGCACACGGACCTCCGGAGGGAAGCTGCACCTACTGAAGGTAAAACGTCTCACTATCTAAAATCTGTGTGTTCAAGTTCAGCAGTTTCTACACAGAGTTACAAGTTTTGCAAAAATGGCAGGCCTGTGAAGACAAACACTGCGTTTCCAGTAACCACAAAATTGAGAAAATTGAAATTATGACAATAAATAAGTTTAATGGAAACATGGCACTTTGAAAATAAAAATAAAAATCGTTTCGAATAAAAATGATGAGATTGCTTTTCGGCCGTGTCGAAGTATATGTGTGTTGCTGAACTGCAATGTAAACACTTTTTTTACATCACACAAGTCTCATGTTACTAGTGACAGAAACAAAATGGATTGTTTGTGATTTTTTTTTAGACATTGTTCAGAGCTCTCACAGCATCAGTTGTGTGTCATTCCAACGTGATGAATCCATAATTCTTCTATAAAATCGCAGATTACAATCTTTCCAAAGCGATGCTCAAACTCCTGAATAAGACACTGACGTCGCCTCTGATTGGCTGAAAGATGATGAGCAGTCGCGTCATGGCTGAATTGTGAATATATCTTATGTAACTGTTTACTTCTGCTGCTGTAATGACAATTGCAAAAATTTTGTTTTTTCGACATTAGCAGAATATGGACAAAAATCTGTGTAATGGAAATGGGACAAACATCTCCTGCTAATCTGAAAAGATCTTAATACAGTTTTGGTAAACTTAAATCTGTTCAGGATCAGTGATGGCAGGCTGATTACTCCTTGAAAAAGTAACTTAGATTACTGATTACTTGATTTGGAAAGTAACTAAGTTACCTTAAAAGTAACTTTTTTAGTTACTTTCAGCAGCTGCTAACAATAACACTGAAAATTACATTAATTTAAGTTATTTTATACTAACATCAACATCAACAATGTGGCTCCACTGATAAGGTTGAACTGAAGGGGAGATTGTTTAATGGTTACAACAGTACAAAATTTTTTAGTAATTTGTGCGTGTTTTTGTGTTTCCAGTATTGTCTGGAAAACTATAAATAAGATTTTAGACTCCCGTCCTTCCCAGCGTCCAGATTCTGCGTTACGGCCCTGCGTTTGGTGTCAGAGTGCAGCACACAGAGCTCCTCCTGCGGCTCCACAACCCAGATTTCCCGCTGCACATATTTGTGACACTTACCTTAATATTAATAATTATAATGGCGTTTAGTTGCACAACTTTTACGGACTTGTTCATTTGGCTGTTTTCATGTTTGTTGCTCTGTTCAAATTAGTCTTGATGTTTGTATTTTCGTGGAGCCCAACACGAAACTCGATGTCATTCAGCAAAGAGACAACGGGACGGTTCATCCGGGACATGATGGACAGGGAGAATCTGACTGAAACTTACTAGATGTCATATCTTATGTCTGCTTATTTCCAAGCCCAAAAACTGCAACCTGAGACTCATTAAATCTGCTAAAGACTTTAGAAAAACACAAACCCACAGCGACTTATAATTATGGGACTTGGTGAGCGAACCTCAAAATAGTTCCTGTTTTTCCAGCAACAAAATGCGCATCTCTATCTTCCTTCCATTGTTTATGTTTTTGCTGCTGCTGATAATTGTTGCAGAAACGGTGGTCGTTCCCCAAGACACATAGAGGAAATAAAATTATATTGTAAAAAAACCAGTAATGCAGAGTAACACAAAGTGATTTAGATAAGTAATTGTATTTACTTGGTAATGCATTACTGACATCACTGTTCAGGATATATTCCTGTACACTAGAGGATAAGTCATATAAATAATATTTTTGTATTTGACCTTGAAGGTACAACTACATCTACAAAATTCCCTCATAATTATGACAGAAAATATTTGTTCTGGCGTAATAAGACTAAAAAGAAAGTATTTCCGCTGAGTATAGATTTGTGTCTAATGTGTTCAGCGGTAAGCTTTAATTTGTTATTTTTCTTCCTAACAGCAGGGAGGAACACTGTCTCTGATTGAGTGCACTCTGATTGAGGAACTAGATGCCAGTGATGAAGACTGTGAGTGTCCTGTTGCAATATTTACTAATTATTAAAATTCATTTGAATGTAATTCTCAAGTTCAGTGGTTGCCTAACCAATGAATGTCAGATTTCTACAAAGAAAACTTTTCAGAATTCAACAGTGAATAAAGTTTAGTGGAAGAAGGACTGTAAGAAACACTAGCTAGAAAGAACAACAAATATCTATGAAAGTTCATAGGTACAATAAAAAGTATGTTTTTTACAGTTTTGATCAAATGCACCAAAGGCATTTAGGCAGCTTACAGACCAATGCAACGTCAATTTCAGGTCAGCTGAGCAGAATGAAAGTGTTTTGGTTTCCTGTTGCGTTTTCAGACAATGCTGCAGGTCAAGGCTTCAGTCACCTGGAGTTTAAAATTGTGGTGGAGCCCCCCGATGGTCAGAGCTTCTCCGTTGTTCTCCTAGCGCCTTCCCGCCAGGAGAAGGCTGCCTGGACCAGCGATATCAGCCAGGTACAGACCGACCCAGACGAACTCACAGGAACTGAGAGCTGCCATGACGAACTTCAGCTGGTCTTCTAAAAGAAACTTTTATCCCTGTTTTTTGTGTGTGTGTTTGTGTTTTCGCTCCACTTCAGTGCATCGATAACATCCGCTGTAACGGCCTGATGACCAGCGTGTTTGAGGAGAACTCTAAAGTGTCTGTGCCCCACATGATCAAGTGAGGAGATGATCTCATTCTAACTGTGCTAAAGTCCTACATTCCACAGGTTTACAGAGCTTACAGCAACACATCATGGTGGATCCATTAAGTCAACAAGAAGAACATTTCAAAAAACAAACTTTAGTTATGCTTTAGTTGCATAATTATGGGAAAGTTGGATGATTGCAGTGGACACATAATGTCTTGGAAAACTATTCATATTCGTTGGGCTGGGCAATAAAGTATAAACTTGAAGTTTTATTATGATATTTTGTGGTACTGTTGTGAAAGCAATAAAAGTGGCTATAAGAATTATTTATTAATTCTCTTTTAGGTAAATGTATGGGTATGATTGTGTGTCACAGCAATTATAACCCCACAAACACAAATACTGTTGTAGAAAAACGTTCAAACTTTCTTTAGGACACCAGTCACATAAAAAATGTGATTTGTATCACAGTAGCTGCTTTTAATCATATTTTCAAGTTTATTGCTATTTATTAATATTCTTGTCGAACAAATATTGAATAAAACTAAAAATACACACGGTTTTTTCAACATTAGGAATTGGAATTTGTCAATGATAAATCAAAATTCATATCAAGAGTTATGATAAAAATGATGACCACTTTTACATATTTCTTTCACATTTTGTCATTTTGGTTTATTAGGATTTTATTTGGTAGACCAAAACAAAGTGCTGAATGTTCACGAAGTTAAAGTAAATGATATATGGCTTTCATAAGTTTTAATGAGGTTCTCTATTAAAGTCAAATTTATGATTTCTGATGCTTATTCTAAATCAGTGCCTTATGAATAAACAGACAAATTGTCCAAACTGGACAGTAAGAAATAATCTGTCCTAGCTTTGTCCTCTGTAAAAGGATTTAAGTCAAATTTGTTGTTTTAAATCCAAGGTCCGATGCCAGGCTGCATAAAGACGACGTCGACATTTGCTTCAGCAAGACGCTCAACTCCTGCAAAGTCCCTCAGATCAGATACGCCAGCGTGGAGCGGCTGCTGGAGCGCCTCACCGACCTGCGCTTCCTCTCCATCGACTTCCTCAACACCTTCCTCCACACGTACCGGATCTTCACCACGGCCGCCGTGGTCATTGACAAACTGGCCGACATCTACAAGAAACCCTTCACCTCCATTCCTGTGAGGTATACAAGACTTAAAAACACAGAGGAAGCTCCTCCCCCTGATCCCAGACTGCATCCAGTTCTTCAGTCCTCACTGTGTCTCTGTCCTCCTCATGTCTAACACTTCATCCTGTCATTCACTCCATCTTTTCTTCTTCACATCCCCCTGCTTCATCTTCCTCGCACTGCTGCCGCCGCCTCAGGGTTGAGCAGCACTCATACGACCGTCTGTCCATCATGTCCCTCTGTCCAGACTACAGTCTCAAGATCACACAGCTGGCTTCGGACCAGTCCAAGTAAATACCATCAGTAGGAATTATTTGGGTAACACTTTATCTGAAGGGATGTGCATAAGACAGGCATGATGACGTTGTCATAAACATGAAGGAGTTTTCATCAGTATTTATGAATGTTGTCATGACACATTTGTGGTTCTCCTGGTCAGAGCTGTGGACTGATTGGTTTCTTTCAGGTCGCTGGAGCTTTTCTTCGCCACCAACCAGGGTGCTTGGGGATCCGACCCGCTGAACAACAAATCCCCCAGACTCTGCCGCAAGTTCTCCTCCCCGCCTCCCATCTCCATCCCGTCCCGCACCTCCTCCCCGGTGCAGTGCCGCAAGCTGTCCCTGAGCTCGCCGGTGGGCGTGAAGGTCGGTGCGTTGGACCTGTCCACCACCCCGCCACTGTCCGCGGCCAACTCCCCCACCTCCAGCCACAGTCCCTCCATGCCCTCTCCTCCACCTGGCTCCAGCCGGCTGCCGTTCGGCTTCTCGTATCCCCCGCCCACCGCCACGCGCTCCCCCAGCCTCCCGCAGGCCTCCGGGGTGTCCTCACCGCCTCCCACCTCCACCAGGGCCCCGCTGGACCTCAGCCGGGGCCCCAGCTCCCCGGAGTTGAGTCCGTCCGCGGGGGACGACGTCAGCGGAGAGCTGCCGCGCATCGACGCCTTCTGTGGGAAGCTGAGGCGCAGCATCCGCAGAGGTAGGAAGACGCCAACAGTTAGAGATCACACTCCTCCAGCTCTTCAACAAGGCGGCTTTACATGCAGTAAACACATCTAATGTTTGTGACTGCTGCTGTAGATGCTGCTTCAAGCTGCTGGCAGGCTGCATTCCTATAAACAGTCTGGAATTCAATCTAAGTTTTTACCAGGCCTTTAGAAAAAGGTGTAAGAAATAGAAAGTAGAAGAAGGGAAAAGTTTTTTTATGTCCAGACTTCCGGTCTTCTAGAGGTCAAGTTTTCTCCTTCATTTCATATCCCACGGTTTAATATTTATGTCCTTCAATACCTCCATCCATCCCTCTGTTTTCCAGTATTTTCCTTCATCAGTTTCTTTTTCACTCCTTTCATTTAATCTTGATGTGTTGGTTCTTTTTTGTCCTTTTGTCCTTTTTGCTCATTTGATTCTCTTGGTTTCTATCTTCCTTTTTTTTGTTCTCTTTTTCTTCCTTAGCTCCGTTCCTCCCTCTATGGAAATACCTAGAATTGTCACATAAACAATGTGAAGGATGTGCATAATTTATTTGCAGCTAATATTAGTCCAGACTTTGACGTCTTTTATTGTGTTCTAGCAAAGAGATGAATGGGTCAGCGTTTCTCCTTCAGAGGAATAATTGGACCTGTAGATAAACATGTATCTGCAGAACGAAGGACGATCACTAGTAAAAAAAAAATAAAGGAGCAGAGTACTAGACCAAAAAAAGAGAGGAGAGAGAGAACATGAAAAGACAGGAACCTGGTAGAGAAAGAGAAGAGAACGATGAAATATAACGGCTGACATCTCACATTGCAACTTATTACCTGAAAGTTCACAAAAACATTTTTAGGTCATTGTCAAAATAATCATCCTTGTAAACTCCTACATCACTCAGAACATGGACTCATGTTGAATGTTTGACCTTTTCTCCCTCACAGCTGTTCTGGAGTCAGTATCTCTGGACAAGTTCATCCCCGAGTCTCCGTCCAGCAGCGAGCGGGTGGACCTGTCCCCCTGCCGCTCTCCGTCCACACCCAGACATCTCCGCTACAGACAGTCAGGAGGTAGTAAAACTACACGAGCACACCGTAGCGCAGCGCACCGCAGCGCAGCGAGCGAAAAACGACAACATTTGCAAAAAGGAAACATTGTTGCTTACAGTTTGCCTAAGAACCTTTTTATGTCTATCTTGTTTAGCTGGATGCTAACAGTATCATAAATGGGGATGAAAATGTTTGACTTCTCTACTTTGCAAAAGCTTCTTTTTTTTATTTGGACATTTGTTCTGATTCTATAGCTATGTGCGCAAAACTTTATTGATAATCTACTAATGTCGAAAAGGCACAAATTCATAATTGTGTTGTTTCTGTTAATTAAAAAACAAAACTAAAATCACATGTGAATAAGTTTGTTCACACAATAAGTCAATCCTTCTACCACTTCCTGTCATGTTCTTCATCATTTCCGCCAGTAGTAACATCCGCCTGTTGATCTCATGATTAGTGTGGTGGAAGAAAAGTGTTTCCATTGCAGTTTAGAACAACATATAATGTTGATTGAGTTTTCATGAGACCTGTTGTCTTTCTGAACAGTGGCGTTTGCACTTTTAAGAGCCATTGGAGCAGATATGACATTAAGGTTTTACTGTTTCTGGTCGCTTGTAGTGGCAGCCGGGGAGAACTCTCGCTGCACCATGTCACCTGCGTCGGCGTTCGCCATGGCCACGGCGGCCGCAGGGCACAGCAGCTCGCAGGGTGAGCACGTCCAGTCATGAAGGTCACAGCGGATGTAGCGGAGGGGGAGCTCCGCTTGTGGTGTCCATTAGGTTATGTGTCGGGGAGCGGCTAACAGGACAACAGAACGTAATTTAAAGATAACAGGAAGGAAATGGCCGTGTAGGAGATTTCTAACGTGCTAATGAGATTTTATTGTTTTAAAAGCACATTTGCTCTTAAAGTCAATGGCTTAAAATAATTTACTTATGATAGTAATTCAAAAATCTCACATTTAGAAACATGGAATACATTTTTTTTTGCATTTTCTTCAATATGTGTGTCTGGATTAAAGTCATTTTTACAGAACCAAAGGACGAGATTCACAAAGAAGGTGTTTGCTAACCAAATCTGGATTTATTTATGTTTTTTTTACTTCTTGCTCTTCTAGGATTTAGTAACTCTGAGAAAACATGTGATAAGGAATTCATCATCCGCAGAGCTGCTACCAACAGAGTCCTCAATGTGCTGCGGCACTGGGTCTCTAAACACTCCCAGGTGAGTCAAAGAGGAAACACTGTCCATATCCACAGTTTGTTTCCAATCAGTCAGACTTTAGCAATGTATGCATCCTAGCAAAAACATGCTTCATAAGATAACCTCGGGCTTGTTTTGGGGGATTTTCCTTAGAGTTAGTCCAACCTGTACTTGTCTGAGTTAGCAGTAAGAGACAAGGATGATTTCTGTCTTTTATGTCACACACACTGGTCAAAGTAGTTTTTGACTCATTTAGATTAGTTTGGGCCATAATATTGTAACACCAAAATATGTAATTAAACGTGAAATAACTCATAGAATGCACTATAATAATATTCCACTCCAGTATGAATAAGTAGTCTAATGCTTGAACACCAAGTTTTGTTTTGGACACCAAATTAGCTCTAATTTGGTCCTCTTGGTCTTAAGCTTGAGACCAACTTGAGAACAACCAGTTCACAGTACAAAGCAGAAGTGAAGACAAAACATTATTTTGATAAAGTAGTAGTAGTAGTAGTCTTTATTTTCATGTGTCATACAGCCTTTTACAGGTGCCTTGCCCACATGGGCTTACAAGACACAATAAAACAAATACAAACAATATTGTTCTTTGGACAATTGATTCTCAATCTATTTATCAGCTATCACAATGATGGATCTAAGTGAGTATTTTGGGATAGCAACAAGGCAGCTTTAGAGTGTGTTTACCCTCCCAAGATGGCAACTTATACAAACATACAGAATCTAGTGTTTTGCTGTTTCAGTCAGTCCATTTAAGTCCAACATGTACTTTAATTCAAGCACCATAAATAACAACATTAATTGTTGACGAGGAGAGGGAATTTTGTAAGCTATAACTTACAAACAGGTGACTCAATAATGGCTACCTTTAGCTTAACTAGCATTTAGCTTTTGAGAAAATGAATATTGTGACCTCAGTTAGAAAAAAGTGTTTGTGGGGAAAAGCTACTCTGTTAGCGGCTAAAGGAAAGCTGGCACATTCATAATAAAATGGCATTAACTTTGCACTTCCATCTCATTCACATTTTCAACCATCAAATTATGTTGTGCAAAGATTTAAAACGTAAAATGGACTGAATTAAACATATTGATTAAACTGCAAACATCTTAATTTCACTTTGTTTGCTAACGTAACAAAACAAAGTTTGGGTCTGTAAGGTCACCATGGCTGCAGTTATGCCTGACGTCGCTCAGTGCTTTTCACACACAGCCTCCCTTTGAGGAGCACAACTAAAAGCTGCTGGTTGTTTTCGCTCTCGCTGCGTCTCTTCTTCCGCCGTCGCTCTCCGTGACAGAGGTGCTCTTTGCGCTGCGTGTCCTTCCCACCATGGACGCACGCAGAAAGGTCAGCCTCATTCCCAGGGAACTTCAGGGAACTATCATTTTTGTCTTGAGATTATATAAGGAGCTATTTTTGTCGCTGGATGTTGCCTGGAAAAGTGAACTTGTTTGGGTCGGCTGAGAAAAACAGCTCTTGGTTAAATATTAAAAAAACATCATCAACACAACAGTTATAGAAAAACAATAATGGACATTACGTTTTTTTTAAATGTAATTTCATTTTGATTGTTAATTCTTGATGGATCTTACAATGGCTGTCATGATATCACCGACTGCTCTGATGCTGTTCTGCTGTGTGCTTCACGTCGTCTTAGCTGAAGCTTTCCGCTGCAGCATGTTGATGCAGCATGTTGATGCAGCATGTCGCGTCTCTGTGTCTCTGTCAGGACTTTGACCTGAACGGTGAGTTGAAGACAGGAGTGATCAGTCTGCTGGAGGAGGTGCTGCGAGACCCAGATCTTCTGCCCCAAGAGAGAAAAGCAGCAACCAACATTTTAAGGTGCAGACTCTTTACTGTCAAACCTCCTCTTCATAACGTCAGAGGTTTCTTTTATACATTTTTATCCTGACACAGTGGCGCAGTCAGTAGCGCTGTTGTCTTGCAGCAAAAAAGTCCTGGGTTCGATTCCCGGGGTCTTTCTGCAGGGAGTTTGCATGTTCTCCCTGTGCATGCTGGGTTCTCTCCGGGTACTCCGGCTTCCTCCCACAGTCCAAAAACATGACTATTAGGTTAATTGGTCTCTCTAAATTCTCTGAGTGTGTGTGTCCTGTCTGTTTCTGGGTTGCCCTCCGGCACCCTACCCAGGGTGCACCCCACCTCTCGCCCGGAGCGTAGCTGGAGATAGAAAATGGATGGGTTTTAATTCTTTTGTGGTCAAATGTTAGATAGTAATAATTTTCCTTGATGTATCTTCAAAATGACGCTGCGGTTTGCTTCGCAGTGCCATTTCTCAGGATGAACCAGACGACACTCAGCTGAGGATAGAAGACATTCTACAGATGGTCAGTGTGAGTTCATAGAAAACACTTCACTGAATGAGTTCAATGAAACAAAAAAAAAGTTTGAAATCACTTTTCTTCTTATAATGAAACAGAAAAGCTGCCCTCTTCTGCATTTCATTGCGGTAAGGATAATTATCTCTTTCCCTGTCAAACATCCACCAGGAAGTGATCCTTCCTGTAGATTTAAAGTTGCTAGCGATCTAACCGCTACGCTTCCCACACATTAAGCTGATGTGTGTCTGTGTGTGAACAAGGCGGAAAGTCCTAAAGCCGAGTGTTTCGAGTCCCTCTCGGCCATGGAGATGGCGGAACAGATCACGCTGCTGGATCACATCGTTTTCAGGAGCATTCCCTATGAGTGAGTACACGGCTGGCGCCTACTGTACCGTCAATCGGCCCCAAGGGGCTTTTGTTTGGATGAAATCTGTCCAACTCTATCCAAGCACCATGTTGGAAAACCTTACAGAAACAACAGCGGCTGGAAGGGGTAAAATAACTCGAATAAAACAGTAATGATAATCTTAAAATTTGATCTGTTTTCAAATCATTATTATGAAACATAAGCTAAAATAAGTTATTGAAATGCTATTTGCCAGTCTCGTCTATCTGATCGGCTGCTGATCAAATTTGTCAATGTTTGCTATGCAAGCTAGCATCGCTAGGAAGCGTGAAGAGGGGAAGTTTCTGTCAAGAAAAGACTGAAGGAACTGTGGGGTTAAATAAAATTTGATGTGTGATAAATATAATGACAACATATTTTTATGATAATCAAAATTATTGGTGGAATATTTTTGATCTTAATATTATGACATAAACATCAAATTCATTTCAGTCTGTTGATGTTCAAAGCTGACAGAGACAAATTATGCAAGATGTGCAGCTGTGATTACAGCAGTTCTGCAAAAAATAACAAAAATTAAAGCATGGATCCCTTTCGTTCAGCGTTACATTCCTAACCAGGTGAAAACATTAAAGCATCACCTTTCAGATTGACTGACCGTCTTACTTTGTGTGTCCACTCAGGGAGTTTTTGGGTCAGGGTTGGATGAAGGTGGACAAGACTGAAAGAACTCCATACATCATGAAGACCAGCCAGCACTTTAATGATGTAAGAAACCCTCGTAGAAATCTCACCACAAGCTGCCATGTCTTGTTTTGTGAACCTCGTGAAATCGCTTCAGATGAGCAACCTGGTGGCGTCTCAGATAATGGCCCACAGCGACGTGGGCGCTCGGGCCAGCTCCATAGAGAAGTGGCTGGCCGTGGCCGACATCTGTCGCTGCCTCAACAACTACAACGGCGTGCTGGAGATCACCTCTGCTCTCAACCGCAGCGCCATCTACAGGCTGAAGAAAACCTGGGCTAAAGTTTGCAAACAGGTTCAGCTGAATCGGTTCTCAGTACCAACATCACCTAACACACACAGAAAACCTCCAACGTTACGATTTATGTTGTTTTTGGGGGGTTTTTATATCCAGACCAAGGCGCTGATGGACCGGCTTCAGAAGATCGTATCGTCGGAGGGAAGGTTCAAAAATCTCAGAGAGACGCTGAAAAAGTAGCAACAGTCACACACAGTCTCGCTCTGCCCTGCAGCATGATGCTGACACCACTATGAGACCATTTTTACATCCTTGTGTGCAGCTGCAACCCTCCCTGTGTGCCGTACCTGGGCATGTACCTGACTGACCTGGCCTTCATCGAGGAGGGAACGCCCAACTTCACCCAGGAGGGGCTGGTCAACTTCTCCAAGATGAGAATGGTGAGACTTTCTGTCCTGCAGCCCAAAATAGCTTGGCTGGAGTTTGGCTTTTATTTTCAATACATTTTAAGCAGGATCAGCTTATTTACTGAAAAAAAATATTAACCATTTATATTCTCTAAAACTAAAGTAGGATTTCTATTAATGTTTTTTTTTTTGCGGATATTTTTGTTTCCAAAAGTTTAAAACGCAGATATCTGATCTGAACTTAACAACTGAGGCAGCGTCCAAAGATTATACCTGCATAATCTTTGCATGTGTGCAGGACAATAGAGACATCTAGTGGCTGAAAATGGTAGAACAATGAAAATTCCTGAATCAACATAAGTGAAAAACATTATGTTGTTACTGCAAGACTTTTTTTAAACAAACTTGTGCGTTTTTTTTTTTTATTTATCTGCTCACTAATAAATAAAAAAAACTAACGAGCTAAAAACAAAATGGATGAGTAAATGATTGTGGATACGAAGCATAAAAAATGCAAACCTTGCATTTTTGGCTGCAAAATTTGCTCTGGAGGTTCCAGTTACTGCAAAATTAAGATGAATGCAAAAGCCGTGTTAATAAATAAGCATCTATCCTGAACACCTAATATCTGTTTGTTTGAGAAAATGTTATTTTGTGTGCATTTTTTTAGCATTTCTGCTCCTACAGATCTCTCATATCATCCGGGAAATTCGCCAGTTCCAGCAGGCTCCTTACAGAATAGAGCACCAATCCAAGGTTTCCCTTTTTTATCATCATTTATTTATTAAAAAAAATTTTTTTTTTTAAATTCTTTCCTCCAGCTTTTTTTTTTTTTCAACTCTGAATCCAGGTAACTCAGTTCCTGCTGGATAAGACCGTAGTGATGGATGAAGATACTCTGTATGAGCTCTCGCTGAAGATCGAACCTCGAGTCCCTCCAGGTTAATTTTACAGCAGAAACCTGCACAGATTCACGTCTCTCAGCTCCCAGCACCACCTTTCAAATGAAGCTGGTGCTTTTGTATCGCACACAGACGGTCAGCAGGTGTAGTAGGAGAAACTCAGGAGAAAATGTGCCTTGTTTTATGGAGAGCTGAGGTTTTTATCTAGTTATTGTACTGTGTCGCAGAAACAACTCCTTGCCATATTCTCAAACCTTCATGAGTGTAAAAACACCATCAGCGCTAGAATGTTGCTGCTGTCACTCTGTGATTTGGCTTTTGTTGTCTTTAACACAAAGTTCAGCTGTTTCTTTATATTATATCAAACAACCATTTTTGCATTAATTAAGCACATTTCAAAAATGTTTCTCTGTGTGATTTGAATATTCAGGGAAATTAAAGGGCCAGTATTATGTATTTTTTAACCGCAAATCATTTCATAGCACAATCGAGTAACTACATTTCCTTCAGCTCATATATAAATGCTATATATGACTTTTAAACATTTTTTATTTGATATATAAAGGCTTGAAACTGGGCCTCTGTCTCTTTAGAAACTTGCTCTTTTTGAAACCCCGCCTTCAGGAAGTCGTCACGACATGGCTCCTTTAGTAACCCTTTAGCAATGTTTTTGCCAACTTCGGACCGAGAAGTAGCTCCTACAATGAACTCAGCTGATTAGCAGATCCACCGAGTGTTTGCTAATTGCTGCTGGCTAGTCTGAAGGAGCTGAGTGGGGTGGGGAGGCTGCTCTGTGAGGGGAAAGCTTAGGAGCTCAGAGGAGGAGCTTCATCTTTGAAGGCGGGGCTAGGTCCATCCAGGCGTTTTTCACAGCTGAATGGTTGCCATGGAGATTAAAGGGTTTCTCTGATACGCATCAGAGAATCAAAGCAACGCTCCAGGTACGTTTAGGAGAGCATTCTGATGGACTCACCCAAAAATAATGAATTTACTTAATGAATGTTTCAATAATAATGTGAGCTGGAATGAGCTCAATCCTGTCTAGGACTTTAAATAGGACAGTTTGTCACAGTGAACCTTTTGATCTCTGATTCCTGGCACTGAGTTCATAGTCACGTAAAACATCGTGTGACCACAAACTTCATTTCTAATCTTGTAAATTTACTCTTTCTGATCAAACTAAACAGTTATGAGCTTGTTTTTTTTCTTTTGCATGTTTTTCTTTTTTTGAAGCAGCTTTTAGCAAATTTTGCTCTTTCACCCAACTTGACGAACAACACGTCTCCTTTTAGTTTATGATTGCTAAGAATTTTGTACACATTTGTTCTGATCAATATTTTTTAACAATCATCTCCTGACAACCACCTAAAGAAAAGCATCACTGATAACATATTTCTCTGATATCATCGCTGTAAATAATAATTCCTGTTAATGTCATTGTATCTTTAAAACCTTTAACGTGTAAGATGTAGTGACATGTTTGCACTATTAATTTTAAGAAGAATGTTGCAAGGTCCTAGTGTTATTAGTAGCATAAATATAGCATATATAACGATCGGTTTATTTTTGTAGATGCAACTGACTTGTTTTTTTAGATTCATTTTTGCCTCTCTCCTTTCTGAAATCTTCTTGTTTGCATTAGAATCAGCTTGTTTTCATTCACTGTTGCATACTTTTCTTCAACTTTTATTGTTTTTTTTTATTGTCATCCATATGTGTATTGTACAGACATTTACACTCTAAAGGCTTGAAAATAAAACTTTCAGGGAAAGGAATGTTGTCGCAGATCATTGATGAAGAATTAGAAGAAGAAAAAAAAAACAGCGTCACATTCTGTGAAAACCTGAAGACGGCCACCGTCTCTAAAAATGAGAACTGGACCTTTGAGTTTATTAAAAAGCAAAACATGCATTCCTCACAAAAATAAATCAAAATATGTTTGGTGGGCCGCCCAAAACCTGTTGCTCTGGGCGACGGCCCCTATGAGCTCTGTCTAAAGTCTGACACTTCCTGGATTTATTTTTATTTTTTTGTAAAGAATAATTAAAGAAAATAATGAATTTATTTTCTACTTCTTAACCATAAAGTTTCATCAAGTGCAATTTTATGTTGCAATATGACAAAATTTGAAAAAGAAGATCAAAGGGCAATACTTAGTATTTGCACTGTGGGCTTTCCGTACACAGAAGCTCAGTAAATGTCATCTTGAGGTAAATAAAATAAAACATGGAAGCTACTTCAATAATTCCATGCAGCATGTCGTTTTTACATCATGTGATTAAAATGTTTTGAGTACCTCCTCATGTAGCAGAGCTCCGGACGTGTGAAAGTCGTGTTTTATTTCCGAAGCTGCAGCAGAGTTTGAGATAACTGAAGGAGAGAGGAAGAGATCATGTGTAAATGTGAAGGTCAAACCAGACTGTGATATTAGAGACGTCAAAGTTAATCACGGCTCTGTTTACAAGTGATCTCTTCCTCCATTGGCTTATAACTGTAGCCTTAACGTATGATTGGCCCTCAATTTGTATTCCCACAAGCGGAGTAGAGTTTGGAGGGAGCGGGGGTCGGGCCGGGTCAGAGAGGGGGTCGGGGGGGGGAGGAGCCGGCGACTGACCAGACTCAAAAGCTGGTTTCCAGAAAACCTTCAGTCAGAAGGCTGCAGCTTTCATCCAGGTACTGTAACCTCCTCCTTTCATTTCTCTGACAGAGAGCCTCCACTAGCTCATATATTTAAGAACATTTTAAATCTAGTTTCTGTGAACACCAGTAAGTGAGTGCATGTGTCATATCTGTGTTTAAATTGAGAGAATCTATTTGAAGCTGGCTCTGATCACAACACACTTTTCTTAAGAAACAAGAGGAATGCTTAGTTAGTTAAAGAAAAAAAGAGAGAGAGAGAGAGAGAAAAACTTTTGCACTTTTACAAGCCACTCTAAACAGTCGAGTCTTAAACTTTTGATCCCCTGCCAGGTTCTCGGGTCACATGGTTCTCTCCATATCCATTTTCCATCTCTTTAACTTTGCGTTGACCTTATGAACTTCTGTCCAGAATGATTCTGTATCCATCAGCCAGGAGGGGATTTGGTCTTGGCACCAAACGTCCCTCCACTGATCTATTAATAATAATAATATCACCGCTGACCCAAACAGTATGTGTCCTCCAGTCTGCACTCCAAACCTTGAGATAAAATGAACACTGCAGGTGAAAGTCGGGTCTGACACAATCGGCTTGTTTTAGAACTATTGGATCGATTAGAGACTTTTTTTTTTTCCTCTCCCCCTCTGACCTGAATGAACAGAAGCAGTCCGGTCCTCCTCTATTTTTAGAAACAGTCTCCTAGACACCAAGTCAAAGTCAAGCTGCGCTGTGACCTTCCGTACACTGAATCTGATTGGATATAAATGTTACATGTGGACCTTTTATTACAAGTTCATAGCTGTGATCATTTGGTCTGAGTTTGGAATTTAAGGCTGCAGAACAGGATCCGGGTTAACGCTTTGTGGTTTGAACAACTGGCTCTTGATGGTCTAATTACCAGACATCTGAGAAATCTTCAGCTTACAAGGCCGACAAGCAGCAGACATGTGACGCAAACATCCTCCGGTCAATGTGTAGCAAAATGATCAAAATGTCATTTTCACCATTTAGTGGAGAAATGTTGAACATCAGTTTTTGAATGGAGAGGAAACTGGAGAACCCCGACAAAACGCAGCAATTATAAGGTTTCCATTAATCCAAGGGTGTCCAAAATGTGGTCTGGGGGCCATTTGTGGCCCTCGAAGTGATTTTGTAAGATCCTTGATCACCCAAAAAAAAACAAGGATTTAAAAGCAATCATGGTTCCTAAGAATGTTTTACTGCCTTTTGAAAAAGATACAGCTAAAACATGGAAAGTGCAGCACCAAGTATTGGTCTTTGATCAATAATTTTTTTCACATTGACTCGGTTTGGCAGCAAACAGGACGACAAACATCCAGCAATTTTTTACTTAAGAGCAGATTTTGGAGACCCGTTTGTGGAACGACCAGAACCTTGTTGTTGTTAGTAGAAAACCATCGATTTGTGATTCATGATTAATGTTTCAGACGTACAACCACTCACATCTCCCTTTCTACAAACAGAGTTCTTTTATTTCATTAGAATATTGTGTTTTTCTAGTTGTCCAGGCAAAAGAGAAACATTTCATAGACAATATATATAAAAATAAATGAATAATTTTGAATTAAGATAGATAAAAATCCAGAGTTTGTGGCCCTTGATGGATTGGGCTCACGTGACAAAAAGTTTGGGCACCACTCCATTAATGACTTTATTATATTGAATAATGTCACAGTGTGCTCTGCATTTCAAAACAGTTCAGTTATTTATTTTCGCTAATTTTGCATCATTTCCAGATCTCACCGACTGCTTTTGTTCCGTTTTGCCATTTCCTCCTTCACTTCCTGTCTTTCTTGGCGTTTCTAGCTCTTCTTCTACTGATCCCTACTTGAGGTTCTTCTCTGGAGGAAAGATGTCGGGCTCCTTCAGGCGTCTGATCTCAGGCCGCAGCAGGGCCGTGCTGCTGGCCAGCCTGGGCGCGGGCACCGTGGCCACCCTGCTGAACGAGAACGGCTCCCTGGCTGCCGAGGCCAAGAAGAAGCTCTACCCTCCCAGGTGAGACGGACGACCTCGACCAAGTGTCAGAAACTTTTCCGTTTCCGAGCAGCGTGACTTCAGATGTGACGGCCTCTTTCTGAGGCTCAGAGGGACGGATTGCATCAGCGGACGGCGAGCGTTGGTCGGGGGGGTCGTGACTGACGCAGCGGCAAATGCCTGCGTGACCAGTGACACTCTCATGTTTCATCTATGCCACCTTTGACTCATTTCTCTTAAGGTTTCAGATGTCTGCCTTTCCTAGTCGCCCTGCGGATGGGAAGCAAATTCCAGGAAACTTCAGCCTGTAAACCCTGAGAATGAACGAATTTATTTGACTTTGTTTTCTAAGCGAGTTTATTGTGACCTTCAGGCGTCTTCCTGGATCACTTCACTGGCATGACATAAAGGAGTCAAAGAGTTTGATTAATGAACGACTGGCTGCAAATCATATTGTGGCTGAAGCAGTTAGATTAATAGCCATTAATTGATTATTAAAAATAATTGTCGACTAATTAAGTGATCGAGTAATCGTTCACTAAAGTATACAGACTTAATCATCCAATCTCCGAAACACACTAATTAAACCACAACCTCATAAATAGTATCAATATTTTACATTTGAAATATAGAAAGAAATAAAAACTTGCTTTGTTTGTAAACAGTCGTCCTCTGTTCTTCTTCTCTTGTTCATTTCTTCCTCCTCTTCCTTCCTGGCAGCTCGGACTTCCCCGACCTGAGGAAACACAACAACTGCATGGCCAGCGCTCTGACTCCGGCCGTCTACGCCAAGCTGAGGGACAAGGTGACTCCCAACAACTGGACCCTGGACCAGTGCATCCAGACCGGGGTGGACAACCCGGGCCACCCCTTCATCAAGACGGTGGGCTGTGTCGCCGGTGACGAGGAAAGCTACGAGGTGACGCAACTCACTGGCAACGCGAGAGCCTCACACAGGAGCAGGGAAAACGCAAATGTTCCAGTTTGGTGGGTCAAAGGTCGCCTGTTGCTGCACTTCCTTCAACAAGCCGGAGACGGCGATGAACGTCTTCAGTGTCCTCTGCACAAAAAATGTCTTTTCCATAAGTATGACCTTCAACCTCGCATATATATAATTTATCAAAAGAAGAAGCACTTCTCCAAGAAATACATTTTAGACTTTTAATTTCTGACATTTTCTAGAAAAACAAAATACTTGAAAATGTCCATGTTTTGTAATGGAAATTTACTCCATAACAAAACATAATATATCTACAATTACCCTGATACACCATTAGGCATGAGAGATAATGTGTGCCTTCTCCCAATGCTAACTAGAAACAACCAATCAAAGCCAAGAGGAGGGTCTTAGCGCTTTCAATCATGCTGGTACATGGTACCGCCAAAAATGCTAAGGCTAGTTAGCATGGCCACCAATGACGGCGGATCAAAAGTTTTCTAGAACGGTAAGTTGCTTTTCCATCGTTCACACATTTAGCAGGGAATCCAGGACTGTGATTGGCAGCACTAAGGCCCTCATCTCTGCTCTGATTGGTTGTTTCTGACGAGAGGTGGTGCAGCACAGGGAGGAGGCGGAAGAGCTTGATATTTTCACAGGTCATCTATCTGATATATTGTCATGACATGGTGACAGTTTTAACAAATAGCCAATGTCAAAAACATATATATATTAATAATGAGGCTCTACATATATTAATGTGTGAGATTTGGTAAATGCCTCTCAAGTCTTTTGCTGTTTCCTCCAGGTGTTTGCTGAACTCTTTGATCCGATAATCAAAGACAGACACAACGGCTACGACCCCAGAACCATGACACACCCCACAGACCTGGACGCCTCTAAGGTGGAACCGCCGCCGACCCGTTCTGTCTCGCTGGCCCGACGCTGATCAAACCGCTCACTGGCGTCTTCTTCGCCTCTTCTTCTGCCTCCAGCTGAAACACGGGATGTTCGACGAGAACTACGTCCTGTCGTCGCGCGTCCGGACGGGCCGCAGCATCCGTGGGCTGAGCCTCCCCCCGGCCTGTTCCAGGGCTGAGCGGCGTGAGGTGGAGCGGGTGGTGGTGACCGCTCTGGCCGGCCTAAAGGGAGACCTCGCCGGCCGCTACTACGGCCTGGGCGACATGACGGAGAAGGAGCAGCAGCAGCTTATTGATGTGAGTGATCAATAAGCTGATCGTTCAGATCAAGGTCAGGATTCCATGTCTGTGAATCCTTAGACATGGAGGAGGAAAAGAGGATTCAGTTGATGCTGATCTACAGTCAGTAATAATAAGTTGGGACTTATCGGTTATGTTTATTTATGTATTTATTTTTGACAAAGTTAAATTAACAAAATTAGATTATTCATACAATCCAAGAGAAAACTTTGTTGGATCTTGGTTCGGCAAGAACATGTTGAACATGAAATTGTCACTGGAAAACAGTGTCTTCAGTCAGAGGTCTGTTCAGGTGTGCTGTAACACATACTGCTACAGGCGATCCTTCCTGGCCACAGCCGTCAGCGTTTGACCAACCTGTCTGTACGTTAAACGGAGGTCAGGGTCTGACCCCGGGCTGACCGCAGAGGGTCTGCGCAGGCCGATGTTTAGGGAACTCCTGACCAATAGGAAGTTGATTGTTTAGAGAAATTCAATTCCAAGCCCCGGAAATTCTGAATCGATTCAGAATTTTCCCTTGCACAATAATCATTGGAAAAAATAATTTTCATATTTACTCAGGTTATTTTTTTCACATATTAAAATTTTTTCACCATTCAAAGAAGTGAAAACAGAAGAAATCAGAGTGATTCACAGCTCCACCCTCTGCCAGCTCAGTGGATCAATATGGATTAACATGCTGCTGCCTCTCTCTACCTTTCTATCTACAGGACCACTTCCTGTTTGACAAGCCCGTCTCCCCTCTGCTGACGTGCGCCTTCATGGCCAGAGACTGGCCGGACGCCCGGGGGATCTGGTGCGGCCCGCGCAGCCGGACGCCTGCGTTTTGGCGCAAGAAATGGCGTTGATCGCTGGGCTTGAGTGTCTGTGGTTTCTTGTCTTCAGGCACAACAACGAGAAGACCTTCCTGATCTGGATCAATGAGGAAGACCACACCAGAGTCATCTCCATGGAGAAGGGCGGCAACATGAAGCGAGTGTTTGAGAGATTCTGCAGCGGCCTCAAACAGGCAGGAGACTCATCAAGTGTTTCCTCTGTCTGGTTTCTGCTGCCAATGCCTCAGTGCACTTGAAATGAGATGACATGAAAAATAACAACAAAACTAGTTCCATTGGCAGAATGTTTTCACTTATAACATTGGGAAAAATGTCTCGATATAGGTATCAATATCAATATTGAGGAATTATTAAATGTTTCTGAAAAGTTACTTGTTTTGTCCTATTTCAAGTATACTAACATATTTGCACTATAAAGTAGACCAAAATGATTTGGTATGTTCCAGTGTATGAGAGTAAATCATTTTTAGGTGATAGTTTTGCTCTTTGTAGAACTTTTTTAATGTTAATAGTATTATTTTTTAAGTAACCCATTCATGCATGTTTTTTTTTGTCTTTTTTTTTTTTTGCATGGGTCAGGTTGAGCATCTGATCCAGGAGAGAGGCTGGGAGTTCATGTGGAACGAGCGTCTGGGATACATCCTCACATGCCCGTCCAACCTGGGCACTGGCCTCCGGGCCGGGGTTCATGTCCGCCTGCCGAACCTCAGCAAGGTGACCCAACCCAGCACCAGCCCGCTCTGCTAACGCCTTTACTGCTTCACTTCACAGCTAAAACCTCTCAGAATGGCTGGACACAGTGAGCTGCAGCTCTTGCAACACATGGATATTATTTGGCCTAAATGATTCACTTGCTTTCCTCTAACGCAGTATTTTCTTTTTTTTTTTTTTTTTTGTTACGGTAATTTATTTTTGCAATTCCTTGCATTTTTTTTCATGGATAGTTGCCAGTTGAGTGCTAATAATTTTCCACAGGTAAAAAATGTTACAGCTTACCACCTGCAGGTGGCAGCATTTAACTTCTCCTGCGCTGCGTAGGCGCGCTGCGCCAGAGGGGGCGCCAGAGCGGAAGGGAAAAAATGTTGAAATGTTCTGTATTGAACATCATTTATTCATTCCTGATCAGAAAGGAGATGCAATTTTCATCTCCTTCACAAAGCAAGAAAATAGACCCACAAACTCCCTCCCCCAAAAACAGTGTTGTTATACTTTTAAGTCATTTAGCCTCAAACATTATAGAATCTTTCACTTTGCAGCATTTCTTTTTAAAAAACTGCCTCAAGTATTTGTTAAGAAAGCAAAACATACCAACTACGTTCATTTATGTAGTTTTATTTTTAAACAAAGGTTGTGACCCGTGTCTCCATTTGCTCTGCAGGACCCGCGTTTCTCCAAAATCCTGGACAACCTGCGGCTGCAGAAGCGAGGCACGGGCGGCGTCGACACGGCGGCCACCGGAGACACCTTCGACATTTCCAACCTGGACCGTCTGGGCAAATCCGAGGTGAGCCGTCCTGCCGGTTCCTGTGCTCTGCACGGGTTGTTGGCGGTCAGGTGACATTTGGGGTTGCTTGCAATTTAGGTGGAGCTGGTTCAGCTGGTGGTCGACGGGGTCAACTACCTGATCGAGTGCGAGAAGAAGTTGGAGAAGGGCCAGGACATCCAGGTGCCAGCTCCTCTGGTTATGTTCAAGAAGTGAGAGCCAAGCATGTGAAGAACCACCACTAGAGGCTGATGTCTCAAAGATTGAACATCTTCAGGGTAAAAAAGAAAAAGATCTTCGACATGACCTGCAGAAAAGTCTACCTCAAGTTAAGGATTACCCTGACTTTAATAAAAAAAAAATTTCAAACCAGTTGAATAGTTTCACTTTCTGTTACATCAGATGTTTGGATCCTTTTAGCTTTAATGTCGTCACTTTCCCAAAACAAAAATCAAACGACAAAAAAATAGGCCTTTGTCGTTTTATGCCAAAAGCAATTTTGACAAAAAAGTAAAAAAATACATAAATAAAAAAAGACTATTGCCAAGAGACGATTTAGGCAAATAAAAAAAACATATCCTATTATTTTAGGAAGGTGATGATAAACCAATAACTCTCCATCTCTTCAGCAGACATGAACCCAAGACAACTCCATGCTGTAGTTTTACCACTTCTCCAGAGGCAGCCAAAAGAGATGGAAATATTTTATTTCGAAGAAATAATTTCCCTTAGAATACAAAATAATGATTTAAATGACACCTGAATGCTGCATGGTCATTATCTTCGTTTTACATCTGGGCTTTATCGGTAACAAATTCTGATTTTATTCCAGGATGATGAGAAAGAAAAAGGGAGAAAAAAAACCCAACAAAAGAACAACACGGGTTTAGATGCTGTTAAATTTAGAAAGGAAGCCTAAAAAGATGGAAATAAGAACTGTGTGATCTGAGATAACATTCAACATTTAAGTAAGCACTAAGGAAAAGCACTTTTTTTATTATTAATTTAACCTTCAGGATGCCACCTCAGACAATTTATTGTGTTTTTTTCTAAAAAGAAATTAATAGAAAGAAGTCAAAAACAACCAAAAGATGACACCTAGAGGCCAGAAGCTGCCTACTCACCAAAAAGTCCTGCTTTGTTTTTTTTTTTCTTTTTTGTTTTTGGCAAAGTAAAACAGAAACACAAGCCTCTATTAAAGATTGGTTGGAGAGTGCTAAACATTGCAGGTACACAAGAATGGGGGGTGGGGTGGGGGGCATCTTTGTGAAACGCATTGGGGGGTCGGGGGGGGCTAAGAACAGAGAGTCAGGCTGGGGTCTTCGATCAGAAAACAGAAAGGAGGCTAACAGGTGCAGGTCGTCGTCGTGTCATCAGTCCACAGGTCGCTTTTCACTGTGTTTCTTTGTGAACTCCTCGGCGTTCTTCATGAATTTTGCGCGGTCCTTAGTGTACTCCTCTGCCAGGTCGGCCCTCAGCGGGTGCTCTGGCTGGGGGGCGTTCACCAGAGCGATCAGACACTGAATCACTGGAAGGCAGAGACAACAAAACAAAAATGTTAATAGTAATAATGATGGTAAAGCTCCACGGTCAGCAGCAGAGGAGTTCTGACGGTCCAGAGCCATGTCCAGAGCCATGTCCAGAGGACATGAGGAAATCTTCTTCTTCTGGTTTAGTTAGCAAATACACCCTGGTTTACTTTGTGAACAGAGATAAATGTCAATTTGAAAGAGACTCACTGAAAACGTATTTATACATTCTTGAATGAATGAAAACATATGTTCGTGTTTGTGTAAGATTACCAACATGAAAAACGAAAAAGACACAAGCAAAGACTCTCAGATGACCTGTGAACAGAATTTCTGTTTACGTCTCGGAGGAAATGGAGAGCGACAGAAAGCAGGTTTCACTGTTTTGCTTTTGCATTTTGCACATAAGTTTGTGACGCATTTATAAAAAATATATATATATATATATATATAAAAATCAATACATCTCACTAGAGTATCTCACTTGAAAAACCTTACATTACAACACAAAGAGTTCCAGTAGTGAAGAACTAACTATGTTATTGTGAGGAAACACAAAAGAAAAAAAAAAAAAGAAAACATTGCCCCCTCGTGTCCCTTAAGGGCCTCCATATGAAAGTCCCTCCTCCTCTTCTCACCTTGGCATGTTTTTGTGGCCGGCTTCCAGTTCTCCACGCTGATGATGGGCAGACACACCTGGCCCTTCTCATCGATGTTGGGATGGTAGATCTTCGTCTTGAAGGTGATCTTGGGGGGCTTGAAGGGATACTCTGCAGGGAAGATGATCTCAATCCGAAAGGCTCCTTTATCATACGGAGGACAGTCCTGGATTGGGGAGGGAAAAAAAACAGGATTTGCATATTTTCACGAGAACTTTCCTAAAACCAAACTTTTTTTCCCACTAATTGGAAAAGGACAAACATTTAACAGTTTTCATCCAGGAGCTTCGTGAGAAAACCGGTTTTCACCCCTTTTGGTTTCCACACCAGTAAAATTGGTTGTTGCTCGAAAGGTCATCACATCAACTTGTGGCACAGTGTCAAATCAGAAACAACTCACATCTTTTGGAAAACCAGGTTCTATTTCACCAGGCAACTAACAAATACTTTAGTTATTAATTAAATCAATTGATTAGTCTGACAATCAGATTCCACGTCATTTAATTTTATAAATGTGATAAAAAAATGATTTCAAACATCAACGTGAAAAGCTCAACCCTTTCTGCTTGACTTAATTAATAATTATAGTAAAGAGCTAATTTGTAACCATTGTGAAAACAAAGTTGATTTCCAAATCCAACACCTCATGCTTATTGATGTGAACAATGCACAGAAATACAAGAACAAATTCACTGGCAGACATCAGTATGGAAAACGTTACAAAGCCTTTTTATTAGGCTTTAGCGTTTCAGGAAAAAAAAGTGAAAAAGTTGGAACAGTGGTGGATTTTTCTGGGAGTGACCGATGTACCAGAAATACCAGAACTATATCCCAAGCACTGCAGGCGCCACTTGCCTCAGTTAAGATCACAGTTTATGATTCTGAACATCGATGGAACCACTGCTGACCAGAAGGAACATAAAGGCCCGACTCAGAGTAATAGAGTAAAAAACACTGCAATAGTCCCACCGACTCAGAAAACTCAAAATGCAGGATTAGTGTTGAAACTTCATGGTGTGAGCATCGACACCCAGCAGGAAGTGGCACATTTTATAGCCGACATGGTTTTTATGAAGCAAAAACAAACAAAACAGCCGGACCACTTGTCACGCTATGGAAACCTGCAGGTAGTTTCACTTTGCCTTCAGGTCTCAACCACGCTGTGAATGTTTTCTGCCCTGAATGGGGCAAAAGGAAATTAAATTATTATGAATGCATGTCAGCCAACTCATCTGTTTTCTCATCTTTAAAGGCCATGATGGCGAGTTAAAAAAAAAAAAAGGTTAAACCAGGACAGCATAAATGTGAAGGCTTATTAATAGTCTTTGTGTGTTATTTATATGCAGTATTTTGTAACTGCTTTGCTTAATGTGGCTACTCTTGAAAATCAGACTCTTGATCTGAATGGGTTAAACAATAATATGTGAGATGGAAACAACTGGAATCACTCAGCAGTAACAGGTGTGGCGTTGTTGCACTAATGTGCAACTTGAGCTGATGAGCAGCAGCACCATTCCTCTGGAGGACGAGTCAGGAAGACGAGCCAAGTGTCTCCGTGTTACAGTCGTGTGACGTGTAACAAGCTGCCGGGAAATACAGGAAGAGCAAACTAGATTTGGAACCCAAATGTTATCTCTGTCTGATGTAAACATACCGGCTGTATTATCATTGAAGGAACCTGGAGAACAGCAACAAGGTGAAGGAATCGGGCAGGGTGGACGAGTTAGAGAGAGCACACACAGGACTTTAGAAAGTAAGTCAATGGTAAAAATGACTAATCGCAATCGATCGATAAATAATCACCTGGATTAATTGTTAAATGGAATATATAGACTCAAAAAAAGGCCACCTGCTGAAAGAACATATTTGGAGTACAAAAAATATATAGTTTCCACTTATGATTGAAAAAATCTAACTTTGTAAATATGTCCTACTGAGAAACCTTTCAAGTGGCAAAGTTTCAGCTTCACATGGTTCAAATTCTGTTAAAAAGATTTAAGGAAATCTATTAAGAATCTTTAGTATCAATTTATTACTCAGTAATCCAGTATTTAATCAGCAGATCAGTCAGATGCTGTGTTAATGCTGAGACAAGAGGAAAAGCTTTTTCACTTTTCACATGTTTAAATATAGATATATATTATTTGCATCCTTTAATGCATTTATAATATTGCATAACAACACCTTAGTGAGAAATCTGCAAAAAGTGCCAATTTGTTTTTATCCAATTGTTACAAAAGTCAGATAATCAATAACTAAAATAATTGTTAATACAAATATATGTCACTACTTGTTGGGGGGGGCGGTGTGCGTGTGTGTGTGTGTGTGGATGTACTGTCAGTACTCACAGGCACAATGAGTCCCTGCCAGCACAAAATATTCGCATCATCCACCGAAATGTTCCGGAAATGCTTCATTCCAGATTTGCGGATGTCATCCAGCTCCTGCAGCAAAACACACACGTCTCACAAAAAGCAGAGGTTTGGCACAGATGTTTACACAAAATACATAGGATCCAAAAGGGGGGAATCATGTGTAATTATTACCTTGAACTGTTTAATACCAATCAGACAAATATTGGAAATCTCTTTGTAATTATTTGTCACCAAATATGAAGGGACATATTGAGAAAGATGCTCCACTTTCACTAATAATTTATTTGGATATTAGTTTGAGGAATTTAAGATTACATTCAAAAATAATTCTAATCAACTTCCAGCTGGTACATGACTTTTATTGGGAGCTAAATGTACAGTAAAAAAAACTATTTCAAAAATCAGCCATTACCTTCCTCTCAGCCTCTTTCCCAACTCTGCATCAGGATTCTGTGGGATCCCAATGCATGTGGTGCCTCTAATTCAAATCTCTGACATTTAAATCTGATCCCAAAAGTTCCAGGGAATACAAGATGAATTGCTGATATGAAACGTCTCACAGACAGATGGCGGAAAAGTACTGATAGTATAATAGTAAGAAAATTACTATTATATCATCAATCCTCTACGTAGCAGCCAGAAATACAGATTATCTCTATGTGAGGGTCATAAAATGATTAAATATTACAACTAAATGAGAATATATTTGCTTCACAGAACAGAAGTGAATACACAAACTAAAAAAACAAGTATTGCAAGCAGAAAATATAGGCATGAATACATATTTTGGATAAATAAACATTGTAAAACAAGTTTTGATTTTTTATGTATTCAAGGTAAAGTTATCTACACGTATATAATCAAAGTTTAAAAGTGAACTTTAGTCACACTGTACTTTATTTTATACTTTCTATAAATCCTGCGCTCACTTCATGATTGACATTTGCCCGGTGTGTTACATAGCTACAAATCGAGCCTGTCCCACTTCGCTGTTTTTTAGGTGTTTTTTTTTTTAGAGCAAAGAGAACTGGATTGTTTGGGGAGTTTAAGGAGTAGAGATGACGCAGAGGATGTTTGGTCGTCGGGGGGAATTCCTGAAAGCCAGAAGGACGGCCTCTGTGCTACAAATCAAAACCAAATGAGTCCCAAAGAAACCGAAAGTATGAGACACAGGCCTCCCCCGTCAGACAGGTTCATGAAAACTGATATCCAGGCTTATTCTAAACGAACACAACAATCGAAGACTGAAAACCCTTATTGGATCAATTTGCATGCACTCATCAGTGTGTTTTATTTGAAAAAAATAAAATAAAAATCAGGACCATTTCATTTTTCTGGTGGGTCACTATCGTTACAGTTTACTATCCAAAAATAATATATATATATTTTTGCAGTTCCATGTAGCTTTTTCAATGCGTTTAATGAAATATTATTGTTTTTGAATCACTTTTGCTCAATAGGTTTATCCTCTTCGATCACCTCCTGCCTGGTTACTCAGTTTCACTTTTGAATTGAGAGTAGTAATGATTATACAAAGCATTTCCAGCTTCACTCTAATGTACAGTTTTAACAACAATATTACATTTTGCTAAAGAAAAAAAAGCCGAAAAAGCATATCAAATCAATGCTCCATCACCCAATTCCCTACCAATTCATTAGATTTCCCTACATTCAGATTTCCAATTTTTCATGCAGTTACGCCAACAGACGTTTTTTTTATTCATAAAACATATCTTTTTCACGTTAATTTCATATGTGATCGAAATTTTTCTTAAATGTATAATCAAATCACCAACCACTTATTGATTTTCTACTGATAAGTGACAAAACAAAATAAGTACAAAACTAACGATGTAGCTTTTTTTTCCCCCCCACCAACGCGGTTCAACTAGAAAGATCCTTTCCTGTGTATGGATTATTGCCAGATCATAGCTGCT
Source organism: Poeciliopsis prolifica (assembly GCF_027474105.1). Classification (NCBI taxonomy): domain Eukaryota; kingdom Metazoa; phylum Chordata; class Actinopteri; order Cyprinodontiformes; family Poeciliidae; genus Poeciliopsis; species Poeciliopsis prolifica. The sequence continues at coordinate 2,121,392 of NW_026562436.1, read as the reverse complement.
ATTGATTATCAGTCGCTTGGAGGTTCTGATGAGATCTGACGTCACGCCCCAGCCCCACGGTCTCCATGTTTTCTCCCCAGCTGTGAGCGTCGTTACACGGTGACAGCGGCTCCAACAGTCCGCTAGCTTGACTCAGCTCACGCTAAGCGCATCGACATGTTCTCCGACAGCTCCCCGAGAGTTGCTGAATCACACCCGTCAGCCTTTTTCGCTCTTCTCTCCGTTCAATCCCCCGTCCGTCGGACGTCATTCTCCTTTCATTTTGTCGGCGACAAACACTCGGCCGCTTTCTTAACTCCCCCGCCTCTTTAGCTCCCCGCACGAAGCCGCAACGAGTGTTTCAAACTCTCTAGAAGTAAAATAAAACAGATTAGTTGGGTCTTTCTTGCTTTACCTTGCCTAGTCTCCTGGTTGAAGTCATTGTGTTGCCGAGTTCGTCTTCTTCCTGTTTCTTTCCGTGACTCCGTCCTCGACTTCTTTTGACTTTAGTTTGAAGCGGCAGAGAAGGCGGAGTCTCGCGGTTGTACCTCCCCCTACCGGCGCGGAGGACTCAGAGAGGACACCTGACGCAAAAACATGAAAATAGTGCTGTGGAAATGAAAACTTAATAAAACACAGAAAATCAGTCGAAATTTTATAAAATGCAAGTATTGACTCATATATCTATACATATGTATGGATGGATGGATGGATGGATGGATGGATGGATGGATGGATAGATAGATAGATAGATAGATAGATAGATAGATAGATAGATAGATAGATAGATAGATAGATAGATAGATAGATAGATAGATAGATAGATAGATAGATAGATAGATAGATAGATAGATAGATAGATAGATAGATAGATAGATAGATAGATAGATAATTACTAAAATTTCTGATAAAGAGGAATAAAACTTTGACAGTTCATTTGAAGAAATAGGATTTGCTTAATTAACAATGTATCCAATTGGAGCAGCAGTGATTATATCACTGAAGAATGTTAAATATCAACTTCCCCCTGACCTTTGCTCTCAGTCTGGCCTCTTTGTGTGAGTAATCAGAAACTTAGAGATCTTTCAAAAGTACGACATGCACCTGTAAACAGATTTTTCTCAACAGTTGTTCCATTTTCTACAATACTTTCAGTTGCCTGTGACATGGAGTTTGAATCAGGCTCTAATCTCTTTTCAATTGGACTGACACTGTCTAGAATAGACAGCTGGTATTCCTTAAAAAAAGGACAAAGAAACCCTTCAACTTCTCTTTATAAAAATGCAAAAACTAAAAAGCGTAATTAAGAACATTTATTTTCTGATTCGTCTTACTTTGAAACATTAACTGTGTCCAGATTTGCAGTTGCAGCTCTCTGTTGGTCTCCGTCTTTTTGTGTTTGTCCAATTTGTTGCTCACAAATGACACGAGCTGCATAAATCATCCACACAAAAGAAATGATGTGTACAGATTCAAATGCCGCCGTTGTTCCCAACAACTCACAACCCTGAATAACAAAAAAATTTTAAAAAAATTACAAAAATAAATGAAAAAATAATAACAATAATAGTAATAATAAACAACTTTAGATGCAAAAAGGTTAAAATCTTGAGTTTCAAACTTTTATCTATATTGGACCAAGTGCATCACTCTTCGATGGTCCTAAACTGTTCTTTTATTAGACAATAAAAATCAAAAGGTTTAACATTTGATGTTCTCTAAATCCAGAGTATAAAAAAATTTATATATTGACATGCAAGCTTATCTATGGTGTGATGCTTTATTAAAATGGGGAGACAAATTTAATGGCTGAATTACTGGTGCACATAGATTCAGCCTGAGGGGCATGCTGTTTTTTTTTTTTTTTTTTTTTTTTTTGCTTTAAATCACAATGGAAACTCATTCTTGAATCCCAACCTGCTTTGGAGCAGCTGCTTTTCTGTTTCTCAATTTGGAAGGTTTTTATTTATTTATTTATTTTCTCCACGTTTTTTCTTTTACTTTTGACATATTATCAACGTCATTAAACCGGTCAAACGCAGTCTGTGTGAAACCCCGAGTGTTTATTCGCAGTTCGTACTCAGGTGAACTTCTCCGACTGAGCTGCTCTCTCCCCGAAGCCGAGTGGGTCTTGTGACCTCAGAGCCGACACTCTGTTCAAGATGGCCGTCTTGAGTGAAGAATTTACACCTCTCCTCTGAAACTAATCCAACAGTTAGCTGTCTTGGCAAGTTCAGTTCCGTGTTTAGAAAATGGCACATCGACAGTGTCCTTGCTTGCTCCCGTTTTAGACCGGAACTGCTGAGGTCATGGAGTAAACCCGCCCAGGTAAGAAAAATCCCCAACAAACCAGGTTAAACCCACTAGGGGTTGCAGCATTAGCATGCTAGCAGTTGCTTTCACCATGAACGAGCTAACTTGAGCTACACCTGCATAAAGTACGGTCATTTCGATAACAGTAGGTAGGTTATTGCTGGCTTTGTTCAGGGCAAGTAGTAAGTAGAAGACTGCGTAAAAGTAGGCGTTTAATAGTACTGTGAAGTGTGTCAAGTCGATGCTAAAGTTCTCTCCTGCATTTGACAGTTTTGTTAGCATTCTTGCTGGGTTTTTTTTAAGGGAATCCCGAATTTTGGATCGAAGCTCGCCAATAAACGGACTTTGTAAAAAATTTTTTAGCTTTTATAAGCCTTAAAAACCGAGAAACGGCAACACCAGTTAAATTTGGCCGTCATGGATGTTGAGAAGAGTTTAGTGACCCGTGATTTTCTGCGCTCTGGCTCGCCTTTTCAACCTGTAACGCCCGTATTCTATGGCAACTTCAGACATCAGCCAACCACAAACAACAAAACGAAAACCAGAGAAATTGGACAGCATAGCATTTTTGGAAAAAACAAGAAACGCGTCTTAGAGAGTTTATGTATTTTATTTTATGACGGCAGCATTTCTTTGATCAATTTAAATTTGTAGTTTATTTAACTTTAATTTTTAAATAGACTCGCCTTGTTCGACTTTGCCTTTTAATCTGCTTCCAAACAGATGAAATAAAACAGATTGATATTACAAAACAGTCATTTCAATATAGTCATTTCAATATAAAAATAGAGCTTACAAAAATGGAGAAATATATATCTACTATGTATATCTTTTTGAAGTACATATAGTATTATAAATGCATATCACCAAAAAAAAAGACCTTTAAAAATAAATTTGACTAACAACAAAGTTAGTGAAACTGTACAGTTTGACTAACAAACAATAAACCTTATATTTTACACTGGTATGCACATATAAGTCCCTCTTAAGTCAAGTCAACCATCTTCCTGTTAGAGTAGATGCCCATCATCTGACTTGTGTCCACCTCTTTAAGACCACGCGGCTGCTGAGTTTTCCAAGAACTAAAGCATGTTGCATGACTGGAGGTCCAAACAAAGTCAGAGACGTATACAGAGTGAGCAGAAGCAGAGATAGGACAGTTTGTTGTTCACCACATCACACAGGGTGCCATTCAGCTGCACATACAGGCCTGCTGACAGAGAATCAGTAACCCAGAAGCTCAGAAAACACAACTGCATTATAATCAACATGAAATAACATAAACTGCATTTTTAGAAAAACAATCATTTTACAAAATACAAAACCATAAATATTGCAAGAAATCTGAGAAATGTATTTTCAAACCGGGTTTTCTGTTACCTGATTCAAATTTATTGCCTTTTTTTTTTAGATTAAAACAATTGTTTTTACATTGTTGAGTAAAATGAGATGGCTCATTAAATACCCATATATAACGACCTGATTAATAATAAAATTCACTTCCTTTTTCTGGTAAATATTAACCTGCCCTAGTGACTAGTGACTCAGCAGTGAACAGAAACTTAGGTGGAATAATTAGGTGCTGCTGTGGTTTTCCTGGTGCAAAATGTTGTAGCTGTGATAAGAAATCTAAAAAAAAAAAGTGTTTAATTTGACATCTAAATCCTAACCTTATTTCCAATGAAAGTATATAACTTTAATCAAACTACTTGTACACTGTTTTTTAATGTTTTGTTCTGTATTAACTTCCTCAGGTTGTGATTTGCCTGTTTGCAGCTGCCACACTTTACTATGTTTAGAACATGTTTTAGGTCTTTTTGTTTTTCTGACTCATTATTTTTAGCTACACCAAAAATATATCATCAGAATTGAACCGGTTTGAGCCCTTCCTGATATTCTGCTAATTTATTTTCTGAATTGTTCATTTATTTTACGTTCATATGTGATTCTGCTGTGTAGGTGCCAACATGTGTAAAAACTGGAATATGAGCAAAGAAATCTGAAATGTTGTTTGTGTAAAAACTTAAAAAATATATATTTTACAGTATATTGGGGGAAAAAAGCCTAAAATATTTTAGGAGCGATTGACATTTCGGATGGGAAGGCGGGTAAGCAAGTCTGCTCTACTTGTTTCTGGTTTTGTTCTTTCTATTTAATTAAAAATATATTGCACAGCTAGAACTCCATGTTAGACATGAAAACCTACTTTGATTTGGCAACAGGCTGAACACGAGTATTTATGGCTGCATCTGTGAAATATGTGGAGAATGAAAAAAATCATTTCGATCTGGTCACATTGCTACTAGGCCTTTGCATCATCAACACAAGCCTTTTCCAACCCATCACAACAGCTGTGTGAAGACAAAGCTTACAGTTTTGACTGGAAACTTTTACTCTAAAGATACAGGAACCAGTCACTGTATCTGGGGAAGTTTTCTTTCATTTCCATGGCAGGAACCAGAGACAAATCAGACAAAAGCAGGCAGAAATCTTCCCCTGAAAATGGTTCTTCTAAGGAAGTAGGATTTCATTTGGATGAACTTGTGAACTAAACAGAGATTCAGTGCTTTTGAATTAGGATGTGATGGTGAAGTAAATAAAACTTGACAGTTCACAGCTCCACACAGGCTTAAAGCTACAGCTTTTTGTTCATAATTGTGTCTGAATAAAGCTAGCTAAAATCAGTACTTAAGCCGCAAACCAATGCGCTGCAATGCAGGTTCACAATGCAACAAAATGTTGCATTCATTGCTTTTAATATTAGAAATTTTTATGTTTGCAGAAATTTCTGAAGGTTAGCTAAATATATGGATTTTTTTTCTGCACAATGATACCCTGGTTTTCGTGGAAGTGGGGTCTGGGCCACAATTTGAAGCATCTGTACAGCTTTAGACGTGACCTTTGTCTCATACTTATTGTGTTTAGATGGATCAAAGCTCTCATCAGTTACAAAAATGTTTTGACTTCATTACATCTTATCAACTGATTTTTGTCCTTGCGCCCATAGAGCAATTGTCTGGAAGCCAAACCCTAAAGGGCTTCAAATCGTTTTTATTCAGCGATGAAACCTGCTTCTTTAACAGGAACCGGAGCGATCCAGGGCCCTCTGCTGTAACCCAGAATGGACAGCTTCTTCAAAGCAGCTGTTTGTGATCTGGACAAAGTTCTTGATGACTTCGAGCTCAATTCAGGTCAGACCACACCTCCACTGACTCCCGCTGTCATAATATGACTTTTCAAAATCAATACCTTTTCTGGCACTGCAGGAAAAATAAAAGTAAGAACAACATACTCAGTTACAATATGACCTGCTTACGTGCAATAAGGTGAAGATATGTCAGCCAACATCTGAATTTAAAAAAAAACTATATAAGTACCACTTGCAGGAAGGTAAGGTTTTCAGCAACAATGCAGTTCAAAATGCTTTACATGAATTAGAAGGAAATGCAAACAAAACATCAAATCAAAGGAAAAACAGAAAAGTAAAAGTATAAAATTCCAGATGTTTAATCAGAATAATATTTCATAATTTAGAAACTAGTAGGGGTTTCTCTGGATTCTTGTTCTGATTAAATATTGGTTTCATCGGAACATGTTTGTTTGATTCTATTAGTAAGTATAAAACTAAATGTTGAAAGTGTTACGAGGTTTCCAAACATTATGAAGAGGCTGATAAACATCTTTCTAGTCTTTCCTGTTTGACCGGGCTGCAGGCAGAACGACAAACTCAAATTTAGATTGACTTTAATTGACTGAATTGAATGTCTCTTCCTTGTTATAACATGATAAAACAAGATTAAAAAGTCTAAATTAAAACTTCTCTCATAATCATTCATAGAAACAGCAGCTTGGTATTTTTAGAAATATTTGTCAATTGAACTATTGATAGATCTATAAAGATGGATCAAATTTACAGGTTGATTCAATAGATCTCTTTAATGAGCCGTAAATACAATCTTACATGTAACAATTTAAAAAGTCCTAGTTCACACTGTGAAATAGGAAACCAGAATCTGCATTATGTTGATTCTTGATTCTTGAAACTTGCAGGTAGTACAAGTCATTTAGTTGTTTTGTAGTCAGTTTTACAAAAGACTTCCCAGAAAAATCTATAAATTGTACTTCCTAAAAAAAAAAAGTAGAATGGAATTTTGAAATGAAAATATTTCTTTTATAATCCCGATTGTATAAAATAGTTTTCAGTTTCGAACTTGTATTTATGTACAGTTCTTTGAATGTTTTCTGCCCAAAAGCCTTTTGTTTTGTTTTCTGCAAAAGGTTAATATTTCAAGTGATGGAACAAGTTTCTAAATCAGAAAGAGAATAGTTTTCTTCAAAGCCACCACCTTTAACATTGTTATGCTCCTATTTATAATAGCTCTATTCAATTAAGGGATTATAGTCATCATTAAAAATCACAACATATGAATTGACTGCTTCTGAATGGCATATATAATCTTATGTATTGGGCTTACTTATTGTTTGTATATATATTTTTTTTCATCAATTTTATTTCTAATTATCTGTAAACATTTAGCTTTTTTCGTGTTTACATGTAATATGTAATTTTATGTTTGGATAAACTAATCTGTTGTTGATATGCAAAATAAGTAATAAAAGTGCGTATGATTCCTGCTTATATTGTACTGGCTCACTATTGGTATCGGCCAATAATCAAAGCTGCGATATCAATATTATATCAGAAGCAAACAAAGTTGTATTGGGACAGTCTTATAAATAGATTTGTCATGTATTTTTCAGTAAAGTATTAGATTGTTTAGTATAGAAACTATTACCTGCATAACTTTTCTTCTTTTTGGATTGCAGAGGAACTTGAATGCAAGCCTGTTTTCCTGAAGCCCCCTGTCTACCCGTTTTCATCTCTGGCCCCTCAGGATTCCTCCTCAGAGGTCTCCAGTTCCTCAACAAGCCTCCCAGACCTCAATTCTCTTCACTATGGCTCTGCAAGAAGCTGTTCCAACAGCTCCGGCAGCCACCTGCAGGGCGCCGACGGAAGCGAGGTCAGAGGTCAGCCCCTGACAGGCGTCGACCTTCTGTCGTCCGTGGACCGCAGGCCTGCCAAAAGCTCGGCGCCCCCTTGCCCGGACAGAACTCTGAAGCCAGTGTGCGACCTCGTAAACGACGCGAGCTCGGCCATCTTGGTACGGGCCAACAGTCACGATGCATTCAGGGAGCTGGACGCTGCTGAACAGCAGATGGAGGAGGAGAAGGAGGCGTTGCTTGTGGACTTCGACACCCCCATGGTCGCAGAGGTGGGGGCAGGGGTCAACTTGAACAGCGTTACAGAGGAGCAAACTTCTGCAGGGACAGATGAGTTGCATCAGCAGAGCGGCGGTTACTCTGCTTCACTCAGTTTGTTGGACATTATTTTCCCCGCAGCAGTGGAGAAAAGCTCAGAACTTATTGAAGAGTCACAGTCGAGAACCACAGAGTCTGCTGATGAAGACGAGAAGGAGAGCGAAGAGGTCTTCTCAGACCAAGTGGTGGGGAATTCCTTGAACCTCCATGAAACAGATCCTACAGAATCCAATAAACAAGCGACTTTATCAAACGAAGAGCATTCATTGGATAAGATGTTGGAAGAAGGTGTAGCTGAGTCTACTGAAGGGTTGATGAATGAATCAAATGGCGAAGCAGTCAGCTTATCATGCCTGCCGATAGCCGTGTCAATGTGTGGCGCTCTGGTGAAGTCGAATACCTCAGAAGACGATTCAGAGGCAGCGGCAGAGCGTTGTGACGGGGTGGTGGCATCTGAGGACACAGAGACGGAGTTGCCGTTGGCTCTGGAACCGAAGGATGACACCAGAGACTCTACTAGGGATGATGACCCCGCTGATTCAGAGCAGATTCCAGAGCGCAGGCCATCTCCGGAAGGCCAACATGGCTCCCTAGAATCTACCGTTCCTGCAGAACTCCCTACCTCTGACCATTTGGAGTCCAGTCCGGTCGGTCCCCCCGAGTTCGGCTTTGAGTATCTACCTGAGAGCGACCAGGCTGAGCTGCTGGTCACGGACGAAGAGTTGGACGCTTTCCTTCAGGCGCATGCCGAAGCGGAGCAGGGTGCAGGTGCTTCTTTCTGCAGCAGTGCCAGAGATTACACCGAACCAGAGTGTCTCTCAGAGTTGGACCAAGGTCTGGAAGAACAGCAGATTGAGAAAGGCCAACAAAGCTGCAGTCAGGATGGACGGGAAGACCTGGAGGAACTGGGCTTTCCAGAAAGTTGCAGAACAGCTGCTGCTACACCAGTATTACCTTGCCAAGACGACTCCTCTGGAGTCAGCTATTCTTTAACCAGCAACCCTTCCCTGTCCCAGCACAGAAGTAGCTCTGAACAACAACACTCCTATGGAGGTGCGAGACCAAAACAGCCATACAGCCAAACTACCAGACCTCCACCTGCCGGAGAAGAAGGCGTGGAGCTTAATGCCTCTCCAACACCAGAAGACGAGGAGAGCCCAAGTCCTATAGAGGAGCACTCCAGATTCAGGGATTCTAACTCCAGCAACACCTCTCAGGATTTCTCCGTGGGGTTTGATGAGCTCTCAGAGCCGCCTCCTTACCCCGGGGAGGAACCAGCGGCTGTTGCCAGGTCAACAAGCTGGAAGAGGGACGGCAGTGAGGAGCTGGGGAGCAGACAGCCAGAGTGGGTGCCAGACTCTGAAGCTCCAAACTGTATGAAGTGCAAGCAGAGGTTCACTTTCACCAAGAGGCGGCATCACTGTCGAGCCTGTGGGAAGGTAAGCCTGTTACATAGTGGGATGTGTCAATCATCCTTCATACAGTCTTTTTTTCTCACAAGGAAACAGATTTATTAGTTGTCTTTCATAGGGATGAATGATATATCGACATCAGAATCTGCTTTTGTCTGTCATTTTCACTTATCAGTCTGATAAGCAAAACTCGACTGAGATCATGAACTGATGTTTATTTCCATCTTGTTGTTCTTTATGTTTGCGTTTCTTTAAAGGCAGTTGGTTTTGTGGTTTTTGTTCATGTGACCAAGATGGTGTCTCCAGGGGCTGGCTCCTTATCCTATTTCCCAACCTCCATAGTGCAGAGAAGGTGCATTTTAGATTTCATTCACACCAGCCATGTTTACAGTTGAATAGAAAGTCCGGTTGGTTTTGGGAATGTGTAATTGAACTCTTGTCCGTCTGCAAACCTCGGTCTGGGTTCGGTTGAAGTGACGTGTGATACGGTTCAAATGCATTGCGAGTCCCAAGCAGGGTGGGGACTGATCCAAAAGCAGGAAGCAAACAGGGCATTCTGGGTAAATACAACCAAAACAAATATGGGAGTATTGCTGTAGCAGGAGAATTGGCTCATGGTGTTTTGTCAAAAGAAAAATCCTTTAGCTGCTAAAATCTGACCCCACTCTGTTTTTGTTTACATTTTGAGAAGAAGGAAGTTGCGCTCGTGTCTTCTTTAGAGGTTTTTGTGTGGTTTCCTTCAGTTGTTCTTAATGCAGCGCCCCCACAGCCGAGGAGGTGCAAACAGTTTGGTTTGAAAAACAGTGAAATTGAACCACAGCAGCTGAAAATATAGCAAATGTTGCATTTCTTGTCTCAAATAGTAGAAAGTCTACCAGACTAACAAATGTGAAAACATCCTTAATATTACCATCTGTCTCCTAAAAGCAGTTTATAAACATTATTCCATGTCACTGGCTACCAGAAATGATGATTTCCCATTGTTGATCATTAAATAACATTGATCGGCTGGTTCATTTAAGTAAACAAAGAGGTATATCATTCTTCAACAATAAATTATAAATTTGTCAAATGGGTGGATGGAGCTAAATGCCTGGCAACCCTGGAAAGAAATCTTGTTGGAGAGTGCAAAATGCTTGAGACTTAATTATGATCAATAACTTTATTAATTAATCAATTTGTTTCTATTCCTGCTCTGTCAACCAACCTAATTTTCTGTGTGCTGAATCGTTTGTTTTGTTTTTATTGTTCTCGGGTGTCTGTGCCCCAGAAATAGTTAAAACGGTAGATTACATCTCGGAGCTAAAAATAGCCCTATGGCAAACAGCATGAGTCAGCGGTTCTTTTTCCAGCTCCTCTTTAGACCTCCGCTGAGCCTTGCATCCTGGAGCCAGCGGCTAAGTCCTCTAAGGAGCGGCGATTAAAGCAGGACTGGAAGCCGGCGCTCAGGATGCGATTGTTTACAGCTCAGACGACATGATTTGCCGCTGCTACTCGTGCTGCTATTGCTGCTGCTGCTGTTGCTGCTGCGCGGCGCCGCACGAACATGTCAGGATGCTCTCTGAATTGTTTTCATTCCGCCTTCTTCTCTCTGTCGCTGCTAGAGTGATTCGGTGTTGCCTTCATTGTGGTTCTCTTTCTGTGGCAGGTGTACTGCGCTGGGTGCTGCAACAGAAAGTGTAAGCTGAAGTACCTCGACAAGGAGGCTCGAGTGTGTGTCCTCTGCTTTGATACCATACACAAAGGTAAGAGGAACGCTTTTCATCTGCCCAGGGGTGTTATTGCAGTGGCAAAATCAAAGGATAGATGATTCATTGTTCAGTTGTTAACACCCTCAGCTCCCCACCGAGATTAGCCTCTAGCACACAGATCGTCAGGTCTTCATTGACTGTAGCAGCACAAAAATTCATTTCGCAGGATTTGGTTTAAGTGAGAAATGTTTACATTTTAGTTGCAAGTTGATCTGGGTGTATAATCAGCCATAAACAATTCAAAATAGTAGTAGTTGTCGGAATATCTATATTATTATTATTATAGAATTATAACTATTATATAATAGTTATTTTAGTAGAAATTTTAACATAGTAATAATGGTAATATAATAACCATAATATTAAGAACGTCATAACTGTTATTTTCATAGTATTATATTTAATTGTAACAATATTGTAACAAATACAGTAATAATAACGGCAATAATTTTCATCACAATGTCCTTTTTATATTATCATAGTGAAAATAAAAATTATATAATTTTATCAACAATTATATTAACATTATAGTAAAAATAATAGTGTTATCTGTCTTAATCTTTCCACTCTAAGCATTTATTATAGTTATTGTTGTACAATTAATAGTAATATTATTATTAAATGTAATAATAATGTTGTTATTGTATGATGATATAAAAATTATTACATTATTGTAATCTAACAATCTCATTATTATAGTAGCAGTAAAATATCATATGTAAAGTAAAAAAATATATAATTCTATTAACAATTATATAACACTAATAGCGTTATGATAATTACTGGTGCAGCAACAACATTAATAGTGGTAATTATAGTAATAATAGAAATAACTGTATGAAAAATAATTTTGTAATATTGTGAAGTAAATCAGTGGATTAGTTGGTTCTTTTTGTCATTTTGATAAGATTATGTGTGATACCAGAGGTGTTGGGTGTTCTGAGCATATTGGCACCCTTTCTCCTTTGAGTTGCATGGCCTGGTCAGGTGGAAAAGGAATCAGCCATTTTCCGGTTCTGCTTGGCTGTGGTACTGGTGGTTTTAAGCAAGGAGAAAAATACATGGAACAACCGGGGCAGCAGTGTTATTTACATGTGTACAATTCTCAGAAAGGTTTGTGCTTTGTCCTTTATGCCCATAAACACACACCATATAACAAGCAGAAACTGAAGTAGTCATGTAATATTCCTAGAATCCCGGCCTCGCTCTGTTACTTTGCTCTTTTCTTTGTCTTGTAGCTTTGTGATGTTGATGCACCTGGTTAACCCTTATCTGTGATAGCAGTCAACAATGTTAGCTAACTTCTCACAAGTTAACTTTTCTGCGTCTTTCAAAACCTCTTCCTGCTTTAATGCGAGTGGTACAACTTTGTTTTTGGAAATGCGTTTATTTATTGTTCTAATCCAGGGATGGCCAACCCGCGGCTCGCGAGCCGCATGCGGCTCCTTTACCGGTTCCATGCAGCTCTTGCGTTCATATAGTCGCATTCTGCCAGACGTGCAATAATGACAAAGAGTAGTCAAATGAACTGTCATTTATTGACAACAGCAGCACGCTATTACTGTTGGCCGTAACCACGCCAAAACAACACAAACAAAAAACAGTCTTTGCTTCTCTTGCAGATCTGAAAGAGCAGATCTTTTTCCACATCTGCTCTTACACAAACCTCTGCTCACACCTCTCTCTCACTGCCCCTTCCCCTCGCTCTCTCATCCATCCAATGGGAAATCATACACTCTAATTTAAATCTCTAAACAGCGTAACATCCAGTAACATTGAGCACATACCGTAGGGTCACTAGAATAGCCAACTTTCGCTTTGCTTGAGTTCAACACGATATTTTCGTCAAATGCGCATGTGCGCAGTTTTTCAGTAAGAGTAAAATAATTTGAGTAAACCTTTCGTGCTCAAAATGGCAAGGAAAAAATGCACAGGAAAACAAAAATATGAAGATGAACACAGGACATTTTGACAGAGTGGGAGAATTTATATTTTTTTGTTGAATGTAGTGGAAAGCCATTCTGCCTGATATGTCAGGTGTCCTTGTTGCATTTTAAGGCTTCAAACCTTCAGCGCCACTTCAGCTCACTCCATTAAATAACACATGTAATGTACATAATAAAAGGAAAAGTGTATTGTAAATTGTTCTATTATTGTTTGTTTATTCGGTTAAACAGAGTTTGTTTGCATGAGAGTGCACAGTGTTCATTGTTGAAAATGTCTGGCCTGTGGCCTTTGTAGTGTTTACATTAAATCTGGCTGAGCAAAAGTCTGTGAGTATGAGGAGGGATGGGTTGGTGTTCATGTGTGCCCATGGATATGATGTGGCTCTTTGCAGTAACTTGGTAAAAAATGTGGCTCTTGGTCTTTGTCTGGTTGGCCAACCCTGATCTAATCAATTGCTGTATTGTCCCCTATAACTCAACCATTGTATTGTAAGCTTTACAATGAAATTCACACTGAAGGAGAACTTAAAGTTAAACTGGATGGATTGCTTCAGTTCTCAGGGTTCTCACAGCTACTACAGAGAGCAGCTGAAATACTTATTAATAAATAAAAATTATTTATTCACTATTTTAAAGGTTTTAAAGGCTACATTAAAGGAGTTTAATGTAGCCCCACATATTTCTCTTTATGTATGTATGATGTCTGCATCTTGATCTTTGTCATATATAACTTCTGTATTTTAATCTTAGTTTTTAACCAATCTAAACCCTTCAGGTTGTTGCAGTGGTTTTGGGGGGATTTTTATGTCCTAAAATGACTGATTTTTGCAGCACCTTTTTCTTAATGTAGGAGATTTTGTCTTAGTTTTATTTTTGGCATAACATGGTCTTTCAAAAAAGCTGAAATTTCTTCACATAACCTTCTCAATAAAAAAAGGATTTTAACAAAACTAGTATTTAAAGTGCAAATAACATTTTCAACAACCGTATTTTGCGAACTTGAAGTCACTCTGGAGTATAAGACACATTAAATCAAACTGGGCGTCACAGACAGAAAATAAAACTTACCAGACTTTCATGTAAGACACAGAACCATCCAGACCATGAAAAGAAAGTGTGACTTATATAGTCCAGAAAATACGGTTCCTTCTTGAAATGGCAAATCAAATAACTCCCACCAGGTCACGTCTGAACATGTGTGCTGCTGTGACATTGTCACTGCATTCAGCGGCTTTTCAAGCAAAAAAAAAAAAGAGTCATTATTGGCCAAAATTGGTCATGCGTTTTAAAGATTTGTGATCTGCCAGAAAACTGCAGTCAGTGCACTCCTCGGTATTAATATTTTGTTTGTAATACAAAGTAATTCAAAGTTTTTCTTCTAAATACTGAAGCAATTCTATAAAGAATTGTTTGTTTGGTTAAAACTATAATGAAGTCAATGCTTGGCTGAAGTCCAAAGGAATGTTTTTATATTTCATGTCTGCAGCTGGGGCAGGAGGGAGGTGATGGATGGAGGGGGAAGAGAAGAGGAAGGAGAATGAGAGCAGGACTCTGTTTTTGTCCTTCAGTTTTATGGGTGTTTGTGTTCTTGTGACTGGTGCGGGGCCAGCTGAACACAGCGGACATGTGATGCTCACATGCAGCCTGAATAAAAAAATAATAAAGGTTGATCCACTTTCACAGCTTGCATTTGCTGCTGTTGTGCAGTGGGTTGTGGTCTTCTCTCCTCCGGTCTTAAGTCAACATGTAAAGGCTTGCTGCGCACACATCCTCGCGCGCACACACTGTCACAGCAGCCTGCGGCTAACAGCCTATTAATGCTAACAGCACACTCCTGGAAATCGATGTTTGTGAAAAGCTGTGCTGGCTGTGCCTGAGGTCAGCCTTCCGAATAGGCTGGGGATGATTTGGACTGATTGAGTTGTAACAGACGAGACGATGAGGAGGTAAGATGTGGATCAGGGCCGTGCAGAGACCTTTAGAGGGGAAGGGGCTAAACCCTCCTTCGTCGCCCCCTCTGCACGTGCCTGATGTGGATTACTCAGAACTTTGTTCTGCTTTTTTTGCTTTGGATACATGCAGAAGCCGTTTTGGAGTATGTGTAAGGATGGACCCCGTATCACTGATGACTATTAAGTAGTATTATAATTACCCTGCATGTCAAAGTAGAAATATTTATGTCTTGCATGCTTTCATTTATTTTATATGTAAAATAGTCATAGCAGTTGTAAAACGCATGCTTCAAAAGCCATTTCCATTTCAAGTGTGCTCAAAACTTTGATGATGTTCCTCTGTCAGAAAAAGAATCTAAATTTTGCGATTGTGGTGCTTTGGTTAAATGCGATAAGTCTTTAAAAAACATGCTTGCGCCGTCCTCCCCTTTCCACTTCATGTCATATTATTCTTCATGGCTTCCCCCACTGGCAACATGTTTTTGCAAATTACTAGCGGCAAAATGTTTTATTGAACTTTTTTGAAAAAAGTGTTTCTTTTAAGCATATTTGTTTTTGTAATTCCAATTCCTGCAATAATTATATGACAAATTGAATTGCAATTGCTATTGTCTGGCTGTGTTTTTGATTTTGTGATCTCGCCTGTTGTCGATTACACATCTCTGATGAAACTTTATGAGGCTTAATCAATATTGTGGAGCTAAATGCTTTGTCAGCATTTTTCTACTAGCATAACCAAAAGGCACCGAGAAAACATCTTGGGCGTTTTCCTAAAACTATCAATTTATCATTCATCAGCAATCAGGCAAATGTTTGGATCAAACATCAGTTTTCCAGATAAATTGTGTAGTTGTAAGAATTTGGTGCGCTCCACGTTCAGACCAAACTAACGACTTAATGTTTCGGGATCTTCCAAACTAAAATAAAGCTTTTAATTCATCACATGTCCATCATACAGACTCTTCTCGCTTGTCTGCTAATTGATCTGATAGCTATTAACTTGAAAACTGACAATGTGGAAAAAGATAAGTCAAGAAAAGAGGGGTTTGTTGTAATGCCTGTGGTCAAATCGATGTCAAGCAATTGTATCGCAAATGTTTGCCGTTTGTAGCCATAGCGACAGACTAAATCTGAAGTGAGTTTGATAAATTTGCAGAATTGTCTGTAGTGGAAGGCTCAAATATTTCTGTTACACATTCAGTGTTTCCTCAGAAAGTTGAAGCTTTCTGAGGTCAGTTTTTCCTAGAAAACGCTCCTGTTCTACATGGTGTCAGTGCTGCAGCCTAGATTTTTATTATTACTCTGAGGTTTTACCTTACCCGTCACTTTACCTACCGCTGTAGTACATCAAGATTTTATTTCACTTTCAGGAGACAGACATTTTCTCTTGATTGTTCGTTAGCCACTCAGAATGATCACATTTTTATGAATTACGTTTTAGTCTTAGGAAAGACAGGAAGTATTTGTTTGCCCTAAGTGGGTCATCACCTTGCAAGAATAGTTTTAATTCCTTTTTTTTGTTTTTTTATTGTTTTTACATTTGTTCCATGTTTGGAGGCTGTCAGCACCTCCTCTAAATCCAACTTGACATAGGTCTTTATTAGAGATGCATTCGGAATTTCCTTAATTTTGTGATACTTACATGGTTTCACATGTAAGTATCTTTTCTGCCTCACCAAAGGTCTAAAAATCAACTACTGTCCTCTTCTGTTCTGCCAGGAGAGAGGCAGCCCTGTCCACCACGTCATGTCTGCATGTTTGCAATTAACAGTCACTCCACTGTTATCAATTCAGCATTTTTCTTGCTATATTGGGCAACTTTTCAGTCAAAACAAAAATCAGTATTGGCCAAAAGTGGAATCGGCAGGTCAGGTTTTTTTAAAAGTCGGTAAACGACAATTGACCTGAAAACTGCTATCGGTGCACCCCTAATAAAATGCATGCTTTCCTATCAACCTATCTGTGTTTCAGCCCAGGCCCTGGAGCGGATGATGAGTCCCACGGGCCCGAGCCCGAACCCCAACGTCCCGTCTGAGTACTGCAGCACCATTCCCCCTCTGCAGCAGGCTCGCGCGGCCGGAACGCTGAACTCCCCCCCGCCCACCGTCATGGTCCCCGTCTCTGTTCTCAAACACCCCAGCAATGACGGTATGCATGATGATGTGTGTTTGATGGCTAATCTTTGATTCTGTTTATAGCCTGTAGTTAGATTTTTGCCTTGTTTCTCTGAAATGTTCACATTGAAGAAATTCCTGTTTCTCTGACTGTCATATCAGCTTGTCCACGTGAGCAAAAGCGCGTTTGGTTTGCTGACGGTATCTTGCCCAACGGGGAAGTGGCAGACACGGCCAGGCTGTCGGTGACGAGCCGCCGGAGCTCCCAGGAGTTCAGCCCAGACCCGGAACCTGTAAGACAAACATCCACAAAGCTTCACACCCATTCTTACTCAAAACAGTGTTAACTATGGGCAGAAGAAATGGAAAAATTATAATATTGCAAATTTTTATTTATTTTGTTTTTTTATGAATCCAAGCTGCTTAAGGCAACTAGAATATTCTGGAGGCTGAGGAGTCAAGTTGGTTTCCTCTGCATGTCGTGAGAACTAAACACTTTATTCTCTTTAGGGGAAATATTTCCACTTGACTTACACTAACCTCTGTTTGTATCTGTGTTGGTCAATCTTTTATGTTACATTTGATGGCAAAAAGAAGAAAAGTTTTTAAAACTATGGCAAAATAGTCAATTTTTATGTTGATTTCATTTTGTTTTTTAACCAAATGTTTTAAACTTTGGCTTGTTTAAATGTTATTTTTAAAAAAAAAAGAAAGCATATTGTTGGAGCCTGGAATGATCATCTCTTATTTCAGTCTGGCTCAGGTGGGTTGGACCCTGGAGGTGGTGCCCCATCCGTCCCTGAGGCTCCTATGGTCGTGCCGGTGGTGCGAGCTCCGGTGTCTGGACCCTGGGATTACGGGTTGCTTTCTGGAATTGGTTCTTCAGTGACAAGGGTTCCCAGTCTGCTTCCAGACAGTCAGGATGAGCTGCCTCCTCTGCTCATCACCACCGGAGAAGATGGCGGAGAAGGTGTGTGAGTGAGAATTTGAAATAAGAAATCAGTTACTGAAAGACACGGTTAGCTCAACTTTACATTGAGCGATATAAATTAAGCCCTAACAAATGGCAAAAGGAAGAACAGAATTCTCAGCAGGAGAAGATCAGCTTCGGGAAAACGTAGTGTGCTAATTACATTATTCTTGTTTTTGACTGGACTCTGAGAGACCATGAGTCCAATCAAAATCCTGACTTATACAAGTCTTAAATTAATGGAAAAGCAAAAATTCAATTACTGTTTATTGTAGTATCACCCATCACAGAAGTTAAGCAAGCCAGTGTGCTGCAAATAGTGTATAAGCTAAAAGCAGCTAAAATGCTAAGCTTTGCTAAAAATGGTATCAGTAACATGTAGCCAATCACCGCCATGTTGACTGATGTTGATTTACTCCATTCAGTATGCAGACATTATTGTAGAAGCTGAAATTAGCAACAATACTAAGATTAGTTAAATTGTAGTCAGTAGGATTTGGGGTATCACGAGTATGAACGTTTGCTGTACTAACTCTATAACATGGAGGTATAAAGCCTGGTGTTATGAGAAAAGCAGATCCCGAGATAAATTTGATTAGCAGCTGATCAAACGACCAGCTGGAGCAGAGTCTCTACTAAATGCCACATTATAGTTTGATTGTGCATTCACACCAACTCAAACAATCGTGATTTTCTAAACAAACCAACTAGTTTGATTAATTTGGCTAAACAGGGCAGGTGTGAACGCACCCTCTGTCTGGACCTTCAGGAACTGTTAGCTCACACCGTCCTGTTTGATGCTTAGATGTTTTGGTGGAGGAGAGTCCAGCTCCCTGTCAGATCCGACACCTGTTGGAGGAAGGAGGTCCACGTCCGCTAACTTTCGTTCTGAATGCCAACCTCCTTGTAAACGTCAAACTGGTTAACTGTGAGTAGAATTGTTTGCTTCCGGCATGAATGTTGCTCATTATGAAGAAACAGAGGGCCTGCCTTCTCACGCCTTGCTGTTCCCAAACAGACGTCGGCAGACAGTGCTGGTGCGTTGGCTCTAATGGACTGCAGGCTCTGGGACAGAAGGAGTTGGTGTTTCTGTTGGAGTGTTTGTCAGGAGAAAAAACGCCTCCAAGAGACCTCTTCTCACTTTATCTCAGCGTTTACCAGGATGCCCAGAAAGGTAACCGGTTCACATGCGCCCTTATTAGAACATAAAAAAAAATCTCCAAAAAGTTGCAAACCTCATTATCTGTTGCAGGGAAGTTTGTGGAGGAGTTGGATAACATTACGTTCACAAGCAGCTTCCTGGACAGCAAAGATCATGCTGGAATGCTGTTCTTCTCCCCCAGCTGTCAGTTTCTGGACGGCCTCACGCTTCCTCCACAGCCGTTCCTGTTCGGCCTGCTCGTCCAGAAGCTGGAGGTGCCCTGGGCCAAAGTGTTCCCGCTCAGACTGCTGCTACGGCTCGGAGCCCAATATGACAGTGTGTGATTTGCTTCTGCTTTTTTTTCCTTTTTTTTTGTACAACACAGCTGGGGATCATGTCCGCTGGTCACCAGGGAAGCACAGATACCCTTTTTTCCATACAGATAACTGAGGTTTAACATCAGCCGATAATTAAAAGCAGTGCTGAATTGACTTAAAACATTTCTTACTTTACAAAAATGCACTGAGTTCCAAATTTATTTGGTAACTCTGCACTAGTACAACACACCTAACTTCACAAGCTTGGTCAAACATGTAAAAGTAACACATTGTTATTTTCAGTCAGTGCAGTTAAGACTACAACAGCCAATCTAAAATAGTTAAGAAATTTACCTTCTGCAACAAACATTCTTTCAGATGTTTCAGAAAGTGCACTTATAAATTCTAAATATAATGCCAAATAAATAAGACATGACGTTTCTCAGAGAACAAAGCATGGGATTTGGCTGAATACATCTTCCCTTTTAGATCGGACACATTGTCGCCGTTACCCAATCTGGAATTCTTTTCAATATCTGGACCAATCCAGATATTTTTATCAGATCGGTTTTTATCTCTGCTGTTCACACACACACTCTATGCTAGTTCCAAATATAACATTTGGAATGTTCTTCTTCCAAATGTTATATTTGGGAAATTGTCCTATTATTGTTCATTATATATAATAATTAATAATCATTAACCCTATGTTGATGTGTGCTTATTTTCCAGTGTATCCAACGATGCTCGTAAGTGTTCGTTTTCGGGACTCTGTATATCGAGAAACGGGACACACCATTATGAATTTACTGGCTGTAAGTATCACAGCAGGTGGTTCCACTTTTTTAGGCTACACCTTCCTCATTACACAGATACACATCGTCTGCTATGATTAAATACAGTTAGCAGGCATGTTTTCCAGCTAGAACTTAGAAAATATGTCAAAAAATGATGACAGGCTCCGCCTATATAAGAGCAGATTGTCATAATGTGCTAACGGTCTTCATCCAGGACCTGAGGAACTACCAGTACAGCCTGCCAGTGGTAGAAGGCCTGAGGATCCACATGGAGATGGGACACAGCTACATTGAGATCCCCAAGGCTAGCTTTAGCGAGGTAAGCTTTACATTTCCGATTACAGCATGGTATCAAAGTTGTCTAAAAGTTCTTTTACAGAATTTCATTTCTGTAAAAGTTTTCTCCTTACCTGTCTTTACTAAGTGATCACGTGCAGGATTTTTTTTAGTAATCTTTTAAGGTCTTTTTTAGCCCAGCGTACACAAAGCCTTTGAGTACACATTGTGGACAGTACATTTAGCAGAATGGTTGACTCATACAACTGACACCAGGATGATTTCATTGCTGACGGTATCTGTGAAAACATCTTTATTTTACTTTAAAGAGAAAGCTAAAGGTGAATCAGAGTTTTCTTTTTTCCCAAGCAAACCAGACTTTCCAGGCAAACAAAGTAGAGTTCAAAGCAGAATAAAGAAAGCTGGTGCGAATGAAGTCTTTCTACAGGGTGAACTCTGATGCAGTTCGAATGCATATGTGAACCGGAGACTGCTTCAAAATTAGAAAACCGATTATGGCGCAGGGGGATTCTGATCAAACAAAACCAAAATAAATGTGCATTTCTAACAAAGACAAAAGAAAAATCCTGGCAGCACTAAAACCTGATGCCACTCAATTTTTATCTACATTTTGTGAAGAAAGAAGTTGTGGCGTATTCTGAAGACGGTGGTTTTTATGTTGTTTCCTTAAGTAGTTCTGGGTGCAGCGCCACCACAGGCGAGGGGTGGAACAGGTTTCTCAAAGGGTTTGAAGATATTAGTGATGTGTGAAAATGCCCTTAAACAAAACCTTATCTGAAAGTGTGCAGCAGTTTACCACAGGCAGAAATGCTTTTCTGTGCTCTGCAGATGCAGAAGGTGGTGAATTCCTCCAATGAGCACGTCATCAGCATCGGAGCGCGCTTCAGTCAGGAGGCCGACTCTCACCTGGTGTGTTTCCAGAACGAAGAAGGAAACTATCAGACTCAAGCCAACAGCAAGCCAGGGAAGACTCGCACAGGTCCGGCTGCTGCAAACTCATTACTCTTTGTTGGAATATTGTCAGTGCTGCAGCAGCTTGTGAAGTCCTGTATGATGAGGTTGTTTCTGTTGACCTCAACAGTGACTGGAGCCAGCTTCGTGGTGTTTAATGGCGCGCTGAAGGCCTCTTCGGGTTTTATTGCCAAGTCCAGCATCGTCGAAGGTAAAAGTTACGCACAGTCAGACTTTAATTCTAGCATATATGCCAGCGTGTAAGACAATTTGTGGGTTTTTTTTGTTTTTTTTTGCAGATGGGTTGATGGTTCAAATCCCACCGGAGACCATGGAGTCTTTGCGCTCCGCCCTGAGGGAACAGACAGACTTCCACATCCCCTGTGGGAAGAATGATGGCGGAGAGGTCCGAGAGAACGTCACGGTCCGCTGGGTCGACTGGGCCTCTCCCGTCAACTCTGGGTAACTTTACTACCAAGTCTGTTCTAACAGCCTATTAGTCAATTAATAACACAAGGAATTAAAATGAGCTCCATAATTTGTAATCTGATCACTTTTTGAAGGGAAATTTTGTCCTTAGATTCATCTTAATCCAGACAATTTATTTGACTCTAAACCAGGAAGAGAAAACACAATTAATTGTGATGAATCGATTTTTGAAATGGTCATCAACTAAGTTAATAGTTGATTAATTGTTAAGTGGGTGATTTGCTGAAAAAGCACTATATTTACAACAGTAATAAAGCCAAAACTGTATAAAATATATATTTTCCATATGATATAAAAACACCTTTGTCTGAAAAATATGTTTCAAAAAACACTCCTACATTGACAGTTTTAGCTTCTCCTGATCAAAAATTAATGCTCCATTATTGGGGTTTACCCAATAAAATGTTTGTTTCATTTGTATCTTTTTATGCATTTCTAATATAGCATTTCAAAAGTTTTTTAATTTAATTTTCCTTTTGGATCAATTAACTATTTTTGAATTTGAAAAAGGTTCAAGTGGTTAAATGAAAAATTTGTAGGCCACTGTAATATTTTTAAACTGGTTAATCGATTAATCTTCAGAATATTCATTAGTTGAAGCCCTAAACCTGATGGTTTGTTCCTCAGAAGTCAAGATTTGTGAAAGCGTTGTGTTTCCACATATGCATTAATGTCATTCTAGATCTGTGGTTTTGGTGAAATTTGACAAAACTGATTAAATTTTAAAAGTATAATTGTGATTTTGATTTAATTACCGCGACATAAATTTATCCAGTGGCTTTCATTTATTTAGTGTTATTTTTGTGTTGACCAGTAAAACCAGTGGGGTTGATGGGAGGCCTCTGGATGGCGTCCCCAGCGTCAGAATGCAGCAGGATGCAGAGTTTGAGTCCGACAGCCGCTCCATTAGATGCACCGAAGTGAGTTTTATTTCTTCTTTTGTTTTGTTTTTTTGTTGCGTTTTCCCGAGCAGAATATTTCTTCTGCCACTTAAAATCTGAAGACGTGTGACATGAGCGGATCTCTGCAGGTCTTCTACCAGCTGAAGGCTCCAGACTGCAGCCTGGCATCCGTGCTGCCGTCCTGCAGCATGTTTCAGAAGGAGATCGCCATGGCGACCTGCAGCGCTCTGGCTCCTCACCTCTCAGTTCTGACCGCAGGCGGCATCAACTCGCTCTGGCTTCGCATCTCCACTCAGGCTGACATGGTAAAAACTGAAGCGCAGCGTTTGGAGGGCTTGGCTCCAAACGCTGACATGAGGAAAATGTCTAAAGATCAAAAACATTTATTTACATTGGAGTCATTTTCATGGCTACATTGTAGTCGGTAGCATTGTTACCGTCAGCAAGAATAATTTTTGGTTTAGTTTCTAGTGGAAATATCTTAGTCCACTTGAAATAAGATAAAACAAACTCAAAAGTAACTTTTCAGGCAGATATAGGAGCTTGTTCGTAATTGTTACGTTAGTCTTTCTCAAAAGCTTTTTGTATGTTAGTTTTGTCTTATTTCAAGTGTTCTAAGATATTTTCACTAGAAAATAGACCAAAAATACTATTTGAGATTTTGTGTTTTTAATTTTGTGAAATTAAATAAATGTTTGCAGTTTCTTTTTCTGGTTTGAGGTTTTTTTTCTCCTCATGATGCAGAACTCTGGCGCCCCCTTTGGGAAGGCAGCCCCACACTTTAACAGCCCTGTCATAGCACAATATTGACATAATTGTGATGTGGAAAATAAAAAATTAAAAAACAGACTTTTATACTTTTTTAAAAGTCAGTTTTAAAGAAGTTAAAATAGACTCCCTAGTCTGTAGACACACTAAAAATAAATGCATTAGCTGTTTATGGTTGTCCTCAAATGCATGCCACACTTTTCAGATTGACGGTAATGTTTTTGCGTGTGCGTTTGCCCACCCAGGTGGAGTACCAGGCGGGGTCCGGAGGCCGGCTCCTCCCCCAGCGCTACATGAACGAGATGGACAGCGCTCTGATTCCCGTCATTCACGGAGGGAGTGCCAGCGTACCGCAGACCGCCATGGACATGGAGTTGGTCTTCTACATCACACACACTTTCCAGTGAACAAAAACGAAACACCACCCACTCAAAAGTATTAAAAAAGAAAATAAACAAAAAAAAGAAAAATGTAGACCCCTCAAGAGGATGGATGTATTTTTAGTGGGATGCAAACTTTATAGAAAATGGATTTCTGTCGTCACCAAAGCTGCTTCGCCAAACACTAAACACAGAAAACAAGAACATGGCAGCAAATCGCTCTGATCAGCTCTGCCTTCCTGGCTCTCTGGGAGCTCCTCTGTGAATGTCACTACACACCTTCTCTTAAAACAAGAAAAAAAAGTCATCTGGATGTATTCATTATTTAAAACGGGCTAACTGAATGAACTGACAGCAGAGAAGCTGATGTTCTTGTGAAGGCATTCTGGAAGGATGAAGAATCTGCTGAAACACAGAAACACAACTTCTTTCTGTCCACATGGGGACTTTTTTTGTTTTGAGGGTCGTGTATTTTTTATTTTTTTTTATTTAAATTATTTTTTGGTTTTCCATCCATACACTTGTTTAGGGTCGCTGTTTATTTCTCTCAGCGCAAAAGAGAATAGTAAATTATTAACATAGTTTGGATTAAAATCGTACCAAAATCAAGACAAAAAAATTTTTTAAAAACCAGCATGTTTCACAGCAACATATTCAGAGTAACAAAACCGGGAAGAAACGCTACAATTGAACGCAAGTCGCATTTATTTTACAAACCAAAAGTCCAACTTGACTGGATATTTTTGCTAGCTCAGATTCAGTTCTGCTTATGGAGCCTTTTTCCTTTTAGTCTATGATGGTTATTCATTTATTTGGAAACACAGAGTATTTTTATTTATTTTTTCATAAAAACATGAAATGTGTAAAAAAAATTACAGCGTCCCCTGGGAGACATGAGGATTTTATTTTTCTTTGCGTTCCCTCGCTATAACGCATTTCATGCGCAATTTAAAATTCTAAAAGGTTTTCTGGTACAAAATAATTTTTGCAAAATTTTTCCAGGCATGCTCGTATCTTTTTAGTTTTTATACCCGTTTCTTGTGAATGCAGACTTACCGCAAACTTATGTGTGTCCCTACTTATATAAATATGACAGAAACTTTCTGTAAGAACAAAATGATAAAATCCATCCAAAATATTTAGTGTATTTTTGAGTTATTTTCGCAGGGTAATATCGGCCATTTGACAGTTTTTCTGGTCGTCTTTTTCACGTCGGCAGTCTGAATAAATGTCTGTTTTCGTTTGCAGTCCCGGCTCCACCGAGACATATTACACAAACAACGACGAGAAGCAAATTTTCTGCACTGGAGTTAATAATGAGCACGCTTTCACTGAGGCTCTTTGAAGGTAGTTTTAGTTTTAAGTTGACATTTTTCACTGTGACTGCATATAGAATAGATCAGGGTGTTTTCACAAATTTACTCCGAGGGAACGCAAAAAAAAAAAAAAAAAAAAAAAGGAAAGCTGAGTTTGTTCGAACCGTCTTCTTAACATCTTCACTCTGAATGTTTTATGAGTCGACACCAAGGCTCTTGAATGTATCTCTTTAATGCTCCTCCTGTCATCCCATAGCTACCGATCTCATGTAGACCTGCACCGATCACTATCTTGTAGCCAGTTTCAGATCCCTGGGGTTTGGAAAGCTTTCATCGACTTCAGCTGATTCCACTTCCTCATTCAGGACTTAAAGGAAGATTTACAGAGTGATTATTAATTATTTATGTTACCAGTTGAGATGATGTGGCACCGCTGAGTGAGTAAAACTATTTGAGAAAAAGCACAAAGCATGCATTTTAAGTGCTCTGCTTCATCTTATATCAGCAAGTAGCCTGGCTAGCAGTAATAACCAGCTGGTCCTAGAAATGAAATCATTTTTTACATAAAATTTTATTTCCGATATTAATTGATATATATATATATTTTGCTTTAATAAATTGTGTTTGACAGAAAGTATATATATGAAATAACATTCGTGACAAAAAAAAATCCAAATTTTAAAATAAATTCCAAAACAAAAATTTCAGTTAATCAATAAAATGGTTTTGAATATGATAAAACCGTAAATCTTGGCTGTAATATGCTCAGCCTTCCTGTTCCCTTTCTAAAACAAAGTGTTTCCTTTCTCACAGCTTGAACCAACCGCAGACGTTTTTGGTATTATTTCTAAACGCTTTTGACGTCTCTGTACTCCTTGACACTGCACCAAAGGAACAACTTCCACACTGAAGAGTCTTGCTGCTTCTCTGTAGCGCTTAGGCTTTGGTAGGGCGCGTTCACTGTTTGAAAAAAGATCCAACTTTAGCGTTTCAGATCAACATCAATGTCTCTGTTCGCCTCCTGTCATATCGTCACCTTCCTAAAATGATGGTAGCAGTCCATTTTTTTATGCCAAAAGATAATTTAAATGTAACAAAATATATAATGTTTAGCAAAACAAACCCCTACACCAGCTGTTATTTTAAGCAGGTGACGATATGGAAACTAATCATCTATGCATCCTCAGCTGATCTGTCATAACTCATTAACTATGCATTTAATTTAAAGGTTTTTTTTTCCCAGTATCTGCTGTGAAGGAATAGTAGGTGGAGCCTAACCAGATCAACTGAAGCTGACCAATCAGAGGAAAGCATCCAGTACGACCCTGATGGCAGAGAGTAGCTTTGTTCGCTCATCTATTTTTCTAGTTTAGGATAAAAACCAGTGTTTGACTTCTTCTCATCCATATGTATAAAAAATGTGCAGAGATTATATATGTACAGAAGGACAAAAAAACCAATTTTTTAATATTGCAGAGATATTTTTGGTATAACTGATTTAAAAAAAAAAGAAGAAGCAAATCTAGTTCAATGCGAATGTTTTAAATCTGCAACCTTGACCCTCCCTCTGCAGGTTGTAGTTTAACCGTCAGCAAACAGAGCCAGGGGAGTTTTGTGCTTCGGGTTAGTGTGTGCATGACTTGGGCTATTTGCTGTTTTGTGTCAATCGGTGATCAATAAAAGAGGGGGGGAGATGAAGAATATATATTTTTAATTGATAAAAATCAGCGTTTAACTGACCTGTAAAGCTTCGCTTTTTTGTTTTGTTTTTTCTAGTTAGGATTTCTTCAGATGAGTCAGAGCTGAATTTTTCGTCCCCACAACGTTCGATCTTCAGCTAATGACAGGTGGATGTGTGACAGGAACTGCTGGGTGGACACTAAACTTCCCTTATTTTAACTTTAACATCTAACATTTTAGATCTTTTAGCTGCAGAAATACAAAATAAAGAATGAAGAAAAAAAAAAAAAACTCAAGTAATGCTGATGCTTCTGGATCTGGGCCAACAAAATGTCTGCCTGCACACAGAATGAGTGCTGAGAGCAGCAGAAAATTTAATAAACATAATTTCTTCAGACTTTAGAGTCGTGGTCCTGCTCTTAAGTAATCAAAATCTCTGCTTTCATTTACTTAAAAGTCAAGTTATTCTTTTGGATTAATTTGTCACACATCATGAATTTACACAGTTTTATCTGTTATCGTGGACAAAGTAATTTATTTATTTTTTTTAATCTTAGGTGATGCATGATGTAAATTATCTGACGTCAAAGCGGTGGAGTTTGATTTGTATCGATCCTCTCCAAAGTACACGTCCATTTCAGCGCTGAACTCCCGGTCAAAGATGTCCGTTTCCCTGTCCTCTCCAGCGAGGGCAGCTGGGAAATGCAGTCCTGATGAATAATTTCTTCCTCTGTTGATTGGAACAGCTGCATTATGTCAGGGTGACAAAGACTTTCTAGGCTCTCTGATTGTGATTTCTTGTAAATCATCTATTTATTCATGACACCAGCTTTATTTTGGTGGGTCTAAATAGCTTGTGTATTTAAATAATAAAATTACTTTTTGTGGAAAAAAAAGTCTGTGATGTGCTTTTCTTTTTTCTCTCTCTCTCTTTAAGCTGAACCCGACTGGTAGGGATAAATACAGACTAACTCATTTTATTTGAGGGATTTTAAGATCTTTTGGTTGTTTCTGCATTCATTAATTTTCACCAATACTGGATTATTTTCTTTTTTAACTAAAAGTAATCATTTCTTCCTGTAGCAGCTCCGTGCAGAACCTTCCAGCTGTAAATATTAAGAGACCAGCACAAATGTGTGTAAAATTATGAAGCGGAAAGAAAAGAAAAAACTGGTTTTCAGACAATTTCAGTTCAAATTCAGACCTTTCCTTTGACATGCCAGAATTCAATGATCTGCTGAAAATGAGTGTTAGATTTCATAAACCTGACTTTTATGGACGAAGAAATCCTGTTTTAATGCCAGACTTTAAATCTGCAGCATTTAACTTTCATTAAGAAACGTTTGCTTTTTGTTGTTTTTCTTATTTTTTGCCACAGCTCCGTACTGTGGCTGTAAAGTTGACCCAGCACTGATCAAAACCAAACCAGAACGTTTTGACCACATTTTGCGCAATGGAAAAATGGCATCACTCTGATGTGATGGTGGCAGCGTCATGCCGTCCTTCAGAAGAAAAAAAAAAAACTGGTCAAGTTGGATGCAGCTAAATTCAAAGCAATACTGGAGTTTACCTAATGTTTTTCTTTTTGTCTAATTTCTAGTAGAAATATTTTGCTCCACTTGAAATTAGACGACTAATTTGAGTTTTCAACAAGATATAGGAGCTTGATTTAAGTCAATAATTCCTTCATGTTGATGGAAAAATGTCTGGTTCCATTAGCAGATACATTTATTTTTAACGACATGTAAAACAAAAAAATAAAAAAAAAATCTTTCTATTTTCATAATTTTGCATTGCTTCATGTTTGACGCACAAATTCCAATCAAATGCGTTTAGATTTGTGTTTGCAGTGAGATAAGATATGGTTAGAAATTCTTTCGCTAGGTTCTGCAGTGAACTGCTGACTCGATGCAATCTACTGGGTTTCCTTTTTAAACTTCTTTGAATAATGAATTGAGCACATTGCGTTTAAACTTTTTTTTTTTTTGCAAAGTGCCTTTAGATGGATTTTGCTATATAAATAAAGTGAACATTCCTCAAATCAACTAGATAAGAACCATATTTTATGAGAAACTTTTTCCTTTTTTTATTATGTAAGTAACAGCAGATTGCAAACACTTGTTACCCAACCGTATTTATGTAATCTGTTGACTTGGATCGATGGTGGCAAGCATTACCACTATATGCTCTTCTGGTTATAACCAGAAGAAAATCACTACTTACAAGGGATTAGTTAATCAAAATTAGCCTAATATTTTATAAAAGAATCAACTCGAGTTTAGTGGGGTTTTTTTTTTTTTAGTTTTTCAGCTCTGCTGAAGGTTTCATCAGGTGACCAGTGGGAGCAGGGTGAAAGTCCACCTTCCTTTGTGAGCATAACTGGGAGACAGTGAGTGGAGGCGTGCCATTTTCACCCGTCTACCTGTGTTTACCTCCTCCAGCTCTCATTCACAGACCGCAGCAGCAGCAGCAGCTGCAGCAGCAGGGCCGTCGGAGCGACGCTTCAGCCGAGACATGAGCGGACGAGTCGGAGACCTGAGCCCCAAGCAGGCCCAGACCCTCACTCAGGTCAGAGATGATTCCCCAGTCTGGAATGTCTGCTGGAAATTCTGGGAGGCTTTTTGTAAATGACGTTGGTTTTTTAAGTGAGGCTGACATCAGTAGGTTTGCACTGATCCAACTTCAGATACTCTCCCAGTGAAAACTTTGACTGTTATGTGCTGATGCTCTGTGTTAAAACTTACAAACCCACAACCAAACGCGGTTTCTTGGAACTACATTTGTTTTTCCAGACAATCTTTATCACAGGTTGTGCAAAGTTCCTCCTTATGGGTCAGAGCTGTTTGTTCTCCAAAGCTTTAATCTGTGAATACATGTAGTACATTCACAGCTTCTTTCAAATAACATCTTCATGTTTTCTAATGGTCAATATTGACCATTTGCGTTTATTTGAACTCTAAACTAAACGCAGATGAGCTTGGATTTGAAAACGTGTATTTAGGTTTATCCACTTAATTTCAGTGAAGCAAAAATGGATTTAGCATGACAAATAATGACTCTCTTTTTAAAAATGAGCAGAAATAGAAGCTTTTACTGTGCAAATTGTAACAATGTGGTGACAAATAAGGACCAAATATGGACAAGAGGGCTGTTAAAAAGTCCATAAAATGTTTCGAATTGTCAGAGAAGGATAACCTGATAAAATGAAACATAATCATGCATTTCCTGATTGTTGAGAAAATACAAAATTCAGCTTTGAAATGACGGTTTCATTTGAGGGGAAAAGCTTTTCAAACCGTCCTGCTTGAAAACTAATCGGCCCCTGCAGCTAATAACCTGCTGGGCCGCCTTAACACAGGCGGCCCATCAAGTGTTTGTTTGGAGTACTAATGAGTCAATTTACACCAGCAGCGCATTCATGTTCACTGAAGCTGATTTTCCTTCTTTTTAACTCTTTGTGACAAAGAATTGCGCCTTGGCTTTGCTTTCAGTTTCGGGAGAGGATTCAAGATGTCCTCCCCAGCCTGCCCGCTCAGCATGACCACTACCTCCTCCGCTGGCTCCGAGGTGAGTCTGTTAGTCGCCTTTTCCTTTTCACACCAATATTCAGTGTTTGAATATTTCAGACTGTAGTATTTCCACTGGTATTTTCGCACAAGATTGTCAATCCATACGTGTCTATTTCTGCATTGTGCCTTATATAAACTCATATTGAAAATTATTTATTTCATAGCTTCATTCACTAAAACATTACTTCGATCATTTAGACACAGTCTGATGTTTTTAAGCCTTTATTTCTATTAATTATGACGATTTCCCGCTTCCAACCGATAACAGATTCAGGGGGATGTTCAGGGCAAATATAGACGTGTGCTTTTTGGTCTGGGAGGTCTGTAACATTTGATTTTTACTGCTAATATCAATTTTACAAAACACAATATGATTAATTTTGTAACTGACAGCGCCACATTTTTAAAACATTTCTGTGAACAAAAGAAAAAAATGTTCTGGGGGCCCCTTGTCGGTCCTAACTTTTCCCCCCCATACGATGACCCTGGATTGCAGCAAGTGACGCAACAATTGGATTAAATGAACAATTGTTCATTTAAAACTAATGCATATTATTATGGATTAGTTTAAGAACCTTTTAAATGAATGTTTCACAAATGGCATTTTGGCAGCAAAGAGTTCATCATGTGGTAATTTGAAGGAAATCTGTTTTCTCAATCAGCTCAAGTTGTTCAAAACTGATAGAAACAGTAAGTGTATAAAATTATGTTTCAGTAGCTCTGCGACTGTAATTTTATGTTTCTGTCAGAAGCTTCTGAAAGCTGTGGTCTGTCTGGTTAATGGTCCACAGTCAGAGCAGGCTGAGATCAATGAAGAGAGGTGTGTGTGTGTCTCCACGTGTGCGTGGGTGTGCGTGTGTGTGTGGGTGTGTGCTCACCGCCTGTTTGACTTTGACCAGTTTCTCTGCCTGCTAAAAAAACAAGCTTAAAGTTTGAAACTGTGTCAAAGGCACTGCTCAGAAGACACTGTATATGCATTTTTCTATGTGTGAAATATAAAAAAAAAGTACCTAATCCCTTCTGCAAAAATTTCACTGTTGTCATTTTGGAGACAGCAACTGATGTGAATGTCTCTGTTCCTGAAAGGTGAGGTTATTCTCTTCCCACCATTTAGAAGCTTCAGTTTGTGTCCCCAAAAATATCCATTCCAAATCCATCACACTGCTCCACATTAAATAAAACTATAAATATTAGTTTTATTTAGAAAGTAAATAAACATTCCTTCTTTTGGATTAATTCAATGCCATTTCTCCTGCCCTTGTTTCAGAGTGAGCCTGAGTAATGGAAGCTATTTGATCTCCGAGCTTTAACATAAAACACAAATATTAAAACGAAATCTTGCTCTGCTTCAAGTGATAGGCATCAAATATACATTTAAATGTTTTTTGCTCCAGAGAGTGAGTCTGTGTTAAAAACAATCTCGGGCCACAGGTTTTGCCTAGAGGGTGTGTTCAGATCGGCCAATGACGGTGTGCAGGTATGAAAAAAGCAGTGATTGGTTGAAATCACTGGCCCACACACTTTCATATGCAAACACAAGTTATGTCTCTCTACCTGTACAAGGTCTTTGTATTGACTTCCATTCATTTCTATAGCCTAACTTTGACCCTTAACCGTCATCAGACCTTAGCTAACCCTAAGCTCAATTCACACCTGAGTCCTAAACCTGAACCTTAACTCCAAAACAGTTCTTCTCCTCATAAGCAGTAGGTCCTCATAATGTATGTGTAGGAACATCATCCTTACAATATACAAATGCAAGAACACAGACACTCAACTGCATGCAGCAGGAAATGGACTTTAGCACATGATCTCTGAGCAGTCTTGGTAGCTAGAGAAGAGGTGCTTGTTTGTATTTTTACCCATATTTAGGACTTTGTACTGGCTTCTATTCACTTGAGTAACTTCTCTTACCCTCACACCAGTATCTGTACATTCCTAACTTAAACCTTAACCAAAACTTTATTTACACTATACCTTTAAATCTAACCTTTAACCCTGAAACGTGTGCTCCACCACATACGGTCAGGGTTTGGCCCCCATAAAGCACATTGGTCCTCAGAAGGTTATTGAATATACTGGAAAAGTTCCTAAATAAGCAGCATGTATGTCTTTAGGGTGTAGCTTAGATAAAGGCCCAAAAGGAGCTGTTGTTAGGGGACATTTTACTGTGTTTGACCACAAGGAAAGCAGGACAATGGACCAGCACTGTTTTGGCTATTTTGGTCTTAAGAAATGGAATTTATGAATTTAGTTCACTGACTCTTCTTGAACCTCCTACATTCAGAACCTAAATAGAGATAATAATGGAGGCACTGCTGGGATTTGAACCCAGAATCCCCTGTTTACCAAACAATATTCCAGAAACACCTGAATTTTATTTTATTTCTTTTATCAAATTTGGGGATTTTCTCCTTCTCCCCCGAAGATATAATACAATTATTTATTCCAAACAGTTCATATAAATCCTGTGTTTCTTGTTGTTAATAAATAAAACCAAACAATATGTCTCTAAAAGGTCATCAGCGTGGAATATCAGAGAATATTTCCGGACACCAGTATCTCCTTCAAACTGAGACAGACTCAGTTTGAAGGAGACATAATTCCCAAGAGGAGAATGACTTCATGTGTTCTGCGCTGACTGAAATAAAACATTCATGATTTCACATGGATGCTCTCTCTTCTGTTTCCTTCTTCCCAGCTCGTAACTTCAATCTTCAGAAATCAGAGAACATGATCAGAAAGGTGAGATTTTTGAGAAGTCTCTGCTTTGCGTCTCAGACTCAGCTCAAGCCTTTACATTTTTACGAAACATCCATTATGTAACATCCATTGCTTTTGACTTTATTGATTTTTACCTACAGACTGCACGAGGAAGTTACATAACATATAGCATTGTTAATAATTGAACAGGAATTTCTCAAATGTTTTTTGTTTTTGGCCTTCATTAGTGAACTTTTGACATATGAGCATGTATAAACCTGCAGTGGAGATTATAATCTCTTCTGCCAACATTGGTTGAGGCAGCAGCATCAGAGCTAAAGAAGCTCAACGACCCGATAAAGAATGCTGGTTCTGTTCTGTGGAATGCCTGGAGATGACGGAGCACATGGACAATCCATACAATCCAGAAAAGTGTCAACAACTCTCACTGTCCTCTTTATGAAACTGTTGTACAACAACAAGGGGTTTTCAGTCAGAGTGTTTCTCAGATGTGCTGTGATACTGACTGCTGTAGGAAATACTTCACAGCCACCATAATCTACAATAAGTCTTTGAAGAAAATTGTGTACTATGACATTTAAGTACTCTCGGGGATTAAGGAAGAATTTCTGGACTGAATTTGGTTGTGCTGGATTTTAATTAGGGATATCAGAGTTGAAAGAGTGAAATAAACATGTACACCACACTTTTGAAATTATTAAAATGCATGCATCCTGTGTTGATTTATTCCATAAGACAACTCAAATAGGTTGTAATTATAAGAACCAAAAACTTTACTTTAAAAGAATTCACTTTATTTGTCATCTTTACACAAAGACTAAAACAGTTTGAAAAAGATTTAAAATGAACCAAATTCCTTTAAGTTTTTCATCATTAGTTTTATTTCCTGGTTTTTGAGAGACTTATTTCTTCTTCTGCTTCCTTTTCCTCTTCTTACAGCATGTGGAGTTCAGGAAGCAGATGAAAGTGGACACCATCATAACTGACTGGAAGCCTCCAGAGGTAACTCGACCCCCCCAACTCCTCCACTCGTCTTCTCAGGCGTCTGCGATGTGACACCCTCCACTCCGTTGCCTTGTCATTTGATGACGCTCACGCTTGTCCTTCCCAAGGTGATTGAGAAGTACGTATCTGGTGGGATGTGCGGCTATGACCGAGAGGGGAGTCCCATCTGGTACGACGTCATCGGCCCTCTGGACCCCAAAGGCCTGCTGCTGTCAGCGAGCAAACAGGACTTCATGAAGACGAAGATCAGACACATCGAGATGCTGCAGCGGGAATGTCGGAGGCAGTCTGAGAAGGTCTGGGTCAAGCTCACCTCTCACGTCTAAACCTAGACCCACTTTTTCCCTCCTTTTTGACCGCATTCTTTCACCTTCAAACTTTGTTTTCCCTTTATCTGTTTCTATTCTCTGAAACTGAAAAATATCCCTGCAGACATGAATTGCTTTGATCACATAGTCCTGGTGTTGTTTTCTTTCTACCAATATCTTCAGCTTTTCATTTGATTCAGCCCAAAGCTATTTATCCATTATTTTCAAATACAATCCTTTGGTAAGGTAGCTGTACATGTCGCACTTTGAGCTCACACCACGGCAAATAACGGTCGCTTAAATGCAGCTCATTGCGAACCTTTAGGGGGACGAGAGAGAAAGGCTGATCTAGACTCACTTTTTTCCCTCCATTTTATCCTTTTTTCCCTTCCTCTGTTTCCATTCTCTTCCCCTCATATTTCCTCTCCTTGTCTCTTTCTCCAACATGTCCTCTCTGTCTGCCGCAGCTTGGGAAGAACATAGAGTCCACCACTCTGATTTATGACTGCGAAGGACTTGGACTGAAGCACATTTGGAAACCGGCTATCGAGACTTATGGAGAGGTTTGTCGCTCGCGCTCACGTTCATCACACGCTGTGTCTTAAAGCCTTATTCTGTGTCTAAGCTGCTCTTTATCTCCTGCAGATCCTCACCATGTATGAAGACAACTACCCTGAGGGGCTAAAGAAGGTGCTTCTCATTAAAGGTACCTCAACTGATTTGCGACATGGTCTCGCTGTTGTTGTCCAAGTTGTGTTTTCAAGTTGCAGTTGAAAAATTTCTTTATTTTGTTATTTTTGCTGCAGCTCCTAAAATGTTTCCGATGGCCTACAACCTGATCAAACACTTCCTGTGCGAGGAAACGCGACGGAAAATCATGGTTTTAGGAAGTAAGATGACTCTCCTTCATATCTCTTAAAAAAGTATAATGTCTCTGGTTTTGCAGTTTAATGCTAACTTTTATTGTTCCTTGTGTTAAATTATATTGGTTTCTGCTTTTTATTACAGAATTAATAGCAATTCTGCAATAAATAATAATAATAGCGATAAATAAATAATATTTTATTTAAATCATTGAACTCTGATTATAAGATTACCACTGGACTATATCGCAAAGAAAGGGAAACCTATGACGGAATATTAGGCTAAGAATTTTTTATTATTCAAAATTATGTTACAAATAATAAATGATCATTTTAATATGTTACAAATTATGTCCAAATTATTTGTTCCCTGGATTTCTATGGTTTTATTGATTTGTTCTCCAAACTGTTTGGCTGTTTGCAGGTAACTGGCAGGAAGTGCTGCGGAAGCACATCGACCCGAACCAGCTTCCTGTGGCATATGGAGGAACCCTGACCGACCCCGACGGAGACCCTCGCTGCAGAACCATGGTGAGAAGAGAAACCCTGAAACAAGATCCAGTTTGTTTGGAAGGTTCTGACTGAAATGATTCATCCGTTGCACTTCCAGATCAACTACGGCGGGAACGTTCCCAAGTCTTACTACGTGCAGGAGTCGCTGAAGGTTCAGTACGACAGTAGCGTCACCGTCAGCCGCGGATCAAGCTTGCAGCTGGAGTTCGACGTTGCTGCCCCCAGCAGCCTCCTCAGGTATGACAGCAGGTGCAGAAATCTGGTCTGAAACGCACTGAGGAATAACACGCATTAAGAGAAACAACTCTTTTATTCAAATAATGATTCAATTATTTGAATTCCTTTCTTAGACAGGAACCCAGTTCCTCCATTATTATTATTATTATTATTATTATTATTATTATTATTTATTATTATTATCGTCACAGTTCTGATTACAGCAACAAAAATTTGGGAAAAATGTGTATTAAGAACTTTGTAGTTACTGATGGATTCTTGTTTATTTTAGAAAAAAATATAATACCTGAAATATGCAAAGAACCTTCCCTTATTACTGCATTACATTATGTATTCTTAATTAAAACTTTCGGGCTTCAGTATCTTCTGTCCTTGCAGCTTCACTGTCTCCACCCATCTCCGTCTCATTAACGTCTTTTTTCTAGCTCTAAAATTAAATGAGACTAAAATGTTTTATTGTTAGACTTTGTATTACTAAAATTATTTGCAAGTTTGATCAAACATTTATGTAAACAAATTTAATTAGTTTAGTCATAGCAATTAGGAGTAGAACAGCCAATGGAAAATAAATGAAGAAACTGACAGACACAACAGATCTGCCCTTATGGATCAGGCACCTCGTCACCGATACCAGACCTAGAATATTTTTCAATATTGGGACCAATACAGATATCAGGATCAGTAACACGTGTCAGTTATGTTTTAGTACATGGAGGGAATGTGTTTTAAAAAACAAATGTATCAGTAGAATAAGATGCCGTGCTATTCCCCGCTAGGTGGCAGTTTGCCAGTGATGGAGCAGACATCGGGTTTGGAGTGTACCGCCGCACCAAGGACAGCAAGAGTCAGAAAGTAGCCGAGATGATGCCGGTTCTTCCTAGCGAGCGGTACAATGCTCACCTGGTCCCAGAAGACAGCTGCCTCACCTGCTCAGAGCCAGGAGTCTGTTAGTAATCACTTGTTTTTCTCAGATTCATCTGAATGTTTGTCAAGAAAATTGGTCAAAATGTCTGCATCTCTGCATATGAATGTAAGTGTGAGGGGGTGAATGTGGTTCGGGTGTAAAGAGTTTTGAGTGGCCATTGTGCTAACTGTGGCTAACTACATCCCTCGTCCCTTGCAGATGTGCTGTGTTTTGACAACAGCTACAGCGTCCTCCAGTCCAAGAAGGTTAGCTACAACGTGGAGGTGATTCCTCCTGGGGATGAACAGCTGCAGACTCCGTGCAGCAGAGGGGACGTGAGGCTGCAGTGAGGACACGCAAACATTACATCTCACATTTTGGTCACCTGTACTGGATTTAACCTCAGCGTCTCTCAGTGCACTGCGTGTTAGTTCCTAATTGTTTTGGGCCTTAATTGGCCCAAAACAATTAACAATTAAAGCTGATTAATGTGAGGATGAGAAGCAGTGCTGTGAATGCAGTGCACTGCAACTGTCCCAAAATGATTCAGAACTGAACCACAGAGGTCGGTTCAAGCAAAGTAAAGTTATAATAAATTCTCATTTTAATGAACAATCATTTTTTTCAGATATTTATTTTTGGATCAATATCCTGCAAGATTTGCTAGATCATGAACCCAGCTGCACATGCTGTCTATACTGCCATCTACAGGTCAGTTTTGGGTGATCCAACGTCACCAATAACAGTTTCCTCACACCACCTGGTTGTGTTTTCAGCACTTTGCTAAACGTTGTTGAGTTCTACTTTTACATTTAATGTGCATAACAGTAGGACCTGTCCACTTCACCAGAGGTGGAGCTAAAAATTGCCCGCTGCTCACTCAGGAGTGGCGAACTACTGATTGGCATCGGAGTTCAGAGCACAACATCAGTATTTTCCAAATTCAATTCAAATGCAATTAAAAAATACTGTATTGATTCCAAAGAGAAATTTGATTAATTTACTGTAAATGAAATATATTTTCTTATTGTATGACTGTATTCATACATTTATGCTCTCTAACCATATTTCACTGCTGCCACCACATGTTCTGGAGGTGAACTGCAGTAATGCCTTTTTGTCATTCTGAAGCCTTTCTGTTCTTGTGATTGGTGTTTGTTTGAAATACCCACTTTCATCCAAGCTAAAAGCTCCTGACTGACATCATGAGATATTATGATACCACCTACAC
This sequence comes from Poeciliopsis prolifica, assembly GCF_027474105.1. Taxonomy (NCBI): domain Eukaryota; kingdom Metazoa; phylum Chordata; class Actinopteri; order Cyprinodontiformes; family Poeciliidae; genus Poeciliopsis; species Poeciliopsis prolifica. Next base: position 2,083,244 of record NW_026562436.1, on the reverse strand, counting down.
TATTGTGTACAGTGCACCAGCCTATAGAGGGAAATCTTTCCCCCACATGCTGCTGACACCTCCTTTCTTCATAGTTTCTGTGAAGAAACACCAGATTTTGCACACCAAAGCATGTTCTTCTGGAGAGAATCTATCTGATTTCTGAAAAGACTCTTTGAATTTTTACCAGCTGTTCAGATTTGGATAGAATTATTTGAATAGAAAAACTGCATCTCCTAAAGTCTTTTGGAAATTGTACCCATCTGAACTGACTTTTTCCCCCTTGATGTTTTATCATCATGCAGGGCAGGGGCCTCTCCGGAGGAATCTGCATAAAGCGTTGCCTTAGCATATATTCACTGACTGATAATAAGTGATTATTCATATTTTGAAGTAATGTAAATATCTAATTTTGATATTCTTTGTGTGAAATCTGTTAATAGAACCACTTGACTGATCTGTGTGTGTTGAGCTGTTTTTAATAGCAGCCCAAAATAAAACGCATGAGGGAGGCGCAAGACAGACGCCACTGAAGTATTGACTCTGCAAGCAGGAAACTGTTGGGGCATGTCGTAAACGTGTAATAATTTATTTTAATTTATGAAAGCTTCATTACATCAAGGTCATCAATGTTGAAATGTTGCAATAAAAACCTGTTCTGTTTAAATATGCCAAATTGCTTTTTTTTATTGAACTTTATTTTATTTTTTCACAAATACCCCATCCTGTTGTGCCTGCAAATGTATAAAATTCGCTTATTAACAACTGATCAATATTTTCCTATCAGAATCAACTTGATTCGCCGAGTTTGTGCACTTAACAGATTTGATTTCAGTACCGCTGAAAACCGCTGATATGACTTATGTCATATAAACACATTTATAGGACATAAATCATATACAATTCAGAACTATGAACCCTCACTTGTCTCGATCTTTCATCTAATCTCGAGCTCTGATGGCTAATAATTAATGTGTCCACCAGGTGGCGCCTCGAGACAAGATAAGGGATTATTGGATGTATTACGTAATAGCTGATCAGTGACTATTAGGATCTAACTAATAATAAAAACAATACATACAAAAAGACTGAGGGCGGATTAACATCGAGACGAATGATTTTTACATTTTAAATTAAATTTACAGATTTAATTATTTTTTTTTTCTTTGCTGTAAAATAAAATCCGCATTGTTCCACAGAGACAGCCTGGTTACGTAACAGAAAAATAATTAATAGTGTAAGCACAAGAGGGACTCCGGCTGTGGAGGGAGGGGTGTGTGCTCCCAGCAGCCCGGACCGGGCTCGGTGCCAGGGGGATGCGGGACGGTGCTGGTGGGGTTGCTACTGAGGCCCTGTCGAGTTTTACATAACAGCTGCTGGCTCACACACCAACTGAGTGACAAACCGCTGGCCGCAGCACAACACGCAGCGTCCCTCCTGCCGCGTGCCGCAGTGCCCCGGTGTCCAGCAGGGAGGAGGGGAGCGAGCGCGCGCTCCTGACTGTGCGTCACGTACAGGAGACAGTTGGTGGCACGTTTGTTTACCAGCCATACCTGCCGTCGTCCGGTTGGGGCTGATGCCGTCGGTGTCGGTGTGTGTGTGTGTGTGTCTCTGTGAGTGAAGAGAGATGGAGGGCCGGAGGGAGGCGGAGCCGCTCGGACAGGAGTAAATGACGTCAGCTCTCAGGTCGCCGAGCAGAGAAACAAACATGGCGACAGAATGGAGCGGGCAGCAGGGTTACGTTCTCACCGTCGTTATCTGCCTGTGGAGCGTGGTCGGCGGCCGGACAGAGACTGCGGCGGCGGCTGGTTCCGCCCGGGTCAGCGGCGCGAGCCAGGTCCTCGGCATGCGGCTCGAGCGAAGCGACAAGCCGTCCAGCACCAATGACGACGGTGTCATCCAGGTGACCGAGGAGAGCACCGTGCAGCTCCGGTTTTACGGGGTGCAGCTCCACTCGGGTGCCTGGACGCAGATCCGCTTCACGGAGCTGGCGGACGGCGGAGGAGGAGGAGGAGGAGGAGGAGGCGGCGGGGACGAGGAGGAGGATGAACAGGAGGAGGCGGTCGCGGCGGCCAGGGGAGGCAGCGGCATGATGGACACGCCGGATAGGACTTGTGTCGACTTCACGAAGGACATCAAAGTCGGGAGTTACATGAACGTGAGCAACCGGGGGACGTCCGGGGTGCTCAGCGTGCAAGTTAAGCCGCTGCGCAAAAGCGAGCCGCAAAAGGAGTACGCTTTGTGCACGCTGAGCGAGGATGGCACCAGGTGGGTTCTGCTGGGGGAGAGCGACGGCAGGGTGCTGGTGGTGGAGGAGAAGAAGTCGCTGCTGCCCATGTGGCTGCAGGCCATCCTCATCTCCTGCCTGTTGGTGCTGTCCGGGATGTTCAGCGGCTTGAACCTCGGCCTCATGGCGCTGGACCCCATGGAGCTGCGCATTGTCCAGAGCTGCGGCACCGACAAGGAGAAGAAGTACGCCCGGAAGATCGAGCCCATCCGGAGCAAGGGGAACTACCTGCTATGCTCCCTCCTGCTGGGCAACGTGCTGGTGAACACCACCCTCACCATCCTGCTGGATGACCTGATCGGCTCCGGGCTGGGCGCGGTGGTGGCCTCCACCATCGGCATCGTCATCTTCGGGGAGATTGTTCCCCAGGCGCTGTGCTCTCGCCACGGACTGGCCGTGGGCGCCAACACCATCACTGTCACCAAGTTCTTCATGCTCCTCACATTCCCGCTCTCCTTCCCGATCAGCAAGCTGCTGGACGTCCTGCTGGGCCAGGAGATCGGCACCGTGTACAACCGAGAGAAGCTGGTGGGGATGCTGAAGGTGACGGAGCCCTACAACGACCTGGACAAGGAGGAGCTGAACATGATCCAGGGAGCGCTGGAGCTCCGGACCAAAACGGTGGAGGACGTGATGACGCCCCTGGCGAACTGCTTCATGATCCAGGCGGACGCCGTGCTGGACTTCAACACCATGTCGGAGATCATGGAGAGCGGCTACACGCGCATCCCGGTGTACGACGAGGAGAGGTCCAACATCGTGGACATCCTGTACGTCAAGGACCTGGCGTTCGTGGATCCGGATGACTGCACCAACCTGAAGACCATCACCAAGTTCTACAACCACCCGGTGCACTTTGTGTTTCACGACACGAAGCTGGACGCCATGCTGGAGGAGTTTAAGAAAGGTGAGTGTCCCAGTGAGGTTGTGTATGTACACATCATCACATCATCAAACTCACAGAGCTGCAACTGCAAAGCCGCCTGTACACCCCGTCCCCCAACCAACGCTCTGTCTGCACTGATCAATAACACCAACCTACATTCACAAATGGCCTCACAGTAGCATTAAACGCGTGTATGCACTATATGACGCATAAGGGTGCCATGTTAGAGGGGGTGCCAGAAAAGAGCATTTTCTTTATTTAATAGCTGCCTGTGCATTGAAAACCCCTGTGGGCTCATATAATGTATCTGCTTACACCTCATAAAGTACTTTGCTGTGGCCTCATTACATTTACATAGGCCAGACCAGGCCAGTCTGGGGTGGCACAGCTAAGAAAAATGTGATTAATCTGAAATGTATTCAGATTTATCACAATTCTCATCAAGAACTATTGATAGGAGAACACTGAACTGCCATGGAAAGGAAAACAAAGCCCTAATATCTGCCCAAGTGCAACGTTTGCATCTCTGCCAAATCGTCTTGGCAGCAACCCTGTGGTTAGATTTCTCATATCATGTGACCACTGGTCATTTCTGATCAGACTCTGCTTTTCAGGAGAAAACATTGAACTTTCAGTTTATGATACTTTCCAGAAAGTATCATAATCACATCACCGACTGCTTACACCGAGCTTAGCTTTGTTTGTATGTTGTTTTCTCTTTCATTGACCAACATGTTGATGTGTGATAGTAACACCTCTGACTGAGTTGTTTCATTCATGGTCTGGAGTCCAAGTTCACGTCTGCACATTGTTGACAAAACAATAACGGCAAACCTGGAGGTGATATTTTCACCTAAACCCCACACATTAACTTTGTGACCCATTAATAAAATGCGTGAGCTACTTACTTGTTTTTGTAATATTTCATCAGTGTGAAGCCTCTCAAAAATGAATAAGACAGGTAACTTTTACCTTCTTGTTGCATAATTCAAATTAAAATTTGTGATTCTTGTAAATGTGCAAAATTAATACATTTCGAAATGTTCAATATTAACACTCGTCTGAATGATTATGATGTAATTATGATGTCACTATCAGAATGAATTGATCACAATGATGTGTTTAAGTGATTCTTTAGCAAAGAAAATAAAAAAAATTGAAATTTAGATTGTTCATACAGAAAAAGAATGATAACAGAACAGACGTCTGAAACCTTCCGATTTATCAGAACTTTTCATGCCTTGGCAGTGGCGTCTCCAAGGGGTGGGGCCGAGGGGGCAAAACCCCCTCTTAAAAAATGCTGTCCACCCCAACAGATCATGTTCGCGTGATAGAAAGTCATACAGCCATCATCTTCAGTAAAGACATAAAGATGAAACCAAATAAATAATTAAACACAAAATAAATAAATCTCTCCGTATAAAGTAAGAACTTATTTAATTTGATGCATATGAAATTAAAGATTTTTTTTTTTTGTGCCCCCCACCCCTAACATTTCTATTGGTCTGGTCACCCCTATGAAAATGTAGCTTTTGTTACAAAATAAGAAAAAATGCAGAGGAAGTGTGCTAACTTTCTGATTTACATAATCTGACAGGAGGCTTTTTATTCTCCACACACACCAGAGCAGCAGATTTGTCTGAACGATCGTCTTCAGCAGGAGTGAACGCTCCAGCTGTTTAATGGGATGGAAAAGCTTCACGTTCAGGCGCACAGGATCAACGCGGGAAATAGCTACACCTTGCTAACTTAATTATTACCGTGGCACGTTAAAAAAAAAAAAAAAAAAACACATAAATGAAGGTCATGAATGTAACGCCTTTAGCGTGTGATGAGCGTTGTCCAGAATTGTCTGGACTCGGCAGGAGACGGAGATCAGCTTCAGCTGTCAGTGTGGTCAGCTTTCATCCACAGCTGAGACCGTTTTCAGCAGCAGAGCCTGAGTCATGCACAAATGCAGCAGTTCTGTCTGATTGCACCTAAAGAGAGAGCATGGCGTCAACTCAACTGCTGCACGAGCCACTGCAGAGGTTGCTGACCCCTCACTGCCTGAGGGACTGGGGTCAATGATGATGATGTTTGAGGGATGAGTCATCACATGAGCGGCCGCCCGACTTCAGCTCTGCTGCAACTGCAGACAGCTCTGTGTGACGGCGAGCGATTTCAGACTGACGTTAGCGTTTAGAGCCGCTCAAGGAAGGACAGGCGTTTCAGATTATAAAAGTAGCTCCATCAGAGAAGACTGGACAAAATAGGATGAAAAGAAAAGATTTAATGGCCATTCTGGAGATTTTGTAGTTATTTTAGGGGAAATATTACTTTGTCTGAACACACCTACCATGTGTATTAAGGCCATTTTAGATAGAAATATAAAGAAGGAGTAAATGTCCAAAAACTCAGAAACTCTGAAATTTTGAGGATCATTTCAGAAATGTTCTTGTTTTTTCAGGGAAAAAACCCCAAAAGAAACAAGAAAATTAGCACATTGATTAATCAAAATTAAAGTGCCAAAGTCCAAAATAACCCATCATTAAACTAAATTAAGATCATGGAATAATATTAGCAGTCTTCATGGTGAAACATGAGCACAATAAGCTGAATTTAGCTGAGTAATTAGTTAGGCTATCTGCTGTGGTAGCTAGCTTGCTGTCAATAGCTTAACAAGCATCAGCCTGAGAAAACTACGCTCCGTCTGACACCTTATCTGACTTTTCAGTAGAAATGTTTCAAACTTTTACCTGAATTAAAGCCAAAAAGAAGACATTTAAACATTATTTTCTGTTTTAAGGAGCCTGGGGCAAAGATTTGTTGTGTTTCATGTGTTGTAGGATTCAACTAACCTGGTAAAACCAGAGTTTTGTTCTACGCTCTGCTTTGCCCCAGGGGCCTGCCCTCTCCTCTGCTGAGAAACGATTGCTTCCTGAAGGCGCGCGCTGTGTTGAGGTTTTAAATTTCAGCTGTGTTGCTTATAATGCGTCAGTTTGACACTGTCAAGCTAACTGGAAATTTCACACAGCCTTCCACTGCGAAGCAAGAAGAACCGAGCTGAATGAGGCAGCTGCTAATGTTCTTCCAATATTTGGAAGCGTGGCCGACTCTGACTGCATGACTTTGTTCGCTTCCTCCGCTGCCCTCGCTACAGGCGGACTACAATTGTGAAACGGTGCAGAAAATCAAAGTCACCACGCGCTCACTCACAACTTCTCCTTCTGTTCGCTGAAACTCTACAGTAGAAATCCAGATCAATGGGAGAAATCCCAGACACAGCACCAAAGTGAGATTAGAGTGGAATTGCAGAGGAAGCCGATGGCCCGGCTAAGTTCAACAGTAGGCTACTCGTTTCCAGCTGTTTCCTCGTGTCAAAGCTTGTTGTTCTTTGAGAGTCTTTGGAACATAAACTCTGGAGGATGAAACTCTTGTGTTGGGTCATCATTTTTACCACAAGGGCAGGAATCAATGTGACTTCTCATTTCACAGCAGCTCAGACTTACGATATTTAAATTGTAAGTGTAAGGAACTTCAGTCTTCACTAAAAATGAATGCATCTGAGCAATCAAGTCTTTGAGCTAATCAATAAACAATCTCATAAAGAAGAGACAATTAACGCATTAAGTAAAAATAAAAAAATTTCTAAAAATTAGGCGATTTGTTGGTTGATTGTTTAACAGAGGAAGCCGACCAGGCCGGAGCTGCTGGTGTCTGATGTCTATGAGCCGTGACAGGCCTCCATCCCTCTGACCTGATTAGACCGATTTACTTACCTCTTGTTGGCAGGTGGCAGCGCTCATGATGGACTTAGTGTGTCCAGTCAAGTCCAGTTTATTAGCATAGCATATTTCAGTGAAGAGGCAGTTCATAACCCACCCGCTTATGAAACAAGCAATAAACATTATGTTTTGTCAAATGCCAAAATCAAAATCAAGACTAGATTAAAAGAACTCAGTGTTTCAGCAGTTTTCTGGATGTTTGTTATATATTTGTGGTGCATAGAAGCTGAATGCTGCTTCTCCATGGTTGGTTCTGGTTCTGGATGCAGAGCAGAAGCAGAAGATCTGAGAGGTCTGGACGGTTGATACAACAACAGCAGTTCTTTATTGTGTTGTGGTGCTAAACCGTTCAGTGATTTATAAACTATCAACAGTCTCTTCTCTCAGTGGAAGGAAGGACTGTAGAAGTGAGACTGAGTGCTGACTCCAGATCATTCCTTTGTAGGTCCAAAGATAATGGCTTCAGTTTTGTCTCTGCGTCTGTTCAGTGGTTAGATGGGTTCAGAGTCACCTGGTGACATCATAATGTAGAGTTGTGTATCATCTCCATAGTTTTGGTAACTAATCTTATTTCCTGTTCCAACCTAAGCTAGTGGGAGCATATAGATATTAAATGAAGGGTCCTAGGATTGAACCTTGGGGTGCCCCGTATCTGACTTCTGTCCCCTTCAATGAAAAGTTTCCTATTGATACAACAATAGTTCTTTATGTAAGAGTCAAACCAGTTCAGTACACTGTACCAGAGAACCGCTTTTACTTCTTTCTCTCCCAGGCTCTTATCCCAGTCTGGGCTATATTTAGGTATCTGTCCATCCCTCAGGCAGCCAGGTTAAATCCACTGACAGATCCTTCAGCTGTTTGAAAACTGTAAAAAAAAAAAAAAAAAAAAGAAGAAAAGAAAATATATTTTCCTCTGTTTGAAAACTGAAGTCTTAGAAGCAGCTCATGCTGTGAAACCAACTTTATTCCCTTTTGTCCCATCTGACACCTGTCCCACGTTCGCCTGATATTATACAACAGGAAGTCTTGGATCGTAAAATGTCGATCGATCTGTGGCTTGACAACCTCCGCTGCCTCCATGCAGGTAAATCCCACCTGGCCATCGTCCAGAAGGTGAACAACGAGGGCGAGGGCGACCCGTTCTACGAGGTTCTGGGTCTGGTCACCCTGGAGGACGTCATCGAGGAGATCATCAAGTCTGAGATCCTGGACGAGTCCGACCTCTACAGTGAGTCATTGAATCTTTTCACATTTTGTCATTACAGAAGCTTGAGCTCTGATGCCTTTTGTTGGGCTTTACTGGGAACACAGGACATTTGGTTTATGAGAACCGATCTCGATGGGACGGAGAAGGGGCCGAACTCAAACACAAGCTGCACTTTTTCAGATTTGGATTTGTAAACGGTTTAGTAAAACACATGTGTCGTTTACACATGTGGTGAATCAAATGAAATCGCAATAAAACAGGCTGACGTTTGTGGTTGTGGCGTGACGTGGTTGTCAGTACACTTTGCGAGGTACAGACATGTTTGACACCCAACATACAATCCTGCTGATGTCCACTTTAAAACATGCAGAAAACAACCAAATGTTTTTTATTGTGTTTCCTTCTTACTTTACTCTCAGCTGACAACAGGAACAAGAAGAAGGTGGATCCTCACAAGAACAAGCCGGACTTCTCTGCCTTCAAGCAGGATGGCGACAGCAAAGTGAAGATCACTCCCCAGCTCATGCTGGCTGCTCATCGTTTCTTAGCCACAGGTGATTCAAACTTTTCACTTTTCCTCTGAAATGGCCAGGCTGCAGAGCTGTTTTAGGTTTGAGATCTAAAATGGTTTACACGTCCCCTTTCTCACTAAAACAAGATTACTTTATCTGTCACTGAAATAGCAAATGTGTAGTTGAGCGGGTCCATAAAATAAATTAATAAAGATTCAGAACTTGTTTTCTTTTGCATTTTTAATTAAAAAACAAATAGTAAACACACATCAGACATTTTATGTTTCAACTTTATATGTACAGAATGTAAAGATGTGTTGACTCAACTGACACTCTTTATGAAAGTTGAGTAAAATGATAGCTTCCATACCTTTGTTCTCATTGATCCTAAATAAATAAGCTCATTAACCTGCATTTGTCTCATTATGACAACGTTGTTTTTTTGTTGTGGTTCTCTCAGAGGTGAACTTGTTCAGCCCGTTCCAGGTCACAGAGCGGGTCCTGCTGAGGATCCTCAGGCACCCAGAAGTCATCCAGGAGCTCAAGTTCAACGAAAACGACAAGCGGTCGCCTCTGCACTTCCTCTACCAGAAGGGAAAACCTGTTGACTACTTTGTACTCATCCTGCAGGTGAACACACACACGCACGCGCAAAAACTGGAGAAACATTTACAGCTGGCTGGTGTGAACGGACGTTAAAAAAGTAGTTTGATGGAAACACATTTTTCTGAGATGTGCGGTCCATGCTAGCTTCCAGGTTCTACTTCCTGTTCATGACAGCCACGTGCAGCGTCAACATGTGACAAAATTGAAATTTGCCGATGGCTAATTTCACATTTTAAAGTTTGCTCAAAATTTGTATGACAGTTTGATAAAACTCCTCGTAACCTTTTATAGATTGAAACCTCTGGACGAAGAGACGAACGGCAGAAAGGAATAATATCCTGAAAACCTCTGCAGCATTTTAGTGAACTTTAATAAAAACATTTCCAAATCTATATATTATAATAGTACAGTGTTAATAATAGATTTTATTTTATATTAGTTGTTTTTTTCTTGATAAATAATTTAGATTATGTTAGACATTTATATGAGAAAGAATGTGAATCTTTTATTCATTTTTTTTTCACATACACAGTGAGAATCTTACACCAGCCCTAGATTGTGATACTATCTGATTTGACCTACTTGTATTTCAGGGGGTAAAGGTCAACAGAAAGAAAGTCATTCAGAAGAACAGAGGTGGAAAAATAAGTTTGATTCACAAAAACCTGTTCAGAATTATTGTCCTAAAAGCGACTTGAAGCAGAACAATATTTTATATAAAGGATCAAACCATAAATATTGTCTAAATGCTCTGACTGAGATGGAGGTGTGTGTGCCTGTGTGTGATTCAAAGGCTTGGTTGTTGACACCTAAGGTGTGGATAAAGTGGCTGTAGACACTGACTGTGCAATCTGAGCATACCTGTTCCTGTTTCACCAATCTGGTAAATGTGTGTGTGTGTGTGTGTGTGTGTGTGTGTGTCTGTGTGTGTGTGTGTGTGTGCGTGCGTACGTGTGTGTGTGTGTGCGTGCGTGTGTGTGCAGATTTATTTCCATCTTTGTGAGACTGAGTTGAAGCTCCAGGTCTTGGAATGTGAGAATTTTTTTAGTTTTTGCTCAGATTAAAATGGATGTTAAGGTCAGAAATGTAGTATTGATGTCCAATAGGTGAAATGACAACATGATGTTAGTTGACCTGACTAAGATGGCAGCATACATGTTGGAGGTAAATAGACACTGCAGCGGAGAACCTGTGCTGGGATGTAATATTTATAAGTGTCTGTGTTACATGGCACAGGACTCGACTCTGGGATTTTACATGAAAGAGCCACTGAGTTGGGTCTGCTACTCAAGCACTCTGTTGGGTAACAATAGGAAGGATAAAAAACAGCTTTATTTTTGTTTTTAGATATCACTGGATGGTTAAAGAAAAAATTTCCAGAAAAGACCCTGAAAAAGTGAAATACATAACTTGTTCAATTTGACTGTTTTTTTTGCTTTTTTTTTTTTTTTTTTGCTACGTTGATCACAGCTCTTAGATGTTGTCGTGCCAGAACTATTTCATCTTGTACATTCTGTTGAGTTCTTTTCATGTCAGGCGACAGTTTGAGTCGTGTGCAGACGTCTTCATTATGTTCTGTAACTCGAAGCTGTCGCTAACTAGCTGCTAATATACCCGTGCTAGCAAGCTAACTAGCTTTTCCCATATATTGTGGGTAAATGCAAATTTGTCCCTAGTTGTCTGGACGACATTTGGCTGACTTCTGTTCTGTATTTAGCAAGTTTTCAGACAAAGATATAGATCTTGGCCAAGATCGACGATCAGTCAAAAAACTACAATCGGTGCACTCCTGTTTATGTTCCTTTTTAGGATTACTTTACAGTATTTGTTGCATGTTATCTAAGCCACACTGGTTCAAAATTATACATACGGGCTCAGTTAAAGAGCCGCTGCGTTCTAGCAACAGAACCCAGCAAAGTGTTCATAAAACACCAAAAGCCTTTAGCTTGGTCACAACAAACTAGGTCAGATAGGTCATAAAGACAGACTGGACAGTCACAGAACAGGACAAATGTGTGTACCTAAAGGGTTTCCGTGACAACGACGAAGGTCTCATCATTGCGTTTAATTGTCTTAGAGAATAATGTCTCCGATAAATGAATTAAAACCATTAAATCAGATTTTGTGTGTTCATCAGGGACGGGTGGAGGTGGAAGCTGGAAACGAGAACATGAAGTTTGAAACCGGCCCGTTCTCTTACTATGGAGTCATGGCTCTGAGCACACCATCACTGGGTGAGACCACACACACACCCACACACACCACACACACACACACACACACACACACACACACACACACACACACACACACACACACACACACACACACACACACACTCATAAATATGCGCCCGGAGACACATGCATGACATTGATGTAATATGTCTTCTGTCCGTTAGGCTTGTTTGGCCTAACGGACAGAAGAATTGTTCTTTTTTTATATGCAGAGTTTCTGTTTTCTTCACAAAAATCTGAACTAAAAGGTGTGTGTTGGGCCTTGGTCACATTTTTACTGACCGCACAGTCACACAGAAAAGCACTTCATGTTTGAAACAAACCAAAATCTATAAAGTATGATGTTCAGTGAACTTTCTATGGGCATTGTTTTGTTTAGCACTTTATTTTAATGGTGAAAAAAGAGCAGAGGGGAAGGAAGATTAAAAAATTAACACTTATTCCTGAAGACTGGGGGGTGAAAACTGTCTTTGAACCATTTGGTCTCACATTTAACACCAACTGACAGCAAGAGTGTGAAAACAAGGTGATAAATCCTGTAAATGCCTTGCTGAGATAAGGAAGGCAGATCCCAGTTTGAAAGTACATTTGTTAACATAAAATATAAATCATAAACTGCATAGCTGTCATAATATTTTCATAAAGCACTTGAAAAACCTACGGTGAATCTTTATGTATGTCATCAAATATAAGTATATGCACAAAAACAGAACAAATCTGCAGGTTGTGAAAAGAGGGAATGTGTTTGCTCCATGTTGGAAAAGTCTCATGGGGAAAACGCATGAAAGTCGAGCTGAGTTCTCCTTCACTCGCTGATGCTCTTTGATAAAGTGCAGCGTCATTGAGCTGACAGTGAAGCCATCTGTTTGTACAGAGTGGAAGGAAAGCCAATAGGCTTAGTCCTAATAGGGAAGCACTTAGTTTGTGTCCTTGTTCAAGTCGACAGGCGACCCAAACAAAACTGACCTCAGACTGAACAGATATTGACTGGTTTGTTTTCCTCCCAGACATCAAAAAGAACCTTTTAATGGATCCGGGGCCTTTTGTTGATGGGACAAAGAGCCAAATGGAGCACTGATGTCTCAGCATGGACATCTATTTATGCGTTTACCAGTAAGATCATTCAAAGTGATCAAGCTGGACAGAGACATTTTTATTGTGTTTGTTTCTGAGCGGTTTGGTTTTGGTTAGCTGACAGACTTCTGCGTCAGAGTTCAGATAGTTTCCAGTGGGGGTGGCGGGGTTGCAGATTAGCTGACTGTTTCCCCTTAGATGGCCTGCCAGGTTCTTGAGAGGATTTGAGACTGTAGCATTAGCCGCACCCGACCCGTTACTCACCGTGCCCCAGAACCACGAAGAAGAGTCTTTGGACCAGGAAGTTGGACTTTACTAGAACAAACCAGCACTTTGTCATCAACGTCGCACTGCACCCAAATGAAAGGTGATGGGCAAAAAGAAACTGACGTGTGAGGGGATTTTTTTTTTTAATTGGTGCTGTCGCCAAGTCTCTGGCTGAACAGTGGGAACATTTTCTTTAGAACGTGTTAAGAATGCAACAATAAATCAATCCAGATTTCTTTAATTTTAAGTGATCAGCCGATAATTAGATGAGAAACTGATCTTATCAGCCTTGCAAAGGAAACATATATGTTGGAGGAAAATCAGCGACTGTCTTCTTTTGCTCTGCCATAAGAGAGGTCTGACTGACAGGCCCCGCCCACAAGGTCACGTGATAACGTGCACATTTAACAATAGTCGCCTCACTGTTGCCAACTTAGTGACGTATTTGTTGTGTTTTGCAACTTTTCAGACAAAATGATTGTAATCGGCCAAAATCAGAATCGGCAGATGGGACTGGCTAGAAAACGGCAATTGGTGCCCCTCTAGGATGTGTCTTTGTCCCACTCGATTGTTTCGAATGATCAAGCTAATTTAAAAGTTGAGGAAATAAAAAATTGCTATTTTTGAAGCATTATTTTATCTATTAACGGGAAAAAATATTTATGTCATACTAGCCTTGTGTAGAAAACTAATCATTTCCTAAACCCAACAATGATCATTATGGATTTACAATAACAGGTGGACAAATTTGGGCCCACTGTTCCTTGCAGAAGTGTTTTAATCCAACCAAAATTTAAATTTGATAGTTTTTTTTTAGCATGAAGACCAAGGGACATCTAATCTACGTCGGGACTTTGACTAACAAAAACCTATTTAGAACTGGATCTGTCTCTCTCTCTCTCTCTGTTGAGGAGTAACTACACGTGGATACACACACACACACACACACACACACACACACACACACACACACACACACACACACACACACACACACACACACACACACACACGGTAGAGGTCAGTGGGTGTCATAGCTGGTTTTAAGCTGAAGTTCAGCGTGTCATAATGCAGCTCAAGCCTGCCCCCTTCTGGTTCGCCGTTGCACTGCTCATGAAATCTGAGCTGTGCTACTCCAAACTGAGGCTGGGTCTCTCCCTCTGTTTTGTGAGCGATCTTTACTTCTGCCAAATGTCTGGAGACGCAATAACATGAAGAGTCATTGCCATTTTCTCCCGGTTAAACGTGAATGAAAACACAGACCTGATGGGAACTTGAGTGTTCTTCTCTTCTTCCTGTCGCTCGCTTTTCTCTCTGCTGTTTGCTCTTCTCGTGAACATTATGCAGCTCTATCAGCGCTTGTCTTAAAGCAAATTTAAATACATGTGATTTTTATAAACAGGTCGGCTCAGCTCCTGTCTTTTCCAATAAAAAGAAAACAAACAAATCAACCATATCAATTCTCTTTCTGTGCCTCTTTCCTCCCTTCCTCCCTCTCTTTCTGTCTCTCTCTCTCCCCCTCTGTCTCTCAGCTGTCACCCCTCCTGTCTCCCCATCAGTGGCGTCCCCCCCTCCACGACGCCTCTCTCTTAAGAGGTTTTCTGTGTTCTCTCGTTTCCCAGGTAAACATTTGCATGGGACGGAGGGGAGGGGTCTTTGTTTATGAACACACTTTTTCTTCACGAGTCTCATTGATTGTTTTTAAGTCATCTTTAGAGTCCACATCCAGCCGGTTTTATGACGATGCAGAATATAAGTATTTTCAACAAAGAATGCTTCTTGATGTTTCTTTTTCTTGAACGGCTGAAAAGACAAAAATCGTTTCTTGAAGAGCAACAGTTGGAAAGATGATCGTTTGAAACTGTTTAAAACCTCCAGATTCATAAAGCCATCTAAGACAGCTGACAGCCAACCAACATTGTTGATATTTAACAAAGAAAAACTTAAATTTCGCTTCCAGTCTTTTCCTGAGAATTTCACATTCTCTTTTTAAACATTTTTAGAAAAGAACAAGGACTTAATTAAACTTCAGTCAGTAAGAAAAGTTCAGAGTGCATGTCATTTTGAGAGACCAGAGCAAAAGGCGGAAAAATCCGACAAAATTTAGAAGGTGTTCTTAAATAAATGTGTTTATTGTTCAGAACATTATCACTTCTTGTCAGTTTTCCCTTTGTGGAGTAAAGCTGTCGACTCTGGTCATGTTTCTATCAGCATGTCTTTGACACATCGCATTAGAAAAGGTTGACAGGACTGGCAAAAGTTATAAAAACTCATTTTCTGGTTAGGTTCCGGCTCAGCAAACGCTCCCACCCACTAGTGGGTCTGTGTCGTTCGAGAGGCACAAAACTCTCACATGGAGCAACTTTGGCTCCATGTGACATGTGTGGTCCATTGCAACCTCTACTTCCTGTTTGTTTCAGCCCTTTGTTTCGCCAACATCTGACAAAACCTGGTTGATTTGCTGGGCTATTTGTTAGCATGAGATCATCTCTTGTCAAATTTTTAACAGGACATGCATTGGCTATCTAAATGAAAACACAAATATGGTTCTTTGAAACTACAAAATGCTTGCAGGTTTCCACACAGCAAAGGTTCCTGTGTGAATGGCAGCTGTCAGTGGATGTATTTTCAAATAATCACAGGTCTCCTAGGCAAGAAAGAGACGTAAACATGTTCTGAATTGTCACTAAAGTGCAGTTTAGTCGTAATGGATGACTTGCTGGATGGGACTCTAGATGATGCACCCTCTAACTTCCTACCCTAACAAAACCAACACCTTGTTTAACCACTTGGTCCTGGTCAGACGTTCTCCGTCACTCCTTCTGCACAGAAGGGGGTGGTGAATCTGACTGCAGAGCTCTGGTTAATTCAAAAGTTTCACACTTTAACAAATTTGTTTATTTGCTCTCTGTGCCTGAGAATTTATGGACAAGATATTTTTTGAGAAACTCCCTACCTCAATGAGGATATATATTAGCAGAGCGTAATATTTATGATACCAAAATACTTTCTATTTTAAGGTAAAGTGTGAAGTAACCAAAGCTGCTGTGTTGTTTGTTCTGGTTGGCCTGTTGGGCTACACGTGTAGTGGTTGTAATCTTTGCCATCTGGTCTAGACCAATCAAAGCCAACCACTGAATAATAAAACTCTAACCATGAAAACACCTAAACCAGGTCCAGAAGCAGAGTTCTGGTTGTGTTTTTCCCCAGAAAACCATCAGCTAAAGGGCTTAAAGTGAGGTTTTATCTTTGGTGTCTCACTTTGTATGCAGGACATTTTCAACTTTAACAAGACCTCAGGAGTAAACATTGCTTCATATTTCATAAATTTGCTTGCTGTTGCTGGAAGGGTTCCATTTTGACCTTCTGTTCAGTAATAAGATTCAAAACCATCTCTGTCTGGTGCTTGATCAGATTTTTTCTTTTTTAACATTTGGCAAATTATTTGACAGTTAGCTCATTCACAGACACCGTTCCTTACAAAAGTATTCATATCCCATAAACCTTTTTATATTTTCTCATATTACAACCACAAGCTTCAGTGTATTTATTGGGGCTTATACAAAGTAGTGAATAATCTGGAAGTAGAAAGAAAAGGACGGAATAAAACTTTTGAAGGTTGTATGGCTGCATGTTTGTTGCAGAGCAGTAAAAAAAAAAAAAGTTTTGCATGTAGCCTAAAAGATTTTGCCTTCGTCCACGTTTGCAGTGGTTCCTCAGTGGCTTGTTGCTAAATTCAAATAGGACTTGAGACCCGTAGACTGCTCGTTTTATTTATAATCTTTCTGCCGAATATGTCAGACCGTCTTTACAAATAAATAAGGAAAGTCTTTTATGTATTTGCAACTCCTTTATGCAGTGATTTGTGTTGGCCTGTCCAATAAAACTCCTATAAAATATATTGACCGATGTGGTTATGAAAAGGTTCAAGGTGTGAATACTTTTCCGACTGCTTCCTGTCTGTCACAGGCTAAGCTACCGTTATCATTAGCATACAAAAGCATATATTCTTATTAAGGTGAACTATTCCTTTAAGCCCAGACGTTTCCCTGAACCTCCCCACATCATGTCTACACTCTCAAACTCAACTCTTATCATTACATTTGCTGTTTAGTCACTGAGCCCAGAGCAGCCTCTCCATCACTTGGACCATGAACCAGCCAGTGAGAGAAGTCCGTCCACACGGACAGACCGTCCTGTTGCGGCCATGCAGACTTCAATCTGGGCACTTTCTCTCATCGCATGGCATGTTTGTTGCATTCTCTGCAAAACAAACAGTCTCATCTCTGCATCAGTTGCTCATCGACAATGCTTTGGATGTTTTTTGTGATGTGTTACTTTGTGTTCATCACTTCTCTCTGCATTCCGTATGTTTCACTTTTTCCTGTTTCGTTTGAGTCATCCGTTCAAATTGTGTTTTTTCACCATGCTGTCTCGCATCTCCGCTCATTTCCGTTTGTTTTCTTGCGGTGCCACCGATGACCTCTCCTTTGTGTTCGTCCCCAGAGTTTCGTTCTCCGTCGCATGCGGGCCACCTGAACCGCTCGGCCTCTCTGAGCTGCACTGAGCGTGCTCACGAGGGCGGCTCCATCGGCGGAAGCAACACTCAGATCCCAGGAACCCCTTTCCAGTACATCCCAGACTTCAGCGTTCGAGCTCTGGCCGATCTTCAGTACGTCAAGGTAAGGCAGACTCACAAACACGCAATGCTGCCACATAAGCAGAAAACAAAGAGTCTTCAGATGGACACAGGCATCTTAAAAGGTTTTGCACACCTGATTGTCTGGTAGACTCATTTGTTACCTTCTTAGTTGGTGTGGTTCACGTTCATGTCTGTGTCAAGCACTGTGTCAAACAAACAGAACTCTTTTATCAGCACCTCAAATTATTATTGAAGTCACTGTATTGATCCTGTAAGAAATATATACTCTCATAGAAAAGGTTGAATGTGGAGATGAACTGGTAGTAAAGCTGAAGTAAAAATAGTTTAGCATTCCTTTATCCTCCTCAGGTCACCCGCGCTCAATACCAGAACGCTCTGCTGGCATCCCACTTGGACAGCACGCCTCAATCTCCGGAGGGCAGCCACGCCCGCTTGGACATCTCCATCTCTCTGCCGCCGCTGACGCCTCCGGAAACCAAAACGCCGCTAGCGTTGGCCACGCCTCCTGTGAAACACCTGCCGTCCAACACTCAACCCGCTTCCCAGAGCGCTCGCACCACCTTCAACATAGGCTCTGCCGGCCGCCGGCCCAGCCAGGTGTTACCCCAGGCCACGCCCCCACCCAGTAACCACGCCCCACTCTCCCAAACCCCTCCCTCTTGTGTGAGCACGGTGCCATGTGCTCTGAATCCTGCAACGAGCTTGTCACTTTTCTCCAAAGCGCAGCACCCGCCGCCCTCCGACGGCCTGGACAACGGGCCCGGAGAGACCACCACTCTGCTCAGTGAGCAGCCAAACTGCGTGGGCCCCCGCCGGCCCAGTTACACCCAGCCCTCCCAGCATATTCACACCATCAGTCACGCACACACTGAAAGCACCATTTAACTCCAGTCCTCTTAGAGAGCCGTCGGTTCAACCTCCTTGCACTACTTCCTTCTCCTGTTGGTTGTTTCGGTCCTAAGCAACATTGTTTCTATGGGAACCAACAAAGGATCAGCACATCTCTACTCGCTGCCATCTCCTGCTGCATGTTCCTATCCCAACACTGAACCCTTTACAGAGTGGGAACCAGAGGATGGACCAGTCCTACCAAAAAAACAAAAAAAGAAATCTACCTTTGCATTTCGCTTTATCTGCACAGGTGACGGCATGTCTGCCTCAGCCTGGGTAAGGTGGAGGTAACTGGAAGAGAAAGTTTACACTGCCCCCCTGTGGTGGCATGTTAGATTGCGTTTCTTACATACAATCATAAATCATGCATCCAGTTGTTCAGTTTGAGCCCCCTCGCTTTCGACAAGTAGACACAAAAAACCCCCAGCACCATCAACCAGAGTTTTAAGGTGACAGAGATGCTTTTAACAAACAGTTTATGAATCAAAAACTGCAGGGCTGCCTCCTGTGTGGGTTTGTTTTTATCCACTAGGGGGCAGATTACGAGTATATATTTATTTCAATGATGTTTTAATAATTTATAAATAAATGATTAAATGTGAAGTAACTGATAAAAAATTTATGAAAAGGGTATTATCATTTTATACCATAACCAGGTAATTATGTAATGACTCTCAGTTTTAAAAATGCTCTATATATCAAATTTAAAAGAAATGTGACTTTATGTTTCTTTAAAAAAAACTCCTGCTGTTTCTGAAACTCTGCCTTCAGGAAGTCATCACAACATGGCTCCTCTTTTAACTGGAAGAAATTTATTCAGTTGTTTCATAGTCTCTGGTTTTGCGGCACATTATTAATTATTAATTTTCCATTAATAATTAATGATAAATGTTTAATTTATCATTATTTATATCAGGAGGCAGAGCTAACCTTGCTATAAATGAGCTTATTGGGGTGTGGCTGAGTTGGTGTAAAGGTTAGCCAATCAGATGTTAGGACCCTGTTAAAGAAGTAAACACTAAATATTTATGTTATTTTAACTCTTATTAAATGAACGTTTTATTTAATTGTTTCTACAAGATTGCAGTTTCCTGGCCAACTTTAATATTTGAAAAAACAGACCTGCCAATTCCGATTTTGGCCGATATCCTTTTTTTTTTTGGTCTCAAAAGCTGTTAAGTATATTTAAATATTGGCCAATCATCAATCTCCCAAAATTGCATTTCTAATTTCAACATGTAATTGCATTTTTTAGATAAATTACTCACACATTAATGCAGTTATAGATCACTGTTTACGTTAAATAGTAACATATAGAAAAGTTTTGAACAAACAATTTAATTTCAATTATTTAGATTTTTGCCTAATGAGATTCAACAGGGTTTCAAATAATCCCAGTTACCTTCACTGTACTTTGGTCACTCACTCACACACACACACACACACACACACACACACACACACACACACACACACATATATATATATATATATATATATATATATATATATATATAATACCCATTGGAGATTTGTTCATTTTCTGTGTAATTATTGCAGACTGACCTTTAACCTGTCCACTGGGAGAATTCATGACTGCTGTGTTGCTGCCAGAGATGTTTCCAGTTAGTTGTATTTGTTTATTTCATTTACTTTTTTTTTTCCTTTTTCCCTCTTTGGTCCAAAGATGGAAGCTTCCAAAGTTAAAGGCTTTAACGATGGCGGTTTCATTCACAATATGCATGATTTCATGCTGGTCTCTTTTCGCAGCTCGTCTGTTCATCTCAATTTTCTGGTGTGAATCTGGTCTTGAGTCGGGAAGGAGTTGCAAAAACCGATGCCTGTGTCAATTCAGCTACCAGCAAAGTGACCAGATTCACTGTAGCTGACAGCTCCTGCAGCAGGAAGTGAGATCTAAAGCGGCACACCACCAGGCTGCTTGTTTGAACCCATAGGAAGCCTGATGAGTATGCACACTGTTGGTTTTATTACTTCTGTTTAAGTATTCAGAAAGACATTCAGTGTGAAGCTTTTAACTTGAAAATGACTATTCAAATTAGGGTTAGAGTATGTGTATTCTATAGTGAAAAAATATATAATTTTGCATACAATAATGCACCTTTGAGAGCTATATTCAAGATTATTATTAAATTCTATTTTAGTAGAAATATGGGTACAATGCCGGCCACATTAATTTGCTACCCCTGATAAAAATGTGGAGGAAAAAAAGAAACGTTATTCTTGGAAAAAATGTCAAAAAATAAACAACCTTTCATTGGAGAAAATGACTGTTGTTTTCCAGCAAAGCTCCAGGTGGGGCCTTTCTGGAAACTCCAACTTCCTCAAAGATACAAAAAAAAATAAAATAAACCAGCAAGACTAAAATGTGTTTTAAGTTTATGATTCTTTCTCCCTGCAATATACTGGTAACCAGTAGAGGGCGTACTTAGCATGTTTACTTCTGGAGCTACATCCTGCTTGGCTATGCTGCAGCAGGATAGGGAATATGACCCATAGCTGCCATAAATAATCGTGTTATTTGAAGGATTTGTATTTATCTTCAACCTGCTGTAAATGTGGCCGGTACTGTACCTACCTGAAAATGTGAAACATCTGTAAAAGTCTGCCCAATAGTTTTAGATTTCTTTCTGCAAAGTGCAATAAAAAGTAAAAGCAGGTTATGTTGAAGGGGTTGGAACCTGCAGGAACAGTGGTGTGTTGCCGCATCAGCAGACACAATGTTCTCAACGATTTCCTTTCAGAGAGTTGTATGCAAGTATTTATTTGTGTGATGTTAGGTTTCTTCATGCGTTGAACTTTATTTGAAAGTGGACTTATTGTTTGCTTTCTAACCGAGGGACAGCTTATTTTACGTCTTCCACTGGACGTCCCTCACTGTGAATGGTTTGGTGGAGCTTTGGTTCAAACCCGACCCAGCCTGTTGCACCTCGTCGTGTTTTAAATGATTTGCTGGAATAGTCGCGGTTACAGATTACACTCACTCGGCTTCTGTCTTTATTCATTTCCGCCGGGTTAGCCTGGGTTGCGGCTGTGCAATGATCAACAGCTCACCTGGAGACCAAATGAGGGGGGAACTGGCCCTGCTCCCAGTTTTCTGTGCGCTCATAACACAGCTGGCTGCTCTGCAGAAACGAACTGATTCAAACCTGACCAAACTTTTGCCAGAATAAGCTAAACATGGTTGGTGTCCAACAAAAAGCTCCTTACCAAATAAACAGGGTTTTTTTTGTTACAGTGTGGCGTTTGGGGACCTGCCCCTTTCCTCAGTGAGAGTTCATGTGAAGGGGTTTTACTGTCATAAAGCTGCTGCAGTAGCTTATCTAAAAAGATGGGAGTCTTTTCTGTTGCAGCGTACAGTTACTCCCTAGAAAAACTGATGTTTTGTCATTCATTTTTATGCATTTGTGAAAATCAAATCATTTATTCCATGGTTGTTTGTGGGGAATTTTTGTGGTTTGCATTGTGAAAATATCCTTAATTTGATCTGATGTGTTCCGTTTCTACTCAGCAGTTGTCATTTCTGAGTTTTAAGCAGTAAAAACAGAAATAACTGGAGCACCTGAAATCAGAGCTTCGTCTTAAGATAACGTAAAAAATTTCATCATGGCTGCGATGCGTAGAAAACAACTTTAAAAAAGTGTAACTATTTGCATGTCTCAAGGTCTGTACAATCTTTAACGCTGTTATACACATGTAGTGTGGTCATTGACGTCCAAGGCTCCGGTTTGGGAGGTGGCAGTAAAAACAGCTACTGCCAATAAAATAACTTAAATAATAGGAAGAAGAAGAAGAAGCGCCCTCGCTCTTACAAGGTAACCAAACGAGATGAAACAGATGAGCTAAAAACAATGCCTGGTTGCTTCGTTGTTCCAGCATTTCTTACTGGAGCCTCAAGCTGGTGGTGCGTTGCACTGAAAATCTGAAGTAGGATTTTTGCATCACACTCAACAGTTTTCCAGTTGCAGGTTGGGAAATTGGGGAGATTTGTTAACTGTGACTTTGCAAAGCGATCTGCGGTTACCAGGACAACCATAAAATGTTTTCCAACACCATACATTAAACTGCACCATTTGTTTAAATGAGATTTAAAATGACGGGTTTTAGTGATTGGCAGCCATATTGGATTCTAAGACTGAGTTTGATTTTCCGAGTCAGAATTCTTTTACAGTGTTTTTTTTTTCTGGCTTGCAACTCAGAAACTCTGACTTCCGAGTGCAAATTGAATGCACCACAAATCTCCCACACTTATATTTAGGTCCAGCATATTTTGGTTCCATCCAGGATCTTATCAAACGACAATCTGCGCTTGCTTCTTGACAGAACTGGGTCCAGATCAGGAATTCTGAACTAGTTTGAATAAATGTGAACAGTCAAATGAAACCCAGCGAATAACAGGCACCAGGTCAAATCAGCATTTGAAAAGCCATTAACAGAACAGATGGAGCTGAGTTTTACAGAGAAATGTATTGTTTAATGCTTGAAAGAGGTTTGATCTGTGAACATGTTAAAGCGATATAAAGGAGCAGAGGTCAGTGGGGTCTTGTTTCCACACAACCTTTAGGATTCTGACTGATCTGATATGCTGTTAAAATGTTCACCCTCTGTTTGCCTCCAAATCATTTTGACTTTATTATATGTTAGTGAAGCAAGTTTTTCATTTTCCTTTTCTTTTTCAACCACAAGATGTGCCTAACTACTGAGTTCCCAAATTGAATGAAATGGGTTTTATAATCATTCTTCACAAACCGCCAAACAAGTGGGCAAGAATTTCTGTCTTGCATGTTTGGCTCAGTTCCGTAAAAATGGCCCATTTGTGTGGAAACAAGCCGGACCGCTGGCCGGACCCAGATCCGCCTCCACCTCACAGCAAACGGCAAGACGCTGACCTGAACGTCAGGTCATGCTAAGCTAGCACATGTGAGCTGACATACTCTAGCTCAGATGTAGCTGTAGGTAGAACTGGCTAACTGGAGGTCAAAAGACGAGCCATTCTCACGTTCATCCTGTTCGAGGCTCCGCCCCCTGTCCTCAGAGAACCTTCCAGAACTGGGTCTGACCTCCTGGTCTGGCCTCCTGGTCTGACCTCCTGGTCTGACCTCCTGGTCTGGCCTCCTGGTCTGACCTCCTGGTCTGACCTCCTGGTCTGGCCTCCTGGTCTGACCTCCTGGTCTGACCTCCTGGTCTGACCTCCTGGTCTTTGCACTGCGGGAAGTGCGTTTGAACCTGTCTGTAAATGATGCCGACTGCTTGTCATGGAGAATTTATCTGTGACTGAAACGAATGGAGCCACTCAGTGTGTTTCTGAAGCTGCTGGTGTTTATTCAATAGGCTCGGGTCATCTTACCAGTTGGTACTCTTGGAGTTTTGTTTGTTTTGTGCACTACTTGTTTAGCTAAGGAAAGGAGCCGTTAGCCGGTACCAAACACAAAAAGTCGGTACCTGCCTCGGGGAGTTGCTATGACAACCGATCATTTAAAGATCTTGTCTTTGATCTACTTTTGTTGTACTTGAAGAAAATTGAGTTTTGAGACTTGAGTGCAGCCAGACAGGAGCTAACTTAGAGCCACTGTAGCTTGAAGAAGTGTCAAAATGTTACATCCCTTCCTACACTAATTTAACCTAATCCTGAATTACGAATCCATCTCTGGGAAAGTTCTCGTAAAAACCGCATGCGCTTTCGATGTCATGTTAAAATCACAGTGCCATCTAGTGGCCTGTCATGACAGCTACAGATGACTCCATGTGTCTAAACATGGGACTTTTTCCCAATCAATGTCCGAAAATACAGTATTTCCAGGCAGCGTAGCCTGAAAGTGGGACGGGGGGAACAAACAAAAAAACACTTTTCATTGTTGTTCTCCTGCATCCTCCAGACCGGAAGTGTGAAACCTGCACAATAAATGCAACAGAATTAGCCTTACTTTGTGTTTTAGGTAGACCTCCCTGTTGGTTGGTAGCTCAGATGTAGCTGTAGGTAGATCTGATATCTGGTGAAAGTCACTGGTTGGCTGCAGGAGTACCAGTTTGTGTGCTGGGAAATGTGAAGACTTCCTTAGTAAAGATGTATTTATTATGAACATGATATTTATGTATTTATTTTTTTGTGATTATGGATCTGTGAAACGGGCTTCCAGCTGTAACCACAGCTTTTATTGGGTTACTTTGCCCAGAAACACTGTGTTCATTTCCCTCAGTTATGTTTGGGTTGTATTAATGTAAATACTATGTATATGAAAAGATGCTGAGAAACATGTAGGAAAAAAAATAGATCTATTTATTCTGAAATGAAGTTTTATTTCCAATGTTGGAAGACATTACATAGCAATAAACATTGCACAGAGTTGACCTCAACTAATGAGTTGTGCTGATCGATCGTCTTTTGTTTGTTCTTTACGGTCGTACAAAAACTTACTTCCTCTCCTTATAATCCTTCCTTTTCGGTTGCTTTTTTTCTTCCCACGCCTCTTCATCAGCCAGTCACCTTGTCCTGACCTTGACCCTTCTCCTGCGGTGCAGAAGGATTGAAATTCCTCGCTCCCGCTCTGATCTTGAGCCGCTTTCAGAGCTGCAACCCCCTGCCGTGTTTTTTTTTTTTTTTTTTTTTCGGTCTTGCAGCGGTGTGATGATTAGACTTCTCGTGAAGTTTAAATATTTTCCAGCACAGAGGGAAGTTTTTTCCACATCACAGATGGAACCGTTTGAACTTTCCAAAAAATTTATGCAATCCATAAAAAGAGAAAAAGATGTAGATGACATGGAATCTGAAGCGTTTGTCTCTAGTTCCCCCAACTCTCTTAAAATGTCAAGTTTTTGTAGTGTTAAAAAAAATGAGTCAGTAATAATCTTTTTTGTGTGAAATTTATCGTCCATCATTCAACTGGAAACACTAAAACTGACATACTCTTGCTGTGGACCATTTTTGTAGCCTTAAACTGACTGATACCTTTATATAATGAAATCCTTTCTTTCTTTCTTTTTTACCCTTTATGACATCTCTACAAAATTTGGCTTCTGGCAAGAGTCAGAACGGTCCAACTTCATCGACAGTAACTCAGATCCTCAGCTATTAAAATGGACTCGTGAATTAAAAACAACAAATAGACTAAAACTGGATCAAAGGATTCATACGCAAAGTGTTTGAGTGCACACGCAATTTTGCAACCTGGTTGTTGCAACTTTTTCCAATTTACAAATTTTCTGTTCTTAACTTTCCATTGAGCTGCTCAGAATAAATGTCATATTATAGATGGAAAGTTTTAACGTTTATTTATTTATCATCTCTTTTTTTTTTACATCACAAAACCTTGATGAAGTGAAGTCTTTTATATTTTGTATGGGTGCGACGCAATATGAAATAAATTGTGGACAGAGGACTCATAAAAATAAAACCTTATATTCTAGTCTATAATTTATTTATTTTTTATTTTTTTCCATTTCCAAGGTGCCGAAATAAACTGAGATTGGGAGGTGCTTCATGTGGATCACTTTACTGAAAGTCTGTCTAAATACTTTTGAAAGATTTGTAGGCACTATTGGCCTTTATTCAAAGTCACCAGAAAGAAAAGCCTGAGGTTGGGATTGGAACCTCAGACCTCAACACCACAAGCTGCCCTGACTTAAAGAATGATGAAAAAACTAGGAGAAAGAAAAACAACACTTTATTCATCAGTTAAATATCACATATGCTTGAATGCATCATATTTGGATATTTATTTTAACATCAAAGTTTGATCAAAGGTAAAAGTTCAATAGATGACCAAAGATATATCAAAAAAAAAAAAACAGGAAACCTGACTAATTTAAACATGATCACAGCTATAGCCCTGTTCTCCCTCTGTTCACTGATCTATAACACAACATGTGAAAAACACCATTTAAATCATATTTTCCAAAGCGAGATTCTGAATAGTGATCAGTAATAGTTGAGTTGTAGTCAAAGATCTCATTGTGTGTGAGTTGTGTTTTTGTAGTGAGAGGATGAAATCCAGCCATTTTTTTTTCTTCTTTTTCCGTTTTAGTCTGTCAGGATTGCAGCATGTTAATTTTTGACTTCAGAATTTGCGTGATAAACGTGACCCAGTTATTCCTGGGATCGGTGGGTTCTTTCCAATAGACAAAGAATCAAGACAAAGAGCTTCTCAATTTGAAGAGATCACTAAAATTCCAGTGTGTTAACAAAAAGCCCATGGAGGAAACTCCTTCCGCTGAGCGTCTACCAAAGATCAGGTATGATTTTAGGGTTAGAACATAATGAGTAAAATACTTGTGTTGTTTTACTGCAAGTTATTTCACTAGTAGTTAACACGTTTATTTATCTGTAGTTGACAAGCAGTTGGAAGTATAGAAAATGTCAGGTGAATATCTAACAAAAACAAAAAAAGATTTTCACCTTCATCAATTCTTTGCCAAAGCATCTGTAAAATCTTAGCTTGTGCAATCAGAGAGTATGTCTTCATGTCATCAGCATATGATTTAATGATGTGTTTATGTTAATCCTTTTAATGAGTAAAAATTGAT
The DNA here is from genome assembly GCF_027474105.1 of Poeciliopsis prolifica. Lineage (NCBI taxonomy): Eukaryota > Metazoa > Chordata > Actinopteri > Cyprinodontiformes > Poeciliidae > Poeciliopsis > Poeciliopsis prolifica. The sequence continues at coordinate 2,056,330 of NW_026562436.1, read as the reverse complement.
GTTTGCAAACTATGTTTGCAAACATCAATGTTTTAGTTTTCAATACCTTTTTTCACCTGAATGTAGCTGAAGACTTTGCAGGCTATCTGTTCAATTTCAGACGCTTCTCCACGCTCCATCAGACATGCAAACCAGCCGCCTCCAATGTAAGCCAGGTCAGAGTAACCGCTGGGCCCCTCGTTGAGGATCCAAGGGTGGCTCCACGCACTTGGATCCTGCGGGGATTTGTTCAGATAGACCCCCAGGTCCACTCTTTTGGACTGACTGGTTGGATGGGAGTACAGCAGCCACCCCGGCTCCAGATTCACACCAGCCGCTCCAGGTTGAGCGGGAAAGGAGACCACACTCCCCTGACATCCTCCGCCTGTTTCCACGAGCTTCTCAGCAGGAGGGAGGGTGAGGAAATCCTCTCCCCCGTTCTCGCTGAGCGCCTCCACTCGGTAGCCTCCCTCATTGCGGGCATTGCAGTAAACGTACCTGGTGCCATTGCCGTCTGAAACCTCGGCCATTTCGCATTCGACCGATTTGTCGTCGAGCGTGTCGCCCAGCTGCCACGTGGCGCCGTTGTCGTCGCTGTAAAAGCAGAACGCGCGCGAGACGGCGAAAAAACACGACACGCAGAAGCACGAGGGGAAGCGGGAGACATAAGCGTAGGCTGGAACGATCAGTCTGCCGCTTTCTGTTTGGAGGCCGTGACCCGGACCAACGGCAAACGTTGCCCACTGTTTGGTCTGAGGAAAATTTACTGTCAAATCAGTGACCGAGCTCCAGGTCTCACCGGCGTCTCTGGTCGTCATGTAGCAGAGATGGGCCTTGTTGACGCCCCAGAACCTCTGCCATGGTTCCGAAACGTTGCCTTCGACGCAGATGAAAAACAGAAAGAGTGTCTTGGTCGTCTTTTCGTAGACCGGGCACGGATTCATGGGACGGTATCCACTAAGATGGACCTTCTCCACCACGTTTCTGGAGACTGACCACTGCAAAGGGACATGATGTCTCTGAGTTAGAGCCATGCTGAAATTAATGGCATCGCAAGAAACCAGTTGGTTTAGACCAGAAAATGTTTCTCCAACATTTTCAGGCTGAGGACCTCTTAACCCATTTAACAAACACTCTCGGACCACCTAACTTGAAATGATGTTGCGATAACCCAACATCTTAATATCAGCAACCTGAAATGAAAATATTAACTTTTAACTGACTTATTGTTGTCTTTCTTCATCCTAAAGAGAATGATGATGATGACAAAACCATGAACAAGTCTACCGGAGGCATTTTGAGCAAGTAACAGATTCTAACCTGTGTATTCTAAGCCCAACATAAATAATTCTTTTATCTCAGGTGCTACACATGCAGTTAGTCAGCGTGAGACACAACGCTGCTCAAAAACAAAACTTCGGCAAATAAAATGGTGGTTTACATGCAGTACCTTGCGGCCCACAGCCTGAGAGATTGGTTTAGACGATTTACCTCAACACTCATTTCAAGAGTTGCTTCGTCTTTGACCAGCGTTCCTGTTTTCATGACCAGAACCTCTGCACTGGCATCGTTTGAGGTTCTCCGCTTCTCTGCGAAGGCCAGCAGGATCTTTTGCTCTTGGTCATAGTGCAGGGCAGGAATCCTGTAAACCTCCTCTTTGTTGGACAGAAAGACGGTACTCTGCTGTCCGGAGGTAAGCAAGGCTTTTTTTTCCATAGTTTCTCCTCTGTGGAAAAAACAATCAATTAGTGTTTAATTGTGAGGGAGGAGACTTTATTGCAAGGAAGAGGGAGCCATGGGAAATCAAGCGTCTTGATTACAGGTAAACAAGGGTGAAGAACTGAAGTTAGTTTTATCTGAGGTCATTTGGAATAAAGGTTCCAGCGGAGGGTTAGGAAGATAAGACAAGAGTTTATTGTGTCATTAATAGATATAGAATACCAACCCAAATGATAAAATGCTAAATGAGACCAAACAAATCAATACAGTTTATGAATGTTAGCTGCGCGTTTTGTTTTCACGGTTCCTGCAACAACTCAAAGTTCCTGTTGGTGGATCGTTGTCAGTGTTGAACTTTTTGCTCATTCTATCTTGCTAAATAGTTCAAGTTCATTCAGATTGGACAGAGAGTGTGACTATCTTTTTTTTTTTTTTTGTACACCAAGTCTTGCCATTGGGTTCAGCTCTGACCTTTGACTGGACCGTTCTGGCACCTGTTTTGATCTGAACAATTCTGGTAGATCTCTGGCTGTGTGTTTGATGTCATTGTCCTTCAGCTTCCTGGTCCCTGTTGAAGAAAAGCATCCCCACTGCATGATGCAGCCACCACCGTGCTTTACTGTGGGAATGTTAATTCAGTTTTGCTCTTCATGGGCAGAAAGTTCATCAAATTGGCAGCTGAGTTATAAAAACCATCAAAAAAATGAGTCATAATCTTCCTCCCACTTCAGCATTAAATCTTTGTAAAGTCCCAATAAATACATCAAAGTTTGCAGCTGTTGGAGTCCAAGGGGTTTGAATACTTCTGAGAGGGATTGCAGAAAAGCAGATAGAAATTGTGGAAATGTTTTCCTGACTCTAATGATCCAAAAAATGCCAACGGTGGATTTTTTAAAAAAAGATTTTGAGAGTTTAGAGAACAGTCTGTGTGATTTAGGTTATTTCCAAACTAATATCTGCACTGCTCCTACGAGGGAAGGATGATGTCTCATAATATATGACATCATTTGTCCTTCTACAAAAGCAGCAATCCTCCTCAACTCAGCTGGACAACATGAGGCTGCAAAATATCAGAGGCTCTGAACTAATTTCACCAGCCTAAACAAAGACACAGAAAAACCTTCAGCTTCTGCAGATGACGTGACATGAAAATGTTATTTATTTATTCTGTTGTTGAGGTATACATCTGACACTGGAGCAATTATTGCAAAAATGATTTGTAAAAATATATTTAAAAAAATTAAAGGAAAAAAAACTGAACTCACCAACTGCAGTGACTCGCTGCCCAGAGGAATCCTGAAGGATGTGATGACTGTAGAAGGGCGGCCCCTTGTTATAGTCTGCTGGTTTATTGCTCCATGTTTATCATGTTGTTCTCTCTAATTATGGTAAAAAAAAAAAAAAGAAGCAGAGTTAGCGATTGTCATTTGAATCCTAACCAATCAGTTAGGCGGTGTCTTCGTCGGGCAGCCGCCGCCTGATTGGTTTGTTCAGTGTGAAATGCAAAGCGTCCACTCGGTTTATCTGCAGGCTCCTGTGGAAATATTTGTTTGTTCCCCACACTCTGCTCCCTCACTGGTTGACCTCTACAGACTCACCTCCTCCCCCCTGCCCTCTGCTGCACTACAACTCGCAATCTTAGGATAAACTAGTTTGTCTTTATGAGCTTATGTCTTCCATTGCATACAGTCTGTAACCCCTTCACAGGGGTTACAGACTCCAGGATTTGTCTAAAATCTGAAAACACTTCTGCCTATTTTAATAGTTGCCTCATTCACCTCAGTGTGTGGTAATACGCACAATGGAAAATATCTTGGCAGTAGTAGATGATGTGTAGAATTGGTCATGTGTCTTGGCAACATTATGGTGGCTAAACGAGTCTCAAAAAGTGACACCTCCGATTCTGATCGATAGAAAATTGAAGAGCTAAGAACAAATTCATTGGAATCTGTTGGTGTGGATTTCTTTGGTTTTGGGACTCCAGTGAATCAGAGTGAAAACTATGATCTGCAAATGGAGAAAACATGAAGCAGTGGGGAGTCTTCCAAAAGTTGACCAGCCAACTAATATTACCAAAAAGCACATCAACAATTCATACAGGAGCTCATAAAAAATAAACAACTAACATCTGAAAATCGGTTGAGGTCGCCGTGTTTGATTCAACATGAATCTGGGCAAAAATGTCCTCAGTCAGAGAGTTGAAGGCACAAAGTCATTGCACAGCAAAGCAAACTGTACGGCTGTTCAATTTATACCAAAAACAGAACAGCGTGATGCACTGGACTGCTTTACTGCTTCATTACCCGGACAATGTGCTGCAAATTGATGTAACCATGAATTCTGCTCTCTGAGCTCAAGCCAGCAGAGCCAAGATGAAGGTTTTCAAATGGACACAGTGTTGAAAACTGATAGATCTGAATCTGACTGTTCATGGAACTTCTTTTGACATGTGAACTGTGGATGCCTGACGTTGGAGTTGGGATGTCGGTGCTTCTGCTACATGGTTAGCATTCACATGCTACTTCAGGTCTGAACAGCTTCACTGATAGGCTGAGTACTATTAGCACAACTTGAACGCAATAACAGTCTTGTCCAGTGTCACATCAGGTTATGTTTTAAAGTAAAACCCTTTGCTGTTGATGACATGCAAACCCGGTTTGCATGTAATCAGTAATGACCTGGTTCTCCATCAAGATTGCAGACCATTTGAGCTGCCACCAGCCTGACACAAAACCCTGCTCTGTTAAAAGTTAATAGAAAATTCAAATGTTGCTCATGGAAATGCCTAACCTTGTACTGAGCACTGGGCAGAACACTGATAATTTTTAACCACTGTTTAAAACACTTTTCTTCTCATTGTCTTGTGTCCTATTTCAGTAAAATATAAAGAAAGTTTATTACCTTTTATTGTTTTTGTTTCCTGCTATCTTTGATTCTGTTTTATCGTTTAATTGCAGTTTGTATTTATTGCGGAGGAGCTGATTATTGACATCATACTCTGTGATTATACCAGGTGGATAAATAGACTCTTGGTCAAACAACTGGCATAAACACTCATATCAGGTTCAGATGATTTCACAGTGAACTATAAAGTTAGAAATTTCCAACAGTGGAAAAATGTCGGATGTCAACATTAGCCTAAATTTTTAAATTTGTGCGTTCCTACTATTTTTAAAATTATTTCTCAAACATTCACCCCTCTGAATAGATTTTATTCAGCTTGACTGGACTGAATGGGCGGAAGAAAGGTCATAATTTTGTCACTGCAAAAAACGTTTAGCCAGAAAAAAAAAAAAAAAGATTAGGACATGTATGTATAAAAAAGACAAAACAAAACAAAAACACGAATGCATCCTTCTTATTAACAGCTGTGTAATATTGATTTAAAGAACTATAAAGAAAATAACAGTTTTTTTTTTAAATCGTTTTGGACACTTTTCTGTAAAACTGAATGAGGAAAAGTTTGAATTTTCTCATTCTCACTGAAGAAGCGACTCTGTTCAGGTTTTCCCAGGAATCCAGATCTACAGAATGATTTCTAGCAATAATGAATAACTTCTGCTGAAAAATGTTTTTTTTTTTTTTTTTTTTTTTAATGAGCGACTTCTCATGGAAATATTACAGGACCCCGGTGAGACGGGTCGCTATTGGTCGCATCTCAACGCTCTGAAAGCATTTTCAAGTCCGTCACTTTCGTGCACTAAAATTTTGTTTCATCTGCTGTTTTTCAAAGTTATTTTGTGAAAAGGAGCTAATTTATTCCATTTTGATAAGAATTGTCTTTCCAAAATCTCTCTTATATTTAGCTTAATTATGACAAAATATGAAAATATACTCTGCAGGTATCTGTTTAAATGCAGATATGTTCAGGAAGTTTCAAATCACTGAGGGTGTGTAGATTGTAGAACATGTGGTGTTACCATTAGGGTGCAGCGATTGCAGTTTTTTAGTCAATTCCGTCTTTTGACCATGTTTTTTGTCTGAAAAGTCCATTTTTATTCTTCTTTTCCTCACATATTGACTGATTTTCCAAATTTAAGGAAGTCTAGATCAAGTCGTCGACTCTCTCCTACTGTAGAAGTAGGACAGTGTGAGGAAGTTCCCTAATGTTTAAGACTGCACTGACTTACAGTGGAGAGCACGTCGCCATCTTGGTGAATCAACATAGATGTGTTCAGCTAAATCAGGTAAAAGCAGGACTGAAGCTTACAAAAACCAGGAGGTTTGAATTTTTGAAAGCTGGTACAGATTTCAGTTTAGCCAGAAAAGAAAAAAAAAGATTAGGACATGTATGTATAAAATATTAACCCGTGTGTTAAAAAAGACAAAACAAAACAAAAACACGAATGCATCCTTCTTTCTCATAACCACAACTTTGATGTTAATATTTTTTGCAGTGGATTGCTCTGTATTACAGTTAAAAAAATAAATAAAAAGAATACCCTTATGCTGCTGAGAGAGCTAAATCTATGATATAAAGAAAATAGCTAAAGATATAAGATGCATTTGGTGTTGAGGTGTGATCTATTGCCAGACAGACCCCAGATTTTATATTAGTGCTATGAATTCTGTAAGGCGTTTTTTTATTATTATTATTTGTTTCTTAAATGTTCTCGTTTCCCTTCTAGTTGTCAGAGGAAATGATCAAAATCAGGTATCCTGAGGGGGTCAAATGGAGGCTCGATGGATGGTCTGCCCTGAGGCCCACAGGATGTTGCTCAGGCCCTGCTGAAGTCAACCAGCTATCAGAGGAAGAGAACTTTGTCCTTTTGGAGACTTTAAATGATAACAAGTCGATTAACACAAATCAATCAGACCTGCACTGATAAATCCTTTGTGGTTGGAAAGAAGAAATTCTAACATTTGCAGACAAACTTATGAAATATGAATCGTTTTTATGAGCGCGTGTGGTGGAAGGTGTTCATCTGACATTAGAGTGTAAAAAGGGACGCGTGTTCAGCAGATTCATGGTTGAGCCCTGAATGTTTTCAAGAAACCCAACAAAGATGGGCGTGAGCTGCGAGGGGGCGGGGCTTAAAAACAAAAACAGCCCAGAGTCCAGCGCCAACATGGCCGCCACGCCGACTGGCCCACCCTCGTGTGGAAGATCACGAGTGGAGCCTCAATGGCCGCCGAAGCGGCTCGGTGGCAGCGCTCCGGTGGGCGGGGCCAACGGCAGACCGGAGTCACGTGACCCGCGCAGATCCAGGCTGAGCAATTCCAATATGGTGGCCAGCTTGGCAGCTCTACGGTTCCTGTTGATGATATTGTTGTTCTGCGGGATCAGATTCGGCGCGTGCAGCCGGGAAGCCCCGCAGGTCGTGGGGCTGCGGCTGGAAGACCCCGGGGGTCCGGCGCGCATGAAGGACCGGATCATCTCGGCGCCAGAAGGAGCCACGTTCCAGCTCCGGCTCTTCGGGGCCAATCTGAATGGGAGCTGGCCGTGGCCGTGGCTCGCGTTCGCTGGGGCGGCTGTGGGAGCCGGAGGGGCCGCCGGCGATGCCGACCCGTGCAGAGAGGAGTCCAGTCGGCAGGAGTCCGCCTTCAATCCCACGGAGCCGTTCAGAGCGGACGAGCCGAACAGCGGGCTGCTGACCGTGGAGGTGAAGAAGCGTGGGAGCATCTCCGCGGATTTCTACCACCTGTGTGTGCAGGGAGGCGGGATGTGGGCATCGGTGGGCCCGGACAGGCTGCAGGTCAGTCCGGGAGAACCTTCAGCCTCCCCACGGCCGGATGTGACCCCGACGACAGCCCCTCCTCCGCTCAGTCTGACCCCCACGGCGCTCCCCCCGTGGGCTCTGGCTCTGCTGGTGGTGCTGATGCTGCTGATCTGCGGGCTGCTGAGGACGGTCAACCTGAGCCTGCTGTGGCTCGACCCCGTGGAGCTCTATGTCCTCCACAGCTGCGGGTCCGAGGAGGAGAAGCGAGCCGCCAAGCGCCTGGAGCCCATCAGGAGGAGAGGGAACTTCTTGGTGAGTTTGTGAGGCAGAGCGAGTAGGAAACGTATCGCGATACGAGGGTTTTACTCGATATCACTTTCTGTTTTGAATATCAAACCGGCGGGTTTATCCACAAGTTTCTCTTGTCTTTGTTCATATTCACTGGTGAAATCTCAAACTGTTGATGTGCGTTTTGATATTTAACGTTGTTTTGACACTAGATATTTATACAACAAACACACTGGACTCAACCCAGTTCCTTTAGATTGCTAGTTGACCGCTTAACGATGTAGATAACTAGTGACTGTAGTTGGTTTGCTGTCCGTGAGAAGTTGAGCTGTGTAAGACTTTCCTCTGCCTACATCTCCCAGAATGCTGTGCGGCTCTGGATCGGAGTTCAGTGGAATTATTGAGCATTGCATCGGACTTACTGTGTCTTGATATTGATATTATCTCACGATGTATCTTTATCAATTCATTCCTAGTCGGGGGGCTGTTTGGTTTCCTTCTTGCCAACAAAGCTCTCTCCCACCCAGACATGCTCGCTGCTCTTCCTCTGCGTCCTGGGACACTCTGTCCTCGGGGTTCTCCTCTACCGGGCCCTGGGCTCCATAGTCTCGGCGGTTTTCACCAGCGGCTTTCTGATCTTCTTCCTGGCTGAGCTGATTCCTCACATCTTGTGCTCCGGCTACGGCTTCCAGCTGGCGCCCGGGCTGACCTGGCTGGCCCAGGTCAGCATGGTGCTCACCTGCCCCCTGTCCTGTCCGCTGGGGTTGATTCTGGACCTGGGCCTGGGGAGAGACATCAGCACCTGTGGGATACGGGAGAGAGCCATGGAGATGATCCGGGCCAGTGTCAATGACCCTTACAGGTACTATGAAAAAAAAAACTAAAATAATAATAATAATAATAATAATAATAATACATATATAGATGCTAAATTTAGCACATATTTGATATAAAAAAAACTGATTTACATTTATTTAGAAACATTACATCCCTGCTTACTGCTGACAGTAACGTAAATACAGATTTATTAAAATGTGGTGTCGTGTTGAAATTCATCCAGGTTATTAACATTATTATAGTTTTGCTAAAATACGTCGGAAAAAATTATCAACTTTTCAGACAAGAAAACCGATATCAGCCAAAACAATATCACATATTGAAATCTACCCAAATTTTTAAGCCCTAAAATTTTTTTTATAGCATATTGATTAAAAAATGTGCAGAGAATGGATTTTATTTATAGTAGTTATGTTTTTGCTTGCTTATTTTTATTATATGACCAACAAACACACAGACGTTAGTTCTTTGTTACTTTATATTTATAGAAGTTTTATGTAAGAATGGTGAGATTGTTTAAAAAATTAAACTTTTCTAAACAATTAGTTTTATTGTGAAGGTTTGAAGGAAGTTGCGTTTGAAGTTCCTCTGCTGTGTTGACAGTCCAGACAAACATGTGGCTAAATGGTGGCAGACTAACAGTAGCTGCAGGCTGAGGACTTCAGTCTCCTTGTTGTTCTTCTTTCTTGACAGAAAATCCTCCATGTTGGTCGACCAGCACCAATAGGAGAGGAAACGGCTGCAATCGGCCAGATTACTAGTCACATGTTTGGCTTTACTCTGGAGAGGTCTTTGTGTTTTCTGCTTCCTTGAAGCAGATAAAAATGCTCTCACACCAAGTATGTGGATCAGAAGCTGAAACGTTTGGATTAATCATATTCATATTTAGGCTCATTGCTCATCCTGGTCTTTATGTGTTCAGATTGTGATCAGGATGGGAGATTTAGTAGAAGGAACAGCCAAGAAGCAGGAAGGAACCTTTAGTTCTCAAATAAACATTGATCCATTCACGGATGATACCTTTACTTCAAACATATTAGAAATTTAATAGTTCAACTGGTCGATTCACACTGTGTCTTAAAGGGACAGTGCATTTCAACGGTGGGATACCTGACCCAGATTGGAAAGAAAAAGATACACAAGACGATACTAAGCAGACTTCAAGCGTGTTAAAGTTTAACAACAGAACCGAGGACATGTCTGCTGAAGACTTTAGCTAGGACGGCCTGCCGGGTCAGAAGGATTCGCAGTGCCGGGTAGAGAATGTTTGACTTGTTCCAGTAGAGCTGAGACATGTTTGAACTAGACACCCGCAGACTGAAGACGACGCGTCTTCCCCAGGCAGGAACATTTTCCAGGAATCGGTGTGGATTTCTTGGAGGCCGTCTCCACCTTCCTCCATTTCCAGAGCATCCGTCACCATAGAAACAGATTGCCAGAGTAGATAAAATGGTGTGAAGTGTTTGCCCTTCGTCTTGATTTCCTTCTATTTTTTTTTATGTTTCTCACACTTAAGTGTTTCAGAACCTCAGACCAGTTCTATTTAAATACAACACAAGTAAACTCAAAATGCAGTTTTTGAGTGAAGATGTTTATTATTAACGGCGAAAAAAAAGCCCAGACCTACACAGTCTTGTGTGAAAAGTTAAGATCCGATCCGATGTTATCTGCATCGGTCTTGATTATTGAAAAAAATTCTAGATTGGGTGTTGGTGACAAAGTGCCCAATTCATAAGGCAGATCAATTCAGTCTAATTCTAAGCTTAATTTATTTTACGTTATAATTAGAATTCCTAATTGCACTTTCTAACCCATTTGAAAAAAGATTTATTGCAGTTAATTTTTTACCTCTTCGACCAAAATACTCAACCGATTGTTTTTGTTATTTTCCATCGGCTGTTCTAATCGCTGAGACTGAAATAAAGATTTGTTTCCACGTTTGAACAGGCTTGTGAAGTTATTGATGATTTTAAGTGTGTTATGCTGGTGCGGAATTATCAAATAAATTTGTAATTCAGTGCATTTATGCCTTTGTTTAAAAAAAAAGAAGAAATGTTTTAAGTCTGTTCAGCCCTTTCTTGATGTATCGGATCGGCATCAGCCGATACTAAACCTCAGATATTGGTATTGGTTTCGGAAATGAAAAAAGTGAATTGGTGCATCCATAGAAATGGTAATCTGGGACGTGACATTAGAAAACATCTTCACGTTTCAGCTGATGATCTTCCAGAAACCTGGTGTCAAAGACCAGTGAGACGTTTGGACTTTGATTTTGAAGACTAGAATGGTCGAGAAGAGGTCTGATTGACTTCATTGAGAAGATCATATGTTTGCTGTTACTGACCCGTGTGTGTGTGTGTGTGTGTGTGTGTGTTTGCACAGCGAGTTTGTGAAAGAGGAGTTCAGCCGTGGGATGCTGCGCACCAAGACGGTGGAGGACATCCTGACTCCCCTGAAGGACTGCTTCATGCTGCCCAGCTCGGCCGTCCTGGACTTCTCCACCATGTCGGAGATCATGCAGAGCGGATACACCAGGGTGCCTATTTACGAGGAGGAGAGGTGTGTGTTTAATTTCAGATTTTTTTGTTGTTTTTTTTTTTACGTAAATTCCATCTTTTCTTTTTCTTTGTTCATCATCTTTATCCAAGGAGAAAAGATGTTATTTGTTGCGTCTTTGTCTATTTCAGATGTTGAATCAAATAGTTTAGAGTTATTGCTTAGATTTTTTTTCTGTAGATTACCAGAATATCATCCAGCAGAAGCGTTTAGATATTTTTGTGCCAGTATTTGTGCGACTTGCAGCCATTTTTACTCGCAAGAAGTTTCTTCCACACATAAACAACTTGCAGATGCTGCTTTTTAAACACCAGAGGGCGCCATAAACAACTAATATACCCAACATAATTCCCCGCTTTCATTTTTTTATTGTAAAAAAAAAAAAACAGCTGTGTAATATTGATTTAAAGAACTATAAAGAAAATAACAGTTTTTTTTATTGTTTTGGACACTTCTGTAAAACTGAATGAGGAAAAGTTAGAATTTTCTCATTCTCACTGAAGAAGCTGATCTAGTAATTCTGTTCAGGTTTTCCCAGGAATCCGGCAATACAGAATGATTTCTAGCAGTAATGAATAACTTCTGCTGGAAAATGTTTTTTTTTTTTAATGAGCGACTTCTCATGGAAACATTACAGGACCCTGTAATGTTTCCATCTCAACGCTCTGAAAGCATTTTCAAGTCCGTCACTTTCGTGCACTAAAATTTAGTTTCATCTGCTGCTTTTCCAGGTTATTTTGTGAAAACGAGCTAATTTATTCCATTTTGATAAGAATTGTCTTTCCCAAATCTCTCTTATATTTAGCTTAATTATGACAAAATATGAAAATATTCTCTGCAGGTATCTGTTTAAACGCAGCTACATGTTCAGAAAGTTTCAAATCATTGAGGGTGTGTAGATTGTAGAACACGTGGTGTTACCATTAGGGTGCAGCGATTGCAGTTTTTAAGTCAATTCCGTCTTTTGAGCATGTTTTTTGCCTGAAAACTTGATTTTTATTCTTCTTTTCCTCACATATTGACTGATTTTCCAAATTTAAGGAAGTCTAGATCAATTCATCGACTCTCTCCTACTGTAGTGTGTGTGAGGAAGTTCCCTCAAGAACTTCCTCACCTTCCCTAATGTTTAAGACTGCAGTGAGTTACAGTGGAGAGCACGTCGCCATCTTGGTGAATCAACATAGATGTGTTCAGGTAAAGCAGGACTGAAGCTTACAAAAACCAGGAGGTTTGAATTTTTGAAAGCTGGTGCAGATTTCAGTCTGTTCCATTTTCTCTGTAAGGTCGATAAGAGCCACAAAATGGGTTAATTCAGACTTTCTTGTGAAAATAAAAACTGCAATGTGAAGCAGATGGTTGTTTCTAGCCTGGCAAATTCTAAGCTGACTTTCTGTCATGTCACAATAAATGTGATTCTAGGAATCAGACCTTCATCTAGAAGGTCTGATGTTTTTGTTTATGTTTTTTTGTTTTTTTTTTGCAGGTCCAACATTGTGGAGATCCTTTACGTGAAGGATTTGGCGCTGGTGGACCCGGAGGACTGCACCCCCATGACGACCATCACCAAGTTCTACAACCACCCGCTGCACTTCGTCTTCAACGACACCAAGCTGGACGCCATGCTGGAGGAGTTCAAGAAAGGTGAGCTAACATCCGAATGGCCAATCAGAGACCTTCCTGTTCTCACTTCACCCTCTGCTCTCTGCTTTTGTTCTCCACCAGTTTATCATTTAGAAAATCACATACTTCAGTTTTGTTTTTGTTGTTGGTTTTTGTTTGTTGATAACTCTAAACGTTAAGCTACAAAATGTTATTAGTCATAAAAACTAAAGCTTGGTTTATTTTTCTCATGAGAATTCGAATTGTTTTTTTCTTTCTTTTAGTGTTTATAAAAGGATGTTGAAAATTCCCAGAAATGTGGATTCAGAGAACATTCAATATTTTATTCAAAATTGTTTGGAAATAAATTGCCCCACATCTGCTCTATGATAGGTTGCTAAAGGAATATTATGTATAAATCTGCTTTTCCAATTTCTTTTTATAGATACAAAAATGAAAATTCTTTTTAATTTCATTTGCATTTATTTGGAAAACAAACACGAGACTGAATAAAAAATTAAGATTTAACTACAACAAAAAAACAAACCCTAATCCTTAACATGTTATCTATTTTTAATAGATAGAATAACTATATTTAATAAATTAATTCAATTTTTTGTTAATTTTTTCTTAGTAATAACAAAAAAAATTTAAAAAAAATGCAAAAATGTGTTTTTAGCTAGCGACTAAAATGGTCCACAGTATTAAAACACCAAAAAATGTATCCGTCTATCACAGATATCTCTGTAATATCCCATTGATCTGGTATATCAGAAAATATAACTACATAATCGAAAACAATAAAAACAGTCAAGTTTGATCAGATTTCAACTTGAATTTGATGAAATAAATGAACCAAACAGAAATCAGATTGTTACAGCACAAAAAATGCCAAAGGGACACAGATCCCTCTATGCAGTTAATGTGTATGAAAGACTTGAAGAAATAAAATGAATCACCAAAACACTTTGACATTTAAATTCCCGTCACAGCTCACAGCGTGTGGCATCTGCATCAACATCCCTGAGATCCAGCTGGGTCATTAGAAACGTTTCCTAGCTGCTCTCTAATGCAGCATGACGGCCGCACTCAGCATGTGCAGAAAGCTGGGCGCTGACTCAGCAGCTGCTGCAGCTGCAGCTGACTGAGCATGCTGGAAACACTGAGAGCTTTCTGCTGCAGGAGGGAGGGAGAGACAGAGAGAGAGAGAGAGAGAGAGCGCCCCACAGGCCGTCGCTTCTGATTGGTCGCTGCTTAGGAAAAACCAAAAACTCGTCTTGGAAGCAGCTGAACTTATCCACAGACCTGCTTAGTTTGGGAAATTTGCTCAGCCTTTGTTTTTCTGATGATGTGATTTTTCTAGCGGTGGAAAATTCAAACTGTTAACTTAGAGAGGAAAATATCCAGAACAGGGTTAAAATGTCCAGCATTTTGTTTCAGAATCGGGCTCCGAGTTTTAATCCTGGATCAGATCTCAAAAACAAAAAGGAGAAAACGGATTAAAAGAAATGAACATAATGAATCATTTATTTTATGTGATGTAAAAAAATAAGATGCAGGGCTTTATAAACTTCACTACTGAATTGGAAATTCTGCCTATTAAAGGAAGATATGCAGGTCTGTCATGATAACAGATTTTGCTTGAGGATAAATTGTTCCAGAATTTATTGCAATAAACGATGATGACGCTTTGAAACCTTTATAAAGTAATATAATTGTAATGAAGACACATTCCTAATGACCAATAAACTTTAACTTCTAATAAACATTCAACACTGGAAATGGGAGACATTCTAAATATACAAAATAAATTTAAAAATATGACAGAAACGACAAATAAAATGAATCATGAAGTCTATGTAAACAAAATTATTCTTCAAATTAAGGTCCAGTTGAGACCAAAACACCAGACTGAAGACTTTTATCACCCAGGTTTTTGTTAGAAAAAGAGAAAAATGATAAATCATGCACATAGAAATGGTTGAATTTTCTAATTTATCATGTGACTTCGTTGATTTGTCACATTCACATAACCATGTACAAAAGTCTAGCAGTTGTCATGGAGACAAGGGGACTCCCAGTGTGTGACTGCTCTGGTTCTGTGAGCTTTTGTTGTTTAAGTTTAATATTAAAAAGATGCTTCAGTTACAAAGCAGGAATGGTTCCAGTTAGTCTTTACCAAGTGAATTACATTTTTTATGCTTATTATTTTTGCTTCATTTCCGAGGCCTTTTACACACTTTATGAGGGATGAAAGAAAACTGGTGGCCATCGTGTGTGTGTGTGTGTGAAGGTCCATCTCTGTGTCTGGTCTTCATCTAGGCAACTCTCACATGGCCATCGTCCAGAAGGTGAACAACGAGGGCGAGGGCGACCCGTTCTACGAGGTTCTGGGTCTGGTCACCCTGGAGGACGTCATCGAGGAGGTCATCAAGTCTGAGATCCTGGACGAGTCCGACGGCTACTGTGAGTGTCTGGGAGAACTTTTCCCACTGCTGCGGCCGTTTGTTTCCGTGTTAAAACTCCGTCCTGACCTCCGCAGTGGACAGGAAGGTGAAGCGTCCGCTGACTCCTATGGAGATCCCTCTGGAGCCTCGCGGCTCCCACGAGGAGTTCTCCCTTTTCAAGCCTCCAGAGGGAGAGCCGAAGATCCGCACATCACCTCAGCTCCTGCTGGCCACGCACCGCTTCCTGTCCAGAGGTGTGTGCAAAATGACAAAAGGGTTATGCAAACAAAAGGAAAAGTCAGAAGTTGTATTGATGGGTTATAAACCTGGCTTTCCAGTTCAAACTTTTACTTGGGGTTTGCAAATTCTAGTGTATAGCTAGCTAGTAGATTAGCTAGTTATATTGTTCATAATAGGGGCAAAAATAAAAAGCCCTGCTACTTAGTTTTATAGCTAGTTTTTTATTTGACCAATTATGGAGGCAAAAAAAAAAAACTAGCAAGACTATATTAGCAGATAGTTATATGTGAATAAAACAACTAGGCAATGTCCAAAAATCAATTAAAAAGAGAGAATAAAGCAATCTGCTGGAGTTCCACTTGAGTAAGTGTAGGAACGGGTTGTGAACACTCTTGACGATGATGTTGTGGTAACAATAAAGACGCTGAAGTTCTGTCATATCCACCTTCAGAAGTGGAGCACTTCAGCCCAGCTCGCGTGTCTGAGAAGGTGCTGTTCCACCTGCTCCGCCACCCCAGCGTCAACCAGGAGATCCACTTCGACCACAACAACCGGCTGAGCCCGAGCCACTACCTGTACACCCGCAACCACCCAGTGGACTACTTCATCCTCCTGCTGCAGGTACGAAGTGCCAGATCAGCACGACTGCCGGGTCCCAATGGCATAAAGTCTGGGCACCACCACCGTAGGGCTGCACATACTTCATCTGGATCCCAACAGTCAACGTTAGGTCACGTGGTT
The DNA here is from genome assembly GCF_027474105.1 of Poeciliopsis prolifica. Lineage (NCBI taxonomy): Eukaryota > Metazoa > Chordata > Actinopteri > Cyprinodontiformes > Poeciliidae > Poeciliopsis > Poeciliopsis prolifica. Next base: position 2,040,264 of record NW_026562436.1, on the reverse strand, counting down.
TTAGGTTTGTTCATTTTTGCAGACACCCCTGCATCCCCCCCTGCATCCTCTATTGTGCTTTTACAGAATGGTCACAGAGAGATGTGGTGAGCAGCCATGTTCACCACATCTGGCCACAAATGTCTGACCAATCACACAACACCTCTCATTGACGTAGACGCATGACAAAAATTGGCTGTAATGTGGAGCAGATGTTTCACTTCAACGTGTCCGCTTCCTGTATCTGGCCTTTGAATCCACAGGAGACATAAATACTTTTAAAGATCGTTCATCAGACTCCGTGGGGGGTGATGTATTTTCACTACATAGCTACACAAACTGTGAAATGGCTAAAAACTCTTGGATGGAAATTGTGACGTTGTTGACGGAGGAGGCCGTTCGCAGAAAGGCGTGGCGCTCTGTCTGACTGTTAAGCAAAAGCAAAACAGAGGATGCAGGAAGAGAGTGGGAACCCCGGCGGGCAGAGAGGTGATGTGCACCGACGTGGGACGGTTGTTCCCCAGGTGGTCTGCGCTGTGGTGTTGAACGCAAACGTCCAGAAACCACATGACCGCGCGCTGACTGTTCGGCTTCGATTGAAACAGGACAACCGAAGCATGGTCAGGGTCGTTTGTAAATGTCACATTTTCATATGAACATTTTCAACAATTAGAAAAAAACAAAACCAAATCAGTTCCCTGCGTTATTGAGGCAGTTACAGCAGAGGCTGTTCTGATTGATCCCTGTCTGGTTTCAGGGTCGTGTGGAGGTGGAAATCGGCAAAGAGGGCCTGAAGTTTGAGAACGGAGCCTTCACCTACTACGGCGTGTCTGCTCTGACGCTGCCCTCTTCAGGTGAGATGATAGACTGCACTCTGTTTTCACTGGAACACCTTCGAGGAACAGTAGCTCATATTTTGATGACTAAGTGTTCAATTTTAATTTATTAATAGGAGTTATGTGTGATGATAATGTCTGCAACAAAAAAGGTTTCGATAAGTTACCTGAAGTCATTTGATATCGTTCCTAAGAGGAAATCTACTTGAATACAAGCTGAAAGAATTTCTTCCTGTCCTTTTTGTGTCCTTGCTTTTGTCCATGTTTCTGTCTCTTCCTCTGATCTTCTGTCCATTCCTTGAGTCTCCTGTAGAAACCGTCAAGTTTAGTATTTTCTGAAGGCGTTAGACGGTGATTCTGGAACAGTAAGGAAGTTTATAAATTGGAATATTCTTAGGTTTATAATTTGTCACGCTGGTTGCCATGTGAATTAGCTGCTTCATCAAAATCTAAAGTCTTCCTTTGTTGCTTTATTCATGTCCTCAGTGATAGTTTTGTTGCCCAGTAATGTGTGTGAATGAGGCTTCAGCAGACGGCCTGATTCTGATGGAGTCACATCTAGAATCCTGTGGTTTGGTGAAGGATCTCTGTGCAGTTTCAGACTGTGTGTGTGTGTGTGTGTGTGTGTGTGTGTGTGTGTGTGTGTGTGTGTGTGTGTGTGTGTGTGTGTGTGTGTGTGTGTGTGTGTGTGTGTGTGTGTGTGTGTGTGCGCGTGTGTGCGCAGTTCACCAGTCTCCGGTGTTGACCCAGCGGCACTCTCCCAGGGATCCCTTCGAGTCAGCAGACGCCACCAGCCCGTCCAGCTACTGTCCCGACTACACAGTGCGAGCCCTCACTGACCTGCAGCTCATACGGGTGAGTGGGCATGTCCACTGGGACACCTGGGGGACACCTGTGAAGTTCAAAGTTTTCACAGCTGCTTTTCACTCTTTCACATTTCGATTGTTGACTTCAAACCAACATCTCTCCTTCGCTACATGAACATCTCTGAGGTAAGCATCGCGATCTAATGTCCGTGACATTGAGCGCGCGGCCGTCTCGTTGTGCTGCAGGTGACCCGTCTGCAGTACCTGAACGCCCTCGTGGCGTCGCGGACGGGCCAGAGTCCAGATCCTCCAGAGATCAAGATCCTGCCCAACAGTCAGACCAAGCTGCTCAACGACAGAAACGCCACACCAGGTAGCTTTGCTCAGAACGCCGTCTGACCTGCCGGGTCTGCTGCCTCGCCACACCTGCAAACACCCCCACCCCTCTTTCTGATGCCTTCGTAGTGTTTTCCTTTTTTGTTTTTTTCTTAGGAATGTGCTTTCCTGTTTTTATTCCTCAAGCTGAACTGAATTAATTTTCTCTTTCTCTTTCTTTTCCCTCCTTGCGTGCCTCCTCTTGTCTCTGGCCCGCTCAGAGTTTCCTGTAAACTTTTCGTTCTTTGATACCATTGAGAACTTCTGTTAGAGGGCTTTGTATGCATGAGGTAAATCCAACCTGAGCCCCAGTCACTGACTTACTCACAGACCCCAATCCTGTCCTGCTGCAGGCTGACACATTTACCTCCTCATAGCGTTCTGTTTGTACTCTAATCATGTCCGGACCTTTGTGGAGGCATGAAGGTAAACGTGTCTTTGCTTTTCTACTCCTTGTTCTTTGCTTTGTCTTTAAATAACTTCCCCACTTTCCTGTCCTGCTGCAGCAGCAGCTCTGCATTCTGTTCAACCTCCGTTTCCACAAAACAAAGAGACAGCAATGTGTGATTTAATTAGGCCGCGGACGGTGATGAACTGCGTCTCTCTGGCGTCCATATTGGAGGTTCAACGTGTTAAAAGGAAACACCTTAAGCTTGTTGAAGAAAAGCTCGTGCTTTCTGTCTTCATGAGGTAAATCCTCATCAAAGTGCATCAGATTCAGCTCCATGTAAATTCTGATCGTCATGTGAAGGAGGCGGCTGCTCCATCATGAGGCGTCTGCATTATAGGGAGACGAGGAGAAATACTTTTACATGAATATCATACTGGCTCTAAATGCTTGAATTATGATCTGAGCAGCAAGAAACTCCTCCAGTGCTTTGAAAACTTCAGCCTATTTAAAAATCATCAGGAATGAGACGAAGCCGATGACCTCCAATATGTCCGCCCGGGGGAAGCCGAGACGTCGCCTTAGAAACGGTAGAAACAAACAGAATAGATGGCTCCATCTTTGTCGTCCCTGGCCTGTATGTGTGAGTGCTGCCGTCCCTGTTCTGACCTCACGCCTCACCCCAGCTCTCCTTTGATTGGTCGGGTTCCACAGGTAGCAGCAGAGCCCAGGAGAGCTCCACAGAAGAGGAGGCTCATGGGTAACACAGGAAACATTTCTGGTTGGACCAGACTGGAGAGAGAGAGAGAGAGAGAGAATGATTTTTTATTTTTTATTTAACCAGACCCACTAACTCACACGCCGCCTTTTTTTCATGTGATCTCTAGTGATTATTTTATACATGTATGTACATATGTCTGTATAAATATAAATATAGAGTGGAGAGAGAAGATATGTTACCTTAATATGATTATTTACTTTTCTGCGTTGATTGGTCCTAAATGTGATCTGAGCGTTTCCTGCTGCGTACCGGAGACTGAACCCTTTGATTCCATAAAGTTCCAGAGAACGGCTCCAAGACGATTCCACGAACCTAAGCCAGGGAGTGCCATCACAATCAGACCGATAAAAAAGAGACGCGAGAGGCAAACGCTGCTTTTAAACGCATTCGAATGAGAGGAAACCAAGTCAGAATGTCTGAGGTGGAGCCTTTTGAAAATAGTTGTTTCTGTCATTGTAAAATGTGGAAAAGTATCAGAATTATGTTATTTTTGTTTTTTCTATTAGCATCCAAAGATTCGTCATTGTCTTTGTTCCTTTACTTCCACAGAGGGAACAACTAAACTCTGTTTTTTCAAAGCCATTTTGGGGGTTAATAAGGAATATTCTGAATATTCAGGTGGTTGTGAATTCTGTCTTCCTGCAAACTGGATTCAACCAGGTTCTGCTGCTAAACTGGGCAAAGTGTGCTAAACAGGAATTAGCTTAGCTTAGCTCGGCGATTTGTGAGTGATGCGGGTAGAAAATGCAAAGAGGAAATGGTAGAGAAAATAAATCAATGTATAATTAACAAATAAAATATATCTATAATATTCCAGAAGAGGATCAGAGCAACAGGGAAAAAAGAATTCTGACTTTTCTTCTCAGAAATTCTAAGAAAATAAAGTCTGAAGGCAGGATCAGACATTTTCTGCATTTAGTAATTCCCAGCTTAGCAGCAGAACCGCTTTGGTGGATGTGATCTCTTGGTGCCATTTTTATTTGATTTGATTTGATTTTTCTGACCTTGGCCACGCCCATCGTTCTTTGTGAACTTTGAATCCTCTGAACTGGACATCACATTAAATAATGTCATTTCAAAGTATTGTTTGAATGAATTAGAATTTTCCCTGAACATAGTTGTTTTTTAATTTCATGTGTTTTTGGTCAGTCGCAGCTCAGAGACACATTTCTATCACTGACTCCTTTTTAAAAAAATAATCAACTCCCAACTGGTTTCTGCTCATGTCTTGATGTCATGGTTCACTTCCATCCTGATTGTTCAAAGACTTCGTGTGTGTGTGTGTGTGTGTGTGTGTGCGTGTGTGTGTGTGTGTGTGCGTGCGTGCGTGCGTGTGTGTGTAAAATGTTCTTGGCTGTTTTTGGAAGTGCAGCTCATTTTAGAGAAACATATTTTATGTTATGGAGGCGGTGCCTTTTTCTTTTTCTTATGTCTTCCAGGTTTAGTTCATTGCACTAAACTGTTGCATTATCATTTCTTGTACATATCTGGGTGCCAAAGTTACATGTGTGTATGTATCCGTTCTGTCTCAGTGGAGATATTAGTAATGATTTTAATCCAGTGTTCTGCATTTTATGACATGTGAGGAGAATCCTGATTGTTTTTATTTTTTGGGCTGATTGTGAAGTTAAACAGATCATGCACGTGGTCCACATTTCAAGGTCTGATCAGAACTGTAAGGCCTAAATAACAACATGAGCTCTCCATTTGTGGAAAACTGTCTTCATTCAAAAATTAACATGTTTTTGGGCGGGGGGCCGGATGTTTTTCAGAATTAATTTAAATAAAAGTTAGTTTCGAATGTAATGTGTTGATTCCAAACGAAAACTAAACTAAATCAGGTTTTTGCAGCCTGCGGTTCTGGAGCGGTTCTGGAGCGGCTCCTCTGATCGATCGTCCACCGTCACTCTTTCAAAAAGAGTTGAATGTTCCTAAAAATGGATCCAACAACAACATTCTGCTGCATTTGTAAAAACAAACAAACAAAAAAAGCTCGTTTTCTTATGTTGAAAATGATGCTTTTTTTAAAACCATAATTATTTAGCCATATCAACATCCTAAACATTTAGCCAATTTTTATAAATGGGCTCTTTAAAAATTCTGTTTTTTTTTTTTGTTTTTTTTACAGTAGATATTAATAATAAAATGAGAATCAGTCTTGTTTTAAAATGTCATGTAAATCGTGTGGCTCTATGTTTCTACCTGCACTGAGACTGAAGGTTGCAGATCCATGAAGTGAACGTTTGACCCAACCATCAGAACAATCACACCTGACTGAAGAAACCACTCTGTATTATCACAACGCATTGAGAAATCAGTGCAGATCAAACGCTGGCCATAAATCATTCAGTTTCGTTATGTTGGAGGAAATGAGGTAAAAGTGAAACCTGGAAAGGTTTATGCTGAACAACTTATTTTGAAATAATTAAAAAAAAAAATTCTTTAAAAATCAACATTAAAAACTAAAAAATAACTTGAATCCTCGAAATATTCGGCAACTTGAGGGTCCAGCAGTCCGAACCGAACAGAGCACCAACCGAAAGGTGAACCAGAATCTTGAAGTTCTGGTGAAACATTTGTTTTTGTGTCCCGTTTGTCACGTCGTCCACATCCAGGTTCGTCCTTCAGTCGTCAACATTCCACCAAACTTTGAATGTTTATGTGCCAACAGCTTTTAATGGTTGTGTCAGTCATTGCTGCACATGCATAAACAATACATATCAGAAATAATTCCTAAATAAGGAGTTTAGTTATTTTAATGCATTAATGAAAAGGAGGATATTTTTGAAATGAGTGTTTTAAGCAGAAGGTTTGGATGTTTGCAAGTCTCTTATTATTTGAACGGCATAAAGAAAAGCAGTGGGAAATGTATTATTATATAATGTTAAGAGGGGGGAAAACATGTTTTCGTGTTTTGTTCATTTTGGGGATTAAAAACATAAGAGGCGGCAGATCGAAAGTATCCGTGTCACTTTGAATTCTGTCCTGCTCTGAATAGGGCAGGAGTGACGGGATTAAGACTGGATCTCATAAAACCAGTTTAACATCGAAATATTCAAATCACTTCTATCTGCTAATTCCACTGGCTGGGATCACATGGGCCAAAAGTTCAATTAGTTTGAAAGTTGTAGAAGTTTGAGAAAATATATGAAATCTACACAACCATGGCAACTGCTTCAAATGAGTTGGCAATTAAAAGGATAGTTCAAATCTCCCAACAGTCGTATTGGGGGGGATCCAAACCTCTGAGTGTGTGTGTGTGTGTGTGTGTGTTGATGTGTGTTTTAGGAACCTACATGTCCAGGATGTCGTCATTCGGTTCTCAGTCTCTGCGTTTAGATTCGACACAGAAGAGAAGCTCCAGTTCTCCGGCTCTTGTTTGTCTTAAAGATTTGTTCGATTTGGTTCTTTTTGAGAATTCTGTTGGATTTGGTTTTTGTTGAATCCTTTCAATACTTTCTTAGGAAATAAAAGCAATCGTATTCTGTAAGTGTCTGTGTTTTTCTTTCTTTCTTCTTCTTCTCTTTGCTCACACAGATGGAAAGTCGGCGCACATCAAAGTTTTTTTTTTTTTACATACTCTGAGTAACAATGTGAAGGTGTGCTTTGTTTGTGCACAAACTTTTCTTTTTTCACTTTTCACTTCATGTCTGCTGAATGAATCAAACTGGAAACCTTGTGGGTTTTTTTTGTACAGTTGAGGTTCCAGTGGTGCAAACATCTCTGTAGGACGATGATGATGATGATGATGATGATGATGAGACCTTAAATAGGTCACCTTGACATTCAGCCTGTGCAGTTAGAAGGGAATGTATTTGCTACAGTCACACACTAAGCTGAAGATCTGGATGGTCTCACAAACCGCGTCGTCTTCCTGCTGAGAAAGTTTAGAGAATCGAGTTTTTTACAGGCGTTCAATTAGAAAGTCAAATTTCCTTTAAGACATATTTGATATATACAGAGTTTTTAAAGTAAATATATTTACTTGATTATGCTATGAAATGGCTCCCTGTGGCTGGACGACATGGAACGCTGTCCTGTGTTAGTTTTTAACACATGACTGGTTGATGTGGATAGAAAATCATCATTTGCTTTTTTTTATTATTTTAAGATGAGGTTTTTCTCATCTTAAGTTCTGCTGACATGTTGAGGACAGAAACAGTTTTCTGTCTCTGCCCACAAAGCCTGTGTGTAAACAGGGGAGTTCAGATCTATGCAAGCCTTTTGTGGGATTTTCCCTTATTGCCACTGGTTCCCACAGCATGCTTGACTTGTTTCTGCAGAATAAAGGTTATAGTTCCTGCAGCAGGAAGGAACCTCAGTGAGGAACTTTCTGTCTGGGTTTTACCCAGGTTCTCTGGCGCACTGTGGAGACGTGCAACAGCAAACCTTTAGGAAAGTAAATGACGAATATTTATTTTATAGAATTTAAAGAATATTTACTTTTCTTTAAATTCTCTGCTGGAAATGATCCGTGCATATTAGACGGTGTTGCATTTCTTCTATAGACCAGTAGCAGAAACTTGTGTGCCACAAGTGTTACGTGAACCGCAGTTTGAGAACTACAGGTTTGTTACCAAGCAAGCGCAACATTTTGCCTGCGTTTAGAGATGCTTGTCTTGTTGTGCATGTTTTCATATCGGGGTAATCTTTACCACTTCCTGCCACAGGCAACCAGATCAGGTGAGTGTGTGTGTGTGTGTAGTCTTTTTTTAGCTATAGTCAGGTGAGTGTGTTATAGTACTTTCCACCAGGCTGTTTGCAAAGTAAAAAGCAACAACTTTAATGTGCAGCACTACTTTTTAGTGAAAATCCTTCTGTACCTCTGGCTCTATTCTTGGTCCGTTTCTCTTGTTCTCACTTGGTGGGACAAACAGAAAAACTTTCCCCTCGGAGTTCAGAGTTGTTAAATAAAGATGTGGATTTTTATGCCTCTGATTTCCCAGGAAGTTGTTTTCTTTCAGACTTCAACTCTCACACCCCCTGGAATGGGTTTGGATATTTTTATGAGCTCAAATCAAATAAAAAAAAAAAAAAGGGATTTGCCTCTCATTAGTTTCTTGTGGACCAATACGCTGCAAAATCACAAAATCTTAGCAAGTATTTTTGGTGTAGTTTTCAGTGGATGAGTCTTAGTAGATTGGAAAGAACACAAAACAAACTGAAAAAGAACTTTTAAGCAAGAAATAGTATATATCTATAAACTTTTTTTCCCATTCTGCTTTCCATATACGTCAGCAGCAGAATACTGGAAATTTAGCGATGCAGCATCAGAGGATGTGGCTTTGCAAGGTGGGGGATTTAATGTAGGTCATAAACCTTCATCACTCTGAAGAGGAACCACATCACAACATTCACTGTTCATTACCTGACTTCAGGTTGAGCTATGAATCATTTCCAATCGATCCTGCTTGAAGCTTTAGTCAGGAGCCTGAAAGAAAAGAACCAAAGTTCATTTGAGATCACTTCAGAGAAAACCATGTTTAATCTGTTAGAAACCATCACTTGGCTTATTTCCAGACTTCTTACTGTCAGATATATGCTGGACTGTGCAATACGAGAAGAAATAAATTGAATTACAAACATCAATAATCTCCGTCCAAAAAATGTTCACGGCGTTTTACACTTTTGTGAACCACCTGCCTGCAGCCGTAGTGAAGATGATCAGCTGCATGATGTTCCTGATTTCTGTTCATTTGCTTCTGCTGGATCCGTGCAGATTTTCTTTCTTCTAAATGGAAACACAGAAATAAACGTCACTTTATTTAACAAAAAGACAAAGGGAAGCAGAGCTTTGCTACTAATTGTCCACACTGAGAAAAAATTAATTTAAATCCATTTTAAATCAAAACAAAATTAATTTAATTTAAAAATTAAGTTAATTTAGTCTTTAAAAATTAAAAAAGTTTAATTTAAAAAAGTAGCAAAGGAGAGAGAAGATGCTCAGTTATGCTAGCTTGACTTTGACAATCTTCACATGTAGATGTGCTGTGGAATTCAGTGAGCCAAAAAACCCAAAAACAAACACAAAAAAAACTGTATAATGTAACTTTCACCACATAAAATGTTTTCAGTTAAAATTGATGAAACAAAATGAACTAAAATCTGGATTATTAGACTAGGAGGTTTTTTTCTTTCAGTATTCATAACACAAAAACAATTTGGCTCAGGATGGATAATGCCCACAATGAAACACGGTGGTGGCAGAACAATGCTAAGAGCTCAGCTCTCTTCAGATGGAATTTAAGGCTTTGTCAAGTTATGAACAGACAAAGCATTAAAATATAATCACCAACAGAAATACCTCATGAGGGGAAAATCAAAGTTTTGAAATGGCCTAGCCAAAGCCCAAGTCTGACAGGCAACAGAAAGAAGGGGTGCTCTCAGTCAACGACCTGGAGGTGTTTAGCAGATGAATATTACCAATGCATGCAGACGGGCTCCAAGCAAAGAAATCTGAATGTTGAAATTAAATCATGAGATTCTTCAACAAAAGCTGCCACATCTAATAACCAGCTTATTGGATCTTCTTCACTTTGGATGGATTTCCTCTAACTGGTGTCATTTGTTCAGGATTTATGACAAATTAAGGTTTGAAAATGATTATTCAGTTCTGATCTTAACATCACAACATGATGTTTTAACTTGATCTGACATTTATCAGATTTTTTTTTCTCACATTCAGTGACTTGTTTTTTCCACTGGACAAAGAGGCAGCAGTGGTTTCCATAGCCACGAGAGAGACAGGCAGAGAGAGAGACAGAGAGACAGAGAGAGAGAGAGACAGAGAGAGAGAGAGAGAGAGAACCACCAACTTTCTAAAAGGAAGTCAGCTGCATTTATAAATTCTCAGAAAGAGACAGTGAGCCTGAACATCACCATCATCTGCAGGACTAAACTGAGGCACAATGTCGGACTTTGATTTGTCGGATGCACTGGACTGGTGAGAGGAAGAACATTTTCTACACAACTTGTAACTACAGAACGGAAGGATGTGATGAAAATTAATATGGAAATTTAATGTTGTGTTTGGAGATTTTATTTTATTCAGGGGTCTTGCTGCAGGATATCCATTGATTCACTTTTTCTTTAGCATTTTGCTATTTTGATCAGTTGGTTACACACCTGTGGTCTTGACCTTTAGGGTCCACTGGGACCCTGTGAGCTTTTTTAGGCAGGTTGCATTGGCCCTGTGTTTGTATCTGTGTGTTAGGAGCCGTGTGTATGTGTGTGTGTGTGTGTGTCTGTTTGTGTGTTTGTGTGTGTGTGTGTGTGTGTGTTTGCGTGTGTGTGTGTGTGTGTGTGTTTGTGTGTGTGGTTTTGAGAGCTAGGGCTCTCACGTGGCGACCTCCCACTTTCCCCGCTGACGGCCCGTGACATGTGCGCCGAGTCGGCGCGTGCAGGTCACGCTTCAGGGCGACGGGTCACAGTCTCGCCGGTTTTGTGATTATCTGGAGGAAACAGGAACATTCATTTCAAACCGGAGAGTTTGTTGGTTTTTGCAGTTCTCTGAAACAAAATCAACATAATGGTGTTACAGATTTCCAAAAGTTTTTATTTGATTTGGTTTGATTGATTGATTTATTTTTTATTATCATATTATTGAAAAACGTTTTCTCATTTACGGCTTTTGATAATATAGCAATATAATATAGCAAGACCGACCTGAGGTAGAAAAATAAAACAAACTAACATTTGTTTTATTTTCCCATCAGCCCACCTGACAGCAGGCGTCCCCCCAGCGACACAGAGGTAAGTTTATCATTAGGATAACCATCATGCATTGCAGCGACGTTCCTGCTGGAGAGGATTTGCATATTGAAAACAGCCTCAGCTTACTTTCTTCATGAAGCTGCATGAAGCTGCTTGAAGGTTCATTGGTCTTTCACATACACGGCCTGAGCGTATCTTCAATAAATGATTAATTAATCACTTATTTTCGCCATTTTACTTCCTCTATTACATACCAAAGACATTTAGTGGCGTGCCTTTCAGGAAAGATGAAGCATTATTCAGTCAGCTGCCAAGTTTTATGAAAAACATAGAACACCGAACACACATTCAAATTCAGTAAAACCCTCAAATTGGCACCAGGTGTACTTTCTGTTGTTCTTGCTCTCTCCAGCAGGATGTGGAGCATGAAGTGAAGCTCAGCGATGACCTGGACCTGATGGTCACTCGCAACAGGACGACCATGAAGAGAGTGGCCAACCTGGTGCTGGCCGTCAACAAGCTGAGCAGGCCCCTGTCTCTGTGCGGCAGAGAGCTCAGCGACGTGGAGCTCTGCGGCGCCATCCTGGAGTGCGTGGTGGAAGGTTGGTAGTGAAATATTTTAGGGGAATAAAAACAAACTTCCTGGTGATTTCGACAAAAACAATTGGCCTGTGTGTGGAAGGAAAAACACTAATCCTGAGTTTGCTTGCGTCCTTTTCCAATATCTAAGGTTTAGTATCGGACGAACACAATCTGATACAGAAAAATGCTGAACAGACTTACAACGTTTTTTGTTTTTATTTTGAAACATAGAAATGGGCAGAAATGAAAATGTATTTGACCACAATCTTGGTCAAACATGTAAACACAACAAATGTTAGCCTGTTCAGTCTCAGTTTCATCAGGAGAAGAAGAAACTGAAACTGAACAAATCAGTGGGTTGACTATTTTTGTCAAACATGTAAAAATAAACAGCAACAAACTTTCTTCCAAATGATTCAGAAGGTGCAACTATGAACTCTAAATATAATGTCAAATAATATTTGACATTATATTTAGAATTAGACTGACTAGATCTGCCCTTATGAATCAGACACATTGTCACAAATATTCTGTTGTTTTTTTTTTCAATGTCTGGACTGGTCAAGACATTAATATTGGATCGGTATATCTCTAATATTTAACACTGCATTTATCTAAAATGTTACGGTCAATAGGACCGTTGTGGAAAAAAAAACTGATCTGTGTCAACATTTAAAAATCTGTCCAAATGGTTCTTTTTTTTTTTTGGTAGTGTTTTTGAAAGGCACCAACATCTTGTCGTCTTTCTCTCCACAGAAACGATATTCAAGGAAGAATGGAATTCCTTCCCCAGACAACTGAAGCCTCTCTTCCGGCGGTGCAGCAGCAGTGTGTGTGAGGTCACGGTGTGCGACGAGTTCCACAAAGATTTAATCTTGACAACTCAAGAGATGAGACTGCAGGCCATCACCCTGAGAGCCGGAAACGAGGATCGCGAAGGTAACAGAGGAATGCAGGCAGTAGCGTTTTGGTTTTTACAAACTGATAAACACAGTAAAAAAAAAGTTAAAAAATACAATAAATGTGCTGCATTTACTTCTAGTACTTTGATTGTTACATATTTCCATAAGTTGCTGTTTTCCACCAAAATTCTACACCCATTGTCCCAAAAAAGTCAGAAATCATGAACCAAAAAAGTTCCAACATGAAAATATCTTTTTGATTCTATGTAATATAACCTTCAGCTTGTTTTCCGCACTCAGTGAACTTTGTGATGTGCTACTACAATCCGCCTCCCAGCATACCTTGTTTGACGGTTCTGCTGTCTGTCTCCAAGAACCTGCACATTTCTTGCTCCATGGAAGAAGGGAAAGTTTCGCTGAAATTGGAGGTAAACATATTTTTATCCCTGAAAGGATTTTTGCAATCTCTTACTGTACAGTTATAGCTTTGATTTTACTATATTTAAATTTGCACTTTATTAAACATGTTTTTAGATACTGGTTCACTTTTATGCAATTATTTTTGGCTAAAAGTAACATTTTAGGGTAAATAGAATCAACGTTCAACATGTGGACAGTGGCGATCATAAAAGGGGGACAAGGCGGGGCCAAAACTCCAGCTTAAAATATAATGATTATTGATTTGTCTTTTGAAAGATTCCTATCTTGTTTTGTATCAGGAAAGAAAAATTATCAGTTTAGTAAAAATAATTTAATATCTAAAGCAGGCGATGCGTGAAGAATTTTGGACTTAGCTGCGCACACACTGACCAGTCTGAGCATTCCTGTTCCTCAACTTGACCTTTGTTCTTGATGTTGACTCATCAGCCTGGGGGGAAATAATTACAGGGGTGAACAATATCAATTTGTACAATGACTGTATGTACTGTATGCCCTCTGTGTCTGTTAGCAATACAGCCAGGAGTCTCTGAAGGAGATCAGCCAGGCTGACGGCTTGGACCGCTTTCTCTTCTACAAGAACCCCCCACCCGGTGGCTCCATGTACAGATTTGAGTCGGTGAAGTTCCGCGGCTGGTTCATCAGCACTTCCTCTGTGGAGGTCGACAACTCAGTGGAGATGTGCCAGGAGACCGCCCACAGGGTCACCTGCTTCAGAGTCATGGAGCAGGGGAAGAAATAGACATTTAAGCTGTTTGCATTTCTTTGCTTCACCAGTGGATGGAGAAACGTATTTATTTCCTCAGGTTGCGGTAAAGCACCGTTCTGAGTTTTAAGGTATAAAACAAAAATATCTGTTTTTCAAGCAACAAAAACTGACTTGCTTTGCTACTTTGCTTAGTGGGAAGTAATGTAAGAGGATATTCCTAAAAATAATTGATGTAATGCTTTTTTTTTTTTAGCATATGATCTAACGTTATGAATGTGTTTCGTTATCTACTTATTGTATGACTATGTTTATGTATTTTGTTAAATTTGTCAAGTTTTTTTGGGAAATGTGTGAAATGTGTGTACGTACATAACAATAATTATCTAAGTACAATTCTGAATATTAATTTTATGCTATCGTTTCAGATAAATTACATAGAGAAGCTTTATTTATATATATAAATATAGGTTGGACTTTTTTCTTTTCAAATATTTGCATTTCAAATCTTTCTTCTGTCCTATTTCAAGTTTTGTTAAACCAATATTTCCATACTCATATTCAATAAATCAGAATGTGCTTTCTGACTAGGCTCATTTGTCAAACTTTTAGCAAAAATGACATATGCCATTTTAGGACAGTGACAGCATAAACTGTCACAATAAGTAGAAACAAAGCCAGGAAAACAACAGTCTGAGTGTAATTGATCTATGTGATCTATGTGTTTCACGGAGCGGTAATGATATCCTAATTTATTGAGTGGGTCTGCATCAGAGAGCACGATGGGCTCGAATTGGAGAAAACAGGATATCTTTGATGTTGCAGTGACCCCTGGTGGTGACACGTTATCCTGGGACACAGGGGTCAAACTGCCCTGAGACAGAGGCACCACACCAGTAGAGTCAGGTGTGGTGCCTCTGCTGCACCACCTGATAGAATAATTAGATCATTAAGACTCTGTCCTAGAATCAGTTTTACATTTATTGAACGGTTGGATATTCACAACAAGAAGGCGGCGTTTTGTTGCTGGCGCCATGGATTCTCCGCTACAAACACAACTAAGAGCAGAGGATTTTGATTCATTGTTGTCTTGATCAATTGCAATTAATGATGTTAAATAGAACAACAAAACTGATAATATTATCATAAATGTTATTTTGGATTTTTTTTTCTCATCGATATCAGTAAATTCAAAAACAATTGAATGCAGTTGCTGATATAAATCACAGTTTAGCTTGTTGACGGCCAGTTTAGGTAAATTGTCCTGTTTGGAACTTTTGAACAATATTTGTGTTTGTGGTGATATGAATGCTGCACCAGGCGACCACAGCTGAACAGCTATATGAAGACGAAGGAATGAAAAGTTCCTACCGTCTCTTTTATCATTGTTATGATAGTGACACAAAATGCTGCAACACAATTCTTAAGACCTTATCACCCACCATCAAGCGCCGTTGAGTGACCTGGTGACCTCGCTTCAGGATTACTTTCATGAAAGTAGATCAACAATGATTGAATGATCCCTGAATTGTATTTTTCCTAATGATTGTGGTTCCATCAATGCACTTTGTTGATTCCTTCCTCTGCTTCCTCCACAATGCGTTTAACCTAAAGCCCTCTCTCCAAATAAAGAGTGTGCCTTCCTGTCATCCTACTCGTCTCTTCGAGTTGCAATTTTATTCTGCCGGAAAAAAAATAAACCCAAAACGATTTAGTGACTCTGAAGCTTTTGCTGCATCCATCGCCCGTGGAAACGCGCTCGACAGCCAGTAATCTCGATTTCAGCGTTCTGCAAATTAAACGTCAACCTGTCCACATGCTGTACAATGGTGGACTTAAAGGGCCCCGGCCAATCAGAGGCGGCCTGGAGGACGCTAGGGGTCTCCTTATTGGCGGAGCCTTGGTGGGTCTGCATGGGGACACCTCAGGCTGCTTCTGAGAGAAACACTGCCGCTCCACATTCACATGGACGGCATGAAGCAGAATCTACAGAGATTTGCATTTCCTGTTAGAAATGCAAAAGAGCGGGGGAAAAAGAAACTCCATCAGATTGTGGAATCCTACATGTCAAATGTTTAATTCTGAAAGCCTTGTGTTTCACTTTGACTTCCTCAGGAAACAATTGTTAACTTTGCCTCATCTCACTGAAACACACACACAGATTCTCCTTCCTAATGATTGCACAAAGCCATTTTTTTCCATCAAGCGACTGTAAAGACACAAAAAGCACAGAAAAAAAATTATTAAACCTTAGAACTGATTGTCCATTTCAGCAAGTAAGGTTGTATGGAAGTTCGGGATAAGAGATCAAATCCCATCTCTGAATCTGACCACACATGATGTGGAGTCAGAAGAGGGAGACCAGCAGTGAACCTGCTGTCCAGGGTTACCACTCTGTGTGTGTGTGTGTGTGTGTGTGTGTGTGTGTGTGTGTGTGTGTGTGCGTACGTGTGTGTGCGTGCGTGCGCGTGCGTGTGTGTGTGTGTGCGCGTGCGTACGTGCGCGTGCGTGCGTGTGTGTGTGTGCGCGCGTGCGCGTGTGTGTGTGTGTGCGTGCGTGCGCGTGCGTGTGTGTGTGTGTGCGCGTGCGTACGTGCGCGTGCGTGCGTGTGTGTGTGGGTGTGTGTGTGTGTGTGTGTGTGTGTGTGTGTGTGTGTGTGTGTGGGTGTGTGTGTGTGTGTGGGTGTGTGTGTGTGCGTGTGGGTGTGTGTGTGTGTGTGGTGTGTGTGTGTGTGCGTGTGTGGGTGTGTGTGGGGGTGTGTGTGTGTGTGTGTGTGGGTGTGTGTGTGTGTGCGTGTGTGGGTGTGTGTGGGGTGTGTGTGGGTGTGTGTGTGTGTCCCTCTGCCATGAACATTCCCAGCACATGGCAACAGGAGCTAAATATAGCCCTGGTAGCGTGGCTTCACAGCAGGATCATGCTTCCTCTCGCTATAACGGAGGATCTCTCTCTGCCGCTGTCTCCCTGCTGCCTGCAAACATGGTGCTCCTCCCTCTGCTCCCTCATCCACTTTACTCCATCTTTGAAGTTACTCCCATCCTGTCACCTTGGGTGTGTACGAAGTGTGACCCTATGCATCGTAGCTACAACTCAGCTATTGTTTTCCAATGAGTTTCATTCATTTAAGCTACCGTTAGCTTTTGAGCTAATTTGGATTTAAAAGCCAAAACTAACATGCTGACTGACTTAAAGGGCCAAAATCAACGTTTTTGAGCTTTACATGATGTTATAATGTTATTCCCTCATCAAAACATAACTGGAGTGTTGCCATGATTCTTTCATACATGTGTGAGAAATGATTTCCATAGCAACCATTCAACTGTGTAAAACGCCTGGGTGGACCTAGCACCGCCCTCCAGACCAAGCTCCTCCTCAGAGCTGCAGTTTCCAAGCTGCAGCCTCACAGAGCTGCCCTCCAATCAGCTCCTTCAGACTAACCAGCAGCAATTAGCCACACCTGGTGGAGCGGTGCAGCTATAGTATACCAGCTACTTCTCAGTGTGACGCTGATAAACTCGTCAGAACCACTGATCGATAAAATGTCAGACATTTATCACAGGAAGTGGCATTAAAAATAAAAAAACAGACAATTATGAAGGTGAGCACTGAACTTGGTTTCACCTAAGAAACTCTTTACTAATCTGTTGATGTGCAGCAGAGGATTAACAAGATGATCTTAGAATATGATAAATAATATATACTTGTGGAGTGACCATGATCATGATCATGTGTTACACAGGCTTTAGAGCAGCTCATGACAGCGAGGGGAGTAAGTTCCTTTGGCCAGATTCCAGAAACTCAAGCTTTAATTAAACACTCGAATGCTTCCAGCAGATTTGCAGAGACGCAAAAAGAACCCAAGCGCAGAACTGTAAAATCGGAGCGGTTAAATGTGACTGACTCTTGCGTGATGGCGCTGAACTGCTGGGAGCGTGTGGAATAATCCTGGCTTCATTTGGCACAGCGCCTGGCGAGGTGTTACGTTGCTCACGGCCTGCATAAGTTCCGCTGTTGACGTGTGCGAGCCTGCACTCACAGCACCGAGGGGGCAGCGGGGAACATAAACGCAGCAACAGGGGGTCCAGAACTCCCAGTTTGGAAATTAAACGAGCCGGAGAAAGAAAATGAAAACGGCATCCGTTGAGATGCTGTAGTGACTTCAGTAGAAAAACTTCTACTGTTACTCCAGTGGCATCTCTGGATATTGGATGAATGTTTTCTAAGGTGTTATGAGTAGAAGCTGAAATGCCCTTGAGTACATGAAAAATAGCTTTTATTTTTATTTTGTACAGTAGAAATTCACCAGCATCAGTAAAGTCTTGGAAGAACGGAGATGGAAGAGAACATTTATTCCTAGGGATGCACAATATTATCGGCACAGTATTGTTATCGGCCTGTAAAATTTAACATCGGACATTAGCTATTCCGTCAAAATAACTCTGTAAAAGGTAAAAGTTGCTGTTTTCATATGACAAACCAGTGACAACGATGCCTGCAGCACCGCACAACGTCATGACGTCACCAAGCAGGACCAAGTGAAAGTGTCAGCAGCGTGGATGTTTTGTTAAAGTGTTGGAAACGGTTAGCAGAACCGCTGTTTGCAATGACTGCACAGCATCTGTAATGCAAGGAGGAGCGGCGACCAAGTCCTTCAACACTTTGAACCTAATCAACCATCTCAAGAACCACCATTACCATAAATTCATGGTGGCCAAAAGGGAAAGCGAGAGGGCGGTTAACCATGGAGGAAAAAATAAATCATCACAAGCAGTGCATTCTACAAGCTTGAGAGAAATATTGATATTCTTTTATCAGTTATCAGCCAAATGAGTTTTAGCATATCGACATATCAGATATCAACCAAAAATCAAATATTGTTCATCAATATTCATTACCAACGTCGCCACTATCATCCAAAGCCTGCTTTACAATGTCTAAAGTTGTCTTGTGTGAAAAGTCAAAACTCCCAATTACAAGTCAAGTACAATGAAATACAACTGTACAATACAAACAGTGTCAATTATACAGCAATTAGACGTAACTAAATATCAGTTAGTTTGAATTCTGCCAGCGACAGTGAAACTGGTCTTAACAGCAGCTTCATTCAGACTCTGATTCCAGTGAATGTGTTTGATAACGAAGTCTCAGAAAACGATCCTGCATCTGGGAAATGCTTTAGCCGTGAAATCATCTGGGATTGTCTCTGTTTCATTTTAGACGAATTACCAAAGACCAGGAGTAAAAACATGGCTGCTGTACAACTTTCTCTGGAAATATCCCAAAGCCCAAGTGGTCTTAAAAAAAAAAGCACTCAGCATGCCTGTGCAGGTCAGAGTGAGTCACTGTACGGCTCTGTAATTCACCTTAAAACTCAAACAGATCGATTCCATCCATACAGTGCAGCGAAAGCCGGAGTATTTTTAAATCCTGTGGATGTGTAATCTTAGTCACAGCAGCAAACAGAGCTGGATGTTCCAAGTTGTGTTTCTGCTATGTTTTTCTATTTACATTCTTCATTACATTTTTGAACAACTCTGGAAAAATGGAGAGAACCTCATTGTAAACCTAGTGGTTATTCCACCAAATATTGATTTCTGAACTCATCCTGAGTTAAAACATTAGTTTTGTTGTTTCTGAATGTGACTGGGCAGTCTGACATTTTAAAGATTGGGAGTCGGCGATCGGCCAGAAAACTGTAATTGGTGCTCTCATTAAAGTTCATGTTGAAATTCTATAAGGAAGTCAGATGTGTATTATTACACAACCCAAGGCTTTGAGAAGTTTAACTGAGCTTCTTTAAGGCACAGCCACACAAGAATGTTTTTTTTTTTTTTTTTGCAACAGGAAACTTTTAAACCATTTGTACTTCTCCATGCCCCCACTAGCTAACCCTCTATAGTTTTTGAAACGGGAGGTCCGTGTGTTTGAAACTGACATCCCATTAAAAATGAAAGAAAGACAAAAAATCCCATGTTGCTTTAGAAATGCAGTTTGAAATGCACACTGTTTTATCTGATTCCTGCATCTCTGCATGTTTTTAGTCAGCCAGCCCCTACCTGGTGTCACTTTCAAAAGTCTTGGAATTGATATGAACTATAACACAGCAGGGCATGCTGTGGTGACGTAGGAGATAGCGTGACCCGCATTTGGAGGCTTTGAGTCCTCGATGCAACCTTTGCAGGTTTGATTCCCAGACCTGACAACACTTGCCACATGTCTGGCCCCCTTTCCTGTCAGCCTACCCTCATTTAAGGGACACTAGAGCCCACCAAAACCCCCTGGTGGGAAAAAAAAAAAAATCAAAGCTATAGCACAGTACTGGTACTGTGCTATAGCACCCTAACACTAACCCTATCCATTTTCTAACACCCTTGTCCCTAGTGGGGTGGGGAGGTGCTGGTACCTCTAAAGCTAACGTTCTGGGTGAAAGGCAGGGTCACCCTGAACAGGTCGCCAGTCAGTCGCAGGGCAACACAGAGACAGACAGGACGAGCAACCCTACTCACACACTCACACCTAGGGAGAATTTAGAGAGACCAATTTACCTGCCAGTCATGTTTTTGGACTGTGGGAGGAAGCCAGAGAACCTGGAGAGAACCCAGCATGCACAGGGAGAACATGCAAACTCCATGCAGAAAGACCCCGGGCCGGGAATCGAACCCAGAACCTTCTTGCTGCAAGGAAACAGTGCTACCAAATGACGAAGTACGTGTAATTTATCTGATTGAAGAAATCCATCATATTTTTGATAAAGTTTCAAAAGTTTTTTATTTTATTTTTTCCGTTCTTTATATTTGTAATGCAAGTCAATTCAGGTACATGTCAATAATTAATCTAGTAGGGGGCGCTGTGTGGTGCAGCAGTAGAGCGGGTGGCTATGGCCTCCGATGCGGTCTGGGGTTCAATTCCTGACCTTGAGAGACTTGCTGCATGTCTCTCTCCCTTCTTTCTCTCTCTGTGACCATTTCCTGTCAATGAAGCCAATAAAACCTCTGGTGCCAAAATAAATAAAAACAAAATGAAGTCTTCCTGCAGAACAAAATTTAGATGTTGGCAGACTATGACACTGATTCTTTATTCAACACATTATAATACGCATTCTGAGACTCATTTATCAGATCAAAAGTATTTTTTGACCAGAGCTGTCCAAAGTGTGGTTCAGGGGCCATTTGTTGCGTTTGAAATTATTTTGTTCGGCCCCATATGACCACAAGTCAAGAATGGTAAAAGTTTGGCCAACAAAGTAGAAAACAATTGATGTCCCCTAAAATTTGGAAATGATCTTTTATCAGCTATTAAACATAGATTTTATTAAGACACATTTCTATTGAAAATTATTTTTGTTTGTTTTTTGTCTGACATAATATTCTAATCCCATGAATGTTGTGTTTTAATTAGCTGGAAGCAAAAAATAAATTAAAACATTTTTAAAAAATTAAAGAAAAAATTAAAGAAATACGATCTTGAAAACATCAGCCATCAGTTGATGGCTTTTTAAATAAACTTTCCAGTGTCATTCAAAAAGCTCTTGAACAACTCTGGATGAAAAACGTGGCTAAAATGCAAGACTCTGGTTTTGTGGCTTTGAGCTCTAAAGGTTTGTCTTCCACACCAGTCTGTGTTTGTGAACCTTCGTGTGGTGAAGCCATGGCTGGGATGGATCAGCTGACCTGCTTGTGAAGCTGAAACACAATGTTTCCTGGAACTGCCTCTCTCTACCTGTCTGCACAGAGCTGAGTGTGTTTCAGCTGGAGCAGAGCTCAGCACAATCAGACTCTTGTACGACTCTGTTCCCCCTCCTCTCCCCTCCCGCCCAGCCCTCCAGGCGGTGTGGATTCTTATGGCACAGCTGACTCTAGGAATCAGGAATGTTAAGTCAGTGGAGGCTCTCTCACATTTAAACTCCCAGCATGCCCTGTCAGCACACGTACACATGGGTTTCTGGCAGCTGCCAAAACTCACCCAGCAGAACAACCGGCAAACCGGCTCTGACAACAGGATCACCAGGAGAGGAGGGAGTCGAATTACCCCTAACTACCCCCCCACTGACCCTCCAACTCACACCCCCTGTTTCCCCCTCACATGTTGAGCTGTCCACTTTTTCGGCTGTGTGCACAGAGAGATGAGGCACTGGAGAGTCATGGACGGCAGAACAAGCTCTTGTTGTGCAGAGCTTCAACAGTCCTGATTAACTCTGGTGGCAGCAGAGTTCATGTTCTCCTCGCAGGTCACAAGTTCTACGTTAAAGGAACCTGGAATTGGTCACAAGTACCAACTGGATCCAAATTTAAAATGCAAACTTTGTTCTTAAAAAAACAAACAAAACAAAAAAACTTTAAAAAAAAACCTTTAAAAAACAAAAAGGGATTGCATCAGTCTATACCAGAGCTGTCCAAAGTGTGGTTCAGGGGCCATTTGTTGCGTATGAAATTATTTTGTCCGGCCCCAAATGACCACAAGTTAAGAATGGTAAACGTTTGGCCAACAAAATAGAAAACTATTGACGACCCCTAAAATTTGGAAATTGTCTGTTTTTCCTCTAATACAGCAACAGCCTGCAGGACTTTTTATGATTTGGATCCTTAATGATATACAGATTTCCATAAATATTTATATTTTATTGTTGAGCAGATTAAGCAAAAAGAAAAAGTTTCAATCAAAAATAATCACAATAAACTTTTTTTTTGGTTCATTTTTATTTGTATAATTTATGGCCCACTAGCAGCTTAAATTTTCCAGATTTGGCCCTTGGGGCAAAAAAAAAGTGTGCAAAGACTGCAGCGCAAGTTCTGCTTTTATCTCCTCGTTCTGCAGCCTGTCTAACAGGCGTTGGTCTGCTTGGTCAGTTTGTGTTTTGTGCAACACAGAAGACTTTCGTCAGTTTTGTGTGTTGTGGTTATGTAAGCGTGCAGCTGTGTGAATATGAGGGGAAACTGAAGAACGACAGAATCATTTTATCCAGATCAGTTTGGACGCCCCGGACTCAGTTCAGACCAGGATTGTCCAAACTGTTGACTGTTTCTCTGTTTGCGTCATCTCATTTTTCAATAATTACACGTAAGGCTTTGGCCTTGCTCATGTAAAACACCTCTGCTGCGTTCGTGTCCAGGAACTTAAGGAAAAGCTTGAAGACTCATCATTTACTACACTGTACTCTCCATCGATGTTATTGCTGTTATTATAATATATGCAGCTGTTTGTTGTGGTTTCTTGTTTTTCTCTTTCTGCAGGTTTAGAGGCAGACTTCTAACTTCTCTCTGCTTCTCTCTCTCTCCTTTCCTCTCTGCAAACCTTTTCTCCCTTTCGCTTCTTTTTTTTTTCATGGCGAAAGTCGTAATGCTCCACTTGTGAAAGTAAACCTGTTGGTCTTCAACACTCAAATGGGTGACCCTGATCCTCGATTGGGCTCGCGTGACGGGGTTATGAAGCGGCCATCCAGTTTCATTTTATGTGTGTTACAGGCACAATCATAAGCTGCATCCTGAATTCTCTTATTCATATTCCACAAATTTCCACAGTGCGAAAAACGTTAGCAGTTGTTTGAGACGGCGAGCACGACACAGGAAACCTGGATGTTCTCGAATATTTTAAAGTCGCAGGAGAAAAAAAAAAAGTTCAGCATTCCAGCAAATAGTCGGGTTGTTTCACAAAGTTTTCACCCTGTGAGGAGATTGGAATAGCTGCAGCAAAAAAGTGACAAAATTGTTTACAGAAAAACTGTTCATGAAAATTTGAAGCAGGTAATTCAAAAAAAAACAAAAAACCTTTCGTGAAGAGATCCAACTGAATCAAATACTAATATCTACTTATTTAAGCTACAAATCATAAATTCTCCACAATGTAGGAGCAGAAAAATGTATCTGTTTTCATTGACTGGGCAAAAAACATCTGAAAAAATATCCTAAAAATCCTGTATTTATTCGGGTCGTGTTGTTCTGATATTAAATGTTATTTGATGAACGTAAAACTTTAAGTTTGACATATAAAAATCTATTACAGTAAAAAGTATTTCCCAATATATTTTGGCGCTCTGATAAGCAAAATATCCTGGAAAACAAACGGTTTATATTTTCACTGTAATCTATGCATTTAATGATGAATGCAATCAGTATATTTTACAAGCAGTAAACATAATTAGATCTAGATGTGGGCGGATTGATTCAAAATATCGATACCACGTCTGTATCAGGTATCGGATTGGCGTTAAGGTAAGCCTTCCATTTCACATTCCTTCTTGAAATTGCTTTTTTGTGTTGTTGTTTCTCAACTCTACTTAGAAAGATGTTTTTTCTCTAAATTTTTTTTTTCATTTGAATGAATTAGGGGGGAAATGCACGCAGGTTTTGACCTTTCTATTGTTTCTGTTAAAAGCATTTTGTATATGTTTATCAACTTTGTACAAATTATGTCCAAGGCTTCAACAGAATAAAGCAAAGAAAAAAAAATACAGAAAAATAGTTAAAAGTCAGAAGTTTGATGATACAAGTATTAGTATCAGTATCGACATCAACTCTGTGTTTACTTGATATGAGATTGATACCAAAATATGTGGAACTGCACATTAATCCATTTTGGAAAAAGTGAAATAAAATAACACAGGACTTTAATAACATAAAAATCACAACACTGAACGGTAAATTTAAACTCGTTTTAATCAAGGAAATCTTTATACTTTCACTCTGGGGAAAAAAAACTCTGGAATTTTAAAATCACATCTTTGCTTTATGAAAATTAACTTTTTATTATTTTTTTCTTTAGTCATGAAATTTCTTTAGATAATACATTTTCTTTTATACGTATTTGAAAATATCTTTTGCTGGCTTTGCTTTAGAATATATGTAAGCACAAAATTATTATTATTTTTTTATGTCAATATACTTCTCATTTGGGGAAAAAACAAAATCCATCAATGCATATCAGTCCAAACATCGGATACAGCAGCTGTACCAGACATCCATCATCGTTCCGGCCCCCTGGACCACCACAAAGAGCCTGGTGGTGGGGGGGAGAAGGGGGAAGAAAAACTCCTCGCCGTTTCTGATGTAGCGCTAGAAAGTTGGACCCTAGTGACCGTGTTGTTGTTGTGTGTTGTCCATCGTGAGGCCCGCTCCCCGCGTGTTTAAAGCAGCGACCACCAGGGATGCTCTGGTGCTCGCCCCACTGAAAACACTGTGAATTTTGCTTCGCTAAAACAATTATATGTATAACATAAAACCCAGCTGATCTGCACTGCAACTGACTGCTGGAGTCAAAGCTTTAATTTATTCCATGAACCCCCCACCCCATCCCACCCACCCTCAGACCCCCCTGTGGTGTGCGGATAATCCTCCCCCTGACATTTTGGGTAATCTTTTCAACGAAGAGCCTCCAGATCTCAAACTGTACGTCCCTCTGTGGTTCTCTCTGGACCAGAACAGGATGAATGCTCACCTTCTCCGTTCTCCATAAACTCAAGCACAGAGGGGGGGAGAAAAAAATCATCCTAAGCAGGTCCTCACGCTTTAAATAAGAACTATATGTTCCAAACTGGATGGTGGTCATTGGTTTCAGTCCTAGTTATTAAAAACCAATCAGCTGGTTTTAGTAGCACCTCTCTCTCTCTCCCATTTTTTTCCTTTAAACATAAAAGCATAATTCTTCCTTTTTTTCTTTAAAACCAAAGAGACATGTCTCATTTGCACATTTATATTTTCCACTTTCAGAGAATCACACAACCACTCCAACCCTTAACCCTACTAACTTTTTTTTTTTAGATAATACACCAATAAGTCCCTGCACATGTACTTTTTACGCCACAATACTTTTTAGTAGGCTATTACAGCACGATTTGTCATGCACTTTTATCTGTCGCTTCTGCTTTTTTTTTCTTCTTCTTTAATGAAAAATACCCCCTAATGTCGCACATCTGTCGTGTGGCTTGGACTAACAGCTGCTGTAATTCTCCTGCTCAGTCGTCATCCACGTCGTCCCCCTCGGACTCCTCTCTCCTCTCGTACATCTTGTCCCTCTGCCGCTCCTGGATCTCCTTCATCTCCTCGGCGTACCTGCAGAAGGCTCCTCCGAACTTGCCCCAGGCTTTGAACGGGATGGTGATAGAGTTCCTGTAGCTGGGCTTCACCTCGCTCACTCGCAGGAACACTCCGTATTTGTTGGAGCCGACGTCGAAAAAGAACCGCTTAGAGTCCACCATGATGGAGGTGCCCTCCGGGAGCTCGCTGTAGCCCCCCGCGGCCGAGCCCCCCGTCAGCTCCTCGTCGTCTCCCCCGTAATCATCTATGAGCTTAGCCAGGGCGTCTCTGAACTCTATTAGCCCTTGCGCCGGAAGGGCAATGGTCTGGCCGGCCAGCATGCCACCCACGGGCCCCCCGACCCCAAAGCCAGGTCCGCGGTTTACGGTCTGCCGGATCCGCAGGAACCGACCCCGCTGGTTCTCCTTCAAGTCCAGGTAGTACTTGCGGTTTTCCCGGACAAGGAACTCGCTCTTGAGAGCTCGCCTCGGCCCACCATCTTCACCCGCGGTGGCCTGGGCTATTTGCTCCGGAGTGCTAGGCCCCAGCTGGGCGTAGTGCTCGATGAAATCCCCGAGGTAGTCACGGAACTCCGCCGCAACTGACAGCGAGAGGGTCAAGCGACTTTTGGAGCCTCCGGCCCCTACCTCGGCAATTTTAATGAACCTGCCTTTACTGTTCTGTTTGACATCCAAATAGAAGCGCTTGTTCTGAATGTCGAGGCGCTTAGACGCCAGCTCCTGGGTCTCCTGGTCCCGCTGAAAGTGCTGGAAGCCACCTCCTCCTCCTCCGCTACTTCCACCGCGCTCACTCCCACTGTCGCCATCCGCCATCTTCAGCTCCACCATTCGGCTTCTGCCCCCCTCTTTCTGAGCAGCAGCTCGCTGCGTGCAGTCGTCAGCCAGTGTCGCGCGCCCTCCCCTCACGTTCTCCACCGAAGCGCTGTGATTGGCCAAAACGCTTGCCTCTTCGACAACTTCGCGAGTTTATGGCGTGTTTTTATTGGTCAATAAATTTGCCTGCTATCGTTCATCTTTAACATGGCTGGTCAGCCATTGGTCCACAAAACAGTCGAAGTTATGTCAGTGAATAGGTACTTTTTTCAAAACTTTTTATTTTATTTTATTATAGTTATAAAATCACAATAATTGTGAAACATATTTTTTTAACTTTTAAAACACTTTTTTGAATAATAGGAGAAATAGTTTCTTCTTCAATAATAACATGACGTGACTATCCAGTTCTTTAACTAATGCTTGTAATATTAACTATTGCAAATATAAGTAACCATCAAATGGGAAGATTTTTTTTACACTTGTTTTCTAAGCCATGGTGTTGCTACATTGTTGTTGCATTACCCGATTCTGCCAGTGGATGTCGGTATTGTATACTCTTTATCCACCAGACCCTCCACTTCTTCCCAGTGAAGTGTGACAGCATCCTCTGTAAGACTAAATGACAACTAAAATGTGGTTTAGTAAAATGCAGAAAGTCAAATTGACAAGAGCTCTCACAGTAGAAACACTGAATTTAAGTCTAGCTCAAGTCACGTTTATTTGTAAAGCACATTTCAGCAACAGGGCAGTTCAAAGTGCTTTACATAATGAAAACATTATAATGATGAATTATGAAACAAGCAATAAACATTACATTTTGTCAAATATCAACAAAATTATCAGGCAAATATACATCAAATATATTGGTCAATGTTTCACTTTCTACTAATCAAAGGTAACTAACAAAACAGGTGGGTGTTTTCAGCCTTGTTTTTAAATAAACTGTTTTGGTGGTTTTAGATTATTACGTTGTTTTTTGTTCAGTTATAAAAAAAATAGAAGATTTGAAGTTGATATGGCGGGCCATGTAAAAATCTATTAGGGCCCCAAAAAGGCTTGGACCGGCCCTGGCATCAGTGCTACCAACTGATGCCTTCTGTTCTCAGTGCAAACAAAGCGAAAACAAGCAAACATCACAATTTGACATTTTCAGATGACTTTATTTCTTCTGGACAAATGTGATCATATGTTTAAAAAGTATCTGTCCTGGTTGTGCCTCTTTTACGGCTCAGTTTTCAGAGACATTTTTGGCCATGAAACTCATATAAAAGGAACTTGATTTCCCCACCCCACGCAACACATACCACGCTGTTACGACAAAGTGATAGTTTTAACAACTGTGTAAAGAATGTATGCCTTTTTTAAAAATAAAAGTTACGTACCGTAGCTTTAACATAAATCACAGCATAATAAAGAAACACACCTGCACAATAGAGCCTACCTTCACTCTGCTGAGGAACTCTATCAGGAGCTGCTCACACCGAACACAAGCGAGAATTTTTCTTTATTTAAATGTATTTTCACAGTCAGAATAACACTCCACTCTAAACAAACAGCTTCGTCGGTCCAGTTTTAAATAGATCCAAACTGTAGACACAGACACACACACACACACACACACTGTTCACATTATTGCACGCCACCCAGTTCAGGTTGGAGCTTTAGGTTATTAAAAGTCTATGATTAACTAGAGATGCACTGACCTAACATTAATATCGATAGTAGTCGCAAAATAGAAACCATTTGAAAGAAAGTTTATTTCAGTTTATTTTTTACATGTTTGACCAAGATGGTCTGCCTAGTGTCCAGTTTCTTTATTATTTATGTTAAATTGGCTGTTATACTCACAACTGCACTGACTGAACAGATTAAAAGTTGTTTTTACGTGTTTGTTGGTGTGTTTTTGTGTACTGTACTGGTGCTGAGTTATCAAGTAAGTTTGTAATTCACTACAATTATGTCTGAGTTCAAAAAAATAAAAAATAAAATGTTTAAAGTCGATATCAGCTGCACTGGATCGGTATCGGCCCATACTTAACTTCAGATATCGGTATCAGAAGTGAAAAAAGTGGATCGGTGCATCCATATGATTAACAGGATGACTTCAGTAGTTTTGCTAAAAAATTACAAAATCTGATGGTTCTAAATTTGGTTCCAGCCTCACTGATCAGTAGTACTGGGGGTACGGTGGGTAGGTTCCTCTGAGGTGAGAGGGCAGCATGACTCCCGGGAGGCTGCTGTACTCGTAGACGGAGTCCAGGGGCAGAGCGGAGGTGCTGGACAGAGGCGAGCTGTACTGAAGGCTGTGAGGGTGAACGTAGGTGGCCGGGGCGTCGGGGTCCGGCACCACCACGGCGGCGGCGGCGGCGGCAGCCGGGTGGTGCCTGGGGTACGGGCCGGGCCTGTAGGCCTGCAGCTCGGGGTAATGCAGGAAGTGAGATGTAACGTTGGCCTGGCAGGCGTGGGCCAGGGCGTCCTGCACCGTCCTCTTCAGCTTCATCCGCCGGTTCTGGAACCAGTTCCTGATCTGAGACAAACACCACAGAGGGAACGTATGAGGCTGGAGAAAACATGACAGATGATGAATAACGTTTCATAGAAAAATCTGAGTGAAGATGAAACATTTTACAAAAAAAAGTAATAAAAAGTTAAATAAAATTGTTGTTTTTAAAATCAATTTGTACATTCAGATTTGTTTGGTACCAAGGATTAATAAATCCCTTTCTGTCCAGGTACAAGAGGGACAGAAGAGGATGTTGAACTTAATTCAAAGTAAGTAGTACTTTCAGCAACTTACAAGATATTTTCACTCTGATTTATTATGAAGTTACTTGTAATCTGGTTAATATCTTGTTGTTGTTTTTTTTTCAGTTTTGCCACCCTACAATTTTTATTGGCCAGCCTGGCCGAAACTGGTGATGAAAGTTTTCTGGAGACATCAGTGCCAAAGATAACCGGTAATATATAAAGTGCAAGTTTAAAGTGAGAAAATTAAGATAACATTTAAGCTTTGGAATGGCTTAAAAAGTGACATATGAATTCCAGACAGTGACTGCTTTACTAAAAACAACCCAAATATCTACTAAGGTCAAAGTAATTAATTTTTTATGGTTCTGAAAGTGACATGAAAACATTAAAGTTCTTAGCTCTTTTGTTAAATGTTAAAAATGAAAAACAAACAAAATGCAAAACACCAAGAATAAATCATGTTGCATTAAACACATCTTCCAAATGGTCATTAAAACAAAACAAAAAAATATGAATTGAACAAAGTATTAATCACTTCTAATTACAGTGCATAGATAGTGAAGACATTTCAAATTGATGTGTGTTAAAGGTTAAAGGTCAGAACAAAAAATGATCTGGGTTTTTTCCTCAAGCTGTCTGCAGTGGCAGTCAGTGGAGGACAGTCACCTGCTTGTCAGAGAGGTTGAGCTTCTTGCAGAGCTCCGCCTTGTCCTGCGTTCCCAGGTACGCGTTCCTCTTGAACGCCCCCTCCAGGCTGCTGATCTGCTCCGCTGTGAAGGCCGTGCGGGGCCTCCTGCCCACCGGGGGCGACGCTGGAGACTTGCAGGAGGCGCTGTCAGCGTGGGGAGAGGGGGAATGAGGCTGACCGCCTTCGCTCTCATAGCCAGAGGTCTCCTCCTCGGTGCTGCTGCTGAAACCGGCCTCACTTCCTGCTCACGGCCAGAGACAAGCGGGACAGGACTTTAAGGGAACTTTAACAATGAGCGGACACAGTGCTGAGCGCCACTGGTACTGTTACATGAAGGGAAACGCATGGGCCACTGTTTCTGTGAAGGTTCACAGGAATGCTCAGTGGCGACCACAAGGGGGGGGCCAGAGGGTGGCCATTGCCCCCCAGAGAGCCATGTTCAGTTCATACAAAGACAGTCATCCTGCTCAATCAAAATAAAAATGTGAAACCCAATAAATGCATTCTAAATATTTTTTTTTTATTTTCACCTGCCACCTGCCACGTTTTTACCTGGACTTGGACTTGCAACCCCAAAGAAAAATGTAGAAATTATGAAGCAAATGTTGACATATTTGTGTAGTTCCATGAGAAAGACATATAACTATATCATAGTTGTTGCTTTGCAGATAAATATGGAGAATAGTGTTATCTTATAAAACTAAATACCAGTGAAAACCAACATGTTTTAATTCTAATTTGTAATAGTCCAGCTGATACCAAAAAACATG
This sequence comes from Poeciliopsis prolifica, assembly GCF_027474105.1. Classification (NCBI taxonomy): domain Eukaryota; kingdom Metazoa; phylum Chordata; class Actinopteri; order Cyprinodontiformes; family Poeciliidae; genus Poeciliopsis; species Poeciliopsis prolifica. The sequence continues at coordinate 2,009,711 of NW_026562436.1, read as the reverse complement.
TTATACCAGTTCACCAAAGACACACTAAACTAAGTTAAAAGTTGTTGAATATTTTTGCAAAAGTGAAAAGCAAAAATAAATGTATTACTATTAGAGTAGTAGACACATAAATAAGCCTAAAAATGAATAAATAATAAATAAAAAATTGTAAATTCAATTAGTAGTAAGAAGTATTTTAACTGTGCTATTATTTATTAAAGTTAAGTGAAAAAATATAAAATTTAAGTCGTTAAACAGAAATTTGATTAATAAAATAAAGCACAGAGTTTAACTATAGTGATGTTGACATTTAAAATTTGAAATCCAATATTTATTAGAACTTTTAGGACAAGAGTCGTTGGAATATTTAGGGTTATTTTCCCCCCATAAAGTGCATTAAAAAGCAGCAGAAAGCAGTTCTGAACCCGCCGCCTTTAACTGCTTACAGAGTGAAACTCTCACCCTGATTCCTGGGAGACTTTCGGAGCTGAGGAGCTTCTTGACTGATGGTGTCCATGTGCTGCTGCTGCTCCGGTTCTGGAATCTTCTCAGGTTTTGGTTTGCAGTAAAAACCCGGCAGACTCTCCGAATGCGTCCCCCAAGCTGCGGGCCCGGATGCTGGCCCCGCCGGCTTGCTGCTCTGGGCCAGCCACTCGATGGAGAAATGACCCTTCATGCTTGATGAAGGTTAAAGTTTCTCAGTAAGAAAGAACAAAAACCTTTTTGATTCATAAAAATGAAAAAAAAAAAAAAAGAATGAAAAGTGAAGCTCAGCTCAGAGTCCAGGTCAGAGGAAGGTTCTCCTCAGGTTGGTCCCTTGTAAAGGTCAGAGAGTTATGATTGTGTCTCAAAGCAGGGGCCGCATTTATAGCAGCCTTCCCCAACCTGAAGATCAAAGCGTGCTGCATCCCCTCCTTCAGTTTTCACAACTGGAGTAATTAAGACGTCCCATTCAGTCTCAATGAGGCTGTTAGAGCCAGGCTCCAGTGAGTCTGGGAAGGACCCCCGCCTGTCCTCCAGCACCCTCCTCCTTCCTGCCTGCAACAGATAATAGACTCACCTCACCCCAGACCGTCTGCAGCTCCTCCACAGCCACAGCCGCGAGGCCGTAAAAACAACGCAGAGCGGCGATTCTCTGCAGGGGAGACATTTCCGCTCAGGACCGGTGTGGAAGCATGTAAAGGTACAGCACTGAATTCGTCTGAATTAGTCTGGAGCCAGGATTCAGCACTCTGGTTTTATTGCAAAGCAACCTGAAATGGAATTAATGTTACATCTGTTTTGAGAATATGTGCTTTTTGTCGCTGATTTGGCTCTTTAAGTATATATATAACATACTTTTAAAATAGTACACAAGGAGAAAAGCAGTTTAAATAAAGTCAAAAACTTCCATAATCTAATAATAGTTAATAAAACAAAACCGGGAGAGGATTAGACAGTGTGACAGCTAATATTTCCACTTTCTTTGTTTTCATAGGACAGTAGAATTATCCACTGTTTATTTGAACTCTTAAGAGCTTGTTAGTCAGTTTAAAAGAAAAAAAGAACAATCTCATTTTAATTGGCGCCCATCAGAATTTCCTGCTGATTAATCCCAGGGAAAATAATGACCCTTAGATGATCCATGGGTGTCAAGTGGCTGGACATCATGGCCAGTAAATCAGGATCAGCTGCTTCAGAATGATGCTTCCTGCATCTCCAAGTGAGAAGGAGTCATCGGGTTAATAAGCAACATAATGAGCAGTGAGTGGTTTAACATACAGACAACAGTTAATCCTGAGATCATCCTGAGATTAAAGGCAGGCTTTGTAAAGACTGATATTACTCATGCAAACACACCACCCACACCCCTTCACACACACACACACACACACACACACACACACACACACACACACACACACACACACACACACACACACACACACACACACGCGCGCGCAAACACACACTTATATAAGATGCTGGTTGTGTGATCAAATTTAGCTGCTTCCATATTGTACTCATACTTAAAGTATAACTAATCCCCAAACCAACTTTTTTTTTTTTTTTTGCTATTAAACTAGTTAACTAGACAAAAAACTGCAAATGTCCAAAACAACAATGGGGTGAAATGACCAGCAACTAGAACCACAACAGCATCATGGGCCCATCGTAGATAGAAAGAAGAAAGAAAAAGCACATTTTCACCAAGAAGCTCAGAAAGTTTGAGATTAATGCCAGAAATTTCCTAGAAAAATCTCAACGTGTCAAAGGTCGAAGGATTTTTCTAGCAAATTTTCAGAAACCGGCAAAATAAAAAAAGGAATGAAAACAGTGAGCTCTGTCACCACTTGCTAGTTTAACGTGACACATTTTCCTGTGTTCTGTGTTCATATGAGTCCGTTTTATGCACAATGCAACAGAAAAGGGGAAAATTGTAAACTAAAGCTCCATTACTGCCTCTAGTAGAGCAACATTGTAGAGATAATATACTGTCTTTGAAAAGACAGTAGAATTTGCACATAGATATCTTAAAATATGGTCAATTGACTCTGTTTAGTTTTTTAGTATTCCAATTGACGGAATTACTGAAGCTGTGGATTAACTCTTAACTCACCGCCATTGACGGACCAGAGTTCATTGCGGGGGGAAAGCTCGCTTGCCTGGCGACGCTGTGTTGTTCGCAAATGCTGAGTGGTTTTAACATGTTCGATTTTAGAGGAATATTAAAGTCAAACAACAAACTCCGCCGCCATTGATAAGATACCGAGCGAGGCCGGGCGCTGCGCACGGTAAGAAGTCACGTATTTTTTTGGCTCTCGAGATATTTCCTCGCGGTATTTGTGCGCGAGGAGGAAACGAGAACCGACTGGTGTTAAACAGTTATTACCGGGACACTTCAAAGGCAGCGGCGCTTTGATATCGACAGGCGGGGTGAGAGGGAGGGGGGAGGTGTGTGTGTGTGTGGGTGTGTGTGTGTGTGTGTGTGTGGGGTGGGGGTACGGCTCGCCTCGAGGCCTGGTAGAGAAAGTCAGTCCGACCAATCACGTTCAGTTATTTCATATTTCCCGCTCTAGGAAATAAAACCGTGAAATAATCAAGCAAATAACGCAGGAAGTTAAATAAATAATGTCAATGACACAATTGTGCATATATTTCTTTATTTACAGTTTTACTTTCATTATAATTGTTTTGTGAATGCATGTTTTGTTTATTCTTTTGGGACAAAACAGTCAGACTTGTGCATCATTTATTTTGTAAAATGCATTAAATGTAATTAGGTTAAAACATTCTGATGGTGTAATCTGTAGGGTCTTTTAGGACTTAAGTAACTGAAAATGCTGGGGGGATTTTTACATTGTTTCCAGATTGATTCAAATACAGTATATTGTTTCATTTTTGCTTTTCCGTTATTAACGAGTAAAAATAATGTAAAAAATCAAATCAAATTACCAGAAATAATAATGTTTCTGGACGAATGTCATGACGTAAAATTGGTTGATTGTTGTGAGGTGTCTGACCACGGATTATTTAGAGAGCTGCGTCCGAAGTTTTTCTATAAAACTGGAAGCAGAAATATGATTTATTCGCCACTTTTTCCTCCCTATTCACTAAAAGAGCCGAATTTATGGGCTTCCACCTGATAACAAACAAGAAGACCCTGTCGGTCATTGGTCATTAAAAAAAAAGAACAAAAGATAGTACTAATAATATATATTCTCCACTGTATGAGGGGTCGTTGTAGGATGACTCAGAGGTCAAAGTGGCTTACAGCAGGTTACATTTTTGAATGTAAATCTAAAATTGTGGAGCTGGACCAAGTGTCCCAAAGTAATCCCTTATCTGTGTGTTTCTGTCGGTGCTTACCTTCACCATCGACCAGACATTACAAAACACAGGAAACTGCAGATTGTTGATTGGTTCAGTTCAGAGTTCAGAGGACTGCTGGTGATTGGTTTTAACTGTCACCTTCACCACTGCCTGCCTCTGTCTCTGTCTGTCTGTCTGTCTGTCTGGATAATGATGATCATGATGATGATGATGATGATGTAGTATGGTAGGGTGGATGCCTGATAATCAGACTCCTCCTCCTCTTCCTCCTCCCCCCGCTCTTTAATCTGAGGACTGCAGAGACAGACCACAGGACAGGAGACGGTCTGGATTTTCTGCTGTTTCTAAACTCAACGAAGAATCTGGAAAACCAGATGAAGCTTCAAATAAAATAAACAACAAAGAAATATCTACTAGTCATCATCACAACCATCTGGGGTTTGATTCCTGACCTTTGCTGTATTTCTCTGCACATTTCCTGACCGATTACCATAAATAATGTTCGCGAGTGCCACAAAATCTGAAATCGGCAGTATTATGTATTTTCCAGGCATACGGTGCCATTTTTGAAGCTCGATCAAGAAACTTTTCTTCCTTCAGTAATTATTAAAATGCTACATATATCAAATATGACTTGAAAGAAATTTGACTTTGTAATTCAGTGCCTTGAAATTGGACCTCTGTCGCTTTAAAAACACTTGCTCTTCCAGAAACTCCATCTTTTGTTTTTACCAGTGTTGCACTGAGAAGCAGCTCGTATAATGAGCTCAGGGGAGGAGCTCCATCCCTGAAGGCGGAGCTTGATCCATCCAGGCGTTTTGTACAGTTGAGTGATTGCCACGGGAGATTAAAGGAGTTCTCAAAGATGTACGAAAGCAACTCTCCAGGTATGTTTGTGGTGAGGAAATTACATTATAACATGATGTTATGCTCAAAAAGTCAGTTTTGCATTTTGCTACCTATGAAATAATAATTCCAGATTTTTGAGGTAGCTGTATCTCAAAAAAGTATCTTGTTAGACACCAATAATCTTTGTCCAAATTATGTCCTGTTAGTTTGAAGAAAATAATTTGAAGGAAAAACAAAATCACCCAAACGTCAGAAGTTTGACAATATATCAAACTTAAATAAAAACGTATCGGTATCAGTATCAGTATCAGTATTGACGATACGGGCCATGTATTTATACGGTATCAGATACATTTCGAAATATGGACTAAAAACTGGAACGTCTTGCAGAAAGCGGCTACTTCTGCCTGAAAAATTTGCTCACAAAATAACAACTAGAAATTTCCCAAACGGCCAGCAGTCGTCTGGTTGCAGCTGTCTTTGTTTATGTGTCGCCTTGTCCTCAAACGTGGAACATGGAGTCTGGTGAGCGGCAAACATTCTTCTCTGAATGGTAACAGATTGTGAGTGAGATTGTGAGTGGTGTGTTTGTGTGTGAACACATCTTATCCGTGACATCTGTGGGGGAAGGACATTGATCCTCCTTCCGCCCAGGTCGCAGGCCACCGCTGTAGGCGGGGCGATGGACCCCCTTGCTGGGCCCCTCTTTGATTGGCTCCATTCTGAGCCTTTCATCTCTAATGGGCCTGTTTGCTGCTCTGTTATGGACACAAATGCACCTTGGCTGCCCCTCCCTCTCTCAGCCTGGGACGGGGAGGCGCGTCCCGACAGATCGCAGTCTCTGACTCCTTCATATCATTTCATGTGATTCCCCAAACTGAGCCAGAATAATCTCACCTCGACTCCTCCTCTCCATGAGCTGATTTACAAATGCTTTAAAGTCAGCAGCTTTCAACTCCGAGTTCATTTTACCCCACTCAGAAACTCCTTCAAGATGTTATTTGTGTTTGCAAGGATTTTTTGCGCATCTTTTCAAGCTGAAGGGTTATTCAAAGGTATGGCATTATCATCTGTTCTCGCCAAATGGGAGAAAATATATATATATATACACATATGCACACATGAGATAAAAATAAAACTTTTCAATCGTGGAAAAACTTCAGATGCAGAAAAATGTGTGAAAACAGCACAAACTCATTCAATGGCCATGTTCAAGATGTATGTTGGCTGATTATTGACCAGAGGGACCATAACGTGAGTCTGATCCAACGGCCCAAATCGTCATTGATGAATTCATTTTCTCCATTTTTTGGAGTCATCTATGACAGTGTGCCAGGGCCATTGTAGAAAAAAAAATCAATTTTTGTCCTCCAAAAGTTGTTGAGATTAATCTCAGATACTTTTCAGAAAAAAGGAAAAATCTGAGCTCCAAAAAAGTAAAATGCTAGAAAAAACTAAAAAGTTTTGAGATTCATCGCAGAAATGCTCAACAAGTTGTTGAGAAAGTTGTGAGTTTAAAAAGTCAAAAACATTATTAGAGAATAAATCCTACAAGACTTTTTTTGACTTTTGAAACCCAGAATTTTTCACGTTTTCTTCAACAAAATGCCTCAACCTCAAACCTGAATTTTTTATTTTCTGCCTACAATCGCCCTAAAACTCCCTGGTAGTTTTCACTTCCACTGTTCCAGCTGATCCGTGTATTCCTCGGGTTGCCTGGACTAAACCCAGCCACGTTTCTACGGTTATTCCCGTTTGGTAGAATTTGCTCAGCGGCTTGTTATCCCAGACGATTATTGAACTTCTCCTCTCTGCTAGCGGGGAAAGGTCGCTCTTCGGGTTCACTCCCAGTGTCGCCCTTCTTTGCATCAACCGTTTAGAATAAACAGAACAAATGGGGAGGAGAAAAAACAGGCCAAGATGTGGCCTTTGACACAGAAAGCTGGGATCTGCCAAACACCTCAGAAGATGGCCCTTTGATGCTGAATGGATTCCTCTATGCAGATCAAGGCGCTGATGGCGCCTAATAATCATTGATCTCCATTGCCTGCAGTCTCCAGCAGTTGCCCGCCCTGTCTGTAACACAGTCAGTTAAGGCTTCTTCCCTGGTCCCATTGATCCCTATCAACCTCATCAAAGGCTCCCCGGGCTTTGATGGGGGCCAGCGAGACCAGTCCCAGTGGATGAGCAGGCACTGCGACTCCCTTCATCAGATGGGGCTGGATGGAGCGGGGCAATTAAATATGAGCCAGTGATTGCAGGGCTGGAGGACCGGCTGGCTGGGGAACACCTCCAATTACCCCAGCTGATAACGGGGAGACCTGGCAGAGTCACTTTGGTTAAATGGTCCTTCACTATGGAAGCTGGCTGTTGTAGTCTGATGACAACCTAATCTATATGTAGCTGGAATATTCAGTTTTTGTTCAGAATTTGATGGATTATTTCTGTAGTGAGTTTGTTTCTCAAAAACTGGAAGAACCTGGTCAAATGTATTGAGTCCCATTTATTTATTCAATGTCTTGCAATCTTCTAATCTTATAACTGAGTCAGTGAAGTAATTTTTTGAAACAAAGCTATAGCAGTCTCAGATTATTCCTCCCTTAAAGGGGCAGTGTTATGCCTCGTTGAAAGGCAAAATTAACGTATATTTACACTAACTTCATCTGCTCGGCATCAGAGAGACGGGGGGCTGACCTTCGACACCTTTTGTTCACACATTCAGAGTCAAAGACAGTCACATGGAGCGTCTGGTCCAGGAACGTGGAAGGAAAGCGTTTTTCCCTCCCTGGTTCAGCCTGCCACCTCCGGGTCGCCGTTCCTACAGCCGCAGAGGGACGTCGGACCTGCCGGTGCAGACCGGTCCATGCATAAGGAAGAGTGTGGACCCAGAGGAGATGGAGGTGTGAGGAGTGTCGCCGCCTTTGATGTCAAACCGGTATTTAGAGGATAATGAGGCTGTTAGGAAGAGCAGAAGGAAACGCCTGCTAGTTCACACTCACGCCAAAAAACACGCTGTCAGGAAACCGAGGAACTGACAGAAGTCTGCAGGAAGAAACCCAGTGAAAGGTGGTAGCAGAACATGAAGACAGACAGCGCTGTCCAACACGCGGCCCGGGAGCCACTTGCGGCCACTCCGAAATGAAATAAAAAATGGAGACAAATTTGACTCAACCAGGAGAGGTGGCTGATGCAGATATAGACGTTTTTAGAACCTTCACTCAGCTGATTTGGGTGCAACAAAAATGCTACAGTCATGTCAAATCGCCCACTAGCACTGTGACATAATGGAGATGTTTCAATGAAACGACGTAATATTTAATGGAAGTTTGTCAAATTTGCTGTGAATGGATCATTCAGAGATTACATCCAAATGATGTAGATTATTTGTCAAATATAGCAAGTTGGCAAACAATATTTTACTCTAACCTGGCGCATGATGGTTCTGAAGAACCAATCATTTTACTGTTAAAATGAACTGTCATGACTGTGTTGTGGGATCTGTGCAGATACACTTGATGTGTGACACAGGTGTGTTTGTGGGGAGAGTCACTTAACGGAACCCTCTGTACACTAAAACCGAGCAAAATGTCAACATTTACATGCGTAGCAAGGAAGTGCACCAAAAAACGCCCTCCCCCAAAAAACCCGAAACCACAAAAAAAACCCTTGTTTAACAGAACTGCGGATGCTTGTTTCTCTGCCAAATTTTAGTTTTCAGTTATTTCTGCGCAAGTAAAGCTGTGAAAAAATGGAACATACTAAGATTTTCTGAATTTCTTTTGCTTCCCAGATTCAAAGCCATTTGCATGTCAGACAGTTGTGACCGCTTTGTTTTATTCTGAGGGATGTTTCAGTAAAGTTGGATTTAGAATTGTTCTGTTTAAATACTTCAGGGAGAGAAAACGGTAAATGAGCCACAGGAATGCTGGAGACTGAAAAGGAGTTTGGGAATGTTTACTGCAATAAAATCAAATTAAACTTTGTTTAAATCTTAACTACAAAAAACACACAAAAGAAACACAATGTAATTCCATAAACATTTGATTAATTTTAACAGAAATAAGTCACTCCACATTTTTAAAAGCTAACGCTGGCCACGTTTCTGAACGTTGATGAAGCTAACAGTCGGGCCAAGAAGCATTAGAATTTATATCCTGAAAGGATTTAATCTATTATCAAATCGATTAAATCCTTATTTTCACCATATTGTTTTTCAGTTTGGGGGAATTACTATTGAAATAAGATTTAAAAAATACACCAGTAATTCATTAAGGTGAGCTGCAAGCCATGCCATCCTCATTCTTTTGAGGATGGCGTGTTTCTCTCTCAGTCGTGCATCCGGCAGCAGGATCACAGGGCCTGGAGTATCAGCTGGAGTTTTTCCCGTTGTCAGCAGAGCGTTCCTTGATGCTACTGCAGGGATTCTTCAGGCGTTTCTTTCTGTTGGGGGAATGAACTCCAGACCAAGGTGAGCAAATATCTCCTCCTCAGAAGAAGCTCTTAAATATCGACCCTGTAAACACAATAACTGATTAATTTAGATTGTTTTTCTTTGGTGGCAGAAGCAGAGCCTTTTGATCCGTTCACCTGTTTGTTGTCGTACAGGGCGTGGCTGCTCAGAGACATGCCCTTCTCGTGCCCCGCCCACCGCCGCAGCTCCCTCTCAAACAGCTGCGGAGGAAGGGATGTCGGTCAGAAGGCAAGTAAAGAGACCCCCCCTGAGGACGAGTGCCCACCTTGGATCCGGTCCAGCCCAGCAGAGCAAAAGCAAACTGGCTGATGGGGGAGACCACCAGGTCCACTCTGACCGCTCTCCACCGTCTCTCTGCGGCCGATGGAGACGCTGCGGTTTCGTCTGACTGGACACATCTTCCTGTTTGTCCTGCCGACAGCTTGAAGATGGACAAGCATCTCTCGAAGCGATCAATGTTGGAGGGGGGCCGGCCTGGACCCTCGCTACACTCCAAGTAGGAGTTCCTGGTGGTCTTCTGGTACAACAGCAGACCCTGAATGTGGAAAGAGGCAGAGAGCATCAGGCTCACGTCTGCAAATCTAAACTGTCTTACATTTATTCATTTCAAACAAGAAGCAGGAGAAGGTTTTATTCAGATGAGAGGAAACCTAAAATGTTGATGCTTTTCCTGGACTTGCTGATTATCCTGAGTCATGAGATCCATAATGCATCAGGTTCAGGGGTGGCTCTTACAGGAATGGAGCCCTGAGCAAGCATCCCCTCCCCCAAACAATTAAATTCATACAATTATCAGATTTTTTCCCCAAGTGTAAGCAGGTAACCGAGCCTCCAAGCAAACTAGTTCATAGGAGAAGATTAGGGTTGCGACTAACCATTACTTTTAGTAATCACAATTAATCAATAAATTGGATGAAAAAAATTCCAGTCACATTTTGCTGAATTTTTCATTTAACAACTTTGTTATACAATATTAGGAATATAATAAAATATTCAAATAAACAAATAATTCAGTTCCTTTTTTAAATAAAAAACCTGAACATTTTATTACGTAAATCCAGCCGTGTTCCTTCAGAGAACACGGCTAAAAAAATACCTCTTAACATCAGTATATGAAAATCTCAGGCATTTCTACTGATCTTAACATCAACACACTGAGGGGTTAATTGATTAATCGATCATTAATTGGGTAGTAGAAGAGATTTTCTTTACAGAAGCTAAAACTAGGCCACTTGAAGAGTTTTGGGTAAAACATTCCTACGAAATGAAAAATGCATAAATACATATTTTTTTTACATTTTTGTCTTAATTACTGCTCTAAGTTATTCTCTTTAGAAAATAGGGTTGTTGTTTTTTTTAAAGTCTGTATACTCCCATTAATGATTAATCGATTACTGATGATTGTTGTAATAACTGACTGATCACAATCAATCGTTTCAGTGTAAACCATTTTCTAGTTCTTGCTCGACCCGCCCCTTTCTAATACCGCCCTGGATTACTGCCCGAATCAGAAAATGCCACTGATCACACTTAACAGAATTTGACTGAAAGTCACCATGGATTTAAACATAATGGCAATCATTTTATGCTGTTTGCTTATCAATAAAGCAGAATAAACTAAATCTACAAAACAAACAAACCAGCAAACATTACTCACTGGCTACAGTAAATAGAAATGATCTGCAACACAAAGCTAGCAGTTTTATTTTACACCTCTTCACTCACTCCTGCTAATTTTTCTTTTTAATGGGAAAATGACATCACAGATTAAAAGCACAACTTGCAGATGAAATGATACCCGTGCCTCCAGCCAGGACACCAGTTTGGGCATTAGTCCCACCTCACTGCCCTCCTCAGGGTGAGTAATCAGGAAGTCAACATCATGACCCGTTAGCTTCCCCCTGGAAAAAAAAAGCAAAACACAGTGTTTATATCTCATTTATATGTCATATTAGCAGAAGAAAGACAAAAATATCAGAAGAAAGTCGTAAAATTACCCAAGAATTGTTTTAATGAGAGCAAAGACTTTTTTTTGTATCACTGCAGCTTTTTTCTTGTTTTATTATGACATTTTTGTAATATTCTCATATTATGACTTTTTCTCACTTTAAAGTTTGTTCTCATATTAGGACAAATGTATTTTCATCTTAAAACCAGCCCTAATACTCCATTGTCCATTTATCAGAAAATGTTTGGACAAAAAACCCTGACACTCTGTCACTCTGTCAGTGAAATGGCAGCGATCATTTTTGGTTTCTGGGTTGTATAAGATATGTAATTCTCCTGAAGGTGCTGATTTCAGACCTTCTGAATCCTCCTGTGAGAACGATCTGAGCCTCTGGTGAGACGGAGGCAACGGCTCTTCCCACAATCCCCCTGATGGCTTCAGCCTCCGCCAGGCTGACCGGCTGCTTGATGTCGTCATAGTGCTCCAGACCTGCAGGACCACAGCACAGGGCGGTGGGAAAACATATATGCCCCCTAACACGTTTCCTCTGTTTTTGCTTAACAAATTTTATCAAAATAATATATATTTGAGAATCACTGTTCCCGAAAACAAACATGTCATTGGTTCTTTTTTTCTGTGAATCTTTGTTGTTTTTTTCTTTCCCACTATTTCTGTTTTGTTGCACTTTGAAACGTTTTTGTTCTATGCTATTAGCATTGCCTCCTTCACACCTAGTTGCTGATTGCCATCAACCGTTGATTATCCTCTTCCTCAGTGGGTCTACCATTTGCTTTACTTTGCTAGCCTTCAATCACTTTTGCTCGTTTTTGCCACAGTCTTGTTTTCTCTTGCACTAGTGTCACACTGTCTCCTAGTTTCTATCAATGGTGGCATATCAAACAATGACTTAATTGCGTCTCAGTGAGAAAAAAATTAAGCTAATTTTGTTAAACATAAACCCTGTCACATGTTTGAAGCATGTGAGAAGCACAGGGTTTGCACATAGAGTGTATATTGTGGTGAAGGACGTAGAACTCACAGGGTTCTGCTGGGACAGAACCCAGTACCGAGTGCTACTTTTGTCACAACGTTCCTGTTTTGCTTTTCTTTCATATTTAATTATCAACTGACAATCTGAAGATGAAAGTCCACCCGTTAATAATCGGTCTGCCCCCAGATAAATATTAGCCAAATTAATCAAAAAGTAAATCCAGTTGCAGATCTCAGCTGGTGAGTAAATCTTCTTCAGTGCAGACTAAGCGTCTGCATAGGAAAGCATGATGTTATGTTACTGTTGCAATTGTTGCTTTAACATTTGAGGAGCAATTGTGTGACTTATTGGATAAACAGCAGTGAAAAAATGAAGGTCCCTTTGCACTGAACCCCATTGTAAACCTCCTGGTTATTTCACCAAACATAAATACTTAATTTTTGCTTGGTGTGAGAGTGATATGAGGACTATTAGAGTTTATTAAATACAATCTAAGGAATAACAGAACACATGGAAAACACAAGTTGCTCATCTGCTATGAGAAACTGGTCAAGTCAACAAAGTCAGATATCAGCTGCTTTGGATAAAATATAAAACAGCATAAAAACATTTAGATGATTTTTAAAACCTGCTTGTTGAGCACGGTTGAGCGTTTGCCCTGAAACTCTTAGTTGCTGCAGGTTGTGGATCCCCTCTCGGATCCATCGGTCCGCTGTCTTTGACCCGACTCCGAAAATACCCGTCAACACCTGAAGCCCAGCAAAAGCTGCATTTACACACTATAAAATGTTTGGCACAGCTTAACTAGTAAAGCTAATCTTGTTTAATGATTACACAAAACTCATACAACACTATTAACTTGAATTAATGGTTTTCAGCTTAGTGTATTCCTCATTTATTTCTAAAAGAACTGCATTACTTTATCCATCAAAAAGTATCATTTTCATTTCCATACGCTGACGCACCTTTAATGCTTTAAACCGCTCAGACTCCTTAGTGGATTCAACTTCACTGGATGCTCCATTCTCCAAAATGTCCTGCGAATAAAAGAAAGTCAAATCAGTTCTATTCATTTAGAGAGAAATAAAAAGAAGCACATCCACTGACTCTGAGGACTCTGAGTGAGTGTTCTCCCAGGCAGGGCAGGCCTGTGAGTTGGGACATATTGGTGACAGCTGAGGGAAGAGCCTTCAACACGGCGGCCGCCCTGCGGAACGCCACACCTCGGCCGTCCTCGTCGCTCAGCTCTGCGTTTTCAGCCAGGAGCGACAGAGCGTCCTGAGACAACAGCAACAAAGAAACACAACTCAGCTCTCATGTGACATGGAGGTTTCAGGAAACAGTCACATGACCCGAGTTAGCCGCGGGCAGGAGCCTACGGTCAGGACAGCGTTGTGGTTTTTCAGGGTGCTCCTCCTCTGACAGGCGTAGCTGGGAACGGAGAAGGGAGTAACCTCAGAGTCGTTCACTGCAAACTCCTGAAAAACATGCAACCAACATATTAAAGAGGCAATATTTTGTGTTTCCAGGCAAAAGGTCCCATTTCTTAGCACAATCAAAGAACTGTTGCCCTTAAATTGCAGTACATAAGAGATATGATTTAAAAGAAATCCGACTTTGCAATTTAACACCGTCAAATTGGGCCTCTGTCTCTTTAAGAAACTCCTGCTCTTTTTGAAGCTCCACCTTCAGGAAGTCATCACAACATGACTCATTTATTAACCCTTTAACAATCTTTTTTTTACTGCCGTTGCTCTGAGAAGTATCTCCTATAATGAGCTCAGGTGTTTGCTAACCGCCGCTGACTCATCTAAAGGAGCTCAGTGGGGGAGGAGCTGCACCTCGAAGGCGGAGCTAGACCCACCCACCGGTTTATCACAGCTGAATGGTTGTCCTGGACACTAAAGGACTGAATGAAAGAATCAAAGCCACACTGCAGGTCGGTTTTTGATTATGTAAACCTCAAAAAAGTCAATTTTAAATAGTACTGCATCTTTAATGTCTATAACAAGAAATTCAAGTGAAGAAAAAAATTTTTTCTCTTCATTGACTGGATTGACTGTTGCTTCTTTTTTTTTAGCTTATATGTGGATATAAGCCTAATATAGATCATTTTAATGTTATAGGTAACTGTATTTTTGAAATATTTATTTGTTAAATGTATCAATTTCCATCAACCTATTGTAGTCATTTCTCCTTCTCTGTTACAAGATGACCTAAATAATGCTTTCATCCCAACACTGAGCATGTATGAAAATGACTGTTGCACCTGTAGTTTATGTCTGTCCAGTATCTCCACTGGGTGTCCGTCACGCATGCTTTCTGTGTACCAGCTGACGTCCAGCAGGTGGCGCCCTGCCTGCCCTGCTCCCTGCGCCTCCAGCCACACCCGGGCCTCCTGAGCAGTATTGCTCTCACAGACAATGTGCGTCACGTTTTCACTGTGGGGAACAGCACGGTTTTCATCTCACAACCACAGCGACACAAATTAATGCTTCATTTCAATGCAGAATGATATCTGTGCATGGTTTTCTATTGTATTTGCCAGTAAAAATATGACAGGGTTTGCATTTGTTTTACTATTTTGTGTCAGGGCCACTAATTAAGCCTCCTTAAAGAACAATTTTCATCCACCCTTCTTTGCTAAATAATAATAAAGTCAGATTGAATTGAGACCTGCTGTGAAGGTCAACTTACAATTCTCACCATAGACTGTCAATTAGACTTTGACCCTGAAACTCTTGAAAAATGCTGTGATGAAAACTGTTCTGATGGAAAGTAAAAATCATTTTAGCACCAAATTGTTTTCGTCTGACTAAAGCAATAACAAATTTAGCAGTAACAAATTTTGCCGGACGATATAATTTGTTCCAGAAATTATTGCGATAAACGATACTATTGTTATCGTTCTGAGTCAATTTTCAATTAAAGACATTGTCACGCTTCCATAAAAGCCAGTAAATATCGTTGCGCCGACAAGTTGCGGCTGAAAATATGTCATTCATTTAGTTTTATATCAATGTTCTACTTTGCGTTGGCCTGTTGAAGTTTGACTAGTTAAAATGCAAACAGTAACCATAGTGATATGAGCACCTTTTCGATGCACTAAATTAGTAAATCTGTATTTCATTTCTTGCCCCCGTCAGCGCGTGCTCCCTCACCTGAACAGATCCTCCACCTGAAATCCTTTCCTCCGGCCGAGTTGAGAGAGAAAAGCTCTGCGACTGGCTCCCATTTTCCTTTCCAACAAGAATAAAACAACCTGAGGGAACTTAGTCGGTTGTGTTGCTGCGCTGTTGTTCAGAGAGACCGAGTTGGCGACTTTCCTCCGCTTTAAAGGCACCATTTCCTTTCACCTGACCTACAAACCTGGGTTTACTAACTTCTTATTTGATAAAGGCGGACATTACGAGCTGTCTTCAAATGAACATTTGTAAAAAGACGATAACTAGAACACGTCACTGTGGTTTTAGTCATTGGGTCTCTAAACAGCAACTGCCGCCCCGCTGCATCCCTCCAGCAGGTAGAAGGACCACAGAGTCTCAGTGCAGAAGGGGGTCAGAGTCGCAGATGTGCTTGGAGAACCGCACCACCGGCGGAGCGTTACCAAAATAGTTCCGACTGGAAACAACACGCGAAGCCAAACTGTGCCTCTCAAATGATTGTTCTTTATTTGAGAAAAAAAATGCTTTTGCGTTAATAATATATTAACAGTATATATATATATATACTGCAATACGTACAGTATATATGAGATATATGGTATCAATATCAGACGCAAACTTGAGGAAAGCTAGAATAGAATAGGCTGCTGCTTACAGGACACATAAGTGAAAAAAATACAATAAAATTAAAGAACAAAGGAGATTATACATTCCGGAAACTGGAAATAAACGACAATGAAAAGTAGTCTTATAACCAAAATAAATAGACAATTAAATAAAAACGAACTATATAAAAAAGTTTGTTTATCATATGATACAGTTCCACTTCTTGTTGTTCAGACATTAGAAGAAGTGATAGAGTTCCTTGTGAAAAGTGGGGAAAGATAGTGTAAGTTTAGTAGGAAAAGGTTCACTAACCACAGGAATCATTTCAACCTTGAGAGGATTATTAGGCAAAATGGATTCAGGCCAAAGCTGGAGTGAATTCACCAAGAAGAGTCACTACATACAGATGAACACAGTCTAACTGTCACCTGGGCTGAAGAGGAAAGCAACTGGCCTGTTGCTGCTTGGTGGTCCAAAGAAGACAGTAAAGTTCACTTTTACTTGAATCAAGAACCCAGACATATAGGATCAAAAAATGTTAAAAACATATTAATCACCATATATGTCTGTTAATATAATCATTTCTTTATCGATCTTGTGTAAAATTCTATGTTTGTTCTTTTTTATTTACTATAAGTCATAATAAAATTACAAGAAGTTTTGAAATATTTCATTCTAAGTCTATCTAATATGTCAGTCCATCCACCTTCTCGTCACCTGCTAGGACCAGATTTCCTGTTAGCGGTAAAAAAAAAACCCCATCTCCACAGCATGATGCTGCCACCACTGGGATAGTGTGGACAGGATTGTGTTTAATCTGGGATTAAATTAAACAAAAGTCAGCAATATTTCAGAGCATTTGAAGACAATTGGTTGGCAGGAAGAAGGGGACTGAATGCAAATGTCGGCCACAATTTTAAACTACAAAAATGTTTACAGCAATGTTGTAGCTTTGTAAAACCCTCACAATCATGGGAGTGCTTCATGACGGTCCAGGCAAAAAGTCCCAGTCAGACAAACTGAAATTTGCGGTTGTCAAATAGCAAAATACGACAGCATTTTCAAAACTAACTTAAAAATACAAAAGGTGTATGAATAAAATGCTTGCTGTCGTATTTTGTGTCTTCGATATGTTAAAATTTGTATGATAAAGAACGACTTAAAGCATTTTGAAAGTTTCAACAGCTCTTCTGACCGAATAGATCAAAATGATGTCGTTATGTTTCAGAACGTTTAGTCACTCTAACATACTGGATTTCTAATGTTTAAAACGCCCACTCATGGTGACCCACTGTGCATCTAACACTGGGATTTTATCCACAATTTCAACACTTTAACGATCAGATGTCTGAGGCACGCTGTTCTCACTTTTGCCTTGTGACACAATTTCATCTTCCTGAAATAATCCCAGACCGTGTGAGTGGTAGGGCTGCCTGTAACTGTCGATTATTAATTCATCAATGAATCAGCTAAATGGCACATTCGAAAGATTTTTCATTGGACCACTTAAACCTTTTCTGAACAATATTAGAGATACATTTAAAAGAGGCAGCGCCCCACCCCTAAATAATTCAGTTTCTTTTTTTAAATGAGAAAATAATCATTTTATTACCAAAAATATCATGACATTTCTTTAGTCTACACTTGATTTGTGGCAAAGGACGTAAGAGATAAAAACTATCTCTAGCTTCAACATGTGAAAAGATCAGCCCTTTCTGCTTGGCTGTTCATCTACAGTGTTGGGTTTATCTTTTTATTAACCAGTATGTATAAATCTATCAGCAAACACATTATTTGGGGGGTGAAAAAGTGCTGCAAACCGCAAACTCCTTTTAATGAGTTGATTATTTGAACTCATTAAATGATTGTGGATTATTTCAACAATCAAATCGTCACGATTAAGCCGATTAATCGTTTCAGGTCAAACCTGGAAGGTTACAAGCTGGAAAAGAGCGATATGTTGTTTAAAGAACCCCCCCCCCCCCAAAAAAAAACATATAGAAAAAATGAATTCCACTCAAGTGTAATTCTGTTACATAAAACACATTGTTTATGGAAAAATGTGACAAAAAAAAGAGCAGTCAAAATGTGCTGGGGAGATTATGAAGACATTCATGAGACAGGCATGTTTTAAATAGGCCACATGCAACAGAAACTGCAGCTGACTATTTCAGTGACTGAACTCGGTGAGGTGTGAAGTTGGTCAGCAGTTGTTCTCCGTCTCCTCCCCCTCGGTCTCAGTCATATGACAGCTGACTCTCGACTCCACTTCCTCAAACTTTAAAGCCAGACTCGGGGATCCCAGGCACCGCGTGCGGCTCCTGCTCTCTCTCTCTCTCTCTCTCTCTCTGGCCTGAACCGGGCCTTCCTCTGAACGGCAGCGCCGGGGCGAGAGCAGCAAGGCCCGGAGCTGCACCGCGGAGGCTCCCGTAGCGGCTCGACGGTTCCCCCGGCAGGCATGAGCGGAGGCAGGGGCGGCGGCGGGGCTGCGGTCCGCCGGCGGAGCAGAGGACGCGCCGCAGCGGCGGCCCTGACGCTGCTGACGGCGTTGCTCACCTGCTGCGTCAGGTGCGCGGAGGGCGTCAAACCGAGCAACATCATCCTCGTGCTGGTGGACGACCAGGACACTGTGCTGGGGGGGATGGTGAGTCGGTGCACCCGGAACCACATGCTTGATCGATTGCATTGATCCCGATGGAGCTCGTGACAGCGGCGTGACATCATCATAAAAACTAAAAAGAAAAAACTTTGCACGAAGGCTTTGAGCTTCAGGCATAAACTTCATAAAGTGCAATGTTATTCTAGCTACTCGGTTATGATCTCTTATCAATAAGAATGATCCACTTTGTTTCGGCGATTAATGATTAATCACTTTAACCGAGCTACAGATGGTGTTATTATTCTACTCGGTGAGAGCAGATGTTTCTGCAGGTAGATCATAAATGTCACACCTTTAACTGATCACCAGTAAAATGGAGATGTTGACGGATTAGTCTGACAACACTCTGACAGGAGTGCCTTTAGGGAATGTACCGATCCAGCTTCTCTCCGGCGATATACCGATCTGTGGGTTTCTCTTCGGTCTGACCTGTTGATTACAATGTTTCCCTCCTGCCCTCCCCCAAAAGATAAAACGTAAAGCTGCCACTTTTTGATGATGGCTTTTCCATCTCCTAAAATATTAAGATTACAATCAAACCCCATATTTAGAATGTTTGCAGGATTTGTAAAAAAAAAAAAAGCCTCGGAGTATATACTGCATGTTAGGCATCGGCTGGTAGGAAATTCTCATTGTGTAGTAACCATAAATAAAAATAATTTAGCATTTTTATTAAAGTATTGTGGTATTTACATAAAATCTAAAAATAACCCAGAACATACACCACAAAGACACAAAATCTCACCAAGTATTTTTTTCTAGTTTAAATATTTTGGTACACTTGAAATACTACCACGACTTATACTACCACTACCATTACTATCAATAATAATAATAATAATAATAATAATAATAATAATAATAATTAAGACAAAACTAACAAGTAACTTTTCAGCAAGGTATAGGAGCTTGATTCAAGTCAATAGTTCTTATATTAGACTAATAATACATTTTCCACATTTTAAATGAAAAAAAAAAAATTGACTTGCAGCAAACTCCTGTATCATGCAGAAAGGTTACTTATAAGTCAGTTTTGTCTTCATATTTTAAGTGTACTAAGATATTAACACTAGAAATAGACAAAAACACTTGATTAGATTTTATTTTTTCTTTTAGTTTTCATTTAAAACAGTAAAGTTGGCCAACATGGGTGTTAAAACTACATTAAAGATGGTGGGAGTTATTACTTTAGTTTCCTCACCAAGACTCTTGTTTTTTGGGGAGACAATAATAATTCACCTTCTTACTGGTTGGTGGCAGTGATGCGTCATATCGTTGTTTTCCAACCACCATTAAAGTCAAGAAGAAGAAAGATCTTAATGCATGCACAGTATGACGCTCCATCCATTTGTCCAATGTTATTAACTTAAATTTCTAATTTCAAACTTGCATATATTTTTAAAATTGACATTATTCCCACCCCGTACACTACCTGTAGAAAAATCTATAGTTTTAGTTCATTTGATGGAGAAAAAAAAAAAGGTTCAGTTATCTCTGACCTGTTGATCACCAATCATACCAACGTCTGGTCGATTGATCACGGCATCTCTTTAACTTCTTTTGTCAGCGTTCTGGTGTGTTTTCATGCAGGGACATGAGCAGCTTTGCGTGTCTCACACTTCTTGTTTCATTTCGGCAGACGCCTATGAAGAAAACGAAAGCACTAATAGGAGAAGCAGGAGCAACATTTGTGAACGCTGTGAGTATTTCAGTCTTCTCACTGTTTGTCATGTTCACAGGAAAACCACCTATTGTGTTTTTCAGCTGCGAAGTCTCGCAGTTGTCCATGTTGGTTTTTGTAAATCAACACGCTTACAGAAGATGGCTCTGTTTGTTTGTTAGGAATCCAGCAGGGACAGTGTGTGATTAGTTTAACCAAAACCACAAAAATCTCAGTATTTGCCATTTTTTTCTGTTTCATTGTCCATTTTAGTGACTCGTCCTTTTTTCTGCTGTCACACTTGTTTTTCTCTCTCCTTTGTTTCTTTATGACAGAATCAGTGTCACTTTTAATGAACTGATTGAGAAATGTGAAACTGTATTGAACAAATAATCTGTTTTTATGATTTTTGAGATAACTGTAAAATATATTTTCTTACATTTAAATGCCGGCTGCATCGATAACTCAGAAATAAAATGTTTGAATTATATTGTTTCTCTGGGTTATGCTGAGTCGCTCTCTTCTTCGTTGCTCTTCTCCTCTGTAGTTCACGGTCACGCCGCTGTGCTGCCCCAGCAGGAGCAGCATCCTGTCGGGTCGGTACCCCCACAACCACGAGGTGCGGAACAACTCCCTGTCCGGGAACTGCTCCAGCGCTCAGTGGCAGAAAGGACCTGAAGCCGAGGCGTTCCCCGTCTACCTCAGCAAGCAGAAATACCAGACGTTCTTCGGTGGGAAATACCTGAACCAGGTCCGAGTTCCCATCGTGATTTATCAGAACAAAACAAATGGCTTTCGACAAGCTCACCGACGGCTGTTCTGGGTGCCGATGTTTGTAATATTCACATTAGGGATGGGCATTTGTCATATCACTTATCGTTTATTGCGATGCATATTTTTATCGCGATAAAAATTTTGATCCGGTCAATGACAATTAAAAAAACCCCAAAGCCATCCATTGCGCTTCAGTAAATTCCCCTCTTTAAAAAGTCAAAAACAACTGACTTTTTGAAACAATTTTGTTGCTTTTTTAGAAATATTCCAGAAAAACAACAAGAAATATTTGAGCTTAATCTCAAAAAGATTTTTGACAGAGATTTACTCGCGTTTAATTTATTTCTGTCTAAGGCCTTAAGTCTCTATCGCATTCACCTCCATATTTTCTATGAATTCTCTTTAGTACAGTGGACATTTTTATAGAAATAAAATCTCTGAAATTTGAGATTGATAAGAAAAGAAATTACTTTTGGAAATTTTCTGAGCTTCAAAAGCAGAACATTTTTGACTTTTGAAATTCAAAAATTTTGAACTTTTTTTTTTTTTTAGCAAATCTGTCAGATTGATCTCAAAAGCTTTTTTTGACAGAAATGTACCTTTCGTTGCTATTTTTCCCTCCCCTATCAATGCTGGTCCCAACTCGCGCTGTGCTCCATCTCCACCAGTACGGCACCAAAGCCGCCGGAGACGTCGGCCATGTCCCCCCTGGCTGGGACCATTGGAACGCCTTGGTGAGTGCTGCGTTAAAACGTCCGTTTGTCCTGCGGTCTGCCGCGGCTCTCGCCTTACCGGCGCTGTGTGATGCTGCAGGTGGGGAACTCCCGGTACTACAACTACACTCTGTCTGTGAACGGCAAAGCGGAGCAGCATGGAGACAGCTATGAGAAGGACTACCTGACCGACCTCATCGTGAGTCACACCCTCACACCTGTGACTCCTGCTCACACTCAGCCTTGTGATCGGCGGCGTTTTATGAAATCAGTGGTTGTTTACGCGAGAATTTACGGCAGAGCTGCACACATCAGTTGCGACAGCGCAGAAATTTAAAAAGCTCAGCGATGTGTGAACTTCTCTGCCAGAGAAACAAGTTGCAGCACTCGCTTGCTGAGCTTACTCAACATGTCGGGCGTCTTTATGCGGTGATGAGGTTTCCTGCAGACACACGGTTTCCTCATTGGAAATTACATTACATTACATGAGCTTAATCTCAAGAAGATTTTTGGCATAGATTTACTCGCGTTTAATTTTTTCTGTCTAAGGCCCTAAGACAGACAGAATGAACCTGCACACACGCATGTGGATGAAAACTTTTCTGGAATCCAGTGTGTACAATGTTATTTTTTAAAAACACTGTTTCCTCATTGGAAACCGTGTGTCTGCTGGTTGATAATCCTTTGGTTTAACCAGAATAACCAGCTGTCTATGTGGAATTTGTGATCGGCAGATTATACAGGAAAGAAAAACAAAAGTTCCTGGAAAAATAAAAAAACAGAGAAAAGAACAATGTGAGGAAAGGCCTTTTTGTGCAGAATGAATCTATTTCTGTGTGACTCTTGCTTTTTGCTCTATTTCACTTCCTGGGTTTCTGTATCGGGACTCGTCTCTACTTGGCTCTAAAACCATCTAAATGAAACCTCATGTGTTCAAGTTTATCCAGTTGTCTCCAGTTCATTCACTTGACACTTGACTTTTTCAGACATTCTGTAGATCTGCTGCTGTTTTTCAGATCCTTTTCATGACCCGGTTTGGGTCAAACAGCAGCCTCACTTTCCACTCTTGATTGTGCATTTAAATAAAAAAAATGCTTTAGCTATCCCAAAAGGAAATGAAATGTCACATCCAGAGCCAGTCCTGTAATGCATTTTACACATTGAAATTACATTACATTAAAAGGGACTGTGGATATGAATTAATGAGTTGTTGGTTTAAAAGTGTCTGGCTGTTGGATCCATGCTAATGGATGTGCTATGGCTTTGCATTCTTAAATTTCTGTCCACTTGTTACTAAAACACCTTGAGCTTGCTTGTACAACATGCATTTATAAGAAATGAATAAAAAAAAAAAACTTTGTTGCCCCCAAACGGTTGGTGCCCTGGGCTGCTGCCCCTGGCCCAGCTCATATCCAAGTATCCTCACAGTCCAGTGTGTACGATGTTATTTTTTTTAAAACTATGTAGTGGAGATATTAACTTTTTATAAAGACCTGGTTATGAGTCAGATTGGAACATTTTTTTAAACAGGAATTCTCTTACCTAATTTGATTTGGACCTGGACTTTGACTGGGCCTCCCTGTTGATTCTTGGTTTCTCTCTGGGTATCCCTGGCTTCCTTCCTGGGGTCCAAAAATAAGGATGTTTAATCAGGCTCTCTAATCTGCTCTTGCATATTTTGTGTGTGTCTCTCTTCGAGTCACTGTAACATAGACACTGAGATCAGTACAAATGTGAATGATATTTCACTCTGTTTCCAGCAGAAACCGTTTCCATTCTTTACTAAGCGAGCGGCGACCGTTCTGGCATGTCGGCACGTGCTGCTGATGAAAATGTTGCAGATATGAAAGCATTGCATATCTAGAGCTGGTCCAAATCAACAGAACGCTCGAAGATTAAACCAGAACCACCATCCTGTCAGCTCAGAAGCCACACAGATGCATATCTTGTTATCACAGGAAGTAGCGCTCCCTTATCTCCTGATGACGAGATAATGTTCTTGTTTATCTCCAGGAAAAACGGACTCTTAAAGCGCAAAGCAGATCTCTGCTTCCACACAGTCCCGCTCTGCAAGTGAAGATGCAGCGATTTTTAGCGGCCAAACAAACCGTTTCAGTGGGCGAGTTCAATTTAACCAAGAGAGAAATGCTAAAACGGATCAGCATGGTTCGTGACGGTGAATCGGAGGTTTGGCCTCTGAGAAGAAGGAAGTGCTGTGTGGCGCAAACTTCATCAGTAATATTATGAACAGAAACACAGCATGCTAAAATAAAAAGTGTTCACTCCCTTGGATGGTTTCTATCCTTTTTGTTGCTTTTGTAAATCAGTTATGATCAATAATATATATATTTTTTGCCAAATAAACATCCGTGAGTGCGGGCGTGTTCAAACGTTTTCAAACTAATACTTTTCCTCCATGTTTGACTTTACATCAGAGAAGACGTTCTCTCAGAATAAGTTGTGACTGAATCACCTAAACCTTTAAACTGCAACCGATGACATGACAGACAGGCTTTCTGTTTCAAACTGAGAAGCAACAATTATTTCTCTTGCCGCTAAAAAAATAGAATTTATTAATCGTTGCACTCTGTAATTTTTATTACTTTGGTTTTAACTGACCGACATGAAGAATGAGGGAACACAGAGTTTTATTTCTTAGCTAAAGATATTCAGAAAAATCAATAAAAAATCTGAATCTACTCCAGTCTGTCCATCTGAATATTGAACAGAAATATGTTGGTGTTTTAAAGCAATGAGGGAATAAGCACTGTTCTCTGATTGGCTCGGATTAAATCCAGGTTTATGGCAGAAAGCCCAGACTGAACTGTGAGGGGAGATGAGAATTGAGTGGAATTTTGTAGGAAGACGATGGAGGGAAGAAGGTTGCTGCTGAACCGTTCGTCAAAAATCTACTTTCTTGGCAACAGAGAAATGCCTAAAACCCTGTAGAACAGTGAAGGACCAGTGTAGACCGGGCTGAGACTGTTGAGTCTTTTACATCTTTGATCAAAACCCATTTTTATTCTATTGATTCAGAACTCAACTTTCTTTTATAACGACAGATATGGAGTATATTTGTATTTGATCTGCACATTTCTTGGGTGAACACCTGCCGTGGTCATGTGCTGTGTTGACATAATAATCTGTTTTGTCCTCGTTTCAGCTGAACCGTTCGCTCAGCTTCCTGGACGACAGAAGCCCCCAGCATCCCTTTTTCATCATGCTGGCGCCGCCGGCGCCTCACTCCCCCTGGACGGCGGCGCCGCAGTACCAGAAGGAGTTCAACAACGTGCAAGCCCCCCGAGACGGCAGCTTCGACAAACCGGGGAAGGTGAGGACATGGACGGTGTGTCGCAGCCGACATGAAACCTGCTTTTAGTCCGGATCTCTAAGGAACACCTTTTCTTCTTTTTTTTTTTTCTGTTTGCTGTTTCCAGGACAAACACTGGCTGCTGCGTCAGCCTGTCAACCCCATGCCGAACAGCTCCATCACATTCTTGGATAATGCCTACAGGAGGAGGTAGGAAGAGATGGAGTGGGGTGGAGTTTTGTTTAAAAATAACAAAAAATCTCCAAACGCAAAATAAACAAAAATGCAGATGCACAACGTTCACCGTGGAAACAAACAAACAAAAATCTCAGGACTGTTGGAACACGCAGCATTTTGCAGCATTTTGCAGCATTTTGCAGCATTTCCTGCACCAGAATGCTTCTCCAACCATTAATAATCAATGTGTAAGTCATAAGTCAATTTGTTTAGTTTCCTTGCTATGAAATATTCGGCTTTGTTATATCTCTGGTGAGATAAAGTGGGATCGATTGTGGATGATGGTGACGCATAAAACCAGAGCAGAGCATAAGCACAGAAAGCTTTATCCATCTTTTATGTCTGTTTCACAATCGCAACGTTTTCATTAAACAAGGAACACAATTAAAATCAAACATGAGTTCACAAGATAAGCCATTAGAAAACATGCAGCGCCACAATCCAGCTACTTCCTGTCGTCTTCTTCTTCATGGTCTGCGCCAGCGGCAACACTGTGACTCATTTGATGTGGGGAAAAAAAAACTGTTTCTATTGCATTTTACTGAGATGAACAAAAAACAAACGCACCTCATCCGAATGCCAGAACGTTTTCTCGACAAACAAGTTTTTTTTTTTTTTTTTTTTTTAATTTGCCGTGTTTCCATTGAGCAAAGTTATTCTCAAAATGTCAACAAAGGAAACGCAGCTAGCGATGAGCTGAATGTGGGTTGTCTGGTCCAGGTCTGATCAGAATCACCTCACTCAGACTGTAGCAACTGACGTTCCTGCAGACCCCACACATCCTGGACACAAAGTGTTCAACGTTTTACCTTCAGAGCGAAGCTGCAGCAGTGACACTTTCTGCCCCATTCTGTCACCCTGACTAAGACTCCAGAGTAAAATTGATCAGACATGATGCTCCGTTGTGTGGAGTATCATGTCTGAAGGAAAACGTTTCCCCCCTATAGGTGGCAGGCGCTGCTGTCTGTGGACGACATGGTGGAGAAGCTGGTGAAGAAACTGGACAGTATAAAAGAGCTGAACAACACCTACATCTTCTACACCTCAGATAACGGCTACCACACAGGTCTGCTCCGCCGAACCCCTGAGAGCGTCCTCAGGTTCTGTTCGGCATCTTTAAAAAAAACATTTGTGTCTCCTGAGGTTGTAGTTTGAGTTATATATAAAAAAAAAAACAAACAAAAAAAAAACTATTTCTGTGTTAACCTACTGTTAACACAGAAACTACAGTTCAAAGCTGCAACCGATGCTTATCTTTTCAACTTTAAGAAAAATAAATAAGTAAGCAGCTTCACGTCGTGTTTATACTTGTATGTAATTCCTCGGTTAATCTGCCCAGGTCAGTTCTCTCTGCCCATCGATAAGAGGCAGCTGTATGAGTTTGACATCAGGACACCGCTGCTGGTCCGTGGCCCTGGCATCAAACCAAACCAGATGATAAAGGTCAACCATCTTCCACCAACGCTGATTTTCACATGAATTATTGTGACGTTCTAATTAAAAAAAAAATTCTCCCTTTCAGGCTCCGGTGCTGAACATCGACCTCGCCCCCACCTTCCTGGACATTTCTGGCGTCAACCTGTCCACCGTCAACGTGGACGGACAGTCGTTCCTCGCTCAGATGGTCAGCTGCTTGGTTTGGCTCACAGACATGTTTCCCTTTTGTGATTCCGAGTCCACTTTAAATCCTGACTGAGGTTTCTGTTCAGGCCCCGTCGCTGCGGAACGGCACGGCGCGGCCCTTCTTCCTCATTGAATACACCGGAGAGGGAAATCCAGCCAAGGACCCGACCTGCCCGAAGCTGGGCCCCGGAGTGTCTGTAAGCAAATGCTGACGTCTTCAGAAGGGAAACGTTAGAGCGATTCGCTCTTCCATATATCAGCGATCTAAAAACCAGGACCCGTACGCACAGAGGGCCTGATGGTCTCAAATCTAATTCTCACTTGTTCAGATTTATAGGTTGAACTTTCTCTTAGCCTAGAAAGTCTGATCGGTTTGAGGAAGTGTGAATGTAACGTTATGTGATCTGGTTGATGTTGATGTAGACGCTCAGCTGTCAGCAGTTCACTGTGATTTCCTGCCTGTGTAAACTTGTTTGGCAAAGCGACCAACATGAAATGAGGAAGTAAAGGAAACCAAAACGGGAGCAGAACCTGCTGTTGCCACAGCACTGTCCGTCTCTACTCCGTCGGTTTTTCCCGCTTAAGACTGAAAGATCCTCCTAAATGCGCTGAGAATTTAGTCTCAGGTGTTTTGTGAACACATCTCATCTTACAGAGGGGAACTTCAGTGCCGCCCATCTGGTGGGAGGAAAAAAAAAACCCAAACTTTGCTCATAACTTAAAAACTCAAACCCACGACTCGTTCAATTCGTCACCATGATTTGTTCAAAAGTTGTTCTCATGACATACTGAGTCGTGTCCACAAATTAAACAAGTTGTTCCCATGTGTTAAATCTGGAGCACAAATTTTCTTTCTTTTGCTTTTTTGTTTCTTGTCACCAGATGAGCTGCGTAAAATTCTAAGAACTTTAGAATGAAAAAAATTCTACGCTTTCCACTGCAGCTGTTTCCAGTCTTGGGATTCTTTGTGTATTTATATTTCTACATTTTAAATGGTCCATTCTGGATGCTGGAGTTTGCAAGGAATAAATTCCGGGTGAAATGATCATTTCTCGCAGTAAGAATGTATTGGAAACACTCGCTGAACTTGTGAGCTTTTTCTAAACGCGTTTGAAGCCTCATAGGAATCCCAGGACCACAGATTAAAGTTACCACAAGACGTGTGCCGTGCATTTTATAATACGATTTTCTGTGCAAGTCCAACACAATTTATTAGGAAGTTATTAGACATTCACTTTAGATAGAAATCTCTTGTCACTTTACATTCCAAAAGTGTGCATATGAAGGGAACTTGAACTTGTTTTCCAGCAATGTTTCCCGAACTGCGTGTGTGAGGACGCCTTCAACAACACGTATGCCTGTGTGCGGACGCTCAACGGCAAGCAGGACCTGCAGTACTGCGAGTTCGCGGACAGCGAGGTAACGGCGACTCGGCACCTGAACCCCGGATCGGTGTATGTGAGCAGAGGCGGCGTTTAAACCTGTCTGGTGTCTGCAGTCTTTTGTAGAAATGTACAACATGACTTCAGACCCGCACCAGCTGGAGAACATCGTGAAGAAGGTGGACCCGTCAATCCTGCAGGACATGAACCAGCGGCTCATAAAGCTGCAGTCCTGCATGGGGGACAGCTGCCGCAACATCAAGTAGAGGGGAAGACGACGAGCGTCCTGATGCTTCCGGACAGGTAGACAGACATTTTGATTGGTTTATAGAGGAAATTAAAAAAAAAAAAAGTCAATTCAGGTTTCAGGCTCCCAGTTGTCTCTCACAGGAGACAATTGGTTTTCCTTTAGGTCTGTACTAAAGTGTTTCTAATGGTTCTTAAAGTTTTTGCGTAGTCCAGTGCTTCTCAATTATTTTCCTTTATGCCCCCCCTAGCAAGAAGAAAACTATTCGCGCCCCCCACTCCCCACCGTGACTATCCATCTCTGCATAACATTTTTTCCTTATTAACATTTTTTTCGCTGAAAAAACTCTAGCGGCTTATCGGCGTGATTGGGATGTAACGTATTTAAGTGACGCGCTAATTTATTTGGCTTCATGCTGTCCGCTGCGAGCATTTTTAGACAGCAAACACACCGTCTTTCCTCTTCTCCAACATGTAGTCACAGTGAAGCCAAGCGCTAAATACGCTTCGTCGTATTTCCTCTTCTTAGCTTTCGGTTGACTTTCTGTTGTCTCATTATCTTTGTCTCTCTCCGCTTTTCTTTTCATCCCTGTGAAAAACTTTTTCATGTTGGGGGTTGTTGAATAACGGAGGCCATAGACAGAACGCAGTCGGAGCTTTTTGTTGACTTAACACTGCTAACCAAGGCAAACCTGTTGTCTTGTAAGTCATAAAATGTTGCACTGTCGCAAACGTGACAGAAGTAACAATGAGAGCGCCACTGCCGCCTACTGTGCGCAATTACACTTTATACTAGTACGGACAAAAAAAAGCCTGTTCCCCAGGATCACACGCCCCCCCAGGTATCGCACCGCGCCCCCAAAGGGGGCCCGCCCCACTATTTGAGAAGCACTGGCGTAGTCAAACACCTGTCATCTGTATTCCATCTCAGAAAGCTGGAGGTCGTCCAATATGGCCGCCATGCACATGAAACACAAACAAGTTGCAGTATTCGCTGGTTCATTTATCAGATGGTGTCGAGATAAACCAGTGACACATTTTGTCTTGTTGTTCTTTGTCAACTTATCTCTAAAGTGTCTGAATGCTTAAAATGCTAATGAGTACATTGCTGTTGGTGTTTCTGGCTAATAGCAGATAGCTAGCTCACTTAGCAAAACAACCGGCTAGTTCTGCTGGATTTTCTGACCTTTAAGGCAAACGGATCGTTAGCTTAGCAACAGCTAGCCTAGCCAAGAAAGAACTAAATTAAAACAATATCCTGCTGCTCAAAAGCAACAACCTACATGATACAGGACTGAATAAACAGTTGAGTTTTACATTCAGCCGCCTTAAAACAGCTTTAACTGACGAATCAAAATGTCTGCCGCCTTTCACAGCGGTTGCCTGTTCATCTCGTCCTTTTAAAAGCATTCTGTTTGTCTTTTAAAGCACATTTCTTCTTTTTTTTTTAAGCCACGCTGTGACATCATATAAGACACACTATAAATGTTCAACTTTCTAAATGTTTAACACAGAAACATAAGAAGCTGTCAGACGTAAGGATTTGTTTCTGATGGTGACGTCCAGCCAAAGCCTCGTCCGTTCTGCCGTAGCCGTCTTTCTGTTGGACTAAATGAGACTTTAGGGTTTTTTTTGTTGTTGTTGTCTTTTTGGGTTTGTCGTCTCCCACTCCACGCAGCAAACCAGTTGATACATGTTTGTCAGCCAGCTGCAGCGTCACTCTCCATATTAAACTCGGTCACGGTGAACTGCAGAACTCGTCTGTTTTCATGCAGATCCTTTTATATCATTTATTCTCTGCAGCACTTTGAGGAAAAGAAATGAAAACAGAGTTCGGAGTTGGACGCTCAGTCCCATCTTGTGCCTTGAGATGTGAAAAAATGACATTTTATACTTAAGTTTGATATAATTTTTTTTTTGTGTGTGTTTTGGAGGTGAAGGATGTTCAGTGTTCTTGAATGTCTTCTCTGATTTCTGAATAACCGGAAAGGGATTTTTTTTTTTTAATTACCTTTAATCTTGTGTGCCTTTTTGTTTTTGCACAAAATATGTGTAAATTGCCTTAAATGTGAATGGATTTGCACTGTGATGATTGATTATTCAAATAAAGTTAATTTTACTATGATCATTGAAGTATTTACTGTTGCTGACAATTCAGGTCCTACTGGCTCTTCAGTTTCACTCGTTTTTGTTGAGTTAACCCAACATTGGGTTTTATTCCCATATGAAATAGTTTGAATTTGGTGAAAAAAGAAATTGCTATGTGTTATTACAGGTGTGCATAGTATTTATCAGCATACATCAGTTGGCCTTCTGGTCTTTAAATCAACACAAGGAGAGACATTTTTAGTTTGTAGAATCAGTCATGTGCCACATGTCACATATATTTTAACTGGACGGTTTCAAACTATTTGATTAATCCTGAGTTTGATGGCTGAAGATTACAGGTGAAATTAATTCATGATGTGCTTCGTTTAAAAAAAAAAGGAAACATGACATTTAGCTTAAATTAATTCTACATTAATTTATTGCTATTCCCAGATACATTAACATAATTTTAGGAGTTATTTATTGCAATGTGGCTATAATGTTCTAGATAAATATTTGTATTTGTTCTGGTGGTTACATTTTTTATTTATTTTCTTTAGAAAATTTCTTTCACTCGACGCAAAAATAGAAATATTTCATTTTGCCAAAATATGAGAGGAATCCAAATTTACTCTACATAAACTAGTTTACTTGGGCAGTTATTTGTGCTATTGATGATAAATTCAGTTTGAATGAAAAATACAAAAAATTTTAAATAATTTTATTTGAAGGAGTTATTTAGCTAAAGCTTTCTTGCAGTGAATTAATATGAATCTGCTGGCATTGTACAATAATCCTAAACTGTTGTCAGCAACATAAACTAAAGAGCAATGAGTTTCTGCCAACTTTGAGCATAAAAGGTCACATTGTACAGTAAAAGATGACTTTAAAAACCTGGATTTTATTGTTACCTTAATCTGTTCATATTCTATGTCTATACATTATAACACCAGCTCACGTGTTTACATCTCCATTCATTTCTAACAAATCTACACAGCATTTATAAATGGACAAATTTGCACAAAATGTACAAAATGCAATCTGATATCATGTCAGTCCGGACATTTTTGATTGAATGCAGACGCCATAAAAACAGGTTTGATGCTCCAGTTACAAATGAAAAGATACAAAAGACATATCAATACATCGCTGGACAGTTCTGTCCAATGCTCCTTTGTTAAACGTTTTTATTTTCAGACGACTCAAAGACAGACATGCTCGTTCTGTCAGACGTACTTGTACACGGCCTTTTCCTGCAGCGTCTGAATCTCTAACTTCACCGGACATTTATAGAAGTGGGAGAGCAGCGCCTCGGAATAGCCGATGAAAAAGTAAAACCTCTGAGGCGTCATCTTCTGCAGCATCAGCGCGCACACGACCAGCACGTTTCCACGGCGCTTGATCACCACCTCGTTGGCTAGGCAACCGTGGAAGGTCCCGAACATGAACTTCCGGATGAAGACGTCCTCCACGGTCCGCTCCGCCGCACCCTGCTCTCCCTTCAGGTTACCTGCCAGAGCCAAATATATGAACATGTTTTAATCTGTCATATTTCATATAAGTCCACCATCTCGACTGGACCAGCAACAAAACAAATGATATCAAAGTTTTCATTAGATAAAACAACATTAAATCAAGTCATATATGAGATATTTGCTCATTTTATGGCCATTTATCTCCATAAATGCTGAAAACAAATAGCCATAAACTAATAAAATATCATTTTATAGTCTGGAAACTAAATGGAAAGAGGAAGAGACCAAATGGTGTTATGAGATTTGAAAATGGGCTTAGAATTGGCCCAAAGACACCATATCAGGAACATAATGTGGCAGAACTGATGTTATCATGCATTTCAGTTGTTCAGTTGGTGGATTTGTGCTGTGAAGCAAAGTTTGGTCTTTTTTTGGTCGTGCTTACTGGTGTGCTGAGACAGCCATCCTTTGCGGTGAGCGATGTGATGAGGATGCAGCGCTTGCTCGTATGTCAGCGGCTTGTCTCCTTTGCCAATTCGGATCCGAGCCGCCCGGTTCTACGAGACGGAAAGCAGCAAATGCTTAAAGAGTTACGTCAGCACAACCTCCTTTAGTTGGATACGCTTCAGTCACAACCGATGAGGAAAAACAAGAAATGACCATGTTCTGACTTGCAAACGCATTTCACTATGACTGCAAAAAATTGTGTCCTTTTTTTAAAAAAAAACAACAAACAGAACAAGAATTATAATATCGCTCAACAGCTTACAAGGAACCAAAAGCAACAGAATGCATGTTTACCTTGCAGCACACTGCTGTTGCATGGAAGCTTCTGCTTTGGAAGGAACTGTACAGCAAACTAGATCGGGCCAAAGCAGTCTGAGAAAAATGGAAAAACATCATGAAGACCAAAACAAAGTCTAGACCGATTAAATGATGTTTGCAGGAAGTTTCAGGAAACAAAATCACATTCAGTGTAGGCAACAAATAAGTCCCACTCTTTATATTATTATTCTTTTAATTGCATCATTCAGACAGCTTCAAGACTTGTCAATATAATATAATTTTTTCAACCACAAAAAAAAAAAAAAAAATATATATATATATATATATATATATATATATATATATTATATATATATATATATATATATATTTACTTGGATAAATTGGATAACTGACATGTTTAGCGATTTTACAGTGATCATTATTATTAGGGACATTTACTTTACCAAAACATAAGGATTTATTTAATTATTCGTTCATTCATTGGCTATTTTATTTTTATTTCAATGGTTAAGGACAAAAAAAGAGATGTACTCAAAAGCTAAATACATTTTCAACAATAAAGTTATAAAGCTCTGAGGTAAGACTGAGTTTAGGTGAGCACACATTAAACAGACTAAAAGGTCATTATCATCAGAAATAATGTTCAAATATTCAAATCATTTCACTTTCAGTCATTTTCTTACCAGCAGCCTCGCGCTCCCTGTGGAACTCAAGGACGTCGCCATGTTTCCCTCTCGTTGAAATGTGAACAAAACGTCAACTAAAGGGAAATTAATTATTTCCTCACTCCGGAACAGTTACTAAGATGTGGTGGGATCAGTTTCTGGACGCTGTGATTATTACAGCTTGCGAAAGATTCCTTGAAAATTCATTCTTGCCTAAAGCTGCAATGCCAATCTGGAGCCGGAACTGGAACTCACGCGGTGGTTATAGGTTGCCGCCGGAGCCATAATAGCATGTACAACCGGAAATGCAAAAATAAGGCAGATTAAAAACTGGTACCAAAGTACAAAATTTTAGTGATAAAAACAAAGCATAAAAAAATATAATTTACAATTTTTCCCCTCAAAAATATGTTTTACTATTGATAAAAATAAAAATAAATAGAAAAATCTGTCATGATTTTTTTTAAATGTCTGTTGGAATATTAATTTTACTGTTTGTTATTACTATGTTGGTTTTGTTGCTTCCACTTATACTGTTGGATGTGTCCGGCATAAATTAAAACGGAAGAATATGATCAACATTTGAACTGCACTGAACAAGTAGTCAATTTAATTGTTTTTAAATACACGTTTGTCCAATTGTAGTATTAACTTTATTTGAAATTCACCCAATCCATAGTTATTTGGGAAGGTATCCAAATTAGTGCCTGAAGTGAACTTACATAGGAGTCAACTACAGAAAATATGACCTACTTATAAATATTATTAAGTAAGTGAGCAAAAATAAATACAAAAATTGATTTTTTTTTTTTATATGTTTAGTGATCATATAAATATTTTTGCATCAATTCGCCCACCATATCAGCTGTAGCTGTACGTGACTGTCTTCAGTCTAACATACAGTCTAGGAAAAACAAAGAAAATCTCCATAGAGAATAGTGGACTTTTATTTTGAAACCCAATAACCGGAACCAGGTGTATTGTTCTGGAAAGAGGAAAACATTGGTGAAGAAAGCTCAACTCGTCCCGCTTATTCGCAAACTTCTGCGTCCTGACGGTGTTCGACTGTCGGACTGAACAGTCCTCGGGTTTGTTGACAGACGGAACCATTGGACGGTCGGATGGCGTCGCCGCCGGAGATGACGGAGATGTACGACAACGCTCTGCTGGGGATCCTCCAGCACGTTGGGAACATTCAGGACTTTCTGCAGATCTACTTTGGCTTTTTGTACCGGAAGACGGACTTTTACCGGCTGTTGTCTGGTCCTGACGACAGGATGGGCTTCCCCCCCGGGGTGGCGGAGAAGATGGTGCTCAAGGTGAGTTTTTAAGTACACAGGCGTCATGGCAACGACCACCCGGAAAACTGTCATTTAATCTGAATTTCACGCCTTTGAACCCACATTACATCCTGTAATTAAAATAATAATAATAATAATAATAATAATAATAATAATAATAATAATTGCATTGATTGTGAAAATGTGCCAACAATTTACATTTTAGACAAGTTACATCAACATTAATGAATAATATTTGCAGGAAAATGTTAATTTAGTTAAAGTGTACTTACAGGCCAAGTCAGTCCTTGAACTTGGATTTATTTTTTTACACTTTGTGATTTTGCATCTTTCTTCTGCTGGAATTCCGCTCAATTTCAGTTCACATCTCGCTTCACAGACATGCTGAAATTTCTCCCATTCAACTGGATTCCTTCGGTAGCATTTCAACCTGACCAATCAGTGAACAGGAGGAGGAGCAGTGAACGACCACTAAGATTTTCTGCACTGTTTTAGAATTGTAGTCTGCCTGTAATTTGACCAGTGGCAGCAGCGGTAGTGGAGGAAGCCATTCAGTTCATATTGGAATGAATGGCATATTTTAACTTCTAAATATGGAATTGACATGAAGAGAAACTATTAAACGGATACATCTATATCTGTCTCTCATTTCCAAACACTTTCTCCTAACAGTGTATCGCTGACTCTGCGTTTTGCAGCAGCTTCATCTCTATTCCTACTTTTAATCAGGCCACATGTTCTGATCGTTCATCCTCTCCAGACATTTGGATTGTTCGAGAAGCTGGCGGAACACGACAGAGCGCGAGCGCTGAGCGAGCAGCAGAAGAGGGAGGCCAGCTCGCGTGCTCCCCCTGCTGCCCAGGAGGTGGAGGTGTCCTGTGAGCCCTTCCAGGCCACCGAGGGAAAGAGCGGCGTGGAGCCGTCGCGGACTCAGAGAGCTTCCTCTGACGCGGGCCAAGTTTCAGCTCCTGCAGCCTCTGGAGAGTCTGGGAGATCACAAGCTGCTAGCAGCGGACCAGGAGGTGAGGAAGGACAGGGAGCAGCTAACCGTACAGCAGCAGCAGAAGAAGACAGGTGAGTGCCCCCCCGCCATGTTCCAGCTCTCGGGTTCCCAAACTTTTCCATCCCCCATAAAGAACTTTCAAGCCGTATGAAAAACCCACAGACAATGCAACAAAATCTGTATAGAATGACACAAACGGTAAAACATTTATTTTTCTATAAATATTAAAAAGATGATCATTTACTTATACTGGTGAATATGTTTTGTAATCTCTCGTTCTACAACACTGCCAAATAAAATCTAAATCTATGTTAAAGCTAAATCTCCTAACAGAGCTTGACTTTTTGAAATTGTCTTACGCTGCCCTCCAGTGGCAGCATCATGCTATAACAAATGAAATTTCCTTTTGAGGAAGGCGGAGAAAATGTGTTCGAAAATGTGTTCAAAGGTTCGAAGGTAACGTTTGAAATAAAGGGGAGCAAAGTCATTTGTGGTGAATCACTTGAAAATGATTTCTGCCTATGTTTGCCTTTTAAATCAGTAAATAAATTTTTTTCTAAATCCTTTTTTTGTGCATGGTCTTGTTTCAGACCTCAGAATGAGTTCCAGTCCAACGCGGACAGTTACAACGGAGCCGTGCGGGAAAACTACAGCTGGTCTCAAGACTACACCGACGTGGAGGTCCGCGTGTTCGTCCCCAAGACGGTGGTGAAGGGCAGACAGGTGAGCTGAGTCCATTCCACCTCCTGACATGTCCGGACTCGTCCGTCGTCGCGGCGCTAACCGCTGCCCGCTACCGTCCCTCAGGTCAGCGTTAGCCTGCAGAGCGGCGGCCTGCGAGTGAGCGTGAGGGACGGAGCGGAGGAGAGAACGCTGATGGAGGGAGAGTTCACGCACAAGATCAACACCGAAGACTCTCTGTGGAGTCTGGAGCCTGGGAAGTGCGTGCTGGTGAGTGCGGCGTTCTCAAGAGTCTGACGCCGCTGCGCGTTAGTACCCAGGCTAACCCGGCAGGTGTACCCCGCCGCAGCTCTCTCTCAACAAGACGTCCGAGGTCTGGTGGAACGCGGTGCTGAAAGGCGAAAAGGAGATCGACATCAACCAGATCAACCGCGAGCGCTCCATGGCAACGGTCGACGAGGAAGAGCACGCCGTTCTGGACAGGCTGACGTTCGACTATCACCAGAAGCAGCAGGGGAAACCGCAGAGTCACGAAATGGTGAGGAGCATCAACATATGTTGTAATAGCCGCGCATCCGTTAACCATCGCACTGTGCTAATTGAAAATACAAAAATACATTTCCTAAATGGTAATGCGCCAATTAAAAAAAAACAACAACAAAAAAAACACTATTTGTTGGTTTTTTTTACATTAAAAATGTTTGCGCTCAGATGGTGTTTTTTGGTGTATCAAAATAAATGTATTTCATAAAACTGCAATGGAAAATTTTTTTCATATCATGTGAGTCACATGATCAACAGCTGATTTTACTACTGGTGAAAATGACAAAGACGACGACAGGAAGTCCTGTCGTAGAGGACTTCCTGTCGTCGTCTTTGAATTCAGGAACTCAGACTTCCTGTCCTCTGCAACAGGAGAGCACATTTGTGTGGGACAATGTGCTGCTGCCTCCACCAGAGCTCTGAGCGTCACAGTTCATAAAAACCATGTGTGTCGTTGTAACATGTTGAATCCATAACTCCTTTGTAAAAACATCGTCTACAATTTCCCCAAAACAGTACACGCTCCCAACTGGGCGGGGTTTGTCGCTCCGAAGCCTGAATAAGACGCCGACGTCTCCTCTGATTGGCTGATAGAAGGCGAATACTAGCATCATGGCTGAGTCGCAAATAAATCTGATTTATCTGTCGCTGCCAGGATTTTTAATTACTTAACTATTCGGAAAAAGTGTTTCTGTCGCAGCTTTGCAAAATGCACCAATTTCGATTGAACCTCTTCTTAGTGGAAATACTTTGAATCAAACTTTTTCTTTTCTCGATTCATGCAATTTTAACAGATAAAGCGGACCTCAACCTCAAATCCGACTAAAACCAAATCACAAAGTGATTTTTAACCCATCGGGTGTTCAGGCTAACATCTGCTTGTGCTTTGGCTCCTAGAAAGTGCATGAGATGCTGAAGAAGGGCTGGGACGCAGAGGGCTCACCTTTCAAGGGCCAGGAGTTCGACCCATCCATGTTTGACATCCCGCCCAGCGCCGTGCAGTTCTGATCGGGCCAAAGACGAAACGACTCACTTTTATCTACGGGACAGCATCGCAGGACGGTCAGACGGCGCACGGATAGGATCATCAAACAAGACAAGCGGAAGGAGAATAGTGACAGAGGCGCGTCCTGATGGCAAACACCAGGCTGTGAACGGCTTTCTTTGTTCGGTTATTATTTATTGAGATCCGTTGT
Source organism: Poeciliopsis prolifica (assembly GCF_027474105.1). Classification (NCBI taxonomy): domain Eukaryota; kingdom Metazoa; phylum Chordata; class Actinopteri; order Cyprinodontiformes; family Poeciliidae; genus Poeciliopsis; species Poeciliopsis prolifica. Next base: position 1,971,545 of record NW_026562436.1, on the reverse strand, counting down.
GCCTGTTTCTCTGTTTTCTGGTTTGATTTTGTGGAACCAGCTCCCCCTGTTGGTAAACATCTTAACCAAAGTTTCTGGAGATTCAACCCAGTCCTGCTGCAAATATCTGCTTTTATCTGTGGAACCAATGCTGGAAAATGTCATAGAGATAAAGGATTTTTTTCCCACCAACTCATCAATTTCTGTCTAATTATAAAAGTCAAAGGAAGACAAACAGCTGCCAACAACATTAGCGAAGGGACGACCTGATGGGATGATTGTTTGGGTTAGAGCTTTTCAAATGACTTGTTGAATAAAAACATGTTAAATATATATAACAAAAAAACAAAACCTTAAATCTTGACATTTTATTTTTGCAGTTTTCAATTTAAAAGATAGAGAAGATATGAATGAAGTTTCCAGAGGTCACCAAAGATCATCCCTCTGCTAATTAATAAAATCAAATGAAATGGATGCAAGTCCGTAAATGTTTGTGCATCATGAGATTTTTGTGGCCCCATTCATTGGTTTTAGGTCCATGTGTGGCTGGGACTTTGTGAACATTTTGAAGACCTCTGGAAACTCACTGACAAGATTTGAATTGAGTGGGATCTTCACCCAGGAGCTTCTTAAAGAGACAGACACCTATTTGCGGTTTTTGATCGAGCGTTGCCGAATGAAACATCCCAACAGCCCCTCCCCTCTCCGTGGTTTCCACGCTTTCCCCTCGTGTTTTCCCACTTTCCTTCCTTCCTTCCTCCCTCTCCGGAGGATCACGTCATGCAGTGAGCGTCTCCTCCCGGTATTTAAAGCGTCCGCGCCGCCGCTCGCCTGCCTCTGGAGCGGAGCGAAGAGAGCCGGGGACCGTGAGAGCGCACCGGGCCGCAGCGCAACCACTCAGCCGTCCGGAGCGCCGCGGTGGGCGGAGACTGAAGCCCCCCTCCACCACAGCCACCAAAACAGGAAAAAAAAAAAGGTCCGCAGCTACAGCATTTCGGGACTCCCCTCACACACATACGCACACACACACACACACACACCACACACACAAGCACTCCGGCCAGTCCGAGCATCAAGGCGTCATGGCCAGCACCACTTGTACTCGCTTTACAGATGAGTACCAGCTCTACGAGGAGCTCGGCAAGTAAGTCCGCGTTGTGTGTGTCCTGCATGCCCGCCTGCATGACCCGGTCCTGGACGCGGCTTTAGGGATGGAGGTCTGGAGATCCCCCCTCTCTCCTCCACCTCCCTCTAATCTGAAGAGATGCTCCAGAATTTTCTAAAAAAAAAAAAGAAGAAGAAGCTTTTTTTAAATTATTTTTTCTTCATTTATTTAGTTTTCTTTTTCCTTTGGACTTCTTTAAAACGCAGAAGAAATTTGAGGAGAGTCATCAAATGAGTCCAAGGAAGCAAGAATCACTCCTGGGCATCCCCTCTTCCTCCTCCTCCTCTTCCTCTTCAGCTCCTCATGCCCAGAGGCTAATTAGGGACAAACAGGCCTGACATAGAGGAGGGGTTGTGGGTGTGTGTGTGTGGGGGGTCATGTGTTGAATCTGCTGTAATGATCTGCAGGGAGTCTAATGAGGTGTGCCTTGTGGTTTCATTTATTCTTCTTATTATTTTTGGAACATGTGTCTGCAGACAGAACCAGAGTCTGAAGAGGGCGACGGGTCCCTCAGTGGGCAGATGCGAAGTGGACTCAGTGTCTCTGTCAGGCTGTGCGTGGGTAGAGAGAGAGGATCTCTCTGCAATGTCTGCCTCACAGGAACATTCATTCTACAACAGGAAAACACAGAGAGAGAGAGAAGGAAGGAAGTTGAGATGTCCATTTTATTAAACCCTGATTAGTTTATCAGTTATTTTGTTTGTCACACGAGGAAAGACAAGCTTGAAACAAAAGGATCTGCTGGAGAGGCTGGAGCTGCTCCAGATCCTTGTTGGCGCTTTGCTTGTGTCTGATTTTATTTCAGACTGACTCCCCGCTCTGGCTCGGTGAATCTCTCTCTGGGACTTGACTTTTTTTCTTTTTTGTTTTTGACTCCAAACTTTTTCTCATTTTGTCGTATTCCAGTCCCAAACTCCAAATGTATAAATGGCAAACTAACCCGGAGCTGTAGGAAGTTTTATTGTGATTTTTTTTTTTTTTTTTTTTTTTTGCGGTTCTATTGCGATATCAATAAAAGTAATGATTTATTGTCACTGTCTTAGGTGGCTGCATGGCACAACCCTGGTATACGATAAAGGAGAAAATAGTAAAACCGGTAATTTTGGCAGTGACATCATTAATTGTAATTTATAATGACATCAGCGAATGTGAAACATATCACGATAAATATTAAACGATATGATATGACAAATCCCCACCCCTATGCTGAGTGTAATTGTGAAGTGGGAGGAAATAGATAGGTTAGTTTTTCACCTTTTTTTTTCTTTTTTTTTTTTTGCCAAAAATAAAAAAATGAAAATCTGAAAAGTGTGGTGTGCATTTGTATTTCAACCCTCTGAGTCGATACTCAGCCTTATTTTGGTAGTGTGACTCTGTGAGAGTTGTACGTTAAGAGACTGACGTGTTTGTTCATTCTGCTTTCTGAAACGGCTCAGGCTCAGTCGGACTAGAGGGTGTCTGTAAATTGGACATAGCTCTGGACTTTGACTGGGCCATGCTTGGATCTAAACAGGAGCTTTATGGGGCTTGTTGTGTATTGTCTGCCTATATTCCCATCAACTGACAGGCTTTCCTGACTCTGCTGAGGGAAAACATCCCCACAGAATCATGCTGCCGCCACCTTGTGTCACAAAAAATTGGCAAAAAATTGATGCTGTTGTCAATGTTTTACTGTAATATTGTCAAATAGTTTTTGTTTTATAGCTTATAATATTTTTCTGTCATAATTTTATTGTTTAGCGTTAAAAGGCCGCTAATTTACAGTGTATTTTGAATTAAAGCTTGACATTTGTACTGCCACCCTGTGGTGAGAACAACCCATTACAACAAGATAATGGGGGGGATGGACTCTTGAAAAGCATCTTAGGAAAACCTAAGTTTCTCCAGAATGTTTGAAGTCGTTTATTTAGTTGTTGAGGATGTCAAAAATGCATAAATCAGTCCTGACATCCGGGTTCACATTTGTTGATGAAGAAGCATATTGTAATATGTCACTCATTAAAAATCACAAACACTGTTGAACTTCCGCCAAAATTTCTGAGTTTGAAACTCAGTTCTTTTTTTCTTTTTCTTTTTCTAGAAAGTCTGAGATTTTTCTAGCAAACTTTTGACTTTTCAAACTCAGAAATTTCAGGGGATTTTTTTAAAAGGAAAATTCCTGAGACTTTTTTTTGTGCTGGAAATTCACTCATACCTTATTATTATTATTATTATTATTATTATTATTATTATTATTAGTAGTAGTAGTAGTATATTTCTTTTTGAACATTAACCATCCTCTGTGCCTTTAGGGAGGGTTTTGTGGCTGCCTAGAGTTTGAAGAACTGTGATCAGGTTAGACACCAGCTGCCCTCTGAGATGAACTAATCCAGGGTTTTGGCCCCAGACCCGGGGCCCTCCTGCTGCCTCCCACCTGCCCTGCAGAAGACCCGGCTAGAAGAAGACGCGGGTCTTCTGCTGCCTGTTTTCCACGGCCAGCGCGTGTCGCGCTCACTCACCCGGCCTCCTCATAATGTATGCAGCCTGTGAGAGAGAGAGAGAGAGAGAGAGAGAGAGAGAGAGAGAGAGAGAGATGGGCTTCTGGGAGTGAATGTCTCATTGTGTAACAATGCTGAAGTGGGATAAAATTATCTCGGGATGACAGAGGCGGTTATTTCCGTCGGTCTCTGCAGGATTCGGTGAACAAAGGTGATCCTGAGCGCTTCAGAGAGACGCTTTAGGCCCAGAACGGAGCTCCGGGTGTCACTGGAGTTATTTTGGTCGTCATGCATCAGACACTTTGCTGCCGTTGCTTAGATACTACTTTTAGCAGATGCAAAAGATCCGAGCCTCACTTCAGAGTGGGATTATTAATACAATAGATGTGTCACATGCGGCTGCGATGACGTAACGCTGACATTTGCTCGCAACTCAATCGACTCACCGATTCTGAGCTTTGATTTGCATTCGATGCTATTTGAAGGCGATACAGAAAAAGCCCGAGTCGTTTCCGATTCGGTTCCTGCGTTCAGTTTTCCATCTGTTATCAAACACAAAGAATCTGATGAATTCACAACACAGTTCAGATGTTCCCCCAAAAAAAAAAAAAAAAAGAAAAAAAGAAAACGATGGCAGGGTGCAAAACCCTTTGAATATCTTCCAAATAATAAATGAATACAAATGAGGTCAGTCAATTAATAAATGACCCAACAAAAACCACCCAGACTTGCCAGCAGACAACTGATAGTAGAATGAACTTTAATGTGTATTTTTATTTTAGTTCCTGAAATTAGAAGAAAAAAAAAAGACTGACATTTACTAGTGAGCCAACTGTTGCATAATAACATTTTAACTTTCAACAGCTGGCAGTCAAAGGCTTTTCTTTTAGTGTCCACATGAAATTTGAGACTCTAAAACTAAACTGAAATACGTTTTCAGGCGATTCGATGACAGTAAATATGGAATTGAACCACACACAGTAAACAGGCGGTTAGAGATGGTTCATGACACATGTAATGACATTACAGGTACAAACTGCAATTAAATTACAGATTACAGAAACCTGCTGGCAATCCTGTTGACAGCTTTGAAAAATGCAACAGTTTTTCAGTTGAAAACATAAAAGTGGAACGAGTTGTGAAATGGGAGAAATGGGTTTTGCATTTGCCGATTTTCCAGCCGACGTCATTAAATATTAAAGCATAACCAAAACGATTTCTAGTATTGATGAAGCACTGCATCAGGATATCGCATGCCATCTACTCACATGAACCAGTGCAACATGGCAGCATGTGTAGCACATGTCATGTGCTTCAGGAGTTCTGTAGCTAAATGCTAACAAAAGAGCTAGTTAGCAACTGGCTAAAGTGAGCAGGAATTGAATCCTGCAAAGCGAGTTAAACCTCTGAACGCGACACTTTTTCCTTCTCCACAATCATGTAATACTTTGATTAAGCCAGAGAGGATCTGATTCATCAGAGCTGGATTTGATTCAGGAAACGAGGCTCAGCTAGCGGCAGCAGCCGTTTTTTGAAGTGAAGCGAAACGGGCGGATTTAAAGATGAACAGGATTCCTCATATTATCTGAAGCAGGAGAGTGTAAAATGGGGTCAGGGTTCTGTTGAGGAGATCAAAAGCTCAGAGCAGTTTCCTCCTTTTCAGCACTTTTCTTGGCTTGCTAAGCAAGAAAAAAAAGTGTCTGCTATGTGACAGCTTGAGAAAAAACAGATTTAATGATGTGGATTTGAACTGTTTTAGTTTGTTCCACTTTTCTTTGAGAGGCTCAGTTTAAAAAATAGGATTCATTTTAAAGGACGGACTTGTGAACCTTTAGTGGTTGAAGTTCCTGCTGCTTCATCGGCTTGTTTTTCATTACAGTAAAGTTTCGTCATGCAGTAACAACCAGAAACCAACTATAGTGTACTGTAACTCCGAGTTCATGGGATCAGCTTCTGTTCTGCAGAACTGGAAGGGATGAGAGAAAAGTCGACAACCTGTGACCCTAAATCGTCTCACGACTGAACTGTTTTTTTCTAAAAAATGAAACGTTTTTATAGAAATACAGTCAAGGTTTTAACTACAGTGGTGTTTTTAGATTTAGTTTGCACTAGTGGCAGAGGAATAGAGGGAGAAGACGCGCGGTAAAGGTCATGGGGTCCAGGACTTGAACCTGTGACAGCCTGAGGCCTCCGTTCTGAACATAGCTCACACTTTTACCCCCAGAGTTAATATTTAAAGCTGTGAATAACGTCATCGTCTTCCTGAAAAATATTTCAGGACGGTGACGATATTCAAATCTTTGGATATTGTTCGTGAATTGCAAATTTTGCATAGTACTCTGACAGATATTGTCAGACATTCAGGCACAACATCTTGACAACAGGACACCGACTGGAACGCTGGGTTGACCTGAAGTCCAACATAGATGTTTGGAAGGGATTAGGATTAGGAGGTTTGAGGTTCTTGCGTGATATAGAGGAGAAAAATAAATCCCTTGTTATGTGGTGGATCTTTGTCTGATCGGTCTGAAACAAACTTAATGCTTGTCAAACCATTGGAGTTTGCAGTTGGACAGACGCAGCACACAATGCAAGCAGACTTTCCAACTACTTTCCCCCCAAAAAGTAAGAAGTTACAACAAATCCAGCACAAAGCGTAGGGCTGTGAAAATCGTTCTCTGTTTTTGGAGTTTCTGGGTAAAAGGAGAAAACAAGAGGGAACGAATGAGGGTCAGAAAAGTGACAAGCTGGCGACTTTAGCTAAAATCTGGTTGGTCCAGCAAACCGAGGGACAGATCAGGACTGGACTGGACTCCTGGATCAGCGCTTCACGCGCTTCCTGTTGACGTCACCCCTGGGCCCAGCAGGTCAGCGTCTGACCTCTGAGACGGCCGTGTCCATGCTGACGCAGCTCCAGCGGCGGCTGACCCGTCTCTCCCTTCCTCTGCTGTCTCTTGTCTCCCAGGGGGGCCTTCTCGGTGGTGCGACGCTGCGTCAAACTCTGCACAGGCCAAGAGTACGCCGCCAAGATCATCAACACCAAAAAGCTCTCTGCCCGAGGTGAGGAAAAGAAAAGTGACGCGGCGGCGAGGAGACGCAGCGGCGTCTCGTCTGTCTGCGTGTCCCGGATCCTCAAAGCTCCACTTTAGCGAATCCTAGTGCCTGTTTGTTCCCAGCATGTAAAGCCTCCATGTCTGTTCCTCGGAAAACAAATGAAAAGCTTTGAGGTATATACACTGAAACCCCCCCGCCTCAGACCCCCCACAGAGCAGTCATTTTTACCGCCATGGTTACCAGTTTTCCCATGAAAACCACAGACAATAAGTTAATAACTATTTTAAAAAACATGTGAATGAACATGTGAATAAATTTACAGTGATTGAAACGGCAGCTGAATTTTTGTAGACTGAACGATCAGTTCAGTCTACAAAAATGTAATATTAATTTTGCATGGGAGTTTTCTGCATCAACAGATTAAGTAAAAAATACATAATAAAAATGTGGTTTTATTAAAACTATCGTCTTTCCCAGCATTTGAACGTTATATTAACTGAATTTTTTCACCACTATTTATCATTATAAAAGATCCATTTCATTATATTCAGCAAAATGTGGCCAAAATGTCCTGATTTCCAGTCGAAGCTTTAGGAGGCCATTACTTTCCCCCCAAGAAATTCAATCTTTCAAATCTATATTTCGTATTAAGTGAGGACCCAGAACATTTAAATGAGACAAACAAAAGCAACCCTCCTCCCCAAAAAAAGCACCATAAACTTGTCAGCACTAAACATTTTTCACAGGGCTGCATGTCATGTAAGGCAAACAGTATCTGATTTTATCCACGTTTCTCTCCTCTTTCCTCACTTCTATTTCCGTCCCTGTCAGTCCAACTGCGATGAAGCAGCATCTGCTTCTTCTTCTCCCGCTCCTGTAATGCTCATCGAATAATGAGCAAGAGCCTCGGAGAGCTTCTGAAAATAGAAGCAGAGGTGTTATTAACACTCAGAGCAGAGACTGAGCTGACGTCTGCATCATGGCACCTTTATTAAAAACATGACAGCTGCTCTCCATCCTGCCCTCTGCTCTAGCAGGATGAAGTCCTTCACCGCTTCCCACTTTGTGGCTGAAACAGCTGTATCTGTGTGTGTGTGTGTGTGTGTGTGTGTGTGTGTGTGTGTGTGTGTGTGCGTGTGTGTGTGTGTGTGTGTAAGCTGCAGGGCATGGCCAGCTGTCATTCGGGTGAAAAACAGATTTTTTTGTGGGGGGTAACTCACCCTCACATCTCCTCTGTCTCGGTTTGTCCTTTTGCTCACGTTTGTTGTTCCATTTTCCTATTTCTCCTCTTTCTGCTTGTTTTCTTGTTTTGTTCTTCTTCTCCCTCGTCTTCCTTCGCTTTCCTTCCCGCTCTTCGTTTTGTGTGTTTTCACTTCTGCTGTTCTCTTGGTTCCTTTTGTTGTGCTTTCCGAACCCCGTTCTGCTCTGTCTGTTATGTTGGTTCTCGTCTAATTTCCCCATTTCATTTCTGCCACTTTTTGCTTTCTCGCGTTCTTTCCACTGCAAAAACACAAAATCTTACCAAGGACTGTTGGCCTACTTTCTAGTGCAGATATCTTAGAATAAGATAATAAATAAGAAACCTTTTATCAAGAAGTAGAAGTTTTTGCAGCGTAGTTGCAATTCCAGCCACATTCAGGAACTAACACACACAAAAGTAATCATAAAAGTCGGATAATAAATGAAAGCAGTTCCCTGTCCTGTTGTCTGTAGCATCCACCGTCTCTGTTCTGTTCTGTCGCTTCAGACCACCAGAAGCTGGAGAGAGAGGCCAGGATCTGCAGGTTGCTCAAACACCCCAACATCGGTGAGCCTTTCCAAATCCCCAGCATTCAGAAGCTGCACTCTTTTGCTGACGAACGCCAACATTGAATGTGTTGAGGGAAAATAAAGCTTCATCTGCTTCTTATGTCAAAGTTGCCTCCTAACTGAACAGGAGCAACTTTGTGGAAAAATCATTTGAAGAAGACAAAGATCCGGTCCTAAGCTGTGCTTTAGTGCACCTTTGGCTTTACTGTCATCACCAAAAAGAAGCAACAAGTGACTCTTCCACAATCAAGCATTTTGACTAAAAGTGAAAAAGAAGCAGCCAAAAAGCAATGCAAGTTTTGAACAGTTTTTCAGTTTATTTCTGCAAAATCTGCATTGAACCAGTAATATGTTTTCAGCTATGTTTTTATTGTTATCTGGTTGAAATGTATGTGCTTTTTGCAAAAAAATGTTCTTAAATCATTTCCATCCCAAAGACAAAAAAAAGTCCATCCTCTTTTTTGTTAAATGTTTTAAATCCTAAAAATAGAAATAAATTGGTGCTTTAAAAATGATGACAGAAAATGGGAAGTGGTCATTTTCTCAAAATGTTGTCGGACATTTGTGAGTTTTATTTGGCCGTTTTATTTTAAGACGGCAAACCCCTGATCTGATCTGCTGTATCAGGATTTAACAATAATAAAAAAATAAGATTTATGGTTGTACATTTTTATAAATCTATCTTTGATCTGTATAAAATGACCTAACAGTTTCCATTTATTAAATAAACACAAAGCCAAGTGATTGCGTAGCTGTGACAGAATCGACACATTTGGCTTTTGCATGTGGTGACGTCTGTTTTTGGGCATTGCGCATAGTAGGGAGTACTACAGCGTTTGCATGCCTGCAACAACTCACAACTTGTCACCGATTCCTGATCTAGGATCCTTTTTCTCAATATCGGGTCCTTTACTGATATTCGTATCGCATCAGTGCATCTCTGATTTCTAAAGTGGACAGACATGATGTGGGCCTCAGTTTAAGGATGATCTTGATGCCTCTCTTGCAGTTCGACTCCATGACAGCATCTCAGAGGAAGGTTTCCACTACCTTATCTTTGACCTGTAAGTTTCTACACCTGCTCCCTGCGCTGCTCTGCGCCGATTTTAGCCCTCCATCACCTCCACGCGTTACTTTACATCCCCATCTCTGCATTGCTTCTGCCCCCCTCTCCCCCTCCCACCTCCTCTCTCCCATTACATAACTGCACACACCCCCCCCCCTCACTGCTTGCGGCTCCCGCTTAGCGCCGTGCACACTCTAACACACACACTCTAACACACACACTCTAACACACACACTCTAACACACACTCTAACACACACACACACACACTCTAACACACACTCTAACACACACATGCAGCCACAGCTCCCCCGCACTGGAGCTAGTCTCCATGGCAACACTGTCAGAGAGAATCCTGCAGCCGGGGTTTCCCCCTAATGAGGACATCCCCCTCCTATTCCTGAGTGTGTGTGTGTGTGTGTATGCATGTCTGTGAGTGAAACAGAAGTGTGTAATTTCAAACTCCATCCCTTCCGTCTCTCAGGGTGACAGGAGGGGAGTTGTTTGAGGACATCGTGGCTCGGGAGTACTACAGCGAAGCAGACGCCAGGTAACCCCACCTCCACACACACACACACACACACACACACACACACACACACACACACACACACACACACACACACACACACACACACACACACACACACACACACACACACACACACACACACTTCCTCTGCATCCTTCCCCTCCACGTGTCGCTCCTCCAGCCTCTGCAGTCCTCCAGCAGCCCAGAGAGTTTGCTCTCCTCTCGTTTAGGCAGAAAATGTTTGACACATTGCACGGTGACGTCTGTTTTTGGGCATTGCGCATTGTGGTCTCTGATGGATCCCATCTCTGCACCGTTTCATTTCTCTTTTTGTTTCTTTCTTTCTGCGAGCCAAATGGAGGTCGAAGGGAGCTTCCACCCCCCAGAGTCGGAATTTACAGAGAGAACAACACACACACACACACACACACACACACACACACACACACACACACACACACACACACCCACACACACACACACACACACACACACCACACACACACACGCACGCACACACGCACACACAACACACACACACACACACACACACACACACACCACACCACACACACACACACACACACAAAAAAAGCAAAAAACAAAAAGTGTACACACGCCCACGCTGCAGCCCCTCAGGAGGGAGACCGAAATCAATTTGCGCAAGGAGGCGGTTTTGTGGAGGCGAGAAAGAAGAATAGAAGGGGACAGTGGCATTGAAAGGAAGAGAGACGCAGGGATAATGAGAGATTCTCTATTCTCAAAACTCCATAAATATGTCATGTTGGTCATCTTGTCACTCTTTGCACCTGCTGCCAAATTTTCTGGCTCATTTTTGTTCATTCTAATGGAAAAGCCCATTCGTTGAAAGATAATGTCATTTTTACAGAGGATTTGCTGGTTTTAAATTTACAGATCATACTTTACCTTGATTCAAATATTCCTTCTTTTTTTACTTTATCTTTTTATCATTTTAATAGTTTTCCAAGTACACATACATACATTGAACAGTTAGAACCCCCTAGCAAAAATGTGAGTCAAATATTCTGTCCATCTGCCTCACAGTCCATCCTCTACTCTCTTCTCTCGTTGATCAAGACTCCAAATCCTGCTTGCTTTCTTTTAAAGGGCTTGTATAGGCCAACAGGATCATAAGATCTTCAAAAGGCAAAAATGAGACCCTAACATTCCCAAGCCAGACTCCCTTGTATCCATGGCTACACTTTGACGCCAGTCTATGAATACCACAGAAAAGAGTCAGTGATAAAGAGGCAACTCTGGCAGAGTGAGTCCATCCTGTGGACAAACTCAACTTTGTGCTGAGGATGTGGAGACAGCTTTCTCTGAATCATTACAAAATAATAATATAATATACTATTATAGATAAAGTTATTCCAATCATGAATGTAAATTGGTCAGTCAGCAGAATCTTGATGCAAACAGAAGAAGATTACTGCTTACTTTCTGTTAAAGGGCATCATTTCTGCATATCATGATCTTCCTGTGCTGCCCGCTCTGTTTCCTTGATTCCATGTTAACTAGTCTGGATGTTTGTGTGTGGGAGTGTGAAGAACTGTGAAGTACATCATATTTTGTATGTATTTTTTATGTTTAATTATTTAGCCTTGATGTCATGCAAGGTCCCAGTAAATTCTGTCAAAACATCACATCCCAACACATCGAGTACATGTTGCTGACATGCATTAAATACATCTTGATCAAAGTATTCATTTTTTAGAGTGACTTATCCAGTAATTGATCAGCGTAAGCATGCTAGTCATTAGCGGGTGGAATGATAACCCATGCTAATGGACAGCAGAGAGAGTAGGTTATCCAGTGGCTGAGGTTATGCTAATCTATTCTGCTAGTCATTAGCCTCTCCAATGCTAACATCATGAGTAGTTTGCTTCTTAGCCGTGTGCAATACACATGCAACACATATTGGCATGACAAACTGTAACAATAGAAAAACAAAACAAGTTTGAGTGCATGTTAAAGTCCTAGTTAAAGTGCAAAAAAAATTGTTGAAAGTAGATTAAAGCAAAATCTTTCTGAGGAACTGTTGAGGAACTACAATATGAAGACAAACTAAACTGGTCTGGTAGAAATGTGCTTTACTTGTGGCCCTAAACTAGCCAGCCATTAGCTTTAGCTTTTCCATGTCTGAACAACAAATATGCCAGAAGACAGTTCATAGCCACAACATCTGAACTATTCCTTTAGCACAAACCGCAGTCCTCCATGACGGTAAGACGGTTTCCAGCCTGCTGAGATGGTAAATATGGATACTAAATATGATTCATTCAATGAAAGAACATTTTCCACCTGGCAAATTCTGCAATGTTTATGTGTAATGTTAATGTGACATAGCAAAGAGATATTTTCTGGTTTGGGTTAGTCAAACCAGATACAAATATGTGCACCAAAATACTGGTTGTGATGTTGCTTAAATAAGAAGCTAAGTGTTTTTGTGTAGATACAAAACAAGAAAATTGGTTACTTTATTCACATGGATGTTCCTTAGAAATAGCTCAGAAAATGTTTTGTATCACTGGTTCATTTTGAACTGAAGGTCAACTGCCCAGAGACCAGAGTCCATTTTGATCATTCAGCTTTTATGGCCTTATCCGAATTTCAATTGAATTCTCTCAGCGGTGAAAACATTCAGTTACAGCTGTCCCAAAGATGGTACAACAACAGTTTTGTTGTTTTTGAAAGAAATACAACGAGGGATGTTCCCCAAGGATTTTATGGTGTCTGATGAATATCAAAGCTGCTTACAGCATTTCCTGACACCAAGTCCCTGGTATTGTGCTTGTATAACACATAACTCACCAATTCCACTTTGAACAAAGCGCTGCCATTTTTGATACATTCTGTCAACTCTGCAGTTTCTGCCTCAATGTGCTCCTCCACCTGGGTTAACTCTTTCCAGGAAACTGTAATGTCTTTCCACCACGTCGCCTCACACACTCCTAGCTTCACCATGTTTCTAATGAGACGTCTGGCTGAACACACAACTGCAGTCTTCAATAAACTGACTTCTTGCTGTAGATCTTTTCACCTTGAGCCCTTTTTTTGAAGTGCTAAGCTAACATTAGCTATTTTGCGCTCTGCTTTGATATGGCTTGTTGATAATTCATTTTGTAACTTGTTTCCGTTGCAGTTCAAGTTACCTGCACCCTAAGTTTTAACTTTAAGTATTAACTTAGGTTGTATTCACACCAGCCCTGTTTGGTTGACTTTAATTAAACTTTAGTTTGTTTACCTAGAAAGTCCAGTTCATTTATGGAGGTGTGAATGTGCGTTCAAAGTCTGATGTGGACCAAAAAAAGTAAACTCTGGTCCACCCACAAACTAAGATCTCTGCTTGGCTGAAGTGAACTCTATGTATGTGTGAATGCCAAGCAGACGGGACACCGCGCCTAAAGCACGAAGCGGATGACAGCACAGGGCATTCTGGGTAAATAAAACCAAAACAAACACACAAGTCTAGTACTGGCGGGAGAAATGGCTTATCGTCTTTTACCAAAGACAGAAGAGAAAACACACAGCTGCTAGGTTTACTTTAAATCCATTTTTATTTGCATTTTGTGAGAAAGGAAGTTGCACTCATGTCTTTTTTAGAAGTTTACATGAATCAAAAAGCATTCATGTAAACACAAATGAAATGTCTGTCCAGTCAGCAGATTGCAGAGAGCAGCCTGTACATATTTTGCTGAAAACTGTGCAAGAGCCGAGAGCTGGAGGCTTACATCCCTGTAGAGTGTAATGTGTGTGTTAATGTGTCAGTTTTTCTTTCTTGAAGACCCTTTGTCCCTTCCCGTCCCCCGTCCCCACCCTCTCCTTCTCCTTGTCGTCTCTTTTACCTGCTGTTCACCTTGTCGTTTTGTCTCCGCAGTCACTGTATCCATCAGATTCTAGACAGTGTGTCTTACACCCACCAACATGACATAGTGCACAGGGACCTCAAGGTGTGTGTGTCTCATTGTGTCGTATCGTGTCCCTGCATTTACATGCTTGTGTCTCTGAAACATGCCTGTGATTTTAAAACAATCAGCCTGTGCCTGCTGTCTGTCTGTCTCCGTGTGCGTCTGCCTGTCTGCAGGTTGTTGTTTTTTTTTTTGTTTTTTTGCTTTTTGCTTTTAGGATTCTTGTTGCATTACTTTAAACCCAAATGATCAGTTCTTGTCGGTCCTGGCAACATGACCCACTGAGCCTCTGAGCAAAAGAGAGTGAGTATGTGTGAGACGGTGTGTGTGTGTGTGTGTGTGTGTGTTAGAAAGAGAGAGAGGGTGTAAAGGTAGGCATTTTCAAAAAGCAGAGGCTTGAAACTTGGAAGTCAAATGTGGCGCTGCGGCTGTTTGTGAATAAATTACTGTGAAAAACGCAGGTTAGACTGAGGGTCTCCCAGGCAGAGCGGGGTCTCGCTGTGTGTCGCCTGCCTGGGTTTTTTCACAGGCAGGTTGTGTGTGTGTGTGTGTGTGTGTGTGTGTGTGTGTGTGTGTGTGTGTGTGTGTGTGTGTGTGTGTGTGTGTGTGTGTGTGTGTGTGTTTGAGAGTGATCCTTCTGAGTGGGAATACGTGTGTGTGTGTGTGTGATTGGAGCCTCTGCATGAATGTGACCGAGATGAGATGGCCTGAGTGTGTTTGGACTAACCTGCTCCCCCTGCTGTTTGCATGCAGTCATTGCATCCAGCAGATCCTGGAGGCCGTGCTCCACTGCCATCAGATGGGGGTGGTACACAGAGACCTCAAGGTGAGTCACCTGCAGGGGCGTGTAGGTGTGTGTGTGTGTGTGTCTCTCTCTTTGCTGTTCAGTTTTAAAATCAGGAAAAAAGAAAAGGAGACGCGAACTGTGAACCGCTGTTGTCAGTTCAGGCGAAGCGAGTCGGTTGTTGAACAAAGGAAGAGCATCTGTGCATTTTCTAACTTCACTCAGCTGAAGAAAAGTTATTTATACTGGTGACCAGGCCTGTGGAGACAGCAAAGTTTGCTGGACGATGAATTGTTACTGGAAATGATAAACGGTAATATTCTCGTTTTGGTGCAGTTTTCAACTAATAAATTGAAAATGCCTTAACAGTGCAAAACATTTGAACTTAAATTTTGTACAGAATAACACTCCATGCTGGAACCGGAGGACATTTTAAATATCCAAAATGAAATACAACAAATAAAACCAGTACAGAAAAAGGGAAATAAACCCCACAAAAACCTGAAACCATTAATAAAAATGGATTTTGAAGTTTCTGTAGACAAAATTACCCTCCACAAAATATTTGACAAAATGAAAATTGAGCTCATTTTAATTTTCCATGTTACTGATTGATCAGTTAATTCATCAACACTTCCACCGACACGTTTAGGAAACACTGACTAAACATTTAGTCTCCTGTTGTTAAATCAACTAGATGAATTTTAATTTCTGAGTTAAAACCTCAACAGTTTTCTGGTTGACTGCATTCAAGCCGCTGAACCTTCATTTTTCCAGCTGCATTTCCTTCAGAGCGAAGTGTGACGTTCCATCGATGTTCCGTGTCGTTGTGACGTCAGGGTCAAAGGTTTGCACTCGGACGTTTGTGATTGGTGCTAGTGATTTTGCCTCTGATCTCACACGTGATCTCTGAAAAACACAGAAACAAATGGACTCCTGCACGTACATTTCATGTTGACACTAACTTTACTCCATTAAACTACCAGCGGAAAATGAAATAAAAACATAAAGTGATGGCGAAATACAAAGCAGCCTCTCACTAAACCAGAAATCCGCACCAGTCGGTGATGGATGCTCATGTTTCAGAAA
Organism: Poeciliopsis prolifica; assembly: GCF_027474105.1. Taxonomy (NCBI): domain Eukaryota; kingdom Metazoa; phylum Chordata; class Actinopteri; order Cyprinodontiformes; family Poeciliidae; genus Poeciliopsis; species Poeciliopsis prolifica. The sequence continues at coordinate 1,955,659 of NW_026562436.1, read as the reverse complement.
GCTTTCGCCTGCTGACTGTCTGAAACTTTGCAGATTCTCTTCCTTTTTCCTTCCTTGTCCACCTTGTCTGACTGGTGCTGGATGTTGGGACGTGGTAAGTGTAGTGAAAGTGTCCAACAGTCAGCATGTCTGCGCACGTCTCTGGGCCCGAATGCATGACAGTACAGATGTTGCCACCAATCTGAGTTACTGTGGATGCTCTTCACTGTCCTGCATGTTTCCTACCAAATAGACTGTTTCCAAGACAACCTTCATGTTTAATAACCTGGGGTTTTTTTTTCTCAGCAGAGGACAAGCGAATGAAAATGTCATGTTACCGTAGCAACACAGAGGTGTAATTAAGGGCGTGTCAGTAAACTATAGGAGGAAATTTATCATCAGGTTTTTTTTAACAAGTTAGTCCTAAAGTTTACTGATAATAAAAAGTGTTCAGTTAATAATCAAATTGGCAGTGGGGTGTTTTCGCCAATGTCACATTTATTTTTAATACGGAGGATGAACCGTGTTTTACATGGAAATATAAACGTTAAAGAAGGGAAGGAAAGCTGTGATTCATAGTTAACAGTTATTATCAGTTATCAGAAGGACTGGACCGTCTTTATTGGCCAGCTCTTTACATTGCAGAAAGTTGTACAGTATATTACAAAAATGGATTTATTTTGATTATTACAATGGTGGAAACTGAGTTATTATTGGTGACATCTGGATCCTGAGTTAACCTGATCTACCAAAGACGCAGCCAAAGTGTTTGGAACAGTGGTGGCAAATAAATAGAACGGAAGAACTAAAGACATGGCTATTCATTTTTCTTTGTGTAACTTTACAATCCCAAACAGGTGCATCTGATTCCTGTCGGTGAATTGTAACATACAGTCAGATTCCAGAAATCCAAACGTTTTCCAATAAACTCAAACGCTTGCATGAAAATTACATAGGAAGCACAGGGTGAGAGTAGAAAGGAACAACTTCCGTCAAACAGAAAGCTCCTCACTGAGCTGCAGACTGGCTGGCGGCTGACTAACGAGGAAAGAATGAATGTTTTTATCTGAAGTGTTTGGATCAGCCAGCGGCAGACGGCGCGGCGTCCGTGCTCCAGCTAAACATGCAGCTAACAGATTACAGTTCGATTCATCAGATCGGTCAGTGCGTCTTTCCTCGGTCTCATCAACAGCACAGACACCACTACCTCAAACAGACAAGCTGTCTTCTGTCCTGCATGAAAAGAAAAAACAACAAAAAGACTTTCAACTCCATCTGTCTGCCTGTGACATCCACAGCTATTATTAGTCCTCACAGCTTCCTTTAAAGCCATGGAAACAATAAGGGGGCAGGAGTTTTGGGTTAGTTTTTATCAATATAAATGTGTTGTCTTTAATTATACAAGTAAAAATACTTACAATTTTTGAATCAGGTATTACACACTGGAAGAAATAAAGAGAACAGATCTGCAAAACAAACATGAAGGCATATTATAGAGACGAAGGACGAAAATAGCTCATGTTTTGGTGTAAAAGCAGACACCAAAGAGAGAGAAAGTCACAAAGAAAGACCCAAATACACAAAAGCAAAACAAAAGACAGTGAACACAATGACGTACCGCTGCATTAGTTACAATGTGATGAAGTAGGGTTTTAAAATGTAACACAACATCATTGTGTCATGCAGCAATCGACCCAAAATGTAATAAAACTTTTTGAACCGTTTTGCCTCGTAGCCCAGAGTCCAGGCTGTGAGTCTGAAAAGGTGACTAAATGATCAAAGGTTTGGTGTTTATTCACCAAAATTTCAATTTAAATTCATATTTGGGATCTACACCATGATTGTTATTAAAAGTACAACGATTAGTATAACACAATATCACTGTACATAATGCGCGATTTATTAAATTACCATTTCTAAACCTAGAAATGTGCTGGCATGTTGACACTCATGCTCAACATGGTGGCTACGGTGACAGAATGTGGAAAAGTCGGTTCTCCACCCGTCAGGCTGAACTCTTCAGGTTGCTGATTTCTCCAGACGTTGTGGAGTTTCTTCTTCCTGACCCGGTTGCTGGTCAAAGCGAACTGCTTGGCTCAGATCCCAGCCAGGCTCCGTTAACAAAGCCGGCGTCCTGCAGAACCGATGTGACTGTTTGTCTGTGGCGTTTGTTCCCCCTGCAGCCGGAGAACCTGCTGCTGGCCAGCAAGTGTAAGAATGCAGCTGTGAAGCTGGCTGACTTTGGACTGGCTATAGAGGTTCAAGGAGAACAGCAGGCTTGGTTTGGTAAGTTATACACACACACAGGTTTACTTCATGTCATGATGTTATTCCCTCATCAAAAACAGCGTTGCCTTGATTCTTTCATGCATGTTTAATCTCCATGGCAACCATTCAGCCGTGCGGGTGAGCATAGCTCCGCCTCCTAGGTCCAAGCTCCTCCTCTGAGCGCGCTTTCTTCCTCTCCTCTTAACAAATGATCCGGTTGGAGGCCTTACGTCTTCTATTTTCCCCATATATTATCTAAAGAATAATAAGAAAAAAAATTCAAAACAAAGTTGATGGTTTTCCGTCCAGGAAGCAAACAGAAAAGTGCTTGTCACAAACTGAAACAAGTGCTTCACATTTCCTCCTGTCGGTCCAGAGCCAAGGCACAGATGCATAAAGAGGCTGCGCCAAAGTAAAAGCTCTGCCTGGATGTCATCTATTTTTGAGCAGCACTCACTGCTGTGATTATCTGAAGCATTTCTTAGCTGCAGTGGAAAACATCTCAACTCGCTTTCTTTGCTGCGGACATATTTATTCTTCTTATTTATTTGAGCTTTTTTAAATTTCCTAGCCAATTCATCAGCGGTTCGCTCCACGCAAAACACTGAAAGCTAGTCTCTCCTGTAGATGGGTGGAGAGTCTCACTTTTCTAATCTCTCCTCTGTCAAATACGGCTGCCAGCCAACTGATTAAGATGTCTTCGTCCGCCATCTCCAAATCCGCTCAGGCAAGCCAGACAAAATCCAGACGTGTCAATATTTGAGGTTCAAGTGAAGCAGTTTCCGCTGATTGATCCAGCGGAGGCAGGAAGCTGCAGTCGTAACGCTGCCGGTGGAGGGAGAAAACTCATTAAGACTCGCCAGGAACAGTTTGCCTCTGAGAGCGAAGGCAGCCAGATCGTTTAATCTTTAAAGACGAGACGGCGGCAGAAAGGTTCCAGCTCTGGAGGAATTCAGCACAATCCCAGTTAAACACCAGAAAGAAGGAGAGCGCTAAATATCATTTATTAAATAGTGTCGAGGTGAAACTTTTCTGCAAGTCAAAGGGATAATGATGTGTTTCAATTGTGATTGTGTAATTTTATCAACTTAATATATTATTAAAGAAATTAATTTAGAAATTTATGTAAATGCAGAAAAAATGGAGACAAAATGAAAAACCAATCTTTACCGTTTAATCTCCAGTACCTGTTTTTAGTTCAGACTAAATTAGCTGCACGTCTCACTTAAAGGGGCATTAATATGTCAACATTCCAGGTGTGTTGCCTTGATTCTTTCATGCATGTAAGTCACAAACATCTGCCCCGCGACTCCGCCCACTCAGCTCCTTCAAACTAGCCTGCAGGATTTAGCAAACAGCTGGTGGAATGTCCCAGAGTCTGGAGGAAGAGTGGACAGGACCAGAATCCACCTGGGTTGAAGTCCAGAGTGACGTGTCCACAGTCAGTGACGTCAGTGACGGTTTGGGTCACCATGTCACCTGCTGGTTCTGGTCCACTGGCTTCTCTGAAGTCCAGTCCTCGCAGCTGTTTACCAGGACACTCTGGAGCACGTCATGATTCCTCTGCCAATAAGCTGAATGGAGATGATTTGATTTTCCGGCTGGACCTGGAAAATCTCGGCAATGCCAAAGGTCCTGTTCCTGATTGGCCAGCAAACTCCCCTGACCTTTAGAGAATCTATGGACTGTAGCCAAAAGGAAGATGAGAGACACCAGACCCAACAAGAGAGATGACCTTGAGGTATCTGTCAAAGCTGGGTGTCCATCACACCGACACAGAACCACAGGCTCATCTCCTCCTGCCACGTGGAACCAGTTTTTTCTTTAGCTTCAGAAATTCATGAAGCTGAAGATGCTTTTGTCTCTAAATGTCTTTAAGGTTGTTCTGACTCATTTTGAAAAGGAGTCATCTGCCTGTAAATGTTTTTAATGAGGAATCTGTTAGCTGGTTTATGTGTGACGGTGTTAACTCTCTGTTCTGTGAATCTCGATGAAAATAAACCATTTCACTTTACTGAGATGACTGACATTTTCCACTTTTATGCAATATCCTTATCAGTTGAGACGAACCTGTAAAAAGTGTCTTCTGTATAAAAAAAACCTGCTCTTTGTATGAAAAGAAACCCAGATGCTAAGAATGTGCGTCCTACTTTCCCCTCGTTTCTGTTTGCAGGCTTTGCAGGAACTCCTGGCTACTTGTCTCCAGAAGTACTGAGGAAGGAGGCGTACGGTAAACCTGTAGATATCTGGGCATGTGGTAAGCTCTTTGTTGACGTTGTCATGCTTGCCGCCTCCTTGTTCTCTCGCCCGTCACTCTAGACAGATGTATTCCTGTGTGTAGGCGTCATCCTTTACATTCTTTTGGTTGGGTACCCTCCGTTCTGGGACGAAGACCAGCACAAGCTCTACCAGCAGATCAAAGCCGGAGCGTACGATGTGAGCTTGTTTGCTCCTTCGCTTTTCAATCATTTGAGATGGAAAAAATATCGCTGCTTACATATTTGTTGAATGTGCGTGTGTGTGTGTGTATGTATGGATCTGATTAGTTTCCCTCTCCAGAGTGGGACACGGTGACTCCTGAAGCTAAAAATCTGATCAACCAGATGCTGACTATCAACCCTGCCAAGAGAATCACTGCCCAAGAGGCTCTGAAGCACCCGTGGGTCTGCGTAAGTGGCATTCGCACATCCAGAACCCCACTGCTGCTGACAGAAAACAACATTTTGTCAACTCCACTTTGAATAATTTGTAAGGGCCTAATTGGGAGTCTCAGAACATCTGATGGAAGCTACCAAGCCTTCCCACCATCTGTTCCCAAACACACAATCCATCCCTGACTGGAGCGGATACCAGGCCCGGCTTTCTCTGGACAATTAGTGTCAAAGAAATACAAAAGTGTGACTTCTCTCTCAGAAGGTATTGCAAGGTATTACATTCAAGGTGTTGCACGTTGAAACTAGATATTTGCACATATTGTGTGAAAGATCAGACTAAACTTTTCCTTATTTAGGTCAATCAAGATTACCCAAATAATTTCTGTTTGCCAAATGTCAGAGTAATGAGTGAAAGAAGTCTTAGATATCTTTGATATTCAGAAATTAGCCTTTGAGCAGTTTTGGGAAACCCAGATGACGGTTTTGTAAGCAAACCTGTCTCAGTTTGGTTGGAGAATCTCAGGAGCTGGAGATGGAACAAATGTTGCAGTTTTGGGCCCCGACTTAACCGAAGCAATCGGACTATCAGATGGGAAAACAACTGTAGAGTTCAAGATGGGACAGAATTTATCATTAAGCAAAATAAAGTCTTTGTAGGAAGGACTCACTTCTTCTATTTGGCTCTGAGCAGCTTTGAGATTCAGCTGCAAACAGCGGCTACCTGAGGTCAAATATCGCCCCTTGGATAAATCTCGCCTTTGTAGTTCAGTTTGCTGTGTTTACCGACGCCTGGCTCTGCTCCACATCCTCGCAAATCCCTCAAAATACTTTGGCCGGAATCCACGGAGAGCAACGTGAATCTGTTCAGGCCTGGTACCTCGGGAGCCTCAGAATCAACAGAATGTGTTGTGCAAAGCAGAGGCTCTCCTGCAGCTTCTGCCCACATGAATCTGTCAGTGCCAAAGCTGCTCTACTGTGATGTTTTATTTTCAGCATCTCTCTGTCTCTGTCTCTCTCTTCCCCCTCAGCAACGCTCAACAGTGGCCTCCATGATGCACAGACAGGAGACGGTCGAGTGCCTGAAGAAGTTTAACGCCAGGCGGAAACTTAAGGTGTGAAAACACTAAATAGGTCATGAAGACATTTTGTTTCTTCTTCTATTGCTCTACATTTTGTTTTACAAACTCAGCAGCGTTATAGAAATAGAGATGAGCAAAGTGACAGGCAATCCAGGCAAGTAGATTTAGTGGGTGTCGAAATTTCAGCATAAACACTGTATTCTGGTCTAAAGGAATTTCCACATGAGTAGGTTCATTTTAATTTCACAATATGCAAAATTAGCGTGTGCATTTAAGCATTCAAAAGAAAAGATTATTTCTAATGTCTTAGAAAAACCAGATGAAGCAGTAATATTTTATCTTCAGGAAGTGTAATGTCTCACTTGATCACTGCCATAAATCTTCAAAGTAAGATGGAGATTAGTTCTTCCCAGAGTGACTTGATCACATGTGCAGCTTTCCTTCACATATATTTCCAATGGAAAGCATTGTAAAAAAAAATCTCTTAAAAAAACAAAAAACAAAACAAAAGACAGAGGTGTGACTACTTTAAAAGAAACGGCTTAACAATAATGGTCCGAGTTTCATAATAAAAGTCCACAGAATTTTCTAGGCTATGGATGCACAAAAAGCCTGGCTAGACACATTCCACCTTTCTCTTTTCATGCATGAAAAAAGAGCCAATACTGAAAAAAATTCCCACAATTATTTCTGTTAGCACTTCAAAATTGGTCATTTTAATTGAAAAATAATGATAAGCACAATCAATGTGAAAAGATGTTCAGTATTATTTAACTTTAAGAAGGACTTAGTGAATGCAGATATAACTATTTATTAATATTTTATTTTATGTAACAATTTGTTGATGGGTTTTATTTCAGTGTGTATCGATAAATCGGCCCCGGTTTCTTTAATATTGGCTGATTGGTGATCGACCCATATTTACATGTGAGGCCGATCTTATCCACCGATCTTATCTGCCTCAGCAGTCCTCCCCCTGTTCCCAACTCAGCGACTTTCTTGCTAAATTTAACATTTCAGATAAATTTTTTTTTTTTAAATCAGTATCGGTAGGTGAGATTTTTAAAAATCGGTAATCTGCAATCAGCCCGAAAAACTGCAATCAATATAGTTTTTTCTGGCTGAAGAAAGACGGCACTCTGGATAAAATACATGCTGGCACTAACCGGCCGTTTTGAGAACGTCCATAATCTTGACATGGTCCAGAATGAAACTTTTACATGCCTGATTCAGGCATGAAACCTGTTCACTCGTGTGTTTGTTTGGCCTCATGATAATGCTGCTCTATCTCCCTTTCTTTCTTTCTCTCTCTCTCTCTGTCTAACCAAAGGGAGCCATCTTAACCACCATGCTTGTCTCCAGGAACTTCTCTGGTAAGAACTGTGCTCTGATCAGACCGCTGACATGCCATCTGTCCTTCACACACAAGCACACCCACACTAAAGTTCACACTCATTTATGCATATGATGGCAAAGTACAGAAGAAATGTGAAAAATATCTCCAAGCCTGGCTGAGAAAAACTATACAGTTCGTCCTGTTCAGTTTCAGCTCCCTGCAGTTCTGACTAAACATGTTTTAATTACAATAGACCATTACGTGTGATGTGTTGCAGCAGTGCTGATAGGAAAAACCTCGTTCGGGAACTGCAGCCAATTAATTTTTATGACCACTTACTCAGCCAAATGAGGAGAAAAGGAAGTTCCCTTTACTGCAGACGAGTGTTTAATCAGAGATCAGCCTCTTCTTCTGAGTTCAGTCGGCACACAGATACGTTTGATCTGACGCACCAAGAAGATGACATCAGGTGTGAGGAACAAACATTTGAAATGTTAATATCTGTCTGATGAGTCCAGAACCGTAAGCCTCACCAGCATGGCCGCCAAAGCGTCCGGTAGTGTCACAGCATCCCATCTGGTCTGAGTTTTTCAGTCGAAACGCACCGTGAGGTCAGGTGACAGAATTAGACCAATCAGCAGAGTCACTCAGAGAACGCTGAATGACTGAGCATGTCTTACAGATGCAGTGCTTTGAAAATGTATTCAGCATGTTTAAGCTACAGTACAACCAGGTTGTTTTATACATTCTGTCATGTCAAAAATATAAACTCTAATGTATTTTATTGAGAATTTAATGCAATACAGGATCAACCAAAACAGTGCACAGTTATAAACTAGGATAGAAGGAGTATACATATTATATAATATATACTTTTTATGTCCAAAAATCTAAAAAGTGTGATGTGCATTTGTGGTTAGCTTCCTAGTAAAAAAAACAAACTATATTTCTGCTGCGGTTAAAGAATGAATCTTATCACTCAAATAGATTCATTTTGGACCTGCTTTCAAGTCTTGGCAGATTATAAATAAATTTGAGTGTCACTATGTCGTCACAGTGAAAAGTGAGGCAGACAATTGGCGAAAAGACTGATTTCCTCCACGTCTTCCCTCACTTCTAATTCATTCAGGTCAGGCTCTATCAGCCGCAGCGTAGAACGGCGCCCAGCCGAGAGGCAGAGGGAGATGATGAGCAGCGCCAAGCCCCGCCTCCTGGCTCTGATTGGTTGTTTCTGGTTAGCATTGGAAGAAAGTAAAACAGATTGGTTATTTTCACAGATGATTTGTCTCATAACAATCACAATAAGATGACAGTTTTAACAAATATGAAACAAAATATATATATTTTTTTCATAAAAGTGACACTGCAGCTTTAAATCGAACCCATGGATCTACAACCTGCGATGACAGAGAACTAACTGATATTTGTTAAATAAAATTGCATTAAAGAAATTAACTTTTGTGGTTGTATCATGGAAAAATGTGAAGTTCAGGGTGGTAGGAATATTTTGGCAAAGCACTGCATGGCCTGTAATAAAGCATATTTTTTTTACTCCAGCAGAAAACCCTGAGGTTCCTGGTTTTCTCTTGTCCAATAGCCTCGTCTCTCTCCGTTGTGTTTCAGTGGGTCGACAGACCACGGCTCCAGCTGCCGTCAGCGGGGTGGCAGGAACCACCGCTGGAATCGTGGAACAAGGTGACCCCGCTCCCTCCGCTCCCTCTGGGTTGGAAAAGCCTTAAACCGACCCAGTTACATGAAAACCTGCACATCGCTCACGCTCTCTGCTCCTTCTAACCTCTCTCTTTCGCTCTGTTCACCGTTAACGCACCTTAAATATCTACTAAGGTAAGCAGCTTCGTCGCTCCTCTGTAGCTGCTTTTCCAACCTCTGCCAAAAACTTTGACAAAGGTTGAACCCGCTGCCACTTCCTGTCGCTGCCTTCTTCGTGGTTTGAGCCAGTGGCGACATCCGGTTGTTGCTCATGTGACTGGTGTGATGCAAAAAAGTGTTTCCATTGCAGTTTTGCAATGGAAATTTATTTTTGAAACGTCAGATTGCGCAGTCACATGGTGAATGGAAACGCAGCTCGTGAGAAGAGTGAATTGATTTTCATCTCTTCTTCTGTGGTAACAGGAATCCGGGGTGCATTGAGAATTGATATTGATATTCAGAATATGAGGGGGACACAGAGAGAGATGGGAGGGTTCGCTTCTTCACGCGGAGCTGCAGCGTCTCTCTGATGAGGGATCAACGTCGGCGCTGCGGCTCCTCGTCTCGTTGTGAACATCTCAGAAAGTATCCCAGCACCAGAGCGCGCTCTCTCTGTGTTTCCTGCCCCTCATCACCTTCCCGCTGCAGCCGCCAGTGAACCGCAGTAATCCAGCCCACTGTTGAGATTAACCGACCCATTATCGTTCACCTGCAGCTCCATTCCACTGCCTCCACAGCTCCATTCCTAATCCGCCCTCGGTGGCTGTGTGTGCATCTGTGTGTTTGGATTATATGGAGAATTAGACTTTTTTTTTTACCCCCCCTCCCCCTGCCCTCATGGCTGATGCCCTCTGCTTATCTAATGCTCTGAAGAGCAAATCAGGGTTCGGAAGAGCCAGTTTTTAATGTTTCCCACTGAACTAAAGGGAATGTTTTGTTTTCTTTTTTTATCAGTTTTGCTTTAATTTGTAATAATTCCAGCTTGCTTTCAAGCAGGTGGTGTTTTTCGAATGTATTTTATTTTTTTTGCAAGCATGCATGCATGAACAACCGTGTGCGTGTGTTTTGTGAGAGCAGATTTGCAGGTGGTCTGAACGTTTGCTGTGATGTGTACTCTTTCGTCTGAGGGTGTGTCGTTCTGCCTCTCTGCAGCAGCCAAGAGTCTCCTCAACAAGAAAGCAGACGTCAAGGTAGGCCAGGTCCAGTTTTCATGCACTCCGTCTCCCTTTTGTTCCACGTTTATTGTTTTGTATTTTTTTAATTCATGGCAAACTTGTCGTTACGTTAAGTACTGCAGAGTTTTAGCTTTAATGGCACAGCATGAGTCATTCTTTTGCAGGAAGTTTTATTTCTACCAGTGAAAATCAAGAGGTAAACCTCATTATGCATGTATACTGAAAAAATAAAATAAATGGAGCTCCAATTTAAAATAAATTGTTTTGTTCCATGCAAGCAAATTAAGCTTGTCAAACTTTTTTTTTTTTTTTTTTTTTTTTTTTTACATTTATTTAAGCTTAATATATTTAAAAAGTGGGATCACCTGCGTTTCGTTCTGTTTCCAGTGTACCTGCAGCCTGAAGGAGGCCTGCACAGTGGCATGTTTGGTTAAATTATGATCATATCAAACTCAAAACTTGGTATCAGTTTTATGTTCGATGTCACAAACCCACTGATTCATATGAAAAGTAAATTTTTTCCTCAAGTTTCTTTCAATCTTTTGAAATCTACACCTGATTCTCTGCATCCTCACTGAAATAAAGCAAAAGCAGCTCCAACTTTAAAATAATAAATGTGTTAACTGGTCACAAGCAGTTGAATGAAATTTGTAGAACTTGACAACTTAATAAACTTCCTAAGTTTACTTGGAGTAATTGAATTAGATCTTGTGTGACGTATTTGTTGCTGGTTCTTGGTCAAGGCTCTCTTGACATATTTTTAGTCTCAATGGACTTTTTATTCTGGTAAAGTAAAGGTTACATACAGAAAACTTATGACCAATTATTGAATTTTCTTTAAGTTGGAGTTGCATTGCATTTTTTTCAGTGTTTGCTCTCTCAGATATCTTCATTCGGCTTGGCGGACACTTTGTGCAGCTCTGCTGCAAACATTTTTCACTCGGAATATTCCCTCAGTGCCAAAGCGAATCTCACTAAAATAAATCCTGCTTTAATGAGGGGTCAAAGCATGCAGTATCCACTTCTGCATGCCTTAAGTCTCCAAAGAGACTTCACAGATGCTGAGTGTGCAATAATTTGGGTTCTGATGGTGTTTCTGCACTTATTTTTGCTGTAATTTCATCAAAAGTCTGAACTGTTTGCAGTCTGCTGCTTTCGGTTGTGCGTGTGTGTGTGTGTGTGCGTGTGTGTGTGTGTGTGTGTGTGTGTGTGTGTGTGTGTGTGTGTGTGTGTGTGTGTGGGTGTGTGTGTGTGTGGGTGGGTGTGTGTGTGTGTGTGTGTGTGTGTGTGTGTGTGTGCGTGTGTGTGTGTGTGTGTATGTGTGTTTGCGGTACGTGTTCCTCTGTTGGAAGCCTGTGTCTTGTGTGTGCTGTATAAGCATGCTGTGTTTGCATGAGTCAGTGGAGCCTGTGTGTGTTCTCTGGATGAAAGCTCTGTGTAAGTCAGCTACAATGCTTAAAGGGGCAGCGTGAAGTATTTTCCAGCTACATAGTGCGATTTTGTAGCACAGGCAAGTATTATGTTAACTTTAGTTGTTTGAAATGTTGTACATATCAAACATGACTTGAAGAAAATTTTGTAATTCAACACCGTGAAATTGGGTCCCGTCTCTTTAAAAGCCCCTGCTCTTTCTGGAACCTGCAGCCCCAACGGCAAGCTCTGTCTCCAAGGCGGAGCTAGGGCCGCCCAGGCGTTTTGCGCAGCTGCATGGTTGCCATGGAGATTAAAGGATTTCTCAAGCATGCATGAAAAAAAAAAATCTAAGCAACACTCCACGTGTGTTTTTGATGAGGGAATGGCATTATAGCATGACATAAAGCTCAAACCAGTCGGTTTTGCACATTTAAGACGGGAACCTGCTTCCACTTTGACCTCCCAAAAAATAATCCTGCCCACTGCGGCGCCACCAACAGTTGGTTCAAAACAAGTACATGAATAAATTAGCTCACCGTTATTCTTTCCCGTCAGAGTTTCTCCATGAAATCACACATAGTGTCAGACACATAATTAATATTATTAGTCTTTTATGTCCTCTCCAGGTGTCAGAAGAACCATAAAATGACATGGTTATAATTATTAATTCATCTGGGCTTGTTAGGTGTGAGCACTGGGAGGATGTTATGCTGTCTGTTAATAGAGTTAACTTCACTCATCTGCTGTAATTATACAACAATTATTTGGATTCCTGCTACTCACAGTTTGTCAACAGAACCCCAACAACTTGCTGGAAATCCATTTTCACTTTAAGTGATCGGAAAATCTCGGAAAAGACAGCAGCTTTGTGTCAATTACAGTTCTGTCTGTTTTACTGTTATAGGCTAAACAGAAAGCCAGACGAAAATATGAAGGCATGTTTTTTTTCCACCCACCTTTAATATTGTTCATACCTGACGTGTCAAATAACTGTATTGCTGTTTGTCACGCTGACGGAGACTTACATTGTGAGTTTTTTTTCTCACAAATTGACTCCTCTGCTTTTTTAATATTTGCAATGGAACTAATATGCTGTAGAAAACCAAATGAAACTAAGATGAAGAAAATAATCTCCTCATGGGACCAAAACGTAAGAATCTATAACCCGATGCAGAGATGTTGTCTTTGCTGTCAGGCATCCAGTGAAGCATCCTTGATTCCACCACCGTTTTTATTAATAAAGCAGTTTTCCAGTCTCTTCTTTCTGTCTCCTCCAGTCTCTCTTTCCCACATCACTAACCCTCCCCTTGCTGGCGTGGAGCGCCCTGATGCTAATCTCAGATTATTTCCCACCAGATGATTAATCTGTCATTACATAATCGCAGGGCTGCCAGATCTGTGCTGTGAAGTCACAGAAAGGCAGCCAACCTGGAAATGTCTTATTATCCTTCAGCACTGGAGCTTTATCTTAAGACTAAGATTTAAAACCTGAGGATGAGCGACGGCTCAGTTTAAATCGCTCTGTTTAACGTCCCTTTTTGTGTCTTTCTCTCTCTCATTTAAATAATGAGGCCAGTGGTGCTGAAATGTTCTGGGTTCACATTATTACATCTACTTTTCTACCTGCAAATAAAGTTTGTACCCCTTGAGTGTATTTTTTCAGATCTGGAAACACGCGCCCTCTACTGGGCAGGGTTGACTTCCTCCACTAAAACTGTGATGGAAAATATTTTGTTCCAAAAGCAGCTCTTCAACACAAATGTCAGATTTCAATTTGTTTTTAAAGTTGGAAAACCGTCACTTCCTCCTGACGGAACACGACTCAAGCTGTGTTCCAGGTCATGTTAGTGTCAAAAGATTAAAAACTGACTGGAGAAAAAAATCAAACACTGTGTATAAATGTAGTAAATTACAGAATATGCAGGTTCCATTAAAAAAAAAAATAAAACCTCTTCAAATGTTTACTGAACATCAACAAAATGACTTCCTGAAGTGATTGCTGTAATAACAGCTTTCCATTCATCAAATCCCCGCTGATGTTTTCTTTTGATTATCACAAACAACATTCAAATCGCTCAGATTTGCTTTGTGGTTGAGTTTGTTTGACTCCAAGTTACAAACTCTCATAACCCTAAATATGACCGCTTCATGTTCCTCAATATTAAGGTACTAAATATGTAGACATATAAACTGAATGATTGCAACCAGTTTTGTGGCCCCGCTCGGCTTTCAGAGCGTTCCTCTGTGGAGTGTGTGTGTGTGTGTGTGTGTGTGTGTGTGTGTGTGTGTGTGTGTGTGTGTGTGTGTGTGTGTGTGTGTGTGTGCGCGCGTCATGCCTGCAGTCGACTGTTTCTGCATGCTGGTTTAGAACACGCACTTACATTCTCGCCGCTTATTTAAGAAACAGCAGCTATATATTTAGCATGTTATGTATTTGTGTGGGTGTGTGTGAACTGCCTGTTATGCTTCACAGTTTTGTCAGAAATAAATGCTGCGGGTCTCGTCCTCTCCTCCGGTTAAACGAAGCGGCTACATGTTGCTTTATTGTTTTTGTGGTTTTCTTTCACTTGGTTTTGCAAAGTTTGCTTGATGTTTGTGTTTTAATATCAAAAGCAAAATCTGTTACCAAAATTGCCAACCCCTCCCCTCGACTATAGAGTCTGCATTTATTCAAAGGTAAAAGTCTCCTAATCTACCTGCTCTCTAAACCTGATAGTTGGGTGTGTCACCCTTGGCAATGGCAACTGCAATCAAGCCTTGGTTCTTTAAATCCTTTGATTAGGCCACTGCAAACCAAGTGCGCTCAAGTAATAATCATAAACTGAGTTGTTAGAATCACTGTGGAAACCCTTTTCTCCATTCGATCTTCCTAGAGTTATTTTGTCTGGAGCACTCCTCCGCTATCTATATTTACCTTTATTACACTGTGTATCTATTTTTTTTGTTGTCCAGTCCTCACCCTCTCCCAGCCAGCAGATGGAACCGGTCTGCGTTGTCTCTGAGCACTAATGCCACACTTTGTGTTTCCGTCACAGCCGCAGACAAACAGCACCAGAAACAGCATAGTCACCAGTCCCAAAGGCAACATCCCTTCTGCTGCACTGGTACGCAGCTCTGTGTCCTGTCTGTCTGTCTACCTGTCTGTCTGTTCAGGACCACATTTACACTGCACAGTGTGCCTGTGTGTGTGTGTGTGTGTGTGTGTGTGTGTGTTATTTTTGTGTGTTTGCAAAATAATAAAGTTTTGAATCGCAGCTTCACGAGAAACGTCTGTTGATGCAAAGGTTGACTAGAGGTTTGGGTTCTGTAATGGTCTCCCCTTTGGGAAGGCTCACACACGTGTATGCAAGGTCCCACTGCTGACAGTGCAGGTCAGAGGTCAAGCACCAACAATGACATGAAAGGAAATGTCTGTAGAAATCTGAGACAGGATTGACTTGAGGCAGAAATCAATCAATCAATCAATCAATCAATCAATCTATCTATCTATCTATCTATCTATCTATCTATCTATCTATCTATCTATCTATCTATCTATCTATCTATCTATCTGTCTGTCTGTCTGTCTGTCTGTCTGTCTGTCTGTCTGTCTGTCTGTCTGTCTGTCCGTCCGTCCGTCCGTCCTCTCTCTCCCCCCCCCCCCTCCAGGGGGCGCCACTGCTTCTCTGCAACTTTAATGAAAGATTAGTAGGACTGAATGTTTCCTACTAATTGACTTTTCAACCTGATGGATAGAAAAAAAACACATTCCTTCCAACCTGTGGTCCTAATTCCTTTTTTTTCCAAATTGAGTGAAATTTTACCTTTCATCATCATTTCACTCTCTGAGAGAAAAATAAAGCCTCACATTCATATTTTAAAGCGTCATATCCAAGAGGAGTGTGTTTAAACTAGTGACCAGAGCTGCACTTATGTTTGGATGTTAAAGGGAAAAAAGTATGGGAACTATATTGTTTATTTATTTTTTTATTATTCTGTTTTTTTGCATCGTGGTAGAAATACTTGTGTTGCATTCAGTGGACCTAAATCACTAGATGCGTTTCCATTGACCATTTAGCTGCACAATTTGACATTTAAAAAATAAATAAAAATTGTCTTCATTAATACATAATGATTTTGTGCTAGAACAACTTGTTTTTTTCCCTGTTTTTCTAAAAACTGCATTTTTTGTTTTTGCATCACACCAGTGTCAAAGGAATATTGATAAAGTTTCTGCTTATGTTTGCATTGGAAACGCCGCTACTGAGAAGAATGAAGCTTTAAATCAAACTCTGGGAAGAATTCAGTTATAATGGGCTCAATATCCCAACATGTGTTTTAAAGGGCTAAAAACAATCTGCTAGGTTTCATCTTTCATAAGAGACGAAGTGAATAATAATTACATGACTACATTCTTCTTTCTTGTTTTTTTGTGTTTTTTTGCCGTCACTGTTTGTCCCAGGTTCTTCCCGTGTTCAGAACGTTTCCATGTGTTGCTCTTGTCTTACTGTCTGCTGACTCTCATTTGGTCATAACTCATTTTTCCTTCATTTACTCCCGCTTTCTCTTTTTTCCTCCCCCTCTTTCTCTCCATTGTTCCTCCAGGAGCCACAGACAACTGTCATCCATAACCCAGTAGATGGGATCAAGGTACATCCTCTCTTTTCCTCCCTCCATCTCCCTCATTCCTCGTCTTCTCCCCGTCATTTGTCTTCCCTCCTCTTTACTCTGTTCCTATCCCCTGGTGGACCAAAGAGTGTCTTTCATAGGGTCTTTTTTTTATTTCATACTTTATGTACTGTGAAGTTTTTTTGGTGATTTTTTTTCTCTGCATGAGAGAGGTGTGAACCTGTGGAGCCTTTTCACTGTTGTCTTCTGCTGCCTCACTGCGTTCAGATGAGTGAAGTTCTCAGAGAAATCAATGTGTGTCAGCAGGAACGCGGCCAGATTAACACCCGTTCCACTCAGACTGTGTGCTAAACGTGGCTAAGCGTTCTACCTGTGTCTGCGTTTGTTCCCACAGAGACGGGCTCAATCCGCAGAGAGGATTGGGTTGTGGCAAGAAATGCAGTGTTGTGTTTTTTTTTGTTTGTTTGTTTCTCTTTTGTATTATTGGCATAACTGTTGTGTAAGATGGAGCTGTAGGCTGAAGCGTAAGCGTGTTGTGTTCAGGTCTGCATGCCGTATCGGGTCAAACAGCCTGGTTTGATTAGGTTTGGTGGTTCCAGTCATCCACGCGCTCCGTCTTCTTTCTGTTTCAGGAATCGTCCGACAGCAGTAACACCACCATTGAGGACGAGGATGTTAAAGGTAGGCCCTTTAACACAAGTACACCCAGCTGACTCACTGGAATTTCAAACTGCTGACTATCAGAGTTCCTCAGAAGAGTTTTGGAAGTCATTTCCAACTTTATGACGTTATGACCACCAGCTATTGTGATTTATTAAGATTTTACATAACAGACCAGTCAAGTATTGTTGTGAAGTGGAAGAAAATGATAGTTTATAAAAATGTTTAGTAAAAATTTGTTTGTTTTTGTTCTCTTTTAAAGGGGCGGTGTTATGTAAAATTTACTTTTTTGAGCTTCTCGTCTTTTTTTAAGCTTTTAGTGGCTCTAATGGCCTTTTTTATGATAGTTAATTGACAGAAAAGTGGGTAATGAGAGAAGGGAAAGACAAAGGAAAGGCTTCAAGGCTGGGAATTGAACCTGCGACAGCCACGTTGCAGACTGAAGCCTCCATATGTGCTTAACCCCTACACCACCACAGCACATTTCTGAGCTTCGAATCTTGTTATAATATTCCATCATCAAAAACATACCTGCAGCGTTGCCTTGATTCTTTGACGCACTTTTGAGAAATTGTTGAAACTCCCATTCAGCTGTACAAAACGCCTGGAGGGACCTAGCTCTGCCTTCGAGGACCAAACTCTACCTCTGAGCTGCAGTTTCCAAGTTCCACCTCCCCCACCTCTGTTACACAGCACTGACAAGTAGCTCCTATAATAAACCCATCAAACGCACACTTCCACTAGGTGCTCACTAATTGCTGCTGACTAGTCTGAAGCAGCTGAGTGGGAGAGTAGGAAATTGCAACTCCAAGTAGCAGTTAGTCCTCGAAGGTGGCATTTGGTCCCACCAAGCGTTTTTTCATAGCTGAATGGTTGCCATGAGAGATGCAAGGATTTCTCAGTCATGCTTGAAAGAGTCAAGGCAACAACACTCCCTTATAACATGATGTAAAGATCAAAAATGGCGATTTCAGATAATGCTGTCTCTTAATGTTTTTCATTGATCTTCAATGAAAAATAAGGAAAAAAAAATAAAAGAAGGAAAACCTGTCAACCACAAAAACTCATGATATGGCAGAAATTGCTTAGCTTTGTCTTCAGGTCAAAATTTAAATGAAAGTTTTGATTTTAACTCAGACAGTGGAAGAATGATGGACCTAAATACTGACTGGATGCAACAGTGGGGAAAAAGGCCAACATAGAAAAACTTAGAAAAGTTGTCATTCGCCTTTCTAAGCAAATTTCCTAACCTGATTTAAGAGCATTGTGAAGATAAGGAAGGTTGACGGGAGACATTTGTACAAAGGAGCAACATCTCTACAACATAAAACACCAGCACTTTGACAGCACTGTGATGTAGGTCATTAATAAATAGAATGGAAACTCATCAGTTCTTATTTTACTGCTTCAGTGAGACATCACATGCTGCACTTCAGCAAATAAAAACATATCTTGAAAAATATTAGATTATTCAGTTGGTAAAGAAAAAAAAAAAGCCAGAACATGTTATCACTATCTGCTTATGTAAGCTGCCCAAAGTCCCGATCACGGCCTCGTATGTTTTAAATACGTGAGTCTACTGGTAAGGAGGTCCAAGCTTCGGATTATGGGACAGAATTATCTCCTTTCTGTCATAAACGACGGTCCAGTGCTGCTGACGGCAAAAGGAGATTAACAAACCGAGAGAGCTTGATGGAGCTCTTCCCATGGCTGGTTCTCGCAAAAACAAATAAGACAAAAGAAAGTTAGTTCACAAACTGAGAGGCTTTTAGCTGTGCTGGCCTGGTCTTTTTGCAGATCAGCAGCTAGCCTCTTCCAGGAAAGAAACTTCTGAACAGCATCATTTCTATGCACTCGCTATTTGGTTGGGGCTCCTTTGGTGTCTCTCATCTTCCTCTTGACAACAACACATAGTTTCTCTTTGGGGTTAAAGGTCAGGGGAGTTTGCTGGCCAATCAGGAGCAGGAACGCCTTCGTCGCTGAAGGAGCTTCTGGTATCTTTGGCAGCGTGGGCAGGAAAATTAAATCAGCATCTCCGTTCAGGTCACCAGCAGAATGTCCTGGAAGACGTCTGCTTTTACTGGACTTAAGAAAACCCAGGGGGCCGGAACCAGCAGACGGCATGACGACCCAAACCATCACTGACTGAACTGGACTTCCACCGATGTGGATTCTGTTCCTCTGCTCTCTTCCTCCAGATGCTTTCCAAAAGGAAAAGCACATTTTCAATTTCATCTAAGAGCAGAACTCTGGACCGCGAGCAACAGTCCAGTTCGCATCAAACGGGCCACGTGATCAACAGCCCGGTGTTACTACTGCTGGAAACGATGAGGAAGACGACAGGAAGTGGTTGGAGAATGATGGTGCTGCTTGATTTTGAAAGTCTCATCTCGTGAGCAGTCTTACTCACTTGTGATTTTAATCACATTTCTAGTTTAATTGAAACGCAGCAAGTGCAAAACAGTTTGTCTTGTTGCTTTTTACCTCGTTGCAAAAACATTTTGCGCAACATTTGTAATGAAAACGCAGCTAATGGTGAGTCAATTGGCAACACAGGTGATTAATTGCAACAGGCTCCGCCCTGAATGAGGTCATGAATGACAACGAGGAAATCATTTACCTGATAACCTAACACTGTCATATTCCTTTTCCATTTTCTATCTTTACAAACGTATCTTTTTGTATTTTCTTTTTCTTTCCCAGAAATTAAATGAAACTGTGCATCTCCAACTTTTAATACTTTATGTAGCTAAAGATAAATTTATCTGCACTTTATCTAAGAGCTTCCAAAATGTCTCACTGTATAAATTTATAATGAAACAAGGACAAAAGAATCCAGCAGTGGAAATTTCTAGGGACAGGACTGTGTTGTAATTAAAACTGAAATGTTGCTTTAAGCACATTAAAGAGGGATGCAGACTGACGTCTCTATTTCACTGACTTTTCATTATGTGACATGCAGCTATGTGACAGGACAGCATGTAGACGAAGCACAGAGGTGCTTTCATGTTAGAAAACGGTACAAAAAGTAGAGAGAGAGAAAGAGAGAGCAAATAAGAGCGAGAGAGAGAGAGAGAGAGGAAACTAGACAATCCGAGTGAGTTAAGCCCTTCACTTAGTGTGGGGAGGACGTGGTGGGAGGAGGACAGGGTAAATCTCGTCCAAAGGCCGGGGACAAGAATAGCAGCATGAGCTCCAGCAGCCTCATGTGTCCAGCAGAGATATGATGGATGATGAATGGAGGTAGAGGAACGACCAAGTGCCAAGTCACACAATGGGGGGTACGTACGCTGTACGGAGTGTGTGTGTGCATAAAGTTCAAGGAGGAGATGGGATCAGGAGCCGGACCTCTACCAAACCGATCAGCTCTGCTGTGACTCGCCTCAGCCTCAGATGGTCCTCAGAGCCTTTTGCTCTGGCTTAGCCGTCGTTTTTTTCTTTTTTTTTTTTTTTTGGGAGGATGACTGTCACATCCTTCTCTCTCCTTCCTCTCCGCAGCTCGCAAACAGGAGATCATAAAGATCACGGAGCAGCTTATCGAAGCCGTCAACAATGGAGACTTCGAGGCCTACGCGTGAGTCCCCCCCATCGACGGCCCCCCCGCTCCCCCTCCTCTCTCTCGCTCCTCATCCTTCACTGCTTTTAAAAGTTCAGGCCAGCAGCAGGAATGTGCATCTTGTAAAGTGAACATTTAAGCTCTCCATCAGCCATGAAGAACCATTAATCTGATTGACATGCAAAATGTGTTGTATTAAAAGATTAAAGAGTAATTACATTCATTGTTTCATCCACATCCAACCCCATACCCCCCCCTCCCCCCCGCTTACTGTATAATTAAGAATAATGCCAAGCAGATTGAGGGAGAGGGACGGGAAGGTTTAGCGTGGCCTCAGTGATGGAAGTGCAGTTCCACTAAGATGGGAAATAACATATGAAAAATTTATATGACGGAAAAAACATAAATCAATGGTCGGAATGAACCCGATGTGTTACACTAACGACAAACACGCCGTAAAATGTAACAGTGTTTGACAAAGTACAACCTGACTTTTTTTCAACACTTGGTAACAAGTGAAAGTGAGCACTTCGACTTTTCTGGTGAACGTTGCAAAGAATTTCTAAGTATAAAAACCTGCTCAGGTTTTTCTAAGTAAATGTCGCTCAGTATTATTTTCAGTGCGAGTTCAAGCTTTTTGTCTTTTTCATGCAAGAAGTTTATTTCTGATAGGAAATGAGACGGACAAATTTTAAACGGCAATAAAGCAATGTGAAAGTGGTATCAGGTTCAAAAAAGTATCTGTTTCGTTCATGGCAAATATTTTTTATACCATTCTCAATTTGGCATTTTACCAGCCGACCAGCTTTCTGTATGTTTCCACTGGCATTTTGAGGATTTGTCCTTGGTGAGGAGCTCAAAGCCTTTCAGTTTGGAAGGGCTCTTTGCCATCACCCTAATCCCACCAACTCCCTCCACAGGCTTTCTGTTACAGGTGGAATTTCAACACTTCATATATCTTTAAGTTGTAAGTTTCCATAAAAGTAGCTTGAAAAAGCTTCCCCACCTTTGACCTTTTTTCAGTCTTTTTCTAAAGAATCTTCAAGGAGGGAGACAGGATTATTGTGGAGCATACATCAGCAAGTTGAAGTCAAAATTAAAGACAGTAAGGAGAAGTACAGGAAGAAGCCAGAGTGCAAGCTTCAGAGGATCAACAACACGCAGACATCCCACCCTCCTCTGACCCACAGCTTGCTTTCTCTGCAACATCTTTTCAACAACAGCTTGACCTAAGAGAAAGTTGTTGTGGAAGACACCCTGGCTGGTTCTGGTACTGAAGAAACCTCAGCCATCAGTCATCAGTGACGACAGACCTGTTGTCCTCATCACAATCGTCCTGGAGAGACTCCTGCTGGCCCCTGTAGTTTGCTTATCTCCATGACGATGGAGTTGAAGATGCCTTCTTACATCTGTTTCACCAAATCCACTGTCATCTGGACAAAGCCTGCTACACTGTGACGATTGTGTTCTTTGATTTCATTTGAAGAACGATTCAGGATGAATTGTGCATTTAACACAATTCATCCTAATCGGTTTTGTTTTTGAAACTCCAGAAGACACAGGTGGAGGCCCAATCAGGCCCTGGATCAATGACCAACTGAGGAGGATCTGCTCCTCTTATCGGAACATGAATGGTGTTATTGGACTTCTGTGCCGGCCATAGATTGCCCACTACAAGCATCGTGTTGAAGCATAACCGTGTCCATGTGTGCTCTTGGCACCAAGACGCTTTAGAGTGCAGTTCAATAATTTACAGTGCGGTTGTTTCATTTGCTCGGCGGACACATGTCTTGGACACTCGGGTGATGAGATGGGATGAACTATAAACTGATCACCACCTGATCACATCCCCCTGCAGTGAGTTGACTCTGCTGGAGGAGGATGAATCAGACACATTGTGAGAATCTGTTGGGAATATCTTTTGGAGTCTTCTGTCAGAAGGAGCTTTATCTCCCACATCCAGCAGAACATCAAACACATCCTGGTGATGGTGGGGACATTGAGGGTCTTGTTCCATGCCTCCACTATTGAGGCAACTGACCAGAACTATGCCTGCAAGGTGGTCGGTGCCTGTAGTGGCAACAATCTTGAAGTCACTGGTGGACACTTGCCTAGTTGAAGTTGGAGTTATATTGGGCCTGTTTGGCATGTGGGACCCCTGAAGCACCCGATAGGTACCGGATCTCTGAGCGGAATCAGGTCGAGTGGTCACCAAGGCGAAAGTTCAGGCATGGAAGAAGTTTTGTCCGACCATGAAGAAAGACTTTATGGAGATTCTGATCCACCATTTGGCATCTCAGGAGGGGGAAGCAGTGCACCACCAACCACATCTATGGTGAGGATGATGCGCTGATAACAACGACCTGAGATGTTAGGGGTCAGTGGGAAGACATTTTGAAGACCTCCTCAATCCTGGCATTGAGGAAGTGAAGTTTTGGGATTCTTGGTGACAATGTCACTCTAATCTCTGGTGCTGGTGTACAGTCTGAGCTTGATGTTATTTCCAGTTGTTTATTAAGAAGTTTATGTAGGTTTTAAGTTATAAGATTTCAACAAGTATAGTCAACTTTTGGAAGATGATTAATCATTGATATTGATTGCCATTTTATGCTAAACCTGTTCTTTTTGTTTGATTTTTATTTCTGCAGGAAGATATGTGACCCTGGTTTGACCTCCTTTGAGCCTGAGGGACTGGGAAATCTGGTCGAGGGCATGGACTTCCACAGATTTTACTTTGACAATCGTAAGGTCACAGGTCAGCGTTTTATCTCTGTCTTTCTTAACATCTGCATCCTGACGCTGTGCTCTGTCCTTTCTTTAGTCCTTTCCAAGAACAGCAAGCCCATCCACACCACCATCCTCAACCCTCACGTGCACATGATCGGCGAGGACGCGGCCTGCATCGCCTACATCCGCCTGACGCAGTTTGTAGACGGCCAGGGCCGTCCCTGCTCCAGCCAATCAGAGGAGACCAGAGTATGGCACCGCCGAGACAGCCGGTGGCAAAACGTGCACTTCCACTGCTCTGGAGCCCCTGCTGCACCGCTGCAGGGATGAGGTACGGACAAATGGAAATCTCACATATGCGGAACGGGTTGAACATCGACAAGTAGCGGCCACACGGTTCAGATGATAGATTTAGCACATGCGTAAAGAAAAAACAAATCAAAACAAAAAAAAACAAATTTTCCAATAAGAAGGTTTCACAGTAGGATCAGGTGTTTTTTGGGCATATCAAAATAGATCTATTTTGCAAAACTGTAATGGAATTACTTTTTCCTCGTGAGTTGCATGATGATGTTACTACTGATGAAAGCAACAAAGAAGGCGACAGGAAGTAGTACCAGGATGATGGTTTGTCTTTATTTTTTCTGCAGCTGCCTCCACCAGAGCTCTCACAGCATGACGCAGTTCATAAAACATTGTGTCATTTTAACATGTTGAATCCATAACTCTGCTGGTAGTCAAGCTGAACGTACATTCCAGTCTTTTGACGTCTCTTAATTTGCTGTTCCCTTTTCTTCTTCCCTCCCAGTCGGCCGGAGGAGACGTGAAGGTGAAAGAACCGAGCCGACGATCCGACAGAAGACTTCTGCTCTGAGAGAGACGTGCAGGTGGATGGAAGGGTGGGGGGAGGAGGCTGAGGCTTTCTGGGGCAGGGATCGTTCCCCCAGGCACTCTGGGCACCCACCTGGCGCTTCTCTCTCCACGACCACAGCAGACCCAACCTGACCTACACCTACAGCAGGGGGCGCAACGCCAGCCGTGAGCAGGAAGCACCGCCCGTCTGCGCCTTGTCTTCAGCTGGCCTGCATGCGGCCGAAACACCCGGACTGCACCTTTTCTCTCTCCTGCTCCCCGTCGATGCTTTCTCCTTCTCCGCTATTACACAGTTATGGATCTTGATGTTATTATGGCTGAAGTCTCTTGTTGTGCTCTTTCTACTGTACAGTATATTTGTTACCCATTTTAATCCCTTTTTTTTCTCCTTTTTTATGACAAGCATGACTACCTACCTGTACTCTTAATATTATCGTGGCTGTTTTATTTATTTATTTTTTTTCTGCACGATTAAAGCTGCCTGTCAAGCGAACAAACAGAGCTGACGTCTCTTTCAGAGAGAGACCTGTGGGTGTATTTAACTATGTTTTTTGTTACTTCTTTGTTGTTTTTAATCCTCTTTCTCTGGAGTGTTGTTGTTGACCCCAAACCGACGCCTCTGTGTGTCCCCCCTCCTCCCCTGTCCCCCTGGATCTCCGAGCTGCTCTGTGAGACAGTGGAAACCCCATGCAGCATGCTACAGTATTCCCTGTTCTTGAAGATTTCCTCCACGTTTGACCTGCTGGACGACAAGAAGCGGTTGAGATTTACACCCTCCCCCTGCACATGTGCTGTATATTTCCAGGTTTTGTTGTGCCGGTGTTTACTTGCATGATATTTCCAAGTTAATGCATCACTAAAGTTGGATGTTTCTGTGCATTTGGTTGAATTTTGTCTTCTATGGACTGATACTGCTGGTGAGCTTTAATCTGTTTCCTGGGCTGTGTAAGTGCAGGTCCTGTTCTAAGTTCATTGTAGAGAAAAAAAATGGATGTAAGCTTTTTTTCACTAATTCCTGGCTCCTGAACAGAGTAAGAATGGCTCTTTACTGTTTATTGAGCAAAAAATATGAGTATTGAGCATTTTTGGTGCTTTAGATTGAAAGCAAATGTGACTAGAAGAAATTGCCTAAAATAAGGTTTGGGGCTGAAAGGATTAATCCGATTAATCGTGATGAATCAATTATTGAAATAATAGTCAACTAACTTAGTGATCAATCAATTAATTGGAGTTTACAGACAAACCAAAACCCACTTACTAAAAAAATTGCTCCAAGCATCTTGCACTATCCAATTAAACAACTTATTCCAAAAGTGTATCAGCAGATTAAATAAAAACAGCTGAGCTTGTCAGACGTATGGTTTCAGCTGCAGATGCATCTTTTGCTACACAGGAGCCAGCGTTCACTAGAGCAATTAAAATGTTTATTTCATTTGTCTACTTGTATCTTCGAATGAATTTCTACTATTGCATAAAAACGCTTAAGTGGTTAAATAAAAGATCTGCAGAATGTGCCGATTTGTTTAATCCGATTAATCGACTAATCGTCGAAATAATCACTTACTGACATAATAGTTAGTTGGAGCCCTAATACTGATGTTATTATTAGGGCTATTATTATGATGTAAAAGGTAAAATAAATTGTTGCCTTTTACTAAAAGTTGCATTTTAATGCTTTTTAGTTTTTTCCTTTTGCTTCTGCATATTATATGCAGCACATTGAGTATCTACATCCTCTCCGTGAACATTGTCACATGTTGCTTTGTGTTTCTGTAAACACTAATGAGAAATATAACACTACGTACAAAACTCATTCACCCAAATCCTGTCCTACATCCGCGGATTAACACGTAATCCCAACTGACTGGTTCTTTTTTAGTAATGATTCCCTAAAGATTTCATCAAAAATTCATAAGGATGAGATCAAAGCAGGACAGATGATGAAGCCCCGCCCACCTGGAACCCAAGAAGCTGCTAAACATGGCGGAGCAAGTGAAGTGGTAACAGATGGATTGATCAGCTTTTTCAGCATTGAGATTGAGATCAGGATTCTCAACTATCGAACCCTGATAGCAAATATATGAAAGCTGCAGTATGTAACTTCTACAAAAACCTTTTTTAAAAAATATTTATATATATACAGTATATATTTGTTGAAACTGTCACTGTTTGGTGACAGTGGGTTGTGAGACAAATAATCTGTGACAAAGATCAAGCTCCTCTGCTTTCCCCCAGTTTTAGCTAGAAACAACCAATCAGAGGCAGGAGGCGGGTCTTAGCGCTGTCAATCAAGCCCATTTGAATGGCACCAGCTTTTCCACATCAGCAGAGCCTGTAGTGAATGCCACCGATGACAGTGGATAAACGGTTTTCTTGTCATGGTGAATTGCTTCTCCGCCTTTAGCACATTTAGCAATTTGTTCATTTGGATGATTGACGGCAATAAGACCCTCCTCCTGGCTCTGATTGGTTGTTTTTGACCAGGACTGCTGCATTTCTTTAGATGGCAGTAGTAGCTCATGTAGGAGGTGGAGGAACTCCATCTTTTCACAGATCATTAGTCTCATCTCATTCTGGTGATAGTTTTAACAAATAGCCAAAATACCCAGAGAAGAGTTACAACTCTGGGTAAGAGCTTTATAAACCTGTTGAGTGAGGAAAACGTTCTTCCTGGTAAAGTTGAAACAATATCAGGGTTTAACACAGATTCAAAGAGGATGTTTTTATTTTCCACATGCTAAATCAAATTATTGGAAATGGACACGCTATACTGCCCTGTCATGGAATACTTTCTTTATTTAGTCTATTTATTTATCTTTTATTCACATGAAATGTTTTATTACTCATCCTTTTAAGGCAAAAGGAGACAGACAATTCAGATCTAATTCTATAGAGTCTAACAAGGTCCAAGTCAAGTTCAGATAATTCATACAATTAAGTACAATTCAATGTTAAAGTCAGACAAGAAAAAAACAACAACTGGAGGTAAAAGTTTGGCGTGTTAGGCCTTCTTGCCCAACATTAGTGTTTGACCTCACAAATTAGAAGTCAGGAATTCTCAAGCACACACAAACATACATGCAAATTCCCAGCTACAGTTTGATTTACAAGTACTAAATATTTAGTACTTGTAAATACTAAATATTTAGTATTTACTAAAATACTAAATCGTTCAACATGGCTGTAATGTAATGAAAATATAGTAATAAATTCTGATCAGTGATCACAGAGCAAAACAAAAAGTGACTGCCACTGGTTTCCTACCACTGCTATTGAACATTTAAACTGGCGTCGCAGATCCAAGTTTGATTTTGAACTTCCAATTCCAAATCAAACAATTTTTACCAAATAATCAAGATGTCTCACTAATTTAGAAAGTGCAATACTGTGACGTAAACGTGACTAAAATGCGCATATCAGAGAAGCCAGCTCTGCCTCGCAGAGAAGGACACGCTTTTGTCTCAAGGTTATTTTCAAAAACATCCTGCAGATTCCCAGCTTTTTATTAGCGTTTGTGCCATTTAGCCCACCCCCAAAAAAGCAACAGGACAGAACGGATTCCCTTTCTCTATCCAGGCCAAGGTTATAAAATTAGTTTTTTAATCAGATTGAGGGTCTCTGTGGAAGCCGGTCTCTCCTCCAAGGCGGAGGACTGATTTATCTAGTGCAGTCGAGGCGTCGATCCTGATGAAACAGATCTGATTTAAAGATTTTATTTTCCTAAAGGTCAGACAAGTAAAAGCAAAACCCACTGAATATATGTGAAGCAAAGCAATGTTTTTAGCTCATTATGCCGTTTGTACTGCAATGTAATCAGTGTGAATAAACAAAGTGACCAGGTGGAGACTTCCTCTGTCTTTTATCTTGACTCAGTGTCAGGAGAGCATAGATTCACTTCCTGGATTCATTTCTTGTAAATCACCTTCTCCTCAACGCGCTGCGCTGACTATTCAGCGTTTAGGAACAAGTTACTGGACAGGGCGACATTTTCTTGCCACATATGAAGATTTTCATTTCATTTTAAGCCACATTCGATTTGTGTTTTAGGAAGATGACAAAGATAATTTACCAAAAAATATATATATATATATATTTTTTTTTCTGTAAAAAATAAAAATGATAGAAAATGAATTAAGCTTAGGAAGGTGACAAAATATAGATGTAGATACATATTCTTCATTTTACTTCCGTTCAGTTCAACAATACTATATTACTCCCATGCACTGACTGTCTAACTAGAGTCAAAAATACACAAAATATTAAAGAGGTTCAAGTTCTTGAAACTTTCAGCACACATTAAGAAGATAGTGGTGCAATAAACTTTGTGATCAATCAATAAGGATAATATTGAAAATACTTTAATTGGACTTTCATAAGGTCAGAGGTCAAATAGCTGGAGAGAGGAAAACACTCTCTTTCTGTTTTCCTCTACAGCTCATCTTATAAATACAGCAGATCCGACCCAGTCACAATATTCCACGCAAATATTACATTACGCTGCAGAATCCTGTGTTGACATTTTCACTTATTTCACACGAGGGATCTCCATTCAGCACAGTTTAATGATTACTCTGAGTGCATCCATGAGTCAACGTGAGGGTCATTACCTTGTGCTCTCATGCAGCCAAAGCCAGAAGGACAAAGGTCGACATTTATTGCTCCGCTCTGGGTGTAGCAGTGAATAAAGTGAGGCCGCCTGTCAATGAACCTGAGCGTCCAAATGTGCTTGATGTGAAAGTACAACAGGTCACACATCAGTCAGGGTGTCTTATCTGGAGAGCGTGCAGGGTTGAATCAGCAAAAGTCAATTTGTTTTGGAAGCTCTCTGTGCTCATGAAATTATATTTTGAACTGAACTCTTCCAAAGCAAAACACATGGTTGCTGCTGGTCCAAAAATCAGACATGCTTTATGAAATGAGATTGTTTTTCAGGACATAGAATGGACGGAAACAAACTCCAAAGTATTCCATCCGGGACTAGAAAGTACAGAAACAATAGAAGACACAGATAATGTGGGGTGGTCAGGATTTTTTGAAATGGGGGCCATAACCCTCCCACCCCACTTGGGTTTCGCCTCTGGTCATTATTACTTAGAGATGATCTAACATTCCACACAGATCTATTCATACAGCTGGAAATGTTTTTTACATTTTGCCATGCTACAGCCCCATTTGTTAGGATTTCATCTGATGAACCAACACAACAGAATGTGTTACAGGGAAAACAATGCCTGGATTTACTTTTTTTTTTTTCTTTTTTTTTTACAAATAAAAATCAGAAAAGCTTGAACTACATTTGTACTCAGCCATCTTTCAGTCAGTCACAGCTGCAGGTCAGCAGGGATGTCTCATTCTTCTTTACAAAATATCTCAAGCGTATAGAAGAGCATCTCTAAATATCCAGTTGTGGCAATTAGATTTAGGGCTGGACTTTGACTAGACCATAAACAAATATCTTATGATGCTTGGATGAAAACAGAGATGTTTAAGTATTTATATTTTTCTTGTTTATTTTTATTCATTAGGTTTAATCTTGTTTTGTTCAGTCCTTTGTATTCATTATACAATATAGAGGATTGTACTGTCCTTATTCTGTCATCCTACAAAATACATAATTCTTTTATATTTTTATTTTTCGATTTAATTATTTTATTCTCCTCTTGGTTCCTTTGGATTTTGCTCTCTTAGAACATTGTTGTTTTTCTCTCCTCTGATTTGTTGTCTCTGTTCTTGTGTTCGTTATTCGTCTTCCCTCAGCCTGCCAGTTTGCTCTGTTCGCAGCTCTTTCCAGTCACCTGATTTAATATCATTTTCTTCTCATCCCTCGTTATTTAAACTTCCCGGTTTTCTATGTCCATCATTGATTCCATATATAGTCCATATATATTCCATATATAGTCAATATTGATTCCATATATAGTCAACATGCTGCTCCATCATCCTCCAATTACTTCCTGGCATCTTCTTCTTTGTGGTTTTCGCTGGCGGCAACATCTGGTTGTTGATCATGTGACGTGTGTTTCTGTTGCAGTTTTTGCGAAGATAACAAATTTTCAGCCAAAAAAATCACCTCATCCCAGCACCCAAACCTTTCATCGAGAAAAGAACATTTTGAATCCAGTGGGCAAATTTATTTTCAAATTGTCATAATGCAAAATGATATGGTCAATGGAAACGCAGCTACTATTTGTTTCCTGAGTTTCCTGTCTGTGTTTTGGTCCTGCTTCCTCCATATCAACTGTGACAGACTGTGACAGACCTGAGCCGTTCAATGGTGGCTGGTGTGTTTAGGCTCGATTTCTCCATCTTTTCTCCTAGCAAACAGTTGTCTTCAAATATTCCTTCACAGTTGCTGAGGTCACAGAATGATGCTGCCACCACCTTGCTTCAAATGGAAAGGTGTAAAGGTTTTTCCTCCACAGACGTTTTGAATGTAGATGTTTAATTTTGGTCTCATCTGATCATAATGCCTCACCTGAGATGTTTGCTCTGTTTCCCAACTAACCTTTCACTCCTCCACAAAGCCAGATGTTTGCGGTGGATGACTAATACTTATTGTTTGTTTTCTACTTGAAATGAAAATCTCTGCAATTTTTTTTCCAGTTTCCATGTGTCTCTTGACTGTTTTTTTTTTTTAACATTAATGCCTTGTGCCCTTTATAGACTGTAAAGACCAATAGGTTCATGTCTTAAGACAAAATATCTTAAAAAATCAAAAACTTAAAAAATGTAGCCTATAAAAAAATGCAGGCACATAATGTATTTGGTGAAAAGTGAAAAATATTCACTAACTTATTTCATTCATCACCTTTTTATCGAGTTATTTTTCTGCCTGAATGCCAACATGTTAAATTGATTTAATGTTGGAAGTCGATCTGTCTTTGTCGATCACTGCAGCTCAAAGATCCAAGCGCTTCGCTTTCTAAGAAATGACCAGAATGTCTTTCACCAAACTGTCGTCTTCCTTCCTGTCAGCCTCTCGTATTACAAAGACTTTCTTTGCATCTCCGCTGGGGTTTGTTGACAAAACACTAACTTCATTATAATACACATTAGCATGAAAATGACCGGCACAAGGATGCAAAATTTCAGGAGGCGGTCTGTTCATTTCCAAATTGAGATTTTTCTAAAGCATTCTGGAAAACAGATGTCTAATTGTAACGAGAATGTTTCAGTCCCTCAGAAGTGAGCATTTTTCCTCTCAGTGTGATCTCTGAGGTGGAGCTGTTTGATTTCCTTAATCCGACTCAAATATTACTTTTTCAAAACTGAAAAAAAGTAATATTTTTGAACTGTGTAATTCTGTGACAGCTAGCAGGTCTGCAGATCCCACACATCCTGGACACAAACTGCTGCGATGGGAACTTTCATTTGGATAAAGCGGCCAAAACCGAAGCATTTTCTTCCCCCAGGCTGTTTCTATGACAATCACACTAAACACTTTCCAGCCTAAGCTGTCAGCCACTTCACTATGATGCAAAATAAGTAAATCTACACTGTCACACAAAGCAGCCTTTTTGAACTCATAAACAAATGACTGCATTATCCTTGCATTCTTATATATTTTTCTCCTCTGTAGTTTGTAGTTTGTAATTAGAAGTGATTGTGCACACATGTTTTTGGTCAATATCTCATAAACGCTTGGCATTGAAGAAGAAACTGATCTTTTTTTCTTCTGTATTTTTTTTAGGTTTGAAGGCACTGCAACTGTATTTCTTTTATAAAAACCGTACAAGACTAATTGATGTTATTTTATTTTTTGTCTTTTTAGACGAACAATTGTGCATCTAAGCATCTTATTTCCATACAACTGGAGTTGTTGACAAAGGAACGTGTTTCATCACCTTTCCATTGGAGTTTCCTTTTTTTTTTTTTTTTTTACATCACCGCGTGACGCAATTTAGAGGTGAAGTGATTGAGCCTGGAGCGCACGCGGCGGCTATTTACCGCACACAGAAAGGCGAGGCGCGCGACCGCCCGCGGTTCCGCACCCGTTCATTCACCCGCGCGCGCTACCTGGAGGACTCGCTGATTCCCAGCAGCAGCAGCGGCGGAGCGCGAGGCCGAGAGAAGCGCCGGGAAACCGACAGGGAACAAAAAAAAAAAAAAAAGGGAAAAAAAAGGTAATGAACCGAAATATACCAACTCGTCTGCCTCGGGTTTCAGCTTGAGTTTAACTTGTTTGAACACGTTAAGGTTTAAAGTCTCCTCCTCGTGACCTTCCGGTTTGTTTGCGGGTCTTCGAGCAAAGTTGTGCTTTCAGTCTAGACATAGTTGTCATAGTTAGACCCGCCTGAGGAGTAAATAGTACATTAATATTATTTTACTTTTAATGTTTAGATTCGTTTACGACGTTTTATTCTTTGACACCTCGACCCTCGTAGCCACAACTTTATGGGGTTAATGAGACGTGAACGTCGACAGAGATGATGATTCTACAGCAATACTGTAATGTTTCTGTTATTTAAAGTAACTGCTTTGACAAAGTCTATTCAATGAAAACATATTGAACAACAAACCAACCAACAAACCGAGATATTCATTTAGCTCTGGTCCTGGCTGCTGTACTTTATGATGTTTCTTTTTTTTTTTTTTTTTAAATGAAGCAGTCTGTGTTGAAGTCTGCATTTCAACACTAGACTAGATCTAGTGTTGAAATGCCTCAAGGCTTTCAACACTGATTTCTGTTCAAAGCAGCTTTAAAATTGCTGAGATTCTCTGAAATCCCATTCCTACGGTTTGTAGGTGTAAAGAGAGTCCAGGAATAAATGTCTCAATGGTCAGAGTTATCTCTGACATCATGAAATAAATTCATTTCAGAAATGAAAGACTTTGCTTTCTGCTGTCTGAACCAAAATATTTTTTGAAATTTTTGTTCATTTATTTATTCCTTTTTCTTCATTGAATCCTACCTAAAAACTGCTACTGCACAACCAAACATCTGGGTCATAACTCAGTGGTCACATCAGGACAGCTGACTGTGTCCCCAGGGGCACAATTTCACAAATCCAGTAAGATCTGAAAAGAACATTTTCAGTGTTGACACATTTGACAAATGATATTGTGTTGACATTGTCTTATGATGGCATGTTAGAGCCACTGTAGACGGAATAAGAAAAGTAGCAAAGCACTTTGAAATGCCTTGTTGCTGAAATGTGCTATACAAATTAAATTTGATTGACTGATTGGTTGATAGTAAATTCCCACCCAAAAAAAAAACCTCTGAAATTTTTTTGATAAACACATAGAAATTTCTCAGATTTCTTTTAGTAAATTTCTGAGATCAATCCAAAAATGTCAATAGTTTTTTCTAGCACATTTTAGAATTTTCCTTGTTTTTGTAGATATATTTCTGAAATTGATCTCAAAATTTTGGAGGTTATTGGCACAAATGTCCTCCTCTCTTTTCTTCCTATCTGCAGTGGCCCAAGTATTTCATCATTTGGTCAGCAGTTTCTTCAGCTTGGAATAATTAGTGAACTCAAAAATGATGGAAAACAATGTGGGAAGAGTGACATTTGTATTAATTCAGCCCTGCATTGTTCTTTAGAAGAGTTTAATAAACCTCTGTCCTTTTTAGACTCGACTGAAACCTGTGGAGAGAGTGAGGAGCAACATCTGTACAAATTCTCGCATCAGCAATTTAAAAACACCTCCAGGAACGGAGCGGGAGAAGATCTCATGTTGACAGGGTCTCCTTACGCTTCACGTTCTGCTGCGTTTTTCTTCCAAGAGGAGAGTTGGGGTGTCAGGAGCCGTGGCTGACCTGCGGCCATGCACCGCTTAAGGACTACAGTTGCGAGGCTTGGGCCTTTAGCTGCCGCACAGACAGCTCAGAGCGCGCCACAGTCCCGACTGCTGGCGCTGGAAGGAGGTGCAAGAACATTTCAGCCTGTGAGGAGCCTGAGTGCATCTGTGGCTGCTGAACCTTTTCTCAACGGCACCAGTTCCAACTATGTGGAGGAGATGTACTTCGCCTGGCTGGAGGATCCTAGGAATGTGCATAAGGTACTGAGGCAGACATATTAGATGGCAGCTAATGACAAAAAAAACTGACATTCCATGTGTTCAAAACTGTGAAAGGGAGGAGTGTTTGTTCAGCCTAACCAAACAGGTTTTCAAAACTTTGAGGTTTTGATAACTGTACAATAAATTGTCTCAGAAGTTCTTGCAATAACCAATAACATTGTTGTTTTAGGACCATTTTTACTAAAATAATGGCAATGGAACAATAATGGAAGAATTTGTCCTCAATAATCAATAAACTTTAAACTCTAATGGACATTTAACACTGGAACTGGAAGACATTATCCAAAGTAAATAAACAAAACAACAGAAACAACAAGTGAAATGAATTATAAAGTCTTGAGAAACAAAATTGCCCTTCATGAAAGGGTATAGTTGAAACCAAAGCCCCAGGCTGAAGACTTTTATCATCTAGTTTTTGGTAGAAAAAGAGAAAAACGGTACATCATGCAAATGGAAATGATAGAGTTATTTCTAATTTATCATGCAGTTGATTTGTGACAGGTCTAAATGAATCTTGGTTTGAAGTTCAGTATATTACCTTGTGTTTAATTAACATCATTTTGAAGCATTGCAGCATTTTATGGTATATTAAGGAAGAATCCCACGAAACATTATTAAGAAGAAAATATATGCAGCAGTCATGTTTGTACATACTAGAACTCAAAGTGCGCAGCTTAATCACAGGAATGTTTGTCCTTCTGACGTTTCCTTCAGCTGCTGGCTGTCTGGAAGCTTCTCTGTTAGCAATCTCTGCCTGACAGGCAAAATTCAGGGAACGCTAGTCTCTCAGGAGTAAATGACCTTCTCCCCTGGATCTGCTCACCTTATGCACATTTGTCATCACATCCGGTCTGAGCCCTTTGCACTGATTGCATCCAAACCGAGCTGAGATTTTGGGGACTAACAGATGAATGTCCAGGATTCAGTGGGTCAAAGTTTACACCATAGACTTTGATCCTCCACCTGTTTATTTGTGAGTGCATTTTTATTGAAGTAGAGACTCAGAATTAACATTATTACAGGAGTGAAGCTTCTTTGTCGAAGAAAATAGTTATTAGTTAACAGGTCACCTTTCTTGGTAATACCTCAAATTATGTTATTATAACAATACGTTTTGTTGTGCTGGTGAAAATGATGAGAGCTGCCACGAACCTTGTTATTATGACGCATGCTTAACAAGACAGCAAAAACATCAGAGCAGATCTTCATGTCTGGGTGGAACAGTAAAACATTAGCTGTCAGTGAGCTCATGAACTCCACTAAATGGATTAAACTACGCTCAGTGACCAGACTTTTACAGTGGGGAAGTGTACGTCACAAAAAGGTCAAACATAGGCTTTGACCAGCAATCAGTTTTCAGCTAACAAATTGAGTTGCCTGCTGTCAGGGTTTGAATGCAGCTGTAAAGTAACTCGTGCACCATGCTTACTGTTAGCTAGCATCCAGCACAGAAAGCTGATCCTAAAAGCTTCTCACTCCTGTAATCTAATTACTTCCTTCTTCTGTTAGAAACTTAGGTGGAGAATGAGGTTAATGCTCATTAGTTAATGATGTTACCTACAGTTCATGTGACTTCTGATTTTAATGTAAATCTACTTTAGTTTTGGTTTTGCGAGTAAAACATTTTCAACAACAACAAAAGTCTTCTACAACAATCCAAAAACGTAGATAAAACTGGTGAGGTTTGATTGCTTCCGGATGTTGGAATGTTGTCAAACTTGACCTGAACCAGTGGTACTTGTTTACAAGATAATATGTCTGTCTGCATGCTGTGCATTGAAAGACTAACGTAATAGAGAAATTGTGCAGCACTATGTGTGTGATTGATTTAGTCAGATAAAGTAACTTCTATGATCTTAATGTACATAAATCATAACTGACTGAGGTTGGTAGTAGCTGAGTCCTTGTGTCTTGTTGAGAGGGGCAGTCTAAGCCTGTTGGCAGTGAACAGAAACTTCCAGTCACTGTTTACCACCAGGAAATGAGATGAGCATAAAAACAGCAGTTTTTTTTTTCTTTTTCTCCTCACAGTCTTGGGATATTTTCTTTCGGAATGCAAATGCTGGAGCGCCGCCCGGTGCGGCGTACCAAAGCCCTCCGCTGATCAGCAGGCCTTCTGATGGAACGACGGGCGTCCGGATGCTGATGGGAGCTCAGCCCAATGTAGAGAAACTGGTGAAAGACCACCTGGCAGTGCAGTCACTGATTAGAGCCTATCAGGTAAACAACAAACACTATCGTATGATAAATGTTGTTTCAGATCAATATCAAATTTACTTTTATCTCATATATACAACTGTTACTTCTACATTCATAGCAGAATTTTCTCCACCATGATGAATAATCACATATCTTAAAGCTTTATAACTTTCAGAAAGACAAAAACATGATTGAAAACTAGATATGCAGATCCTATATTAATATTTTATTGGTCCTAATAAAATGTAATTCAGTTTATTTCTGTTTTGTGCTCTGAGCAACATAATACTTTATTTATTTTACAATATATTTCAATTTCTTAATTGCACTTTCTGAATCATTCTAAAAATTTGTTGTAGTTAGTTTCAGTGTCTTTCTGCTGTACTGGTGCAGAGTTATCAAATAAATTTGTAATTCAGCACATTTATGTCTGTTTGAAAAACAAAAAAATTCTGTTGTTTTTCTGTATCAGATCGGTATCAGCCAATAATAGACCTCAGATATCGAAAGTAAAAAAAGTGAACTGGTGAATTCCCAGTTTTTTTCTCTGTTTGTGTTAATTAAACATCCTTTCAGTGAGTCTTAAAGTTGCATAAAGGTTATTTCCATCTGGGCAAACACATCAGATGTTCAGAAAACTTTTCAGATTGAAAGTATTTTGTTGAGGAAGAAAGCTGGCTTCGGGTAAAACAGGCAGCTGGTTTAAACCCTTTAACCCACTTCCGATATGAGGGCAGAAAACTGGGCCAGCCATGTTGACATCATGAAGGTGACCTGCTGGAGTGAGTTTAGACATTCTAACCTCACCGACTCTCATCCGTCTGTCTGCAGGTACGGGGCCATCACATAGCCAAGCTGGACCCCCTCGGTATCAGCTGTGTGGACTTCGATGATGCTCCGTGTACTGTTGGATTTCAAAATGTTGGTGAGAAAAACAGCCCTGCACCATTTGTGTTACATTTCACTTCACTAAGCGTCTCTGACTACCTTTTAAATTTGGGTCAGTATATTTAGGATCTTAATTTATTTAGTAATGTATGTTCTGCTAGAACTAGATATCTAATCTCTAGATGCTTTTGCAAAGCATTTACACAAGGGGGCTGAATATATATATATATATATATATATATATATATATATATATATATATAGAGATATATAGAGATAGAGAGAGAGAGAGAGAGAGAGAGAGAGAGAGAGAGAGAGATTAAAGTAGTCAACGTTTTAATAAGTAATGTAAGACCACTCTCAAATTTGAGTTCTTCACCAAAATTTAAAATCCTATTTGTGATGCAAACAGTAACGCTGCATATCAGCCTGACGCAACATCCCAAGATAAAAACATAGTGGTGGCAGCATGAGGGTGTGGGGATGCTTCTTCGACCTCGAGGAGAGGGAAATGATCAGTTGATGAGACAAATTGTGAAGTTAAATAGGTGAATCCTGTATTTATTTCACACTGTCTGTCAAATAAATGTTTTTTTATATTCAGTGATTTATTTGTTTTGTGTCTGTCACTCAACACTCAACAAAGATCCAGTAAGACAGCAATAAATTGTTTCAGAATTTAACCTTTGGCTATAATAGTAATTAGGGAAGCCCAGAAAGTGTCAGTGAAAACAGTCTTCATACCGGAAATTGAAATTTGTGTGTGCACATGATCTGTTATCATACTGTCAGGGTATGGCTGTAATAATTTGAGAACATTAATTACTGTAGATTATGGCCTATCTGAAATTATAAACCCTTAATGTGATTTTATGGAACAATTATTTTCTATTAAGCAAACCAGATAAATCAGAAAGATAAACACAAGCTTCCTCACTGCCTCAAAACTGATGCCTTATCAACCTCAACTACTACTTCTTGTTGTCATTATGGTTATTATCAGTGGTAGTGATGTTATCATTAATTTTTCATGTGTCACAAGAACTCGTGCTGCTGCAGTTGCTTTCTGAACATCCTGTACAGAAAGCCATGTTCCCTCTGAGATAAGACTATGTTCTTGCTTTATGATGCTCTGGCTTCTGATAGGCTAAGCATGTTATCATGATGATGTCAGCAGTTCAGTAAACGCACAGCTGTGCAGTGTGTCCTCTCACAGCGCTTTGCTTCTGTCAAGACTGTGTGTGTTTTCAGTTTCACCAAAGCCAGAGAAATATTAGAGTTTGGTCCTAAAAAAAATAAAATAAAAAAAAAAGCAAAAAGCAAACTGGTACTGTAAACAGGAAGTATCCACCGGACTGTGTGAAAGGTGTGTGTTTGCTGTTCAGTGTTACACATGTGGTCATTGTTCCCTATGAAAGGCCCGGTGCCTCTGAGTTCACAACCTGCTGATTGTTCTGACCTCTGATTGGATGTTTCCATGCTCACTTGTGGTTTTGTTCATTTTCAGTGAGAGGGGTCACTGAGGTCAGCAAAAGGTCGCTGCATTATCTGACCTCTGAAATTAAATGTGTGGCGTTCTACTGGATCCTTAACCAGCAGTTTGTGTGTTTGTCACTTTGTGGCTCCCGAATGATCTGTGCGCTCTGATTGGTTGATGTTGTTCAGCTTGTGGCCCATCTTCTGCAGTAAACACCCAGTGAGAAATTATTCCACATTATTCTGACAATAAGTAAGGATTGGTGAATTTTAGCCCACAAAGAGATTTGTATCTCTTTGTGCTGAAAATATGAAAACGTAAAAGATTTTCATAGGTTGAACAAATTAAGTTGGAAACATGAGTCACTGAAACTAATTGTCCAAAGATGTAAGTTAAAAATGATATTCCCCTAGCTAACATGTCAAAGGTTAGTGGATCGGTGAAAACACTGCACTGGAATAATGTGAGTCATTTTCCAAAGTCTGAAGAAAAACCTTTAGAAAATTTCAGACATGTTGTTCAAAAGTACTTTAAAGATTTCAAGAAAGTCAGGCTCATTGTGAATAGGTACGCTTAAACAACAGCCACCATGTGTGTTTACAGTTTGACCAATTACATAGTTTAGCTTCTCAGCAACAAGCTAGTTCAAAGTACTTTACATCGAAAAATCACAAACACACAAAGTGAATAATTGAAACAATACATTTTGTCAAATGTCATGGTTGCACATCAAAATGTCGATTAATGTTTCATTTATAATGTTTCAAAATCAACTCTAAGCAGGTGGGTTTTTAGTCTGGATTTAAAGGAACTCAGTGTTCCGGCTGCTTTACAATTTTCTGGAGGTTTGGTCCAGATTTAAATTCCTGCTTTCCAGGAAACTTTTAAGAATGTAATTAGGAGCTCGCAGATCCATAAAGTTAATGTTTGAGTTGTTAACATAATAAATGATTACCATAGAACCCTGAGGAAACTTTCTGGACTTTCTGTTCCTTGTTAAGTGAGTTATCGCATCGTGTGATAAAGAAAGTTTAGATCAGGGTGTCCAAAGTGCTTCTTGCTGGACATTTGTAGGTCTGTTCGGTCCACCGTAATTCAAGAATGGTGCAACTTTGGCCCCACATGAGGGGTTGGGGGGGATATGTAGGTGTT
Organism: Poeciliopsis prolifica; assembly: GCF_027474105.1. Classification (NCBI taxonomy): domain Eukaryota; kingdom Metazoa; phylum Chordata; class Actinopteri; order Cyprinodontiformes; family Poeciliidae; genus Poeciliopsis; species Poeciliopsis prolifica. The sequence goes on along the minus strand of NW_026562436.1, from coordinate 1,915,876 downwards.
ATTCATGTGAGAAGTCATGTCAACAGGAGTCTGTCAGTGAATGTGATCTTCCATACTGGATAAGATAAAGGCAGAAATTCTAAACTTTTATCTGTTCTTAGTTTCTGTTTCTGTCTCAGGTTTGCCATTCTACTTTAAATCAGCTCCACTCCACATGGCTCCACTGATCTGGTTTAGATTCAGTTCGATTCAGTTTCCTGTGCCTCTTGTTCGCTCCAGGTTCGTACGGCCTGACTGAGGGTGACCTGGACAAGGTGTTCCGGCTCCCCGCCAGCACTTTCATTGGCGGCAATGACAACGCTCTCCCACTCAGAGAGATCATTCGCCGCCTTGAGGTAGAGCTCTGATTAGTGCACACACACATTAAAACAGCTTCAAAACGTCTGTGTCAAAAACAACTTGGACATTTACTTGGAACACTTTTGTATTAATATAATTCTACTTTATAGGAATATTTACATACATTCCAATGACGTGCGGTCGCGACATGTATTGTTATTGATTTGTTGTTCAGCCCTATTTAAAAAAAAACCCATCAACAATCCTGTAGTATCATCCACCATTTATCTATAGCCCAGCTCTGTCTCAAACCAATACATGTTCATGTCTGTTTTCTAGATGGCCTACTGTCAGCATATCGGGGTGGAGTTCATGTTCATAAATGACGTAGAGCAGTGCCAGTGGATCAGGCAAAAGTTCGAAACTCCAGGAATTATGCAGTTTTCCTCGGAAGAGAAGAGGACTCTGCTGGGCAGGATGATCCGCTCCACCAGGTCAGTCTGTGGGTTCTACACGCTCTGAGTCCAGAGGTAATGAAGCCAGAGTTCTGTGAAGCGTCACAGTGGTCACAACTTTTGGCAGGTTCGAGGAGTTCCTTCAGAGGAAGTGGTCTTCAGAGAAACGCTTCGGCTTGGAAGGCTGCGAATCGCTCATCCCGGCCCTGAAGACCATCATCGACCGGTCCAGTCAGTGCGGAGTGGAGAGCGTGGTCCTGGGAATGCCTCACAGGTACAGACAGACACACCTGGTGTCCTCTAACGCACACAAGGAGTCTTTTTATTCTCTTGCTGTTCACCAAGCTGAAGCCTGTAGAAGACATGTAATGCATTTTTCAAAGACTCTCAAAAAAAGTATGAACTTCTTCATGTTTTGCCATGAAACAACTGTAAATGCATTATGTGATGTGTGCATAATTTTGAAGTGGAAGAATGTTTTTAATTTTTTTTCTCTAAATGCAAATTTAATCTGCTCCAAAAACCGGTTTGTTCCTTAAAAAAATCCCCAACCATGAAAATGACACTCATGTCCACAGATTCTTCACTTAAATATCGCTAGAGGCACCTTATGACGTTTCTAAATGGTTTGTAGATGGTTTGTAAAGTATAATGTTTTCTTTTAGTTTTTGTAAAGTTGCAAATCCAGCAAAAACACTTCCTACAAAGTGGTGACCCATAGTGACTGAATGCAAATGTGCTCCACATTTTAACATTTTTTTTTGTGGAAAACATCTTTAAAACTGTACAGCATTTCCCTTCCCTGCCGTCACTGTATGTACTTTTTATTGGTCTTTCACCAAAACAAAAAGAAAAAAGTAAATAAAAAAGATGAAAGACACTGAAGTTTGTAGTTGCAACATGACAAAATGTGAAATGTTTCAAAAAATCTGGATACTTTGCTGGGAGGCAAAAGTAAAGTAAAAGTTGCTTGCCCCCCCCCCATGATTCTCTTCAGAGGGAGGCTGAACGTTCTGGCCAACGTCATCCGGAAAGACCTGGACCAAATCTTCTGTCAGTTCGATTCCAAGCTGGAAGCAGCTGATGAGGTTTGTACAACAAAGCCACTCAGACGTCTGTCTAAACGTTAATAAAACTGACTCCAACTAATTACATGCTTTTAATTTTTGGAGCGCAATATTAAAAAAATAAATAAAATGATTTCTTCTAAATATCACAGATTTAACACAAAAATGTGTCATTATGGAACCATGGAAAATACCATTTTATACTTATTTTTCTATTGCAAGGAGGCCAGAAGCATCAGGAATATCTGGTTCTTCTGGTTTAGAGTAAGACATCAACCCAGTTAGCTTCCCCCATACTGTAGTACTTTCAAATCAACTTGTTATTGAAATAAATACATGTAAAAGCGTCTTAGCACAAGGTCAAATTTAATAAGAAGAAATGCTTCCTCCAAATTGGAAAACCAGACGAAGTCATCACTTAGACTTATGGATCACTGTGGCTTAAACACATGAGCTGTAACCGTTTACCGTCTGTGTTTAGGGCTCAGGAGATGTGAAATATCATTTAGGCATGTATCACAGGAGGAGGAACCGAGTCAGTGACAGGTACATCACCCTGTCGCTCGTGGCCAACCCGTCCCACCTGGAGGCCGTGGACCCAGTGGTGCAGGGGAAGACCAAAGCTGAGCAGTTTTACTCTGGAGACACAGAGGGGAAGAGGGTGAGCGGCCTAACGAGTTCATAAAAAGACAATCTCATGAACTGTCTTTTTAGGACAGTTAATGAAAAGGACTGTCTTTAGGTTTTGAATTTGGAAACTGTTCCAGGTGATGTCTATTCTGCTCCATGGCGATGCTGCGTTCGCAGGCCAGGGCATCGTGTACGAGACGTTCCACCTTTCGGACCTGCCGTCCTACACCACCCATGGCACCATCCATGTGGTGGTCAACAACCAGGTATTCACTTGTGAACCCTGAAGGAGTTAAAGAAGGTTATTCACCAGAAGGCTTTTATCCGGTTTAAGATGGACGGCTCAGTCTGATAAATCAAATGCCTTGAAATCCTCGTGTTCTCTGTTACTTACCTAAACCCAGAAAATCTCAGTATTGGTTTTTTTGTAACTGTATCAACATGGAGTGTAATTCAGAACTAGGTGTCATTCTGAGAAGTGCTGCTAGAATAGGAGTACATGTTGTATTTGATCGATGCAAACTCCTCAAAACAACCAAAGGTTTGACTTCACAGAGGAAACTGACCCGCTTAATCATGACAGTTTGTTTTCTGAGGAAGACTCATTCATTACAAAGGGCTTTTTAGAACCAAAAATCCTCAAAGTCTGCAGAACATCTGCACATTAAGTTACATTACGTTAGATTAACAGACTATATAACACAACGTTTAAAGTAAATTATTTATGAAGCAGGACAAATGTAACAGGGTGAACATGGAATTCAAAATATAAAACTTATAATTTTTTATACTTTTCATTTGGTCAAAGAAGCTTAGTGTTACATCAGTAGTGAATAAGTGCATGTAAAATTATGCATCACTGTTATTTTGTCTACAACAGTAATCTTATAGGTTCTTCCTGTTTCTCTCCTTAGCAACTGCAGCTTACTTTTCTATTTTTCCTTATGTCTATTAAAACACAGCAAAAATAGTGACATATTTTTACTTTACTTACATCACTATTTTGATTTCTGTAATTATGCAGATTTTTTTTATTTATTTATGGCCAGGTTCTTGGTGTCTTATGCACTGTGCATGATGATTCTAATTGGACTGAAGAAATGTAATGAAACCTAATTAAGCCAGTAACATGAAACTATATTAGTTTATGTCGAGCTGTCGGCCAAGCAGAAACATGAAAACACCTGACAGCTTTCTCTGCTTCCTGCAGATTGGATTCACCACAGACCCCAGGATGGCTCGCTCATCTCCGTACCCAACAGACGTGGCCCGAGTCGTGAACGCGCCGATCTTCCACGTCAATGCAGACGACCCGGAGGCCGTGATGTTTGTGTGCAACGTAGCGGCAGAGTGGAGGAACACATTCCATAAAGACGTTGTTGTGGATCTGGTAAACATTTAAGCAAACATCTGCATGAGAAAAGCCGTTAACAAAACCTCTGTGACCTGAAAGTTCGAGTCAGAAGTGTTGCATACGCCATGGTAGAAATGAAGCTTGTGTATCTGTCAAATTTTATTGCTGGAAATATTAAAATGATAGATCCATAGATTATTGCACAATAACACAGAAATCATGAGAATTCACAGTCCTGTATCAGGACAGGGTTGTTATCTGGACTGTTTCTGCTGCAGGTTTCTTACAGACGTAACGGCCACAATGAGATGGATGAGCCGATGTTCACCCAGCCGCTGATGTACAAGCAGATAAAGAAGCAGAAAGGAGTCTTGCAGAAGTTTGTAGAGAAGCTCGTTGCTGAAGGAGTCGTCACAACACAACACTACGAGGTAACTCCACCAGCATGCCTTGTCGTTTTGAGGATGTGATTTCTATCCGTCCTAAACTTTGAAAAGGCTGAATTGAGTTTTTAGGTTTGAACTCCACATTTTTATTTATGAAACGGAAATGCAAACCTTTTTGACTCTTAGGAGGAAATAGCTCGATACGACAAAATCTGTGAAGACGCTTTTGCTCACTCCAAAGACGAGAAGATCCTCCACATCAAACACTGGCTGGACTCTGCCTGGCCAGGTAACTTGTTTCTAGGAATCATTTAAATGTTGATTTGTGTCTCTTTTTTTCACAGTAAAATGAATGGCCCTATTTTGTATGCATATTTAGTCTGCTAATGCATCTGAACTGAGAAAATTACTTTTTGTCTTTTCTCATATTTAATGATCGCTGAAACTTGCATGCTATGTGAGTGTCTTCAAGTAGTCAGATAATTAAATGTTAAAATGATCAGAAACCAAGTCGGACTCCACTGCTGATGGAATCGCCTCAAGCTTTCAGCATGCTGTGGTGAGTGGATCTTCCTCAGCGCCAACAGAGTATCTGCTTAGTGTAGCATGGGGTTAAGTAAGGCTAGCATCAGGTAGCTGTTGTGACATTTGAGTAGAACGTGTGTAAGTGTCAGGTTTTGTAGCAGTGGTGTGGTATTTATGATGTCTCTCAATTACAACACTTCACCACCAAGTTATTATTACTTTTTATGTCTTTTGTCCATAAAATCTTTAGGTTTTTTCACTCTGGATGGTCAACCTAAAACTATGAGCTGTCCTTCCACTGGTATTCAAGAAGATGAGCTCTGTCACATTGGAAACATCGCAGCCTCTGTCCCGGTGGAAGATTTCACGATACATGGAGGTATCCTCCATCACTCCATTAGGACTGTTAGAAAATGTTGTGAATTAGCCTTAATGAGCCTTCCTGTTTCTGCTTTTTGGATCACACCGCAGGCTTGAGTCGGATCCTGAAGGGACGCGCAAATATGGTGAGCCAACGAGTGTGTGACTGGGCCCTAGGAGAGTACATGGCCTTTGGCTCTCTGCTCAAAGAGGGCATCCACGTGCGTCTCAGCGGACAGGATGTAGAAAGGGGGACGTTCAGGTAACAGCAAAACAGCATGTTTAATGGTAAATACTGAGTGACATGGTTTATTTGCTCAACACAGTCGGCCCTAGCCTGGTAAAAACCAGCGTCTTGTTCTGCGCTTCACTTTGAGGCTCTGGACTCTCGGCTGTTAAGAAACGACTGCTTCCTGGAAGCGTGGACTCTTTAAATGTTACCCAATCGCTAACGTTTGGCCGTGACCTATGTCGTGAGATAGTTTGATGCTATGAAGCTTCCTGGAAATTAATGAGGCGTCTGTTAATGTTAATTCAATATTTGGCCAACACAAACGTCTTCGTTCAATTCCTCTGCTTCCATCGCTAAAACTACAGGCAGACTGCAACTCTGAGGCAGCGCAAAAAATCAATGTCACCGTTCACAATTCCTCCGTCTCTTCGCCGATTGTGGAAATCAGCAGAGGGAAGTCAAGTGAATGGGAGAAGCCCAGACTGATCTGTGAAGAGAGATTAAAATCAAGTGGAAGTAGACAAGAATGCAAAGGCCAGACTAACACAATACAGTATTATCCTCAGGGAAAACCAGAAAATGATGTTATTGGTAAATGTTAAATGTTTTACTGATGGTTGTTGATGAACTGCTCTGGTTGAAGGTAACTGGGTTTGATTTGTACAAAATATACACACTGATTAAATTTGTTGGCGGTGGATTTTGTTTTGGCCACACATTTTACATCACAATATATTCCTCTGATTAGATTACATCGTTTTATGTGAAAATCTGATTCTTTGACCAGCAATCAAATTCAGGACTTTATAAAATGCTAATCAATGAAAATATGCTAAGTACACACAGTGGCATACAGGACCGTAAAGATGCGAAAAGCTAATGGTTTTATATATTCTTTTAAAAAAAAAGTTGGATACAGATTCTCATTCTTCAACTTAAACATATTGTTTCATATCTTTGGCCACAATGTCCTGTTAAAAAAAACACACAAAAAATCAAATAGTTTTTACTCTTTTTCTCAGCCATCGACATCACGTTCTCCACGACCAGAACGTTGATAAGAAGACCTGCATCCCGATGAACTTCATCTCCCCTGAACAAGCTCCTTACACCGTGTGCAACAGCTCCCTGTCTGAGTACGGAGTCCTGGGTGAGTGGAAGAAGTAAGAAACTTATGAACTCCCATCCCATAAACTCATATCACACTAAACATGATTTTGGTGGCGTTTGTTTTCATCCCATCTGTGCAGGTTTTGAGCTCGGCTTCGCCATGGCCAGTCCCAAAGCTCTGGTTCTGTGGGAGGCCCAGTTCGGAGACTTCCACAACACGGCTCAGTGCATCATCGACCAGTTCATCAGCTCCGGACAGGCCAAGTGGGTCAGACAGAACGGCATAGTGCTGCTGCTCCCCCACGGCATGGAGGGCATGGTAGGAACAAACACACACCGCCTGAGAACATTCTGGGCTTTTCTGCTGCGCTGCGTTCTACTCTTTGTGTCTCTTCCCCACATCCAGGGTCCAGAACATTCATCCGCCCGTCCTGAGAGGTTCCTACAGATGTGCAATGACGACCCAGATGTTTTTCCTGTAAGTTTGTGTCCCTGTACAAGAACACTAAATTCTGGATATGTAAACATAATCTAATGTTTTAATTTGTTGTCAACTATTGTTGATCTGGCATCAACATTAGAGACTGTTGCTTTTTTTACAACGGTGAAATCAGGTTTTTATTATTTTTTTTAATTAGAAAGTCACAGGGGACTTTGCGGTGCATCAGCTTTATGACTGTAACTGGATCGTGGCCAACTGCTCCACTCCTGCAAACTACTTCCATGTCCTGCGCAGGCAGATCCTGCTGCCCTTCAGGAAGCCTGTGAGCGACTCCCACCATGAACCGCAGCTCAGAGTGAAAACCCACGCAGCTCCTAAAGCTCAACGTGTTCCTCTTCTCTCTGCTTTTCAAACAACAGCTCATCGTGTTCACCCCAAAGTCGCTGTTGCGCCACCCAGAGGCCAAATCGAGCTTTGACGACATGCTGCCTGGTAAGAACTGATTTTTAAAAAAATATCCAGGAAATGATGCCAATGAAATAAAGTCCAGGTTTTAGATTATGCTGTATTTTCTTCCACCAGGTACCCACTTCCAGCGCCTCATCCCGGATGAGGGGCCCGCAGGTGTCGGCCCCCAGAACGTGAGGAGGGTCGTTTTCTGCACTGGCAAGATTTACTACGACCTCATCAGAGAACGTGAGAGCAGAGGCCTGGAGGACGCCGTCGCCGTCGTCCGCATCGAGCAGGTGATTGGTTCTGCCTTCGCTTCACCCAACCCACTTCGTCTCCAGGCCTGGATCAATGCCACAGCAGATTTAAAGTCGTGTTTGTGCAATGTTTGCAGCTGTCGCCGTTCCCCTTCGACCTGGTGAAAGCCGAGGCTGATCGGTTCCAGAACGCCGATCTGGTTTGGTGTCAGGAGGAGCATAAGAACCAGGGTTACTACGACTACGTCAAGCCCCGCCTCCGGACGACAATAAACCGCACACGTCCCATCTGGTCAGTTTTACATAAGGTGACCTGGTGTGAAGCACTCCACACCAAACAAATGCAAGAATGGTAGAAGTAAAAAGAAGCAAGATGCAGTGCTTGGCAATAACATCAGGGGTATTTTTAACATAAAGTAGTGCATAGAAGAAAATGCATGGCTATCAATGTGTTAGTTTAACAAATAGTAATCTGAAAAGTGTGGCATGCGTTCATTTCCTTATTTCTTTTTTTCTAAGCCACTATGTAAAATGTAAGTCACACAATGAGGAAATAGCACACACGTCTCAGTGTGGATGCTGCTGCTCTGAGGATTGTTGGTGAACAAACAAAAAAGATGCAAAAAAGACTGATTCAAAATAGAATCGTAATTCCAAGTCCTGGGAATCTTGAATCCACTGAAAATGCTCAAAAGTCCATTTTAAAGTGCCGCTCCTGTTTGAGAGCATAACAACAATACAGAAAATATTTTACAGCACTTTCTCAGATACTCCCAAGATGCATTCCCAGTAAACTGCGCATTATTGCATCACGCAGTACTTTTGAAAGACTCCACATGGAAATCCAGAATGGTCAAAATTAGTCGTGGGCTTGTGATGTGATTCTTTGTAGTGGAACAGACTTCTTTCATAATCTCATAATTATGATTTCCATCCATTGTTAACGTAAGGATTTACTACTTCTGGTTTCTTCTGGCGCAGAATTCAGAATGTGTCACGTTGATGAGGTGAAAGACAGATCAAATGCGACATGACAATCCGATACGCATTTGAGTTAGAACCACTCACTGAAGTATCCTGGTGTCTTAAGAGCCGCATCGTTAGACATGTTGGACTGATCAAGTCAAGGTCGATGTAAAAAAAACAAACAAAAAAACCCCATATTTTCTGTTTTGATGTTAGTGCATGTGTGTTTGTGCAGGTACGCTGGCCGTGAGCCCGCTGCAGCTCCGGCTACCGGAAACAAACACACTCACCTGACGGAGCTTCAGCGTTTACTGGACGCAGCCTTCAATCCGGAAACTTCCCCAGGGAAACTGTAACGGCCCCAGAAACAGCACAGCACAGACCAGACTGCTGTCACCGTCACCATGAAGGCTGTGTGTTCACAGTGAGACACGATGCCAAAGGAAAACCACACAACCGCTGATTCATTCCTTTATTGTTTTTGGTGGAATATTTGCTGGCACACAGAATAACAATAATCAGTTAAAGAATATCTAACTATTAAAAGGATGGTTATGGGAAAATTTAAACCTCAGAAACTAAGAGACGTGAACAGCCAGATTGGTAACATGGTAAAAAATTATCATTTTTACCTCTCTGTCAGCACTGTTTGCCTCCCAACCTGCAAAAATATGAATGATTGTTTTATGAGAATTTGACTGAGAAAAATCAGATAGAAAAATGATACGGAATATTTTAAAAGTTTTAGAGATGCTGGTTGGACAGGAAGAACTGATTTATACTCAATAACTTAGAAAAATTGCCAACTAAGCTATTAATTAACATTTACATGTGATTTTAACATCAGAGAGGAAATTCTGCTGCTGTTTTGTTATAAATAAAAGCAGTCAAATCATTTTATTCAATTTTTATTTGAAAATGTTTTTGTTATTAATATCATCAAACGTTGATGGGAAGATCTGCTGCTGCTCCATGCGTACAGCTAATTGAGGTGAGGCTTTCTGGATAAAAATGCAACACTGAGAACGTTTGTTGTTTTTAAAAAACGTTTCATTAGAAGTTCAACAGCTGAATCTGCCTCTGAGGTACAAAGTCAAGCTTAGGAGCTGAAGACACTTCTGCAAATCTAACAGATCTGTGACATGCATAGATCACCGAGGCTTTTTTTTCTTCCCAGTCCAAAACATCCCTCTTTAATCACATTATAGCCTGTCTCGATGGAAACGTCACAGAATTGATGCAGATATGTCAGTAAACACACAACCTCTGAATTACAGCATGTATTTATTTTCATTTGGTGCTGCCTGTTTTAATGTTTTGAACAAAATAAAGGATTTCCATCAGTGCTGCTGAAAAAACAACTACATGTTTAATTATTTCACTGAGAAAGCCAAACTAACGTACTGTAAATGAAAGCTGTAGTGAAATCCAGACAGAGTGTAGAACTAGAGAAAACGCGTTAAAACGCACAAAAAAAAAAAAAAAAGATTCTAGTTCGGTTTATTCTGAAACTTCTCTAATCCAGAAACATCTGGATAAGATGAGGTAAGATAACACTACAGAACATTCACTTTTTAACACAAATAGAACTAAAAACTAAGCTCCCTGTATCAGGAGCAAACATTCAGTGATGGGATGTTTGGTCATTCAGGCTCTGGCAGCTTCTCAGAACAGTGAATGTCATTTGATTGATCAATTGCTTTAGACGTCCTGATGCGTTACCGTTTGTTCTCAATCACAGTGTCAAAATGTGCAAAAAAAGCCTATTTCAGAAGTATTGTTTTCTTCATTATAAACTAATTTCTTCAGTTTGATACTTCAGAGCTGACTCTGGGTTTTTTTCAGATAGTCAAACAAACCCTCGTGGAAATGGGGTTTGTTACGTAGATCACAGTACTTGCCCAGATGTCTGTACAGCTGGCCTGAAAAGAAACAGAACATGAAGCAGATTAAAAAGAGATTAGTTCTGCCAGTACTGGTTACTTTACTGCTCTTAATGTAGATAGTAAAATGTGTAAAGACACAGCTCAACATTTACATAAAAAAATAAAGCTGCTTATGGATGATTCAATTGTGAATCTGACTATTCTCTAATTTTACAGTGACCCAAACTACTTGCATAATTGGTTTGCATTGCTGTACTACTGACCAGAATAACAGAGTAAAAATGGTCCCAATTTAAATCAGGACTATTTTAGATAGAAAGAAATTATATTTCTACATGACAAGTAATTTACTGAAAGGTGTGCAAGAGAAGAGCAACCTTGACACGAACACCACTGATTCTGAGAGGCAGTAACATTTTTCTAAAGGTTTGTTTAAAAACAATTTTTAATTATTTTCTTCAGCAAAGAAGTTTGTCTCTTACATGAATCTTTCCTGACACTACACTAAACATCTAACTTTTTCTTGTACATACTGTTCAACTTTTTGCATGTTTCTACTGTCACTCTGCTAACAGAACATCAGGAGAAAAAAAAACTGGTAAAACTAAGATTAATTTAAAATAAATCTGCCAATATGAATAATTTTCATCTTAACTGTGTCAGTGTAAAACCTTCCTGTTTTTTGAAACTGATGACCTATTATTTAAGAAGCTTTTCAGAAAAATAAAACTCACCAACGATAAAGAATTTCAGATTATTATAGTATCTTTTTTCAGGAAATAAAAGGATTACTTTTGTGAAGATTTCATATCAAGTCTGAGTCATCAATTTTTTATTTGTATGTTTGTCCACCAGAGGGCGGTGTTGTTCCCAATTCATTTTCTGTAATGAGACAGCGGCTGAAGTGATTAGCGTGGTTTGCTACTGAAGTTTTGTTGATTTTTTAATGATTAAAATATAATATTACCATTTCAAGCTTAACTAGTTTCTTTTTTTTAAGGTTTTATTGGCTCAGTGGCCTTTATTTGTTAGTGAATTGACAGTAATGTGGCTAATGAGATAAGAGGAAAGACATGTGGCAAAGGTCACCAGCCTGGAATTGAACCTACAACTTTGGCCTCCTTATGTGGGTTGTGCTTAACCCCTGCGCCACAACAGTACCCAATATATTTGCTGTCCTTACGGTGAGCTTTGGGAAGCTGACATTTTTCATAGAGACAAATGTTTACAGGTCATCTGAAGGGCCAGCCATTCTTTTTTGTTAATTATTCCAGTTTTCAACTGATGTCTTCCCAATGTATTTTTTGTTTTTAAGTTGCCCTATTATTTGTCATTAAGATAAGCTGGGACTTCTGTTTTTCAATAAACTTAACAGTTTTTTTTTTTACTTGTTGTCTCTAACACACCATTCATAGTCACTACAGCTTCAACTCAGCTCCTCACCAACTGTCATATTCTTTGTGACCAGCAGGTGGTACGTCTGCTGCAGCCTTCTGCACAGATCGTGGTCTCCAAACGTGAAGAAGCCCAAACCCCGCCGGGCCCTTGCTGCTGCCATCAGCTGGATCACAGCTGCAAACCAACACAGCACATCACTCAGTCACTCTGTCAGATGAAGAGCAGCCAAATACAGAAAACATTTGCCTGTTTTAGTGCTGTATTTAACAGTAATAATAATAATAATAATAATAATACAGACCCAACATTAGAGTAACAGAGTTTACCTTTGAGTTCTGGGTCTCCATTGAAGGCTCCACAGCCCCACTTTCCTGTGGCGATGTCTGGCTCTTCATGACCATGGTGACCTTTGAACCCACAGTAGGCCTTGGAAAACACACAGATGCAAAAAAAAAAAAAAAAAAAAAAAAAACTTGAAATGTATGTACATTTAACTAATATGGCAAAGTCCATTTGATCAGGCATGAGCAAAGTTGGACCAGCGGGACAAACACCTGAAACACACTTTGCATCACGCAATCAGAGCCTCCTCTGCATGCAGTCGAACGAATCTAAATTCATTTTTATCAATAATATCTGTTAGGACTGAAGGAAACTCCATCTGTTTTCTTTTCATTAAAGATCAGAGAATTCATGTCCATGATGTTCTCAAGGTTCTTTAAGAGGTTAAAGTGAGCATGGCTGGAAAAGGGGGAAATAAATCTGATGCCATGATCAACTCTAAAACGAGAAGATATAATGACAAAAGGAGAGGACTGAGAATTCAACCTTGAGGAACCCCTGAGGAAAAAGATGCGGAAGAACGAACACAGAAAAGGTTTACCCAACCAGCGAAGCATGTATCCGCAACCCAAAGCTCCAAACCAGATATTAAGAGTAATGTGATCAAACACAGTGATCTCACCTTGTTCAGTTCCCGTTTAACTTTCTCCATGTTGTACTGATCCATGGGATGTTTGAAGTGACAGGCATCGATGGCCAGAATCTGCCGCTTCAGCCGACGCCACTCGTCTCTGCAGAGATAGTTCAAAGAAATCAGAAAACCAGTACAAACTGAAAACATTCTACTTCTTCTTTTTTTTTTAAACACCTCACACCTTTCAAGGTGATCATCATAAGGACCCAACCACTGAAAACTGTCACTGAAACCAGAGTAACAGCTGAACTGCTGCGTACCTGAGGAACAGAAGGCAAAAACACAGAGGCAACGTGTGAGATGTGACACAGCAACGGCCTGATCAGACGTCTTGAAATATAGGTTTTATTTATTTATTTTTTCCCAGATTTTAAATATAATTTTAAATAGCTGAAAGGTGGCAAAAAACCTTGATTTATATTGTTGCAAAATTTCTCAAAATAAACTTGACCGTAAATATTCAGCATTCATCCTGGACTGTGATGTCATCATATCATTTTTATTAGTTGTTGATTTTAATTTTTTATATATTGCCATTTAATACCAAACCTTATCAGCCAAGATATTCATAAAACAATAAATGAGACTGAAAACTATTTGGCTACTGTCTCCTGATTAACCCTGTGGCGCCTCGACTTGGTCATTTCAATCTGAATTAATCACTTTATTATTCATAGTCAAACCTAAACCTATAGCTGCACAACACACAACTAGTCTGAGGTGTTTCATTTCTACCTGTAATGATGACACACTCGTCCTTGTCAAGTTTCTCTGTGAAGAGACGAGCTACGATTAGCTCCGGGTTCATGAGGAACAAGATCTCTTCCTGAACCAGGCCGGAGTCCAGGACACCCCCGCCTATCCTGCTGGCAGCGAAGTCCACCTGCACACACACACACACACGCACACACACACGCATGCACGCACGCACGCACGCACGCACGCACACACACACACACACACACACACACTCCAGTCAAGCCTCAGCTGAAACAGCTGTGGATCCTCTCAGCTGCAGGCCCTTTCTCACCTGAAGCAAATGTGCACCTTCGACCTCGATCCGACCCTCTGATGTGACATGCAGCTTGTGCAGGGTGTGTCTGCAACTGCAAGCAAACACAACAGTGTGGATCAGCCTGAGCTGATCGGGTCGAAAGGTTTGGTTGCATGTTTCTAAAGTGTAACAGAAACAGAAACAATATGGCTGCTTCAATACCTTCTTCTTCTGGTCATTCTCATTAAAGGGGCAGTGCTGTGTGTTTTTGTTATACAAATTATAAAAATGCTGCAAATATGGCTTCAAAGACATTTGACTTTGTAATCTGAGGTATGTTTGTGACGAGTTACTAACATGGCATTCTGTAACGCTCAAAAGAGTAACTTTTGCATAACACTGCCCCTTTAATAGAAGTGGAGTTCTACAAAACACATGAACTGAATCTGAATACAACACAAATCATAAGATGTGTCCACCAGCAGCTGGATCTGGCTTAAATTATTAATGTTATTGTTACATTTAGCATTTTTGGCCCATAAATCTTCATCAGTGCGAACAAAGCAGTTCATTCTGGAAGAACAGATACGCAGGTCACTTATATACCAAATCACAACTTATGTCCTGTTGACAAGATGAACAGCAGTGGAAAGAATTGAGCAAAAGAGACGAATATGACGACACAGAGTCATCAGTGGTAGATTTCCAGAAATTACGAACTATCAAAGCTAAGTACTGACTTATAACTTATGTTTTGTTGTTGTTGTTGGTTTTTTTTTTACAAAATCTTTTCAATCAATGCTACCAAAAGTAATGGAGTGTGTAACAGCGTCATCGCTGTGAGAATGTTTTCATTTTTTTGTATTAATTCAAATTGGACATTACTTCTCCCAGGTCGGAGCTTCTGCGTCGCTGAGCCACCGCCTCTCGAACGTCACCAGGCCTTCCGGCTTGGATTCTGAAGAGAAATCAGCAGATCGTCACAAGCGTCCAGCGACGTCCGTGTCCCGCGAACGCACGCCCGGGTTCTGCACTCACTCTCGTCTGTCATCACGTTGAAGTAGTGCATGATGGCCTTGAACTTCTCGTTCTTCCGCACCGACCAACTTCCGAATAATCTGAGCAGAATCAGAAGAATCAGTCGGGACATTAAATAAAGACGGGGCAGCGGGCGACGCTGCGTCTGCTGACCTGTTGAAGTTTATGAAGGGGTAGTTGTGGTATTCTGATTTGGGGTTTGTGGTGTTGCGGTGAGGGAAGGTGCAGTAGAAGGCGTTGGCCAGGAGACAGGAAATCTGACCCTGGGACAAAGTGATGGAGGCTGGTTGGTGGCGCTGCAGCAGAGGGATGGCCTGGACACACAGACACAAACTGTTGGACAACGACCTTAAACATACGATGAATGTTGCTGTACTTTTTCTTTTCCACACAAGCGAACGCCATGGTGGGTCTGGCTGCCTTACAGCGTCGCAGCAGACAAAAATGCAGCTGGACGGTAAACTGCTGCGCCGCATATTGACTCATGCTTGTACAGTTGTTCATTGGCTTTATGGTCTTTTGTGTTTTATGTACAAGCAGTAATACGTCTCTCTTCACTTTTACCTTTATATCTATTGTTCGGTTCTCACCAAATGCCACATTTTTTTCCTTCTCCGATTACGGTTTAGTTTTACTGCATAGCAACGTAGCAACAAAAGAGCAATTTGAAGACAGATCCAGTTAACTTAGCCTGACATTAACCTTGCTGGACCCGAACTGAAGCGACAAAATTGACCATTAACTCAATTAACTAATCCTCCAGGCTTGATTTCACCCTTGCTATATAAAAATGATTCCGAGTCCAGTCTAAAGATTGGACTTAAAAGTATGAGTCCAATCCAGTCTGTGTTTTTGTGAGTTCAGTCCAATTTCAGCCTAAGCCTCTGACTCTTCACTGTCTGTTCTGTGCACTTGGTACCTTCTTGACTTCCTGAGGCAGCTTCAAGGCCAGAGCAGCGATCTTCGGAAACAGCTTCTCGTAGAGGTGTTCCATGTCATTCTAGAAGGAAAGCATGAGACATTTCTCACTGCCTGTGGCTTTAATCAGTCATAAAACTCATCATGTCACTTTAAGAGGTGACCACTGACCTTCATGTATCCTTGAAGTGCATCAAAAGACCACATGCGTTCATACTTGGGGTTGTATCTGAGGATGGCTTTCTGATGGGAGACAAGCAACCAGAGTCAAACATCAGGGAATTAGTACGATCATAGCATTAATAATGACTAATCAATCAGTGGAAAAACTGTCAACTAATCCATCCATCCAGGCGAATGTGTGTTTCTGCATCCAAGATAGAAACACACATTGTTGTCTGTAAACACGTTTTACCCAAAAGTCCTCAGGTGGCAGTTCGAGCCTCACCTGGACCAAATTCACTTCAGGGAAATCTTCATTATTTCAGGAAATAAAACTATAAAATAGGAAATTAATTATATGTAAATTATTTCTAGTATCTTTCTAACATTGAATTGAAAAAGGTTGAGCGCTTGTATGAAAAATCTGTAGAATGTGTCAATTTGTTTTTATCTGATCAATGGATTAATCATCAGAATTAATCGATTGCTAAAGCAGTCCTTGGTTTCGTCCCCAGTTCAACCATACCTCCACCTCTTCGGCTTTTGCTGTTTTCTTCCTGGCCAGAGCACGCAGCTGCTCGGAGATCAGGCTCCACCTCGACACCGGGCCCGATTGGCTCTGCAACGTCATTTACATTTTACATTTTTAACATAGAAAAACATCTGATTTATGTCACCAAAAGTTGCGAGATTTGAGGACAAAATATTTCCAGTCCTGCTCTTCTTCTTTCTTATTTGAAGACACAACAAATTGTGGTCACAAGAACAGTTCAAGGAAGCTGCAGGGTTATGTGTGGTGGTTAGGAGCAGTCAGTATCTTGCCTGTGGTAAAAATTAGTCAGAGCTATTTCAGTTTGGAGAATCAGGGAAAAGTTCTCATTTGAGAGCCAAGCTAACATACAAGTTGATTTCTGCCGCTTTAAACTCCTACAAGTCAAACTTTTTCAAGAGCACAAGATGCTGGTAACACAACTAGAGTCAGGTGAAGGTTGTTTTGTGAATGACAAAGTGAGTAAATGAAACAAGTGCAAAATGGGTCCCGTCCATTTGAGGTCTTGATACAGACATAAACATGAAGGTGTTTTTTCATTAAAGTTAACTTTAATCAGAACCTTCACCGTTTATTTTCAGGAACTGCTAGAAACTATCAGATTCCCCCCCGGGAAGCAAATATTCCTTATTTGGAGGAGACGTTCATCTGCAGCAGAGCAAAACATCTCTTAACCGCTTCACAGCAGGTCATAAAACATTACCTTTACTCTGAAACACTGGAAGCACAAGGTCCAGATGACCTTATGACACCACCTAAATGTCACTTCATCAATTCTTCACCTTGAATCTAAGGGGACCAATCTGTGTGTCTGGTTTTGTTGAGAAGCTCGATGTTGAACACGGCATCTTAACAAAGCTGCTGTGCCACAGGTCTCTCCCGTCCTGAGGAACAATCGCCTCGACTCTGAAGGAATTCACCTGAAAAGCAAACAGAGCAGAAATGACTTTGTCTGAAACATGGTTTTATTATTACGCTATCAAAGGATACTTTTGATAAGTGCTTTTAGATGGCTTAACTAATGATCGAGATGTCATGTACAGTGGATCTTCGCTACTTCACAGTTCATTATTCTGGAATTTCTCTGGGAAACATAACTCCAAATTAGTATTAAAACAGTTTAGACTACATTATCGCATATTAAGGTATGTCTGGTATTTGAACTATCAAAATTTAAGCTATTCCCAGTCAGTTATGGTGACGAACCCAAAATCACTACATTTGTGAGCAAAAAATGTAATTAAAATTTTTTTTTAATTTTATTTTGGATTGAAATGATACATCAAATTAATCACGGTGAATCGATTACTAAAGTAATCGCCAATTAATTTAGTAATCATTAACTGGAGTAGACAGACCCAATAAAAGGCTAACTGATGAAAGAACACATTCAAAGCAGTAATTCAGCCAAAACTACATGAGACAAAAATTTTGCATTTATGATAAATGCTCAATTTGCAGGATTTGTTAATATGTCATACCCAGAATTCCTGAAGCAGCAAGCTGTGGTTTTACCTTCACTTTGATCAAAGACAAAAATCTCTTAACAAGCAGCTTTTGCCATCCAATTATTAATTGGTTAATCTAAAAATGTATCATTATCATTCTTGCATTTTTGGCAGTATTTTTTTCTCATTAAAAAAAATTATTATGTTTAGTTATTAGCATTTTATTAATGTATTTCTAATATTGCATAAAAAAAAGGCCTGGATGAAAAATCTGCAGAATGTACCAACGTTTTTCCATTGTTGGTACATTCTGTCAAATATTTTTTCTTTTTTTTCCAACAGGTGGTGTCTGTAAATGAAGACGTCCTACTTGTTCAGAACAAAAGAGACAGAGAGGAAGGTGGAAACAACTCACATCTATGAGGACGGTGTGAGTCTTTGAGAAGTTCAGTTTTCCCAGTTTGATGTCACACTGTGGAAGCGTCTTCAGTTCATCCAGCCGGCAGCACGACAAGCCGACTCCACTGCACTCCTCGCCACACGGCGTCCCCACAGGCATGTGTTTGGCTGCCTCAATTCCATCCTCATTGCAACTGCTTCCATCGGGTTTGCTCGCTTTTCCTCCATCCTCATTGTAGCTATCTGCATGGTGTTTGCTCGCTTTACCTCCATCCTCATTGTAGCTATCTGCATGGTGTTTGCTCGCTTTATCTCCATCCTCATGTAGCTATCTGCATGGTGTTTGCTCACTTTACCTCCATCCTCATTGTAGCTATCTGCATGGTGTTTGCTCACTTTATCTCCATCCTCGTTGTAGCTGTCTACGTGGTGTTTTCTTGCTTTACCTCCATCCTCATTGTAGCTGTCTGCATGGTGTTTGCTCGCTTTACCTCCATCCTCATTGCAGCTGTCTGCATGGTGTTTGCTCGCTTTACCTCCATCCTCATTGTAGCTGTCTGCATGGTGTTTGCTCGCTTTACCTCCATCCTCATTGCAGCTGTCTACATGGTGTTTGCTTGCCTTTTTTGCGTCCTCGTTGCAGCTGTCTCCATCGCGTTTGCTTGCCTTACTATGTCCAGATGTGGATGGATTAGAGGAGCTGGCCTGTAGTGAGCCATCCTTGCCATCCTTACCATTCTGCTGGTTTTCACTTTTGGGCTTCTCCTTTTCAATGTGCAGAGGATCAAACATTTGCATGGCTTCTCTGACCCTGGAGCTGTCATTGCGATGTTTGTTCTTTTCCATGTCTGCAGGAAACAAGAGAAGGTGACCAGGATGAGTGGCAGTCTGAGTTTTATGTTCTCTGTTTTCAGCTTGGTAAATTCAAAGATATTCCCAGTCAGAAACCAACATGTACTAATAATAGCAATAAGATGCTTATTTTTGACCACATATAATATATTAGCATGATTGTGGCCACAGTTTCAGTGCATAAAATATGAAGTTTTCAGTCTAGAAACAGGAAGGAAGACATTCAGTTCTACATTGTTTCTTGATCTGAGGTCTGTTTTCTGTATTTTGTTGCGACAAAAACTTTAGGATCGGTGTTACCTTCACCGATCCTGTTTTTAACTGACAAACAAATCTCTTTGTAATAAATCTTTTTATTGAAAAAGATCAACAAAATCTTTTTCAGACATTTATCTACTAATCTGCCACGTGATTAATATCAATAAATAAGACATTTAATAGAATATCCATTATTCAATATTTATAGAATATTCTGAATCAGAATCAACAAGTGTGAGCAAACGAGTACATTTATTCCATTTTGAGTCCCGGGAATGTAGGTTATACATTTGGGGTTTCTGTAGAAAATAATCTTGTAATTCGTCTTCCATAAATAGTGAATAGCTTTGTGAAGTATAAGCATAAACCCCACACCAACAACAGAACAAACCAAATAAATAAATAAATAAATAAAATCTAACAAAAACTCAAAAACTGAAGGAGAGAGGATCTTAAGTACTGAGGGAGATGTGGAAGTGAAGCAGGAATCAGAAGAGCTAATTACAGGTGAGTGGGGGCAGCCAGAGAGGAGGAAATGGGGGACTGGGAAAAGGAGCACTATGGCAGGAAAAACCATAAAACTTATGGAAAACAATCAAAGGAACTAAAAGCTAAATAAATAACAAAAGCTAAGGGATTGTACAAAAAAAAACTAAATAATTAAAACATATTAAGAAACACAAAAGGAGATACAAAAGAACCAAATCTAGGCGATAAACTAAAACTAGAAATAAAGTAAACAAGAAAGAAATTTCCCCAAGTAGCAATAAAGAAACTGAAAGTCTGAACACACGACAGAAAACATTCAGCAGCACGAAGCTCAAGCATCTCAATCATTCAGGAGGTGAAGGGATAAAACAGTCCAGTGTACTTTGACCTCTTTAGCTTCATGTTGGAGGTTCTTCCGAACCCAACCCTGAACCCTGACCTCCACCAAAACTCCCAGAGACAGGCGCGCGCCCTCACGCAGTCGTCGGTAATACATTTAATTTGGCAAAACGTTTTGAAATAAAACTCACCTTCAGTCGAAGACCGCGCTGGGTTCATTTGAACGTCGTGTAGTTCTGTCTGACGGTTGTTGTCCTCGACGTGACTGGAGGGATTCGGTTCAGTTCGCTTCAGATGGGAATCGAAAGCGAAAGCGAACTGAAACCGACTGCGCCTGCGCACAAATTGCAAAGACGCTTTAGAGTTGGGCATGTAGAAATCTGGTTATCTGGTTTAATCATTTGGCTGAATTAAAAGCTTTTTAAAATGTATTGCTATTTTCTATTTGATAGATCATTTTATTTAAGAGTTGGTTAAACATCTTAGCTACAAATACAAAGCCAAGTTTTATTATACTAGTGTAGACAATAAATTTGAAAAAAACTTTTAAGCCACCAAAACTGAAAAATAAATAAATGCTGTAGTAACTGCATAAATAGAGAGTACTAGAATGTTCCCCAAACTTAAGAAATTGTTTTGTTATATTATTCAGTCCAGTTCCAATGTGTGAATAAGACGCATAACTAAGAAAACTAATATTAAAAAGTTTTCCTTTGCTTTGACATGTTAAATCACTAAAAACATCGGATTAGCAGGTTTGTGGTGGCAGGACTCGAATTTAATGTGAGACTGACCGTCGCTTGAACACTGACTTCACAAATGCTGTCTTGGAATAATCGTCAAAGAATTACAGAATTACATTCCTAACACTTGTGAAAAAATCCTCCCAGGTGTGTGTTTGAATTTGGGTGGAATAACATCATATATATCTCAATAGACTAAGAATGTAATAATAAGGAAAATGAGTGAAAATGCAGAGATGACTCATTTGAAAATTGTTGTCAAACTCTTTAAATTTTGAGCTCCATCTCATAAAAACGGCCCAGACAAATGGATGACAAGTTACTAAATGTACTAATAAAACACACACAAACATAATAGATTAATTTAGCATAGATTTAGCAAGAATAATCCTTGAAAAATCTATATCTTTATTTTGTGTACTTTTGTCAAACGAGTTTGACCATGCACCATGAACTATGAGATGTGAAATACATTAGAAGTTAGTTACTTTGTTTCTGTTCAAGAACTAGACATAATATCCTTGCAATTAATTGTGATCATAGAGTAAATAATAAAAACAAGAAAAAAACAATGAAAACACCCATAAATGTTCTTTTAGACACAACATTAAGATTTGACTGGGTTTGCTGTGTTTGCTTTTCAACAGAGGATGGCAGTATTGAGCCAGAATATTTGAGTTAACTCTAGATTTTTCACAACACATTTATATTATTAGAGATAAGCTTTGAATTTAAAGCAAATCATATACACTCACATTTTCACACTTTGACATTCAATTACTTTAATAAATTTTTTTAGTTATCACCGAACATTTTATAAATGTGATAGCCAACCTTTGCGTAAAAAAAGATCTAAATATACATTATTTTAATATACATCTGAAACATAAAATAAATTGCAAATGTGTCTGATATACACATTCACTGAAAGTTATGGGATCAATGCTTATAATTAATTGTCAGTGAGACACAATTTTAAAGTTATGAATAGCAGCAAAACATGTACAATAGTTATGTTGACATTCTTCAGGCATAGAAATATGGGGAGAGATGCTGCTTACAAGTCAAAGCCTTGTGGTACAATATTGAAAAGAAGGAAGGAAACCTGTGTAAAGCCTGAAAAACAAAAGGTTACTATTTCAAAAATGTTCTGCTTTTACTGAAAACTAGCAGAAGGATCTAAATATGGAAGGCAAATATTCCAGTGCAAGACAACCAGTGAGAAGCTCTCGCTTCACCGGATTGTTCTGCAAACGTTGCATTAATCTCAATCTCCATGTATTGAGTGCTTGGAGTTTACCCATTGTCCTCCTGCGCATTCGGTTCATAAATCTGGATTCACCGCAAACCTCTGCAGGATTTAAATGAGTAAAAAGCAAACAAACAAAACATTATCCTTCAACTATACTTTGCATTGGTCCGTACACCCATTTATCTACCAATTATCCATCTGTACCAACTGCCCAATTACCTGTTAGGGTTAACACCTATCCAATGTTCCAGCAGCCATTGGATAGCTAGGCTACACTTTGACTTTGGACAGGTTGCCACGCAACACGGAGACACACAGAACAATCATGCCTGTACACACTCACTCACTAAAAGGGACATTTTCAGTCTTGTGTTTCTGGACTGTGGGAGGGAGTACCCAGGAAGAACCCGTATAAACATGGAGAGAAAGCCCTGGATGTGTGGGCCTGCTCCATAAATATGTAACAAAATGCATTGAATTGTGTGGTTGCATGATGACAAAATGAGGGTGAATACTTTTGCGAGGCAACATGAGCTTTTCTTGTGATTCCTAAAAAAAAATAAAAATAAAACCTTCACAATCACGAAACTATACGTTTCAATTTTTAAAAATGTTGTTTTCCGGGACAGCCGAGTCCAGGCTTGCATCATGGAAAACGCCTGCTTATCCCGCCTGAGAAGGTCCTGCAGGGCCAGAGGACATGGCAGCAGAGTCACGGCGGAGCTGGAGGGCGAACGCCGTCATGTGTTCTTGTGATAACAGTCATGTGAGGCTTTGCCCCAGCTGCATCCACACAGCGCGGCGTGGTTGTGTTTTTCCACATGAACGGTAAACAGCGGTTTCAGTGAGTCCGGCCAGCGAGAGGGCGGAGGACCTCACTGCCTCATCCCATCTCTCTCTCTCTCTCTCTCTCTCTCTCTCTCTCTCTCTCTCTGTGTGTGTGTAAGTGTTATTCTAGGTCAGCCATTTCCCTGGAATGTTCTGCTCACTGCCAAAGAGAAGTCACTGCAAAGGAATGCACACATAACACTGCAGAAACACAAAGATGACTTAAAAAGGACTGAAAGTCAGAAGAGACGGGCAACATGCTAGGTTCTCCTCAATCCTCTTCCATGTGGCACTTTTTTTGTTCTGACTGTTCAGGAAAACACAATTATGAAATATAATGCTTTGGGGGAAAAAAATGATTTCTTCACGTTTTTTTTTTTTTTTTTGGCTCACTTAAACAGTTTGTATCTTCAAACAAATTTAAATTTAAAGACAATCTGTCTAAATGCCAAAAAGTTAGATTTTTTTTTATTAGGGGAAAATATAGTAATCTGATCCAACATGGGACTGTGTGAAAATATGACTAACCCTCTAGTGACATAATTAATGAAAAGTGATTAACCACAATTTTAAAACGAGTGAGTTACATTTTTACACGGGCCTAATTAAAGCCCTTAAAAAAATAAAAATGACATCAACAGAGCCTGCCCGACAACACGAAGTAGGCTAAAGATCTCAAAGAGCAACACAGAGTACAAAAAAATATTCAAAAACAGATGAGGAAAAAAAGTGACACATATTTGTCTCCAGTTGCTCTGAAACAATTATTTGGATAAATCTTGATGATTCGATTATTGAAATAATCGTCAACTACTTTGGTAATCGAAACAAAAGAAAACAAAAAATAAAACAATGTCATATGCACAAAGAACAACTTTGTCAGAGCAGTAGATAAGCCAAAACTGTACAGTTTGAATGATCAGGCATTCACTAAATTACTACTGTAATTGCATTATATGCAGCAAAATATTAATTTTATCATTTAAAAAAGGAGTTAAATCATTTATCTGTATTATTCAAATGTGTTTCCAATATCTTGTAAAATGAGAATAAGTGGTTAATTGAAAAATCTGCGAATGTGCCAATTTCTTTTTTATCCAATTAATCATCAGATGAATCGATTACTGAAATAATCTATGGCTCCAGCTCCAGCTGGCCTGCAGTGAACCACAGTGAACCACTTTTCTAGAAGAAGCTGAAATCACTGAAGAGACTCAAAGAAAACCAACAACAGCCATATGGTTTAAAAAGTTTTGAAATCACATTCAAGCTGCAAGACCAAAAATGACTCGTAATGCATATCAACACACTATCGAGAAATAAAACAAAAATTCAGATGTTGATTCTGAGCACGTTTTGTTCAGTCGCACTGATCTGATCTCTGCTGCATCTTTACAAAAATGTAAGGTTCTAAATAAAAGAGCTTTAATGAGTAACTGCTCTGAATAAAATTCCTCATAAACATGATTGATTTATTGAAATGGCTCCCAAAACATGTTATGGACTATTTCAATTATAACTTAAGTTGCTTTATTTTTAAACCTTTTTTAGTTTTTAGTTAGAAATTGGATTAATATGAGTTACAACAACATTTAATTTCGCTTTTGGATTAATAAAGTATTTTTGAAATTGGAATTTGAAATATCTGATGTATATTTGCTTGATGATTTTGATGATGGCATTTGACAAAATGTAACGTTTATCGCTTGTCTCGTAATTGGTGTTTATGTTTTTATGGCGTGAAGCATTTTGAATGGTCTGTTGCTGAAATATGCTAACACAGATAAGCTTGACTTTGATGGTAATGTCAAGAAATCTAAAGCGGCCTACTCCAAGTCCAGATTTAAACCCTACTAAAACATTGTGGCGTGACCTTAAACACACACACACAAAAAGTCCAATTGTGAGAACTGAAACAATAACAAACTCGATGTCTGTTATCTTGATTGGAGTATTTGTTGCCAGTTTCCAGGTTAAGTTTGTCTATTACTTTTCCAAAAACAACCAGGTTTGTTTGGAAAGTTGGCGTCTTTTCTCTGATAACCAAAATGATCTGCTATTTGGATTTTACTCAGGTTTATATTTTTATGTTCTGAACATTTGATTGAGGTGACATCTCCAAAAGGAGAATCAAGAGGGGAGGCATATTATTTCCCCCCTCACCGTTTGCACCCGCCTGCATGATTCATTTCAGAGGAGCATTTTGCATCTGCGCCGCCATCAAAACCAGAAACCAATCTGAACCTGCTTTGTTTTCCCTCTTTGTCTCTCCAGCCCTCCCTTCCTCCCCGCTCCTTTCTCTGCCTGTGGAAGTGAGGCTGCTGCAGCAGTGATGGCCGCTCGGACTCCGATCGGAGTGAGGAAAGGGGTCAGCGCTCCTCGGCCGCTGCTCCTGCGTGGCCGTGTCGCCTCTGGTCCTGTGACATTGTGAAAACATTGCAGCAGATTGGAATTGTACGTGATGCGGCAGGTCGCTGGGGGAGGAAGCAGCGAGGCAGCTGCAGCGCGTGGAGTGTAGAGGTGGTGGTGGTGCTGATGGAGGGGAGGAGGAGGAGAAGGAAGGGGAGAGATGGATAGAGAAGAAGAGAAAAAAAATGAAGAAATGGGAAATCTCGGGAACCTGTTTCCAGGGCAACAGAGGTCTGAAAAACACAGGCAGGTTGGACTGTTTATTCGCCACGCTGCACTGCCCTGTGGCAAGATACTGCAGATGAATCTAATAACTCTGGCTCTGGCTCTGGCTCTGGCTCTGGTCTGGGCCCCGGCCCTGGCCCCTGCCCTGGCCCCTGCCCGGGCTACGTCTCTGGCCCCGGTTCCGTGTCCCATTGGGCCCACACTGGCTCCTGTCAGCGAGTGTGTACTTCTGTCACATGTGTGTCGCAGGTAAAGGGAAATCACAGGGCCATGCTGCATGATCCATGCCACCCCCTTCTTCTCCCCTTTGCCAATCCCGGCCCCCATACATGGTGATCATCTGCAGGTGACGTCATGCTCCTCCTCCTCCTTTTTTCCCCCCCCCTTTTGCTTTTTCTCGAAAATGATCTGCTCTAATCTGCAGTCATTCACTCAGTAGGCTTCAGGAGGAGGGAGGGGAAACATCCTTTTCTCTGTGGGAGACATTAGCCCTGTGAGCTCATGAATATATTATACAGGGCTATTGAGCAATGAGGAAAGGCACACTGAGCTGCCAGGTTATGACCTGTGAAAGCAAGCACTGACTGCAACAGCCTGTGTGGGAAAATTAGGTCTAAAGCTCTTGCTTTTTTTTTGGTGCATAAATATGGAATACATATTTAATTTGTTTGTTTTTTTATTGGAAAAAAAAAGAAGTGCCACAAAAATATCGCGATAGCGGATGCGCATTTGTAAACGTGCAGAGTGCAGTTTAAAGAGACCAGGAGCATTTGTACCGCTGAGCTATAGTGGTTGGTCACATCAGTCCTCAAGCAGCATCGCCTTCTCCCTGTAACCTGACTGCGACACGAAGTGATAATGCTGCATTTAATGACCGTCCGACTTCTCCCTTTCCCGTCCCCTCCCACGCCTGAAAGTATGGTTCCGAGTTTAAAAAAAAAGAAAAAAAAGTTGACTTTATACAAACAGTTCGCGAAAAACCTTTCCACCCTATCCTACTGAAATAAAGTAACACACAGATGCACCGGCTGTTTTTCTTTTTCTTTTTCAAACAAGCAGCTGAAGGCGGAAGGATTATTACCAGAGCTTCCGGAGGAAGATAAGAGTCATCAATACTGCTGAGCTAGACACGGACTGATTATTCATCACATCTAAAAACACACCTTTTCAGAAGAGTTTTTAATGTATTACTATTTTTTTAACGAGGTTTTTTTATTTAAGTGTTCCCCTTTTAAGATTGTGTTTGATGACATTGTGTTCTGTTTGCAATTTTACTTGATTCTTGAAAAGTGTCTATGAAAAGAAAAGCGCTATGCAAATAAAATGTTATTATTGTCAATATTGTCTGCTGAAGTACTTAAATGAAACGTGTACAGTACCTACATAAACAAACCTTTAAAAAGCCCCCAAGCTCATTTTTTTCTTTTGGTCTAATGTAATATTTTAATTTGTGAGAAATCATTTTTACGTTTCATTATGTTCAAAATTGCCGCAATATACACATAATATACCTATATATGAGTTTCACTTATTTATCTCGATTACTGAAATACATTAACACAACTGTATCCTCGTGTTTTAATATTTATATTTTACTGTCAGTTGACAAAAATACGACTTCTCAAAGGTAATTGAACGCACCCCTAGCTTTATCTCCGTTCAGCTAAGCTAACATAACTGTATACTATAAGGCAGCTTCATTGTCTGCCAGCTGAAGCATACCCACGGTAAGCTCCGGGGCAGTGAGCACGCGCTGTGTTAAGGTGTTCGGTTAGCTAGCGTTCGTTACAATGTCGCTCGCGCTTAGTGACGCCGCACAAAGGAGCGTTCCACGGTATTACACAAAGTTAACGGTGTGAGTTAAGTAGCTCTCAGTTAGCTCAGGGTGGCAGCCAGCGGCTCAGCCAGCAGCGTGTTAAAGCCCCTCCACAGACAGCTCTCCTATTCCAGTCCTCTGCTGGCACTTAACACAGCGACACATAACCCAAACTTAAAGCGACGCGAGGCTGCCAGCACATCGCCTTCTTCCATTTCCTTCAAAACGGGACTACCTGCGCCTATTTCTTCACGTTTTGTGCTTGGGTATTTTTTTATTTCATTTTATTTTTTTAAACGGCGGAGCTCCATCACCCACAGAGTCTGCGCTTTATCCCCCGAGCAGCCCGATAAGGTAAGGTTGAAACAAAACAGCTGCTATTCTCTGTTTTAGTGACGGAGGGGAACACGCGCGCACAGAACACACGCGGACACAGACAGAGAGAGGCTGGTCGCATCCACTCTGTGCTGCACACTGCTGAAATGCTTTGTTCTGCTCTGCTGCATGTTTTTCCCGTGACACTCTTCAAGATGCGTTCACAAATCGGGGTGTTCATGTTTGCAGAAAGGACTGCAGCTTATTGAGAACGTCTGGCGCTGAGATAATGAGCAGCAATATGTGCCACATTAATATTACAGCCATATTAGATCATTAAACCTGTTTGGGAAGAATTACCTGCTGTGGAATGATTGGGTTATTTTGGGAGAAGGCAGCTGCAGAGAAAACAAAACACGATGTAAACGGGAGACAATATCGTTTACACACACACACACACACACACACACACACACACACACACACACACACACACATATATATATATATATATATATATATATATATATATATATATATATATATATATATATATATATATATATAAAACACAGTTGAGAGGTCTTTCTCTGAAGAGATATTTGGAGGGAAAAATTCAGTGCTGTTACATTTGTTGGCTGACCTTTACTGTGATGCATTTATATAACAGCCTTACAAAAGTATTTGTGCCCTTTGAACTTTTTCACATTTTGTCACATTACAATCTCACATTTTGTTTGGATAGGTTTTGCATAAGGCAGCGCATAATGCTGAATACAAATAAATATCTGAAAAGTGTGGAGGGGACATGTATTCGTCCTCCCGATTCAATCGTCTGTAAAGCAACAAAAAAAAAGAAACTCGTACTGCAATGTCAGTGACAAATCTTTTTTTTTTTTGGAGGGGGCGGGGGCGGGGGAGTGTTGTTTCTACCTCTTTTCATATTTAAAGAATTCCATTTTGCTTGAACTATTCTTCTGCAAATTAACTCAAACTTAGTCAGCTGGTGCATGCAGACATCAATTTCACCCCATCTCAAGTCTTCTTCAGCTATTGACATATTTTCTTCCAGAATGACTCCATACTTTTTCTCACTTTTTCAACTTAATTATCCCTACTGGAGAGAAGCATCCCCACAGCATGATGCTGCCACTACTCTGGTGGCGGTGGCATCATTTTCCACATAGTGAGCTTGAGTCATTTCAATGCAGTCTGCAGAAACAAAGGTAGCTAACTCTTACAGTCCACAGATGAAGCTTTGTGTTTGTTCTGCTGATTTGGTTGCTGAGGTCATTTCTGGTTGTCACTGCATAATTAACACTCTTAGTGGCATACTACTGAATTTAAGTAATTCATTCTTTACATATAAACCGGATATGCATTTTATTGGAACTGGATGTTTAAACTGAAATAAATAATACTGTCATTCATGCGCATGGGTACGGTCATTGTCAAAAATAACACATTCAAGGAGAACTTCATGAAGCTGGAATGTGTTTTCCATGATTTAATGCACAGCAACACAGGAAAACAAGTATATATTTACATTATTTATACTACAAAAATATTCACCCCCTTGGATGTTTTACGCTTTTATTGCTTTTACAAATCAACATTGATCAACAAAATCTTTCTATATTATGTGATAAAAAAATGACAAAAAAAATTCTTTAATGTCAAAGTGAAAATTGATTTCTACAAAATTAAGACAATTAAGTAAAAATATGAAACATAATATCCAACCCCCTTTGAAGTGACTGGCCTAATTCAACAGAGGTCCAGCCAAATGGTGATAGTTGTCTCACAATGAATGGAATGAAGCTCAGCTGAGTACAGTGAGTGTCTCAAGTAATGTTAATATAAAAAAGCCTGCATCTGAAAGATCCACTAATCCTGGTCACCCTGACAGCACAAAGACAACATGCCTCCATGGTCAAGAGAAAGAAAGTTCTGTGGTCTGATGAGACCAAAATTGAGCTTTTCGAGCATCAGATAAGATGCTATGTTTGGGGGACAACAAATGTTGCACACACACCATCCCTACTGTGAGGCACGGTGGTGGCAGCATATTTTATGTTAAATATTTTTGCTTCATCATGATTTCGGAGAAGTCATATTTCAATTTGATATTAAAGAGTTCTTTGTGAATTTTATTGTCACTGAAGCCATATTTAGCTGATCATGACTGATTTATAACAGCAACAAATAGTGCAAAACATCCAAGAGAGTGAATACGTTTATAGGCATTGCACATATGGCACCTTTCTAGTGCTTTTCTGGATATCCTAAGACCAAAGCAAGACCATTTTGTAGAGACCCAGGATCAGTGAGACATGACAATATTCTTGAGACATATTTAAGGTGAGAGAGCAGATTCTGTGAAGGATTTAAAATGTGACTCAAAACAGAAGATGGAAGATGGACAGCTCTAGTAGCAATCTGTTTCCAAGAGGACATCAAGGTTAGGGAGTCTTATAAACAGTTAGACTCTTATATCGTGTGAAGAGTTGATCAGTAAGTGTGATCAGGTGCAGATGTAAGTCAGCATATGAATGACATGTTGAGATTTGACAAAGTGGGATCATACCAATGGTAAAGAGTAGTGGCCCAAGACGAGAGCTCTGAGGCACTCCTTGGTTGCCAAGGGAAATGTTCGACTGGGATGTCACATATCTATTGTATACAAACAGTTCAAATGTTTTCACTTTTACAAAGCAGTATTAAAAAAATGCAAAAAAGTGCTATTACATAATATATAGTTATGTAATAGCTATAGGCTATAGCTATTACATAACTATATATAGCTATTACATTAGCCATAATGTAATATAACTTGTATATTACATTTTATATATAATTTAATAAATATATAATGGAGCTCACCTGAGTATAGTTTGTTCTACATCAAACTATAGAACATCAAATCTATAGTTTGATGTTCTTTTTAAAATCATGAATTCACATGAATCATTGCTAATACCAAGATTTCAAAGGGTAAAAGGTAAACTTTTGACATATTATCTCAGCTGATAAGCCAATAACATGAAGAGATTTTGGATCTGATCTGAATGGATGATTGAATGTTACTGAAGTGATTTGCACTGATTTGAACTATGATAGATATAAGACTTATTCACATTCTATACTGTAAGCTCTTATTGGGGTATGGATGATCACATTTACATGATTGAAGCTGTGTCTTGTTTATTTTTCTTCCTCCAGGCGGTCTGTCGCAGCAGGTATCAGGGGAGAACCTGATACCGGGCTATCCATGGTTAGAGCCTGGACAGATAACCAGTTCTGCTTGTCATGGACACAGTGCTGCTTATGCAACAATCTTTAACACAACTTGTAAACATGCTAACAACATCAGTAAACTTTGCTAACCTCATAAACACAGCGACAGCATCTGTACTTTGTTTTTGTAGCACAGCTATTAAAGTTGGAGTTGCCGGGTTTTGTTTTGTTTGTTTTTTTTTTTTTTGCTTGTTTTTTTACATAAGGTATCAAGTTGTGGTCTGACTTTTATCCTCCAACCAATAGGATACAGAAATGACTTCTATCAGACACAAGATGGTTCAAAGCTGTTATTTGAACAAGCATGACTTGTTGTTGTTTTTGAGCCAGAGTGTGTCTCTGAGGTGAGGGAACCACTGCCTGTTTTTCCTCTCTGGCCGTGGCTTCCTGGACATATCATGGGCACAAAAACATGTTGACTTGGCACAAGGCCAGGCTCTGTTACTTTGGGTCAGTTTTGACAAAAATTCATACTCCCCTCAGAAATGTGGAAAACAGGAATCTAGATCTGGAAAGGATCTAATTGATGGTGAGAGTATTTTAATGTACTGTGTAGATCTAATACAGAGTGACAGAAGGAAAGGTCTAGTTCAAGTAAAATTTCAAAAGAAAGACAGTTGAACAGTAAAGGTTCTGTGTTTGTATTAGTCACCAAATCCATGTGTTGACCTCTGGGCAGGAGAATTTCTTAAATATCCCATGAACAATTTTAGGGCTTAGACGATTAATCGTATTAATGGTGATGAATCGACAATTGAAATAATTATCTATTTCCAACATTGTATAAAATAAACTTAAGAGTTTATCTGAAAAGTCTGTAGAAGATGGCAATTTTTTATCCATTGATTGTCAGAATAATTCACAAGAATAATTGATTACTAAAAGCTTGAATGGTTAATCCAAAAAATCTGCAGAATGTGCTTATATTTTTATCTGAATAATCAATTAATCATCAAAATAATTGCTAGAATAATCAATGACTAAAATAACCATTACTTGCAGTGCTAATTCATTTTATTCGCAGATGCATTAAGGTGGTATTTATGATGTTTCAATGGCAAGAGCTTTTATCCAAAACCTACAAGTAATTCTCATAAATATGGTTAAATTACTACTTATTCATATTTGTTTTTTTTTTTTTTTTTTTTTTTTTTCATTTTTTGGGAGGAACTGGGGGGATTCGGACAGTTGACCGGATAATTGTGTTTAAGCTCATAACACTATTAACAAGCTGCTTAAAAACAAATAATTGAAATTCAGAATTAAAGACAACATTTTAAACAGTGCAAGGTTGTTAATCACTGCTGGTATCTCCTTGTTTTATTAAGCTAACTGTGTAACACTTAATGTGTGTGTTGGAACAAGCAGGAGATTCTTCAGACTTCCTTTTTTCATAGCTTTCTGTTTAAGTGCCCTTCAATGAAAAAAATCTCATCTCTTCAGCACCATGAGCCGCCATCCGCCTTTTACTGGCCTGCGCTTTAAGACGTTAAAAGATTAGCCATTCAAGTCACTAGAGGCTCTTCATTAGTGCTTTTAAAAGACGAGAGCAGA
The DNA here is from genome assembly GCF_027474105.1 of Poeciliopsis prolifica. Classification (NCBI taxonomy): domain Eukaryota; kingdom Metazoa; phylum Chordata; class Actinopteri; order Cyprinodontiformes; family Poeciliidae; genus Poeciliopsis; species Poeciliopsis prolifica. The sequence goes on along the minus strand of NW_026562436.1, from coordinate 1,883,217 downwards.
GCAGGTCATGTCAGCTAGGGAAGGCTGTCCTATGTGTTGAATGATTTTCTTTCTCAAACCTGCATTTTAGAAATTGCTAACCTTTATTTTTCCAACTTTTCTTCTAGCACAAAGTATGCAAGTTAAGCTTTCTTATAATTCAATAGAAATGCAACTGATAGTCTTCTTGATTATTGATATGATTGTAAGGAGTTGTACATCCTCGGTTTTGAAAAAGTTAGTAAGGGAAGTAACTTGGCTGCTTTTTTTAAAATTTATGTTCTGTAAGTTGTTCTAGTGTTGACTCTTTATCTGTGGCTATTGGTGAAGCCAAAGAAAATACTGGGAGACGTCCATTTCTGGTGTGGAAACAAGATTACTTGAATGGATGACATTTTCCTATTTTCATGGGAAGTTTCTGCACCTCTGACAACAGTTTAGCTGTTTCTGTGAAGAAGGAAATACCACTAGAATTTCCACTGGCATTAGCGATATGATAGGATGCAATGCCTAAAATCTAAACATGGATTTAGGCTTTAGGATGTTTATCTTGATTTTTTTGTCCACTGGTTCTGACCCAGTGAAGAGCTCTGGTAGATACAAAGTCTTATATTGTGTATTTTTCTAAGTTTTTTTTTCTAAACTGATCGTGAGATATTGGAACCAAAAAACCAAAGCCTAAAGTAGACTTTAATTGGTCACACTTTGTGATTTTAGATTTTCTATACTGTATACTGTAAATAAAATTGTATTATTAATGTATATATACCACAGGGGTGGACTTGAATCATGCGGTTGGGAATCAAGACAGATTTTAGTCACAAATTTAAAGACCTTACTCAACTTGAGAACATCAGAAAAGGTTCCGGACTTGACTTGGACTTTCACACCAATGACTTGTGTCTTTACTTCAACTTGAACACTTTTGATTTCAGTTCAATTCAGAAGTTTAAATACAGGACACAAAAAGACATATACGTTTTTTTAAAAAAATCTTATTAATCAGATTAATCGCTATGACTCAATTATTGAAATTATCATTAATTAATTAAGTAATCGATTTATTGCTAAAAAATACATTTGCTGACAGAACAACATGACCAGAACAGTAATTAAACCAAAAACTGTGGGGAAAATTTGTAAATTTTTCATTTAAGATAAAAAAAAAAAATAACGCTTTCTGTATGTTCTACCCAGGATTCATGAAATTTTTATTTGAATCTTGTAATTTCCAATGTTCCAATGTTGCACAAAGAACATTATCAGCTTCACCTGTTTTAAATTCTGGAGATAAATAAATCTCCTATCAAGGACCTTTTGCTATTTGATTATCAACTGGTTAATTGAAAACGTAATCAGTCCTACACTGTTTTGATGTTAAGTCTAGCAGAAAGATGTGCTTTTCACATTTTGATGTTTGAAGCATTTTTTACTTGCAGATACATTCTTTGTGACAAATGATAAAGCGGTCACAAAAGAATGTTTTTATTTAGAGGTGAGCAGATCACTCCAACATATCCATAATATTGATAACAAGTTGGCATGAGTAGTAGCTCCATCCTAACATGGTCAAAATCAATATCCAAGTTTCAGATTCTCTCATGAGTTTTTATTTTATTTTTGGAATTGTAGTTTTTCGGCCCTACCTCAAAAAGATTTTGTTGTTCTGAAATTATATTTTTTGGAATTGTTTATGCAGGAAAAGATGCACACATATAAATTGTTTTTCTATTTTTGTATGTATTTTGTTAATATTTTGTTAAAGTATTTTGCAGATACCTATAAACTTTGTCTTTTCTAGGTTTAAAAAAAATCTAAAGAAAGAAACACAAAAACCTAGAGGTCAGAAGTTTGATGATATTTCAAACCTGAATAAAACATATTGAAATCGGTATCGGCAATAGTGGCAATACAATTCATTTCCGTTTCCTTGGTAACGGGTCGATACCAAAATATCTAGTATCGTACACCTGTACTGTTATTACATTTTAGTCAATGGAATGTTTATTTTCTTATTTTAAAAAAAAGATTTTAAGTATTTGTTTCTTTGCATCTTGGAATGTATTTCCAATGTTACATAAAGAAGATTTAAATGAAAAATAAGCAAAGTGTGCCAATTGTTTTATCCGGTTAACCGATTGTCAGATTAATCAATAGAGAATAATCGATAACTAAATAGTTGGTTGCAGGCCTATTGTGCATGACTTAATAGTGATCCTTTTGAAACATTAACCCACCTGAGCGGGGCCTCTTGCCTGCTCCTCTGATTAATGCTCTTCTCGCCTGGCCTATTAATCTTCAGTTGACAGTCGTCTGCAGTTGTGTCATGCTCTTTCCATTCTAGGGTGATAGATTGAACAAAGCTCTATAAGAGCATAATGTTTTATTACATAATCTTGGTTAAGTTAAATTACACACAGATGGATCCTTTGTTCTAATTAGGCGAACTTTGATATTAACTGGTTTTGATTTGATCTGGGAATGAGTCTTTCTAAATGTGTCATTTTCCTCCGTCTTCACGAGTTTGCACCGTTTTGTGTTGCTCTGAGACATAAAATCTCATTTTAAATACAGAATGACGATTGTAGTTGCAGCGTAAAATGAAACGCGGAACCCTTTAAGTGGTACGAGTGCCTTTGAAAACACTGTAACCACTTCGTTTGCTGTTGCACATATGACTGTATGTGGTCCTTGTAAACCAGCAGCAGCAGAGCAGTTTGAGGGTTTGATTGAGCGATTCAGCTGCCAGTGCGGCAGCAAGATCTGAGAGCCGAGAGGGAAAGAACGAGAAGAGAATCCGACAGCGCGGAGCGACGTGAAGAGGAAGAGTGGAGGGTAAAGAAAATGTCAAGACACCGAGGTCAAAGGAGGCAAAGGGAGAGAGAAAGAACGAAGTGTCGCAACGGGTCCTCCACAGGTACGCCTAATGTGCCTGCTTTGAACATCTGATGCAGCCACACACGTCTCGCCCTCCCTTTGTGTGGTTTCACCGCTCAGCTGTGATGGAAGTTCCAAGGTACTCAATAGGAGGGAATTCGCGAGTGGCGGTCATGTGATCTGAGGAGCAGCACCCCTCCCTCTCTCTTTTTACACAAGATTCATGATGTCTGACCCAAATCTGCAAAGTACAAAAAGGAAAATGGCAGTGAAAAAAACAGGGAGAGGGTTGGAGGATGTCAGGGCTCTGATGTTGGGGAATTAGCATGCCACTTGGCAACCCTCAGATGAAGGAACTCGTTAGGTAAAGGCAGAGGAGCAGCATGGAGCAGGGAAGAAGAAAAAGAGGCAACATATGGAGCTGACGATGCAGCTGTAATATTTAATAAGCTGGTTTATAAAAACCTAATTTAGACCTTAATCATTCCTTTAGATGTCAATATGGTGTTTAGATGTCAATATGGTGTTTTATCCACTGCAAGCCATGTAGACAGTACAGCTACATTACCTCTCTCAAAGATTTAGTATAAAATAATTACTACCTGTTTGAAAAAAAGGGAGTAATGAGAAACTTTTTTCTGTAAGCTGTAGATGAGACTTTTTTCAATGTGTATCTTTCTCCTCTCTAAATAAAGACAGTACAATACAATATATCATCATCATCGGGTCTAGATGTGTGAACTTGCAGGTATAACAGAGGCCATCTTTGAGTTAGTTATGGCTGTACAGCACTTTAGATTCTGAACAGAATCAAGAGCTGTGAAGTGAAGTGGGCACAGTAAACACATTGCCTGAATAGGCCACTTCAGTCACAGTATCAGACTTTAACTAATCACAAATACTTAGAAATTTGGATACCTAAGGAGTCCTCAGGCTCTTAGCAGCTGTGTTTGATTGCTATTAATAAGGCTTTGATATGATAATGAATCAATGAATGACACAAAAGTCTTTATTCTACTTGACTTTTGATGGTCCCAGGTCTTTTGTGTTACTACTTGGATTGAATTTTCTAAGCTAGGAATCATTACCATTGTTAGCTTGATGCGCAATGACTTTAAAGACAGATCTGTTTTTACTTCCACATTTTTAGTCAAAATATGTAAAAAGTTCCTCTTGTTTTGAGAAATTTCCTTTCAGTTTCACATATCCTGCATATGGCATGGATTTGATCCAAGTCATTTTGTCTTCGTCAGTGTTCATACATATTCCCCAGAAACTTCTGAGTTCCGTAAATGTGTGTGAAGTTAAGTGGCATTCACTTTGGATCTGCATGTCATTGTTTTCAATGAAGTTGTCATCAGCATAGAATGTGACCGTCTCTTTGCTGCTACTGTTTTAACTGTCAAAGATCATTTCTGGCAAAATAAAAAATCCATTGTTGAAGCAAGTTCACACAAAATGCTGTTCATTGCTGATTGGCAGGCATACACGGGAAACAGAAATCACAAGAAACAAGTTGATATGTTCAGATAAGGCTGATATCGATTATTCTTAATTTTTTGGGTAATATTGATTTATTTTTATTTTTTTTTGCTTTTTAATATTTTCCAAAGGACATTTTTCTTTAAAATTATTGTTTAATTACTCAGAAAATTTATTGTCCAGCAAAACTTACGTCTTGCCGAGGCGAATCCTGGTTTTGTCAGATGCTGACGCTACACATGGCCATTATAAGCAGGAAGTAGAGGATGCAAACTACCCTGGATCACCCATCCCAGAAAAATGAAAAGTCTTTGGAATGAGAATTTTCTGCCTTTTCGTGCTTCTGGAAAGGCACAGACCCACCAGTAGAGATTCCTTTGTGGTATCATAAATGTTGCGTCCCGTATTGAACCGATATGGGATGCGATTTCCGTCTTAAGTCCAGTATGCTTTGGACTTACGATGGAATACATGCACACATGTTTATGACATACTTTGATTAAATTCAGTCACTCCCACCGCAGGCCGGAGTGCCTCTCTCTGGCCACTGTAGGCTCTCAGTCTTCCCTTACATGGTAGAGGTTTTGGCTTATTTGACAAACTCTTTTTGCACATTAACTCTTTGTCAGAAAAGAAAAAAACACTTCAAGCAAGCACAAAAATATTGTAGCAAAATTGAGAAAGTCATTTCAAATCTTGTGGTTTCTGTCAATCTTTTCTAATGCGACACATCAAAACGCGCAGAAAAAACATTGATGGAAACGCGGCTAGGGGCTGACTATCTTCAGTTTTAAAGATTGGTTTTTGAATCAACCAATCTTTAAAACTTAAGAAAATCTCAGGTTTTTTATCAATGCACCCCGGGTCCAAAACAAAATTTCTGTCCTTGAGTGACGTGAGAATGAGACTACAGGAGAAAGAGAGTCCAAGTCCAGACTTTCAGTGTTTTGGACCAGCTTGTGTTGATTGATCAAGTTATTGCCTGGCTAGTCAGACGAGTTCTGAAGTCAACCTCAGTAAAATGCAAATTTTCTCACATAATCTTTAAAAGTTCACAACACAGAAAAGGAAACGTGTAGCACCTCTGGAGTGCCTCCTTTCTTTGTTTTTTTTCTTATGTCTACTTTAAATCCACTTTAGGATCCGAATCATCCTTCCAGACGTTTAACTAAAACCCGTTTCATTAAGTTCAAACAGAGAAATGATGTCAATTTAGTTCAAACACTTTGAATGTGTGGCTAATCAGCTACCTATTGATCAACAGTCAGAGTGGTTTTGTGTGTCCTGGGTGTTCCCGGGAATGACGTAGGAAGACATTGACATTTTATACGTAAAGAAGGGTCCAGAACATGACTCCGGTCAGCGACGGCAGAGAGCGGCGCACGCTCCTGAGTCATTGCTTGTACGTCGGTGAGGCGAGAGAAGAACTCGCCTCGTCTCATCTCTGTTCTCTTAAATTCCTTTTGAAATCAGCGAGCTAAATTTAGCTCGCACCTCCTCCCCCCTCGCTTTTCCAGAGGTATCCGAGCTGCAGCAGACAGTGATAGGCTAACGTTTTTGAAGTGCGCAGTCCACACACACACAGATTAAAGTGAGTGGCACAGAGTGGGAGGTCGCTATGTCTTTTGTGCACACAGTGTGTGCTATAGGGATGATAAATGGTTGCTGTGCAGCAAATGAGCTGTGAGGGTTTGTCTGTTTATGCGCGTATTTTTTTTTTTTTCCTTTCCCATCTCCCAGGGCTGATGCTTGAGGACAGTGGGGGCTCTCTAATGATCCCACCATTCATCCAATGAACCCCCTTAACTCCATGAAACCTTCCCTGCCTCCCACTCCACAGAGGTACCCATGCACACACACACACATGCCCCCACACACACACAGTACTGACATTAAGCCCAGGTAGATGATGTGATGTATCTCTATGACTGTCTCATTCAAGCAGCCATGCTTGAATGAGACTTGATGATGGATCTGCACAAGGATCGATCTTAAACGAATAATTCAACATGTCACCTTTGATCACTAGGAGGGAATTGATCTGGAAATGATTTAGTCATGATAAAGAAATGAAACAATGTCATTACTACTACACTTGAGATGCAAATTTTTAGTGTCAAGCAATTAAAGTCTGAATTTTATCATCACAAAAGCATTTTTTATTTCCAAACGGCCTAGAGATTCTGTTTGTTATTTGACTGACAGACGAAGAAAATGGCGTAAGCAAATAACACACTACATTAAATTCCATCAGTTTATATCTAAACAAAAACAGGTTTGTGAATAAAATTCTCTAATGTAAATTACCAGGTAGCTTTAGCTTAGCTACCTGTCCTTTCCTTTAATGAAAAAATATGAAAGAATTATATGCAAAAAAATGAAGCAGATATAAAGAGCATTTTGAATCGATTCTGGATACCCAGAACTCAGAATTAATATTCTCTGTAGAGTAATTTTTTTTCTTTACTTCCGCACAACATGTAATTCAACAAGCTATGCAGATAATCAGCTGATCTTTTCTAGACAACTCAGGTGGGTTTCAGGCTGTTTTATTCCGCCATTCGTTCTGTTCTGCCTTTTTACAGCTAAACTACTAGCCTCTGAAGAGTTTTATCAGATTGAACATCATTAGATTTTCAAAAATGCAAAAACAGCACCAGAAATTGATGGAAGCAACTCATACAGGTTTGTTTAATTTTCTAGATTATAACATGAGATGTTTTGTATGGAGCTCAATTAGTCCCTGAAAGATTCACAAAGCATACAATAAGATTTGCATGCACATAAAATAAGACCTGTAAGTGCGTCACATGATTCACTCACATATGTATACATTCTCAAACGTACAAGTTTCCCCTGCACAAGTAGTAATACACAACAAATACAAATAGCCAAATGTGCGTGCACAAATCACCAGTTGTGGACGGATCGGTCAACACGAGTGCACAGATCAGATGGAATGCATTTTCAACTTTTGAGACTTTCTCACCACATAGAGAGTACAGAATGTTAAGGCTGCTTGGGCTGTTTATTATCTAAGTATTGTTGGGGTTGCTGCCGATAAATACCGGTGACCACTTTTCTTTAAATGGGATGTGGTTTTTTTATGGGTGCACAAATAATTTCTTGAATTCCTTAATTTTGGGAGGTTGGTGATTCACGTCTACACATGAGTGTTTAGCAATAGTTACCCCACTATTGCTAACTCACCAACTTTAGTCAGCAAGTTTTCACACAGAAAAAATTAGCGGCTAAAATCAGAATCGGCATAACCTGCCAGAAACTGCAATCGGTGCACACCTAGTTTCCTTGTTTCCTACTGAACAACTGTATTAAAATAACATTTGAATGTTTCACAAATCAGTCTGGTGTCATTCTGTAGCAATAAAATAAATAAATATTTTAGTTTGCCTTTCTACACTAACAGTAACAAAATCAATGCATTTGCTCCTAATTCAGTTGCTGATTAATTTTTATTTTTATTTTATGCATATGTGTTTGTATTCACACAATATTGGCCTAGTTTTTCAGTTTTCTTTCCAAAAACATCAGGTATTGCAGACAGTGGGACCTGCCAGTGATGCGGTGTGACAGCCATGCTGCTGCGGTAGCTTCCTGTTGAGGAAATGGCTCAGAAGGAGGAAACTGAGGCTAACCTCAACTGTCAGATGAATAAACCGTGCTCAGGTTAATCTTTAGCTCCCCAAAGCGAACATTTGGTTGTGACCTTTACACTCAGCTGACTTCTCTGAGCTAGAACAGCAAATGAACTCTAACAGGGAGTTAAAGCCTCCTTGTTTTCAGGAGGAAACCATGGAACGGCATCTGTGATGCTCTTATTGCGATTACTGCTATCTGGATGAATGCTCTCTCTCTTTCTCTCTCACTCTCTCTCTCTTTCTGCCTCTCCTGAACCATCCCTTCTTATCCCTCTGCAGCACTGACAGCCCCTTCCTAAATGAGCCAGTCTCCTGGCAACCAGGCACCAATCAACACGCAAGATCTCTTTCTGTAGTAACCACAGTGTGGGGCGTGACCAATCCCACACACAGCCAGGTAACACATGACTCACTACCCGGGACATTGTTCTCCTCTTGTGTTCACTAGTACACGCTTTATTTAGTGCGATTTCTTGTTAATATTTAAACCTAAAGTGACCAGTATGTCTCAGAACAATTCTTAAGGAAGTTGTGTGGGGAATTCTTTGCTAATTTGATTCTTTAACAAACAGATCTTTTTTGTCCATCTCCATTGGTTTAAAACATTTCCTCAGTGACACATTTCTAGTGGATTTCTAGACTGGAATCCAGCATACTATCAAAGAAATGTCATGTTTATTTGACATTTATGACAAATGATAACCTTGAGTAAATATATCACAATATTTACACAAATACTTGAAGTAATCTATGTGTTACTCTGAATTTAAAACAACTTGCCAACAGCAGTTGTAAAGAGAGGTGGAATTACTTTAGTTTTCACACGTCAAATGTCCACATTTTTCATGACTGGAAATAACATGGAGACATGGAGAGTCAAGATGTGGAAACTAAACTGTTACTTTTATTTAATCTCCATGGCAACGATTCAGTTGTGGAAAACTCCTGGTTGGACCTAGCTTTGCCTTCGAGGACAGCTTCTCCTCAGAGCTGCAGTTTCCAAACTATTGAACTTCTGCAACTCCTCCACTTTAGTTCCTGCAGACTAGCCAGCAACAATTAACAGACATCTGGTGGAACTTTGTATCTGCTGAGCTACATCTCAATGCAGCGCTGGCAAAAAACTTTGTTTTAGGGTTAGTAGAGGAGCCATGTTGCGATGACTTTCTACTTTTCTTCCTTCCTTGTATTTTTCCTTCCTTCAAGGAGGAGAGAATTTTCCATTTTAAAAGGAAGATAAGGGACTGAGAACTCGAAAATATAAGTTGGAAATTCTGACATTAAAATCATACAGGAATCCTGAGTTTTACTCTTTTAATACATTTAGATTGTTTTAAATTAACTTTACTTTCAGTTTATGTTAGGTTTACTTTAAAGTTTGAGTCTGACCTCAGAGTGGATGCTCTCTTTGTGAACTTCTTGTCAAACTCCTACTTTCTTTACCTCTTTGAAATCCACAACCTCAGACCTCCAGGGTCATAATGCACCCCTCCTCCGTTTGACCTGCAGGTGTTTGGATCACCCATGGGCCCCGGCGAGAGTTCTGGTGGTCACATAATGCCAGTTGGCAGCCCAGGGATGGGCGGCAGCATGGGCTCCCAATTCATGGGCCAGCAGTCGTATGGGGATGGCGTGTCTAAAGGCTACGGCCAGCCGGTCATGTACGGACGACCCAGCACCGCCTACAACCCGGCTTCAGCATATGGAGGAAGGTAAGCTCTTTCTTCAGGAAAACAAGCACTCATACAGTTTAAACCCACTTCTTGTTTCCACAGCTTTACCATAAAGGATCTGTTGATACGTGTTGCTGTTTTGCATTTCTAAAAGCTATAAGCTGCGTTTAACTGCATTTCTCTGAAGCTCAAAAAGACGTAAGCCTCCATCTCTTTGATTTTTTTTTCTAAACCGTGTTTCAGAATAACAAGCTTCTTTTAAAACGATTTCTTATAAGATTAGCTACTGCCTTTTTGTCAACCTTTATTTTTAAACACATCTTTAATAGCAAGTTCCATTGCTTTGTTCAATCGTCCCTGGAGGAGAACAACACAGAGCAGGCGTTAATATTGTCTGAAAGCTCTTTCATGGAGCTCCTCGGTGTTGTTGTCAGTTATTCTTTGATTATTTTTTTCTTTCTTTGATCCTTTTCTACCCGACTGTCTTCTGAGTGCCAGTTTTTTCCCTCAGTGTTTTTATGACAAAATTTAGATTTTTATAAATGCAGGCAAATTTGTTGCAACCCCTCATAAAGATGGGCAAAACAACTTTGAAATATATATATATATATATATATATATATATATATATATATATATATATATATATATATATATATTATATATATATATATATATATATATATATAATATATATATATAAAATAAATAAATTTCCTTTCTGCGGGTGGTTCTTATCCTCTGAGCTCGGGTCCTCTGATAGAGGACCCGAGCTCAGAATCCTGTTGATGTTTTACATCAATAAGCATTCAATGCTCCAAGTATGCGGCATTGAGGCATAGGCTTTCTTATAATGAATCCAAGCCATGCACAGGTAGGTGTGTCGGGTTTTGCAGTCTCTGGCAACTGTGTGGTCTACGAGGAGTTGGTGTTTGCTATTTACACTGATACCTTTCTGTGCCGTGCTCATGTGTTTATCCATGTGTTTGCTTATCTTAGCCGCTATGATGCCTGACATGAGCTTCCAGGTTGTGGAGAGGCAGGTTATTGGTCGGTAGTTGGGTGGGACTGGACCCTTTGATGGATCCTTCTGGATTAGGATTGTCTGCCCTTCAGTTAACCATTCAGGGTGAATCCCACTTTGTAGCAGCTGGTTCATTTGGGCTGCCAGTCGCTCATGGAGAGCAGTGAGTTTCTTTAGCCAGTAGGCATGGATCATGTCAGGCCCTGATGCTGTCCAGTTTTTCATACCTGAGACTCTTTCTTGGACATCTGTCACAGTGATGGTTGGCTCACTTCCCTCCTTGTTACCTTGATTTTAGCCTCTTACCGTCTTTTCCATGGTGGGTACTGGGTCTCATGGTTGCTCTTATAGCCAAGGATCTCAAGGATCACTGATGCTTGAGATGCATGTGTGTGTGTGTGTGTGTGTGTGTGTGTGTGTGTGTGTGTGTGTGTGTGGTTTCCCTGTGGTAGAGCTGAAGTGCTCTACTTTGCTCTACTGTAAAATATCTCAGTATTATTATCCAAAGTTGAATAATACTTAGTTTGATATTTGACCTTTCATCTGTGGACAGTCTCTCCAAATCGTCCAGATCCAAATGAGCTCAAAATACGCCAAAAATCTCAATTTGATTTTTCACCTTAGCATCCTGCTCAGTAGCTGTGTTTTCATCAACATTTTTATACCCATTTTGAAGCATCACTTTAGAAAAGGTTGATGGAAACAATAAAAGTGACAGACTATCTGTGAAAAAATTTATCTCCTCCTGATTTACTAAAGCTAAATGCACAGTTCTGACCGAGAACAACCAGTCATAGCCTGACGGAGGGTCTTGACGCTGTCAATCAACCTAATGTTCTCGCTGCTCAATGTGCTAATGGTGGAGAAACCGCTTACAGGAAAATTGCTTATCTGCCATAATTGGACATACTCTGCCAGCTTTAGCAAAGCAGACAGAAAGAGGGTATGAAGAGAACTAAATAGAGAATGATCACCAGCGCTAAGACTCTCCTCCTGTGTTTGATTGTTGTTTTAATTAGTATTGGAAGAAGGCAGATTTTTTTTATGTACATAATCTTTCTCATCATGGTTTCACAACATCAGTTTAAACAAATAATACAAAGTAAAAACGTGAAAAGTTACATACTGCAGCTTTAAAGGTGAGCAAACTGTGCAGCTGGGCTGTTGCATCTCTTTTACTTCATCCCTGAGATTAAGTGAGCTAATAGGAGCAGGTTTTTGCAGCTATAATGTGTTCCTGCTGCGTGTCATGAGCTGTTGTTCTGCTGCGGTGGGGTTCCACACCAACATATGCCAGCGTGGCCGCTGTCACCCACCGCCGTGACTCACAGCTGTGACGACACCTCACACACTCATTCACTCAGCTGACTAAGACCACGGCCCACTCATCTCCACGTCTTTCCCCTCTCGCCACAGTTACTCTGGCAACGGCGGAGGCGCGGGCCTGGGCGTCCGCGCTCCCTCCGACTTCACTCAGGCTGCAGCTGCCGCTGTTGCCGCCGCCGCCGCCACAGCCACTGCCACCGCCACGGCAACGGTCGCAGCAATACAGGAGAAACAGAACCAGGAGCTGAGCTATGGTCAGGTAAACGTCTCAGAGAAAAATAAAAAACACACACACACATACTTCTTGGAACAATAACAGTTTCTAAGAGCTCCACACACGCGCACACACACACCCACACACATGCACACACACACCTACACACACACACACACAAGCCGGGATGTTGGTTGTGAAAGTTTCCAAACGTCTTGGTTCTGACTCTGCTCTTTAGTTGGAGCGTTTTAGCTGCAGGGCTGGAAATCAGAAGCTGTTTTTCTGCTTCATGCTCACATCAAGTCCAGGACACATGCTTCTGATTACCAGCAGAGACGTTGCATAATTAGATACTGGCTTGCCATTCAAACTTAAACACTATGTATGAGTCACTGTCGAAGCTGAACAGACTGAATCACCAGCGCTGTGAGCTGCATCTGCTGAAATGAAATGTAAGCAGAGTGCAGACATTTAAATGTATGTATTAGTTTCTAAAAACACCCTCCACACGTCTCAGGAAGATTCACTCCGTGGATAGTGGAATCCACGTTCCAGCAGATTCTCTGCCAGATCTCTCCCCCTGCTGAAAATCCCCAACATCTGGATGAGATGCAGAAAGAACTGAATCTGTGGTTGCAAGGCAATTCTGGTTTTAGAATTTCAAGTTTGCTCTTTGTTTTGTTTTGTCCATGTTTGCTGCTTTAGTATTTAGTCACAAATTCACTTACCAAATGAAAAGTTAGACCAGTTCACAAATGTCAATATTAGTGTCTGCAATATCAAGAGCTAGGACTGTTTAGGTGTCCAAAGTGCGGCCTTTGGCCCTTTTGCGGCTCTCTGAACCATTTTGAGTGATAAGTGATCACAATTCAAGAATAAATTTGAAGTTTTCACTTACGCCACATTGTTCAAAAAAGGTACAATAAAATCTTAAAATGGACAATGTAAGATGCTACAGATAGGCCTGTCACAATAAACGATAGATAAATTGCATAATATTAGGAAAACAAAGTTGGGCCATGTCCTGTTTTTGTTGCTGAACAGAAAAAAAAATCTAGAAAGTCTAAAAAAGTTTGTTTTGTGGCTGCTTTTTTTTTTTTTTTTAATGGCAAACCTGCAAGACCCGTTTTTTGGTTTAAACTACAATAATTTATGCATTCCTCGTCTACTGAAATCTGATTTATTTGCTTATTTTGTCAAAATATTGTGAGTTGAGTTTATTGTTATTTAGCAGGTGAAAGTAAAAAAAAATCATAACTCTTTGCAATTATAAAAGAAAAGGGGAAAATATAAAAAGATTTGTGACCCCTGTATTGGTTTCAAGTTGATGATTGAACCTTCCAGATAATGAAAACCCAACATTTAGATGCACACTGCAACTTTAAGTTTCAAATTGACTCACATGCAGAGCTAAAGATAAATGATCAAATTATTCTTGGCTGTTTCAGGCAACTTTAAATTACTGAGTAGGAAAGTTATTCAGTTCACTAAAGTTATTTTCCAGAACTTATGTAGGCTTTTAATGTGAGTTCTCGTGATCATAAACTTATCCTGCTGAACTCTGCAGAAACCTTGGTTTTTTCATCTCCTAGCAACCAAACAGCCCATGATTGCAGATGTCCTGATAACTGACTTTTGTTGGTAGAAGTTATCAAAACATTTTCTCCTCTTTGTAACTTGGCGTCACTAGTTTATCAGTAACTTTCCCTCCCTGTGCTCTACAAGCTGACCAGGCTGCGGAAAAGAACCAGCAGGCTTTGTTTTTACACCTCCTGTTTTATTTCCCTCTTCCCCTGGTCAGATGGGTGGAGCATCCCCTTACAGCAACCAGTTCCTGTCTCATTCTGGGCCCCGCGGGCCCCCAGGGATGAACCACGGCGGGATGATCCCCTTGAGGCCCGGACTGCCACCTTCCACAGGTGGGCTGTATCCCTCTCACCCCACGCAGGCCCAGAGGATGCCCCAGCACACTGGCTTCTCAGGCGGACAGCAGGGTCTCAAGCGACCTTTCCATTCAGAGGTCTGGAGGTTTTAACATCACTTTTTAATTTTTGACTTTTTTTTTTCAATCATTATTGACATTTAGGACTCCGACTGTGGGCGAATCTTTGCGGTTCTTTTACTGTCGTCTCTTTTCCCAGGGGTTTCCGGGGCAACAGTACAGCTCTGGAGGGATCTCTGGGTATTCCAACCAGCCTCTGCAGTACCCCAGTGGTCCACAGCAGAGATGCGCGCCGTCACCCTCTTACCCGTCCAGTCGGATGCCTCACATGGGGCCGTACACATCTGGAACCCACAACCCAACACAATTCCCTCCTGGTGCCAGCCAGCCCAATCCTCCACAGTTTTATAAGGTGATCAGATTCACTGTGGTTGACTAGTATGGGATATTGTTCAAAGCTGAATTAATTTGAAAACTTATCAAACAAGTGAATCACAGAGCCTTCAATTCAAAATTCAGATCTCCTGCCTTTGATATTTCAAATTATATTATATTCAAAATTTAACCTGAATAAATGTTTGAGAATCGTTGAGGAATCCTGTGTGGATTTCTTCTCAGCATTCCTGCTGAACTTCTTTGTGTCAAGATAGGTGAGGAATTATCTGAACATTGTGCTTCCTGCCTGTGGCTTCCAGTCAGAGCCTTTCAATGGCCAGGGCAGTCTACCATCTGGAGCAGCAGGGGGCTACAACGCCTTTACACAGGCTGCAGTCAATGGGGTAAGTCCTTTAAGACTCCTTCAACTTGTTACAACAGTTATTGCCTTCTGTTAGACTAACCTAAATACATCTACAAGCATAGCGATGCATGTTAAATTTCCAAGGGGGGGAAAACAAAATTTAAGCTCTGACTTTGTTTTTTTCTCTGTTTCTCAGCCAGGTCGAGGTGCAGTGATACCCGGTTACCCCAGCTCCCCGATGGGAGGGAACCCCACCCCGCCGATGACACCAGGGAGCTCCATACCCCCCTACCTCTCCCCAGGCCAGGACACTAAGCCACCTTACCTTCCGCTGGACTCCAAAGCCAACATCAGCACCCAGCAGCCCTCTACAGGTCAGTCAGGGTTACATGGTGCCACACTGTCTTTCAGCTTAGAATTAGAACAATACAACCTCAAATGATCAAGAACCCATGAGATATTAAAGATGCAGCATGTAACTTTATAAAATATATTTTTTACATATTTGTTTAATTTGTGAGACAAATAATCTAAAAAAATATAATGGAAGAGAAACAAATCTAACAATACAGAAAACTGTTTATCCACCATCTTCTGTGCCTTTGCTAACTAGCCTTAGCATTCATGACAGGCTCTGCTGTGGGGGAGGAGCTATTGCATAGCAAAGAGCAAGGGGCAGGGTATGAGCAGCTTGTATAGGAGCATGGTTAACAGCATGGCTCTTTTTGGTTGTTTCTGACACTGAGGGGTCTATTTCTAGAGATAGCAGTGGGGCCAAATGAAGAAGGCAGAGGATTACTTTCCAGATTTCTTGTCTAATATTCTCCTTTGAGGACATAGTGACAATTAAAAAAAATATGGAAACAAATATGTGAAAAACATAAATACCATCCCTGGAGGACTAAATGGACTAAATGCTGTGAAAGGATTTTGTTGGAGCACCATCAGCTGTGGTTACTCCTGGTGGTCATATTCTTCGTGCCATCATCAGTGTCTCACATTTTTATTAAAGAATTGTGTTCACAATGGTCCCCAAGTTCATTAAGATTTACAGACATGCAACACTTTTTCAAGATTTAGATCAGTGTGTCAAGATCCAACTTCAGCAAAACAGGAGGAAACAGAGAGATATTATCACCTTTAAAATACATAAAGAGGTTATGGTCAACTCAATGACTGCAGATTCCAAGTCCAATGTTTGGCCATAATGCTCCAAGATAAATTTGTTTTCTTCTTATTCAGATTTTTCTCCAGCCTATCGTGGCTTATAGCCAGACATCACATTTAACCTTTCTGTTCAATAAATATCAACTTTGCAAACCTAAGCCAGCTGTGTGTCAATGTTCTCCTTCTCTTAGGAGCCTTCTTAACTCTGGTTGGACAACCACCGACCAGAACCAACCACGTTCCGGTCGGTTGTTGTCTGACCGGAACTTGGTCTTGCTTTCTTTTTTTAATTGCATCATTTCAATCTTTAGTCTGCAACACCAACAGAGCCTGTGCAACCTAACGATTAATGGATGTCAACACTTTCTCTAAGTAGAGCACTTTTTCATTTTTGGGATGACCTTAATGTGACATCCACTGCTGGGAACTGGCTGAAATGTTTTCCACTTTAGGAATAACCTCCTAAAACAGAATGGCAGACTTTAAATGTTTTGGGTAAGCTGCTTTCCTCTCCTAGATTGATGGATAGGAGACTTCCTCTTTGTCACTGCTGTAACACACTCTTGAATTTTTCATAGTATGAAACCACTTTCATGGAAGTGCTCATACAGTTGAAACGTTTTTTGTGTCTGAAGTTGAATCAGACAAAATTTTTCTTTTTGAGATCAGTTAAAATTACCAAAATTATTTCTATTTGCCATAATAATGAGAGAAAGAACATGCCAGAAATAAAATAATTATTACTGTCTCTTTAAGCGATGCAGAGGACAGATTTAACTTCAGGCAGTGTCTTTTTATCCACTGTATGTAAGCTTCTGGTTTCAACTGTATTTGCTGTTGATCATTAAGGCTGTGTTCACACTGCAGTTTGAAGTGACTCAATTCTGATTTTTTTGTCAAATGGGATTTTTTTTTGCCGTAGCCATTCACACTTCTAAATGTATGCGACCTGTATGTGTTCTGCAGTGTGAACGGGCAAATGACCTGAAAGTGTCCTGCATGTGCAGTAGAGGGCACAATAACATCAGCGTTCTCAGTGTTCTGTCAACCAAAAAAGAAGTGCTCAGTGTTTGCAGAAGTAAACATGGATCCTAACGGTGGAGCATAATTTACACGTTTGAAGTTGTTGTCCGACCGTAACCAGCATATTAACAGCTTAATCCTCATTATAATCCGTCATGGTTGTTGTTTTCTTCCTACTTGCACATATCAGGGCACAGAATAGTGACATTTGTCGAGTACTGGTGACGTTCAGGTTGAATGAATGCAACCTGAACGTTAGGTCACATTTGAATTGGATACCTATCAGATACTCAAGTGGCCTGAGTCTCATTTGAAAAGAATCTGACTTGTGTTGTTCAGACTGTAACGAAAAGATCAGATAAAAGTCGCATTACCTAAAATAAATTGGAATCGGGTCACTTCAGGCTACAGTGTGAATACAGCCTTAGTTATTAGTTTTATTGGTTGCATTTCTTTGCAGTTTATTGATATAGAATTTGTCTAAAGTTTGAACTTTAGTTACTGATTCCAGCACTGACATATGTTTGCCTTTGAAGGTAACCCTAGCGACGACCTGCGTCTGACCTTCCCCGTCCGAGACGGCGTGGTATTGGAGCCGTTTCGATTGGAGCACAACCTGGCTGTCAGCAACCACGCGTTCCAGCTCCGAGACTCGGTCTACAAAACACTGGTGATGAGGTGAGAAGATATAAATAAAATAGTTCATATGTGATCTCCAGGGAGGAAAAAACAAAGACAGAGACTTGAGTCTGGTTCTCTTGATCAAAGAACTGATTGAAGGCTTTCGAGTTGGATTTCAGTTTTCCACTGTGACTTTGATGCTCTACTGTGACACCTGGTGGTTGTTTCAGGTCATGTACAAGGAATGTTGGAGCATCTACAGCACTATTCAAATTCCATGTTTTTGTGATGCAAGAAAAATAAACTTTTATAAAAGTAATTTCAGAACCTTTTCCATGTATAATGTGAATATTGTTCCGAAAAACTGAACTAACACGGATAAAAAGGAAAAAACTGCTATGACTCGGTTGCATACGTGTTGACATATTTAAGCGAACACTTAAGCGAACACTGAAAACACTTTTGATTTGCTTTACAGCATTCTGGCTTCTTGAATTTATAAAGTATCGTGCATTTCATTAAATGCACATAAAGTTAAGCTGTTTATGTAACACAGGAAACAGACCCAGATCCATAGGAAACCCCTCTATGGGTCTGTTTGACCGCTGTGTTGTGTCTCCCCCTACAGACCAGATCTGGAGCTGCAGTTCAAATGTTACCACCATGAAGACAGGCAGATGAACACTAACTGGCCTGCCTCTGTGCAGGTAAGCAGCACCCTCAACCTTTTTCACTGAATCCAGCTCTCGAGTGGATTCATCTCATGTTCAAGGATCCAAACTGACTCACAGATGTAGACGTTTTTGTGTTGATCTCATATATTTGAGATAAGCTATTTGTCTATTTACTGTGATTATAAAGTACCATTTGTGTGCCACAAAGAACTCTCCTTAGAAAAAAATTTCTTTTCTTATTCATCTACTCAGCTGATTGAGGCCAAATTATCTCAGTGAAGTTGTGTTTGACCTTTGACTGATTAAATTAGTAGCACTGAACTTGACTCTGGAAATGTTGGGACAGCGATGCTGCAGCTCTTTATGACCCGCCATGTTGCAGTGCAGCTGACTTACGGGAAGAACAACATTGAGGCCAGTATGCCTAATAACAGCTTCTGTTCTGAAACTGTATGAACACAGAAACCCTTTGGTAAAGAGCTCATTTAGTTCTTTTTGAATATTTTGTCCTCCTACAACCAATAAGCCTTTGGCAATAAGCAATAAATCAATTAACCACATCATAAATGAAAATGAGCTCCATTATCACAAAGTCCTAATTGGCAGTTTTGTGTCTCTTACCTCTGAATCTAATGACAATTATTTTTTTACATCAATGTTGTTGTGGAGACGTCATAATCAATTTTGTTCATGGTCTCTGTTATGTTTGGGTTTTATTTTTATCTTTTTATTGTTTTAGTTTTAATTTTTGAAAATTTTGAATAGTCAAAATGTTTTCCAGTTTCGTTGTTAGTTCTTTATAAATTAAAGTTTATTGATCTTTTGAGAGGACGTACTTCCACTCTTATTTCACTATCTTTATATTACTTGAAAATGGTCTCAAAGCCACAATATTATGGTTTATGGCTATAATTCACGGGGCCATTTAAAACTGGTTCTTAAGAATGGTTCATTTGCTAGCACCCTACTAACTCATTAATTTAATTTAAACTGATAACATTAGGAAAATACAGTTTTAATCTCTTATTGTCCCCATTTCAAATCTGCAACAATCAATATTTGTACATGGATAATTAAAAGAATAAAATCAGCGATTTGCTCGCTACCATAAATCTCGATAATTATTAACGGTTCTTTGCCTATCTTATGCATATTTTATTAATTTGACATCAGAGCTAACAGCAGCAAACAGTCACCGGCAGGGACAGCTGCTCTTATCACTTACTGTACCTAAATGCAGGCCATCCAACATCAGTACAGCGGCTTTATTGTAAGTTTTTTTATTATTATTATTATTTTGTTGTCACCTTCAAAATTGAAAAAAATACTTATTTTGTTATTCCATTGTTGTGACATGAACAGCATGAACATAAAATGTCTCTTAATCCATTTTTGCAGAAAAGTGCATATGATTGCATGTAATGCAATAGTGGGATATAAATTCCAGAATTCCTATAAGCATGTAGAGATTAGTTTCATGGCTGATTTTCTATCAATACAGTATCGATGGTTGGATAATACAAAATTATGTGATGGTTATATGATTAATAAACATGGCAATGGAATATCCCCTTCTATAAAGTCACTTCATTTTCTTTCTTCTCTTTCAGCACTTTTTCAGATGTTTAGTACATAGAGCAGTATAATAAGCAGCGTTCAGGTTTTTGTAGCCAAGCTGGTGCTTTATATTAGAAGCAGAGATGATGTCACTTGTTAGAGATTTGTCTTTAACATTGATTTTCAAAATCTGGAATTTATGGTGTTTTCATGGTCTCAATTCGTGCCTTTGTGAATATATATTGAAGATATACATTTATTCAACTTTTTCTATTTTGGCCATTAGTTTCAGTACGAAACTGCCCGATTTTCTTTCTCATTTCTACATGAGCTGAACATTTGAGCAGGTCAGACTGTGTAAAGCTCAGTTTGTGGCAAAAAAAAAAGTTATTGGTGTATTTTTACATTTGGATGGATGGATGTGTCCAAGGAGGTGAATTTGTGGAAGAGTAATGATGTTGGAGTAAAAGAAACGTGCCATCAGAGATTGTGATACTTTGAACGTTGGGTATGTAAACATGGACACAGAGCCATTTACATTACAGGATTCAGCAGTTTTGAGAATGTAAAAGCATCAGTGATATCGGACAGTGGTTCAATATCAGCCAGACAGGAGTATTGAATTACCTGAGTCTGCATTCACATTGGTTAATAATAAATGAGTTTGTTCTCATACTTGTTGTTGTTGACTATTGTTCTCTGTTTTAGTAATATCAATTGATCAAGCCTGCTCTAACATTCCACACTACAAAATAAGCAATAAAAGTGTGTATGACTCCTGCTGATATTTTATCAATATCTGTCAATACTCAAAGCTCAGTTATCTGTATCCCATCATAAGTGTAAAAGTTACATGGGGACCTGCTTAAAAGGCACCAGATTTGTATTCTTGATGGTTTTTTCTGAACTTTCTGTCTCAGGTCAGCGTTAATGCAACTCCTCTGTCCATCGAGAGAGGGGACAACAAGACGTCCCACAAGCCCCTGTACCTGAAGCAAGTGTGTCAACCGGGACGCAACACTGTGCAGATCACCGTGACGGCATGCTGCTGCGTAAGTCCAGATGCCTCACCTGTCCGGTCGCTGCAGCGACGCTCCACTAAATACAACACGGATCACAGTGATGCAGAATCCCACGTTGAATTTCTCCCCTCCTGCCTTTTTGTCCCTTCCTATGTCTTTGTCCACAGTCTCACCTGTTTGTGCTGCAGTTGGTCCACCGGCCGTCGGTCAGGTCCGTCCTGCAGGGCCTGATGAAGAAGAGGTTGCTGCCAGCTGAGCACTGCATTACCAAGAGTGAGTAAATGTGAACTATGTTTGGTCTGCAATCTTTGTAATCCAAACAGCTATTTTGCCCTCAGAGCAGCTCAATAAAACTTTAGAGCCACAAATGTTACATGATTTAGTGAAAAAAGACTGCGTATGCATTTTGATTAATAGCTCTTGCGAAAAATCTGTTCTCATTTAAAAAAAAACCCATCATTTTATTTCTTTTTACATTTGAAGAATAAAGAGACGCTCTACATTTTTACAATAAAGTGGATGGATTAATTTTCATCTGTGATGCTTGTTTATAGAAACTTAATGTCTGTATGATGTGAGCTTATTGATCAAAGGAAAGTTTTTTACCTACAAAGTATAAAAAATAGTTTAAAAAATTCACTAGTTCTTTTAGAGTTGTTGTTTTGTGAAAATTAAAATGACTCCATCAAAGAAGAAGTTCAAACCTTCATTTGTTATTTTAAAAACATTATTTCAGAAGTGTCCAAGGTGTGGCCCTGGGGCCATTTGTTGATTTTGTGTGGCCCCTGATCACAAGTCAAGAATAGTACAAATAACAAATTTTTCGAAATATCTGTTTTTCTTTTAGTAAGCTCTTTCAATGTTTTGGACCTTTAATGATATACAGATTTTCTAAAACTTGTTTATTGTTGAGCAGATCAAACTAAAACAGCTTGAGCAGCTGCATTAGTTGGTTCGTTACCACTTTTTATCAAAGTTCTTGCAAGCTTTGGGGGAAGATCCAAAGAGCAGACCGGTCCGACTGAGTTTGAACTATTCTGAGAAGACCAGACGTGCTTTTCAGTTTGACTGCAGTGAGCATAGAAGAGGAGCGGCGTGGGACAATGAGGACGCCACCAGTGGAGCAGCTGTGGACTGTTCCCTGATGGGAGTTGCAGTCGTCCCAGTGAGACGTTTCCGGTCCCTGGTGGGCCGCCACAGAATCCACCTGATGTTGTTGAGGAACTCTGGAAACAGGAGCAGGCTTTTGCTGTCTCTGCTCATGTCTCGCAAGCATCCGGGACCATCTGTCCCACGTAACCATGGTGACACAATACCATAAGAAGAAAAATTCTTCGCATATCAAGGTTTATAAAAGCATAATTAAAACTAAAAATAAATATAAATTTTTTTGTTTTGTTTTTGCAACAATATTTTCATTTCTCCATGATATTTTCGTCTGATTTCACACGTCAGTGGCAGGCTTGTAAAAATTACAAATTCAATTTTTTCTGTTGAAGATGAAACCTTTAAAACAGTGAAGGGTCTTAGTGAGGGCTCTAATGGCATTTTTAAGTGTATTTTATGTTTGTTTAACTATTTCTTTTTAACTATTAACTATTTTTTGTTAAACCTATAGTTTTTTTATAGTTTTTTATTTAGAAGACCTAATCTCTAATTAAACATTTCTTTCCTGGAGTGATCCCTCACTAGCCAATTTTCTAACAAGAAAGAAACTCCTACTGTTTTCCTCTGTGTATCTTCTGTTGCTCTTCATTCAGAAAAGTATTTTTAGTTTTTGTCAGGCAAAGATAAAGTCAAATGGGTGTTTCGAGGCAGGGACTCCATTTTTGTTTCAACTTGGTGCACCAATCCTAACTTGTTGGCCAATTTCCGATCTGACCTGCCAAAACTGATTTGTGCAGCTTCAGATTTCTCTTTGAAAATAACAAAAGAGATATGAAGGAACAAGCATTCAAAATGTTCCTTTCTGAGAAGGGAAACCAATTGAAGTTATATGGAGCTTTTCTTCTTCTCAAAACACTTTTTCTACACAAACCACATTTATAACAGTTTGTACATGTGGAAGCATTCTCTGTACAAAGGGGATTTACTCATTTTTGAAGGCAAAGAAAAGTTGTGGAGTTTATCATCTGATAGCATTGATTATTATTGATTAATCAGTGCTGGTTAAGGTCAGTCGATAATCGAATGATTCCGGCTGCTGACCGGAATCATCCGGGTGATTCCGGTCAGCAGCCGGTGTCCCGGTGCATCTCTGTGTTTATCTGCGATCACACAGCTGGACTGTTTCCTGAGCATTGTTGTCAAATATCGTCGCCGCTGTGCTTTTGTTCCAGTAAAGCGAAACTTCAGTAGCGGCACCATCCCCGGGACGCCTGGTCTAAACGGAGAGGACGGAGTGGAGCAGACGGCAATCAAAGTCTCCCTCAAGTGTCCGATCACATTCAGACGAATCCAGCTGCCAGCCAGAGGCCACGACTGCAGGCACATACAGGTGAGGTCACACACCATCCCGCATCACACACCATGACTACTCCAAATCACGACTTAACACACAGCGGCCGTGTTTTTTTTTTTTTTCTTCAAGTGTTTTGACCTGGAGTCTTATTTACAACTGAACTGTGAAAGAGGGACGTGGCGGTGTCCCGTGTGCAAGTACGTGCAGAGGCAACTTTCCTGTCAAAGCCACTTTTACCGACATGAAACTTAACCAACTGGCTGCTCCTCTTGTTTGCAGTAAAACGGCTTTGCTAGAAGGCCTGGAGGTCGACCAGTACATGCTGGGGATTCTGGTCTACATACAGAAGTAAGTTAAAATAACTAAATAACACATAATTGTGAACCACATGCGCCACGAATATTACATGTTCACCGGTAATTTATTGCGGTGCATGTCAATACGATGTCTTACCTGGGCCATTGTAGATACAAAAAAGTTAAATAACAGAAATATTTAGATTAATCTCAGAAATTTACTAGAAAAAAACTTGGAATTTTCTGAGTTTCAAAAGTTGAAAACTTGAGTTTCTTTTCTAGAAAATGTAGCCATGTTTTTCCCTATCTGCAGTGACTAATACACCATGATGAGTAAAAAACAGACTTCACAATAATCGTTTTGTGTTTTTAACCTGGATGAAAGCTATTTTGGCCCCTCAGTTCCTTTCAACTTAGTGATTTTGGTCCTTTACACAAATAATTGTTTATACACCACTGGTTAAGAGCTTTATAAACTAATGTAGCGGTTCTGTGTCCCCTCTCTTAGTTCTGATTACGAGGAGATCACCATCGACCCGGTGTGCGGCTGGAGGCCTGTGCCAATCAAACCCGACCTCCACATAAAGGAGGAGCCTGACGGTCCGGTCCTAAAGCGCTGCCGCACAGTCAGTCCAAGTCACATGGTCCTGCCGAATGTGATGGAAATGATCGCGGCCCTGGGGCCCGCTTCGTCCCCATACCAGAGTCTGAGTGCAGGGGGCAGGAACACTCCTGACTACAGCCGGCCAGGTAATTTTGGCCCCAGTGATAAAATATTTGGAAACCCCTGATATATGGCATGCTGAACCGAAGTCGTGCCTGGTTTGTTTCTCTCTTGCAGGAAGCCAGGGATTCTCCGGACAAACAGGATTTACAGACTTCCCCAACACTCCTGGGACCCCAACACTCGGAGAGTACGCCTCCTCCGGACCGCCGCCCCCACTCCCCTACCAGTCTGAGCAGGTTAGACATTGAAGCCAAAGGTACCCAGCTCTTTACAAAAACAATATCTACACCACATTGTTTAAAGCCCTAATATCAAACACACAGAATTGCTTTCATTCACATGAACCTGGGAGTTGCTTTAAACATGCCTCAGATATAGTATTCATAGTTGTAGGAGAAAACCTATATATTGTATAGTTAATTGCAAAAATATATATTATATTTGCTTTCAGGCGGCCCACTCTGGAGGAATGGAGCACTCGCATGGCAGCATTCTCCAGCAGCACGTATCGGGGGTCCATAACAACCAGAGTCTTGGCGAGGCTAGCAGCCCGTTAGCACAGAGGAGCTCAGCCACACAGAACTCACGGCTGCAGGGCGAAGGCTCCTTCAATCTGGGAGGGCCTGGAGGGGAGGGGGCCGATCACGCTCTGGATGTGAGTAACAATCAGACATGAACAAGAAAAAACAAACAGTGAATAGCTTGTTTGGGAAGGCATTTAAGAAAAATACTGTGAAGAACAGTTCTTTGGTCAGATGAGATGACCTGTGAAACATGGTGGTAAGATGATGATCCAGGTTTGTTGTGCAGTTACAGAATCTTTCATGTTGTCCGCTAATTAATAACGAAGTACAACAGACCATATTTTAGTATTTCTATTTACCTCAAACAAACCAGAGACCTCAATTGAAAACCTCATTTATTCCAGTCATTTCATATAAGAAAGGGACACTCATATTATATATACTGCATTATGAAACGCTAACTTTGAAAATGGCTAGCATGTTTAGCTTCTTTTCAAAGCAGTATCTAAACTACTGTTGTCCTACATGCTTTCTGATTGAGGTCCTACTGCGGTCAATTTGCCAAAATTTAGCAACAGAGTTAGAAATACTGGAAGCAATACAGTCAACAATACTCAAGAACTATAAAAACTCAAACTCTTAGTGAAAGATAATTTCCAAAGAATTACTTCCTGTGCTGCAAGTGCACAAGTACATGTGGAATGCTAGATTTGACTCTGGTGCATTGATGTACTATGATTATGTTCATGTTTTATCATTGACGTAAGTTGTACTTAGCATGTTAGCATTAGCGTCTACAAAATGCCATCTTTATATTGCGGCTTTATTGTTAACTAACTAATATTTATGATTAGCGCTTCAGGGTTAGCGTGGCTCACCACTGAATTCACATAGCAGTTATGTTTCATTTTTTGATTTAAATAACTGAAATAATCTTTTTGACAATATCTGGCATCCTGGAGAGACAGCTGGTAATTATGGACTGGAATCAGTTTGTGCAGTTGTGGTTATTGAAAATGATGAGTGATGCCTCCTGTTAAATTCCCAATGTGACCTTAAATTTTACTTCAACATTAACGTATTTCTGTCCATCTGAGCATGAGGTATTTGAATGATTCAGGCTCAGAGGTACAAGTAGGTTATGACATGTTTGTGCATGTGATCTCAGCAGCTGAATTTCCATTGAAAATGTGTATAAAACTTTGTCGAAATTCTGTCAGTTTCCATTAAATGAGAAACACAATTAAAATCACTTGTGAGTAAGTTTGTTGATGGGGTGTCATTAAAAAGCATGCCATGCTGGGATTCTTCAACTACTTCCTGTTGTCTTTGTGTTTTTTGAAAATAGCAACATCCGGTTGTTGATCACATGACTCGTCTGATGAGAAAATCACAAGTAGTTGTAGATTTTCAAAATACACAGACTCCGACGCAGCTGAGAAAACACCACAAAAACTTTTGTCTAGAAATAGTCGTACTCAACGTTCAGAACCCTCAGCATCTCACACCGTTTCTGTCTGCCCTGTAGCTTCTCCCCGAGCTGACCAACCCAGACGAGCTGCTGTCGTACCTGGGCCCCCCCGACCTCCCGAACAACAGCAACGACGACCTGCTGGCGCTGTTCGAAAACAACTGACATGTGGACTGAGCTGAAGAGGGCCGCCCGACCCCGTTTGCACCCGCTTCAGCGTGTGTGTGCATACCAGTGTTTTTGTTCGTCTCTTGTCTTTTAAGTGTCCTACTGTACTCTGAGGTCCTTTCAGTGCAGTGTGGAGGTGCATGAAGGAACATGGTGAGTGAAGAAAAAAAAGAGCCTAACAGGCACCGACTCCACAGGCCAGCATTTCAAACACAAGCACAAGCCTCAGACTGGAAGGTGAGGGGGGTGTATGAGGAAGAAGATAGAAGCTGAAGGATGCTCACATTAACTCTACTGTAGCTGTTGCATATTGCCATACGCATTTGAAATATTTAGTGGAAAGGAGCAGATTTTCATCTGTAAGTCGAAGACATCAGTGAAACCGAACTGCAAAGAAAATCTGCTCAGTATTGAAACACTAGTTGTGTTTCCAGTGACCATGTAATTTGACATTTTGAATATAAACACCAATTTTGATAACTAATTTCTTGATCAAAAGTTTTGGTGCCTTGACGGTTTGGTTTTCGGTCATATTGATATCAGTTTACTGAGCAAAACCCTTTTTCCGCATCACACCAGCCTCATGGGTCAACAACCATGTGGCGCAAACCACAAAGAAGAAGACGACAGAAAGAAGTTGGCATGTTTTTTAATGAGTTATCGTGTGAACAAACTTATTGAGGTGTGATTTTAATTGCGCTTTTTACTGAATGGAAACAGCACAAAGGCAAAAAACAAAGTTTTGCGCACATTTGTTAATGGAAACACAGCTGGTGTCTCTTGTATATGATGATTAAAGGTCCTCACACATACAGGGTCAAGCAGTATTGTAACAACAGATAACTGAAATGTATCCGTTTATCAGCCTCACTTTATTATTGTTTGGTTTTTATGCCTCTCACAGCCCAAAGTTAGTATTGTGGTCAAAAAACAATTTTTAAAGATAACTTTAATGGCTATTTGGGAAAAACCTCGTCACATCTGTATGTATGAAGATCTTTAGTTTTTTTTGTGGCATTTCAAAATATTTTTATTTCATCAAAGACATAAAAATCAAAACCAACATCATCTCTTTGTCAATCCTTAAATGATTTATTTCTTCATTTCTCTGAGTATTAGGAAGGAGAGTAAGAACCTGAACACAACAAAGATATAATCAGTATAATCCTGATATAATCAGTTTAAATAGATCTAAGTCAATACATTTTATACTCTGAATACAATTTTTTTCGAAACTCTATGAATCTAATTTGCTGCTCCATTGCATGTTAAGTTGCAGCTCATGTTGTCCAGACTGTGTATCAGATTTAGAATCGGTGTCAGAAGCAAAAGCAGCAAGAAAGTGCCTTGAAGTGCAGTTGCCACTTTTGGCCAACAGTGGCTACTATAGTACTAAAAGATATATTTTTCTGACAATTCAACCACACATCTGTTCAAATTGATCCGACCTATCACACTGTGCAGTGAGCTCCGTTTATTATTCAGATTAGTTACAAATGTTTTCTAGGAAAACCCAGCACATTGCATCGAGTCGTTGACTTGCAGAAAAATTAGTACATTTACACCAAAAAAGTCAGAAATGTCGAAATTAATCGCAGAATATGTTTCAGAAAAAAACAAGGAGATTTCTGAGCCTGCAAGGTAGAAAATTTGCTAGAAAAACTCTGAAATTTTCTAGAAAAAGCTTCTGAGTTTCAAAAGTACTAATTTTTTGACTTTTGGAAATTTTCAAATTTTTCCAGAAATTCTTTTGGCCTTGATTAGAGAAAAAATATTAGGAGGATGCTACAAAATCAAGGTTACTGATTTGTTGTGTGCCTGACATTAGCATTGCGAGAAGATTTTAATAAGTCGGGGGACAAAATCAGCCTTAATTGAAAAACAAAAGGTTTCTGTCAGCATCAACCACCTTAGCTGCATTCTTCAATTTCCATCATAGGACGTATGAAACCAGTCCACTAAACACTGTTGGTTTTGTTTTTTATGTCATTTACTAGAAAACTAAAACCAAAAAAAACTGACACTTAGTGCAACTGCAGCATCAGTTTTCTGAGGTTCACTGTCTGCGACGGGCTTCAGCATTGTGGGAAAAGAAAAAGTGAAATCCCCCCCACACCAGCACCACCGCCGTTCCTTCCCTGTGTCGGGGCTTTCAGAGCTGTGTGCGCGATGGCCTTTTCTGCCATTGTATGTTTTTAAATGGTTTCACATGTATAACCCATCCAGACGCGGGTTTATGTACTGTATAATCAGCTGTTTTCATTTGAGAACGTGTGTGTATCAAAAGAATTGTTAATCATGGTAACTTTGTCATTAGTTGGATAATGGATCATTGTTGGCACTGTATACATTCTATATGTTAGAAAACTATAAAGCTGTTGTAAAAACAACCCATCAGTGTCATACACACATAGGCACATGATGCATGTATGACAGAAACTAGTCATCTGACATTAGGTCAGGCAGTGAAACATGCAACAGTTGGTTCCTAATTCTACTTTGTAAAGCTGAAGTTTACTGTTTGTTTTTTTTTTTTTTTTTCTATGATCAGTTTTGCAACCGCACCCTTTGTGGTTCAGCGTTGCCTTAACGAGGTAACTACAGCAAAAATGTTCTTTGCCAATTTGAGCAACAGCGATATTATATTTGGAAACGATGGACTATTTAACTGCAAATTTGCTAGAAAGGAAGAAGAAGAAAAAAGCTTTTTTAAATATGTAAACTACTCCACATATTTTGTAGCACATTGTAATTGCCATTATTTTCTATTTATTTTTTAATCATAATCATCATTGTACCCACATTTACTTTGTCTCCCCCTCCCCTCCCACCTCTGAATCTAAATTAAAAGTCACTTTATTTGGCAAAAACTGTTTGATCTTTCATATTTACTGAAAACGTTTCTTGTCATTAGTGACCAGGATCCACTTCACTGGACTTTCTCCATGGAAGTGTTTTAATCTGAACCCTTTCATTATTAATTCAACAAAGGTGCTGTTGAAATGGTCAAAAAATCCAAGTTCCTATTGGGCCCAAATAACTGGAAATGAAACGTGTTGCTGATGAGAAGCACTTGATCAAATCATCATCAGGAAACACGGCCGCCTCTTTGAATCAGCGCTTTGTGCAAGCAATGAAGAAGCAACTGTTGTTCTGGCCGATTGCTGCTGATCTTTATCAAGCTTGACCTGCAGATTCTGATTTTGGCCGATACACAGTTGTTGTTTTTTTGTCTGTAAAGTCACTAAATATATTGACAAAGTCTCTGAGTGGCCGTTGTTAATTGCGCAGTACAGACGTGACCTGGTGGACGGGTCAGATCTGTCAGGCAAACAAAAGGGAACAGAGGCTGATGCTCAGACATTTGCTGAGGAGAGGACTGATTTCTCTAACATTTCCTAGAGTCCAGTATAAAACCATTCCTATATGGTTTTATACATATGAAGCCTTCATTAGTGCAATGATGAAGGGAGATGATATAAAAAAAGCAACAATCAGTAATATCTGCTAATGGAAGTTCTTCAGGCTCTTCAACTATGAGATATTTTGTTTTAGAAATAACGACACTGGATTAGATTAGATTTCAAATCATTTTAGAATTCATTTTTATTTTATTTGAGGTTTCGATGAACTTTTGCACAGAACTATGGTGTGCATAAAGGGACATTCAGGGGGGAAAAAATGAAATAAACCTTCTCAATGTATTATCTGGTGGATACTTTAACATGCTCGTGCGCAACAGGCAGTATCTGAGAAACGTTTATTTTCTATTTTTTTCCCTTCAGTATCCCTTCAGGAGCTTCTTATACAAGACAGGAAATGGGCAGAGAAAGATTTGGGGGAAGGTATTAAACACAAAGACGACTGTGGGGGGTATTAAATACAAAAGACACGGTAAAACTCAAAGGAGTTTTCTATTTATTTATGACCGATTACAGCATTTATCAAAACAAAGTTGACAATTGTGGTTTCTCACCATAACAAGACCAAGTTGAAGAACACAGATTAAGGCATGAACATCTCCTTTCGCGGGAATCGGACAGAGTGATACGAAAATAAATTCACTGGAATTCCAGTCCTCCTATGGAAGGACTGCTGCTGGGAGCCACAAGGATATAAACGGGAAGAACATGTCACATCACAACAAAGTCACAAATACAAAACATATCGCAGGAAAAGCTGAAAGTCACAATGGAAACAATGTCCTCTGTGTTCTTTTAGGAGAGTTCTCGATCGTTTTTTTGACTGCCATCTCTGTTAGTAGCTTAGCTTATTCAGATCAGCAGGTAGTGCTGCTAATAGGACATCATATATGCTCCTCTGAGCAGGAGAAACATCAAAATGAAGTTTAACCGAAGCTGTACAAACATGTTATCACTTAAATAACCTCGTAATGCTGTCTGCTTAGATCGAACATCAACACTGAAACACAAATGATGCAGAAGGCATCAGAAAACAAGCACATAGTAAAGACAAACCAAAAGATGCCAGGAAGCTGCTAATACGCTTTTGTCACCCAGTTAGAGGGAATCTTCAGACATGTTGGAAAAAAAACAAACACTGGAGCTCACTGTGATCAACTGGGCCACAACATGGTGAAGGCATGAAGACATGATCTGTAAGCTGCAACGTAGTAACACTTATTAGTAGATCTTGGTGTAATGTCCAGGTTCAGCTCTCTTGTTTTCCAAGCTGAGACAGCCTGATGTTTTATGAAGCATATTCATAATGCGAGTGATTTGACATAATGTGATATTAAACCTTAAAGCAGTGGCAGCTGATGATTCAGAAGAATATGAAACTTGACATTTTCAACATAAAAAGGCTTATGGAAGGATCGGGCTCCATTCGAGATCCAGGCTTTATTGCTATATAATTGTTGCAGATATTTTTAATTTCGGGGACAGTAAAAAAAAAAAAAAAACATATCACAGTAACAACATGTTATTAACTTAGCGAGTTTTGATGTAAACTAAATATAATGCCACAAAAAGAATTTCCTGTGTTTCAGGAAAACACCAATTCTTGATCCACAAGTTTCAAATGCATTTATTGGTCAAAAATAGCAAGGTTTAAAAATTCCCTCCTTTTCAGATTCCTGATTTCTCTGCAGCTTTCTTCTGTTAGTCTCTTTACAAATCTCAACCAAAAGCTGCATTGTGGTTATTGTCTCCAGGGACTATTATGTTCTTGCATTGTGGACCACTGAGACGAGAATCCGGAAATTTGGACAACAGAAACATTCAAATATATTTCCATGTCTTGGGTTAACCGCTGCTTCATATTTTTAATTCAAAAGCTCCCACTGCTCAAAGAAAGAGTCAAAATGGAACCTTGAATTTTGAATTTTCATGAAGACATTTGGACTTCTGTCCAAACATGAATGTGTCCTGAAAGTAAAAGTTAGGGCTGGTCCATGGTAGACGACCAGCTGTCTGTTTTTGGATAAGAGTTTGATTAGCGCATAGGTGGCTTGGACGTCCATCATGGCCATGCGAGCTGCTTTCTGAAGACTGTGATTTCACACGGAAAGATCAATATGGAAATGTGGGCGGAGTCTGTCCATGCCACTGCAGATGACCAATGAGATCAGGATAAGCTTCTCTGGGGAGGCAGCCTCCATGAAGTGATATTACTAAATTAGCTGAGATTTGCATTGTGTTTTCTAGAGTTTACAAATCCAAACGTTCATTTCCAATATGTACACTTTCTGCAATGAGACAAAGTGTCTGTCTTCTCACCCAAACTTTGTCTCGCTGATTCAACAGCACAGAAAAACTCCAGTAAGCATATATGAAACACTATAGTTGAGGTATTTAACAACAACACTAAAGAGGACTTTTAATAAGCCAGCTTGAACTGAGAATGTTTTTAGGAAGCACAAGCCCCACAAGTCACAGAGAGCCCTGGTTACGACTGAGCTCTGAACACCTAACACTTCCTGTCAGCCAGGCAGTTAGTAGCTTTTGCAGTGGCACATGTCTGGTATTATTTTGTGACGCAATCCAAGCGACCTTCCAGTCAGTACAACACTTAAACACACACTAGACTGGACAGTTTTTAATTCGGCGCAATGCTAACGCTAAAGGACATACATGAAAGGCCGTGCCTGTTAAAGTATTCTGCAGTAAACCAAAACCTAAAGTCTATTTACACCGAGGAAAATCTATGTCGTTATTTTGAACACCTAACGGCTACAAAGCATTGCTGGTTTAGATCCATATTACAACTGCTGCACGACTCAATAGCTCAGGCCAGGGCACTTATTAAACGGAATCATCTGAGTAGTAAAAAACAATGCCTATAAATTGAGTGTATAGGTTTAGAGCCGCCTGGTTGTATCATTGGAGATCGGTATCAACAGAACGTCACTTTTCCTGTCAATGTGGGCAGAAGAATGTAAAGCTGGAACTTTGCCTTCACATGGTTCTGGAACATAGTGCAAGGAGAGCAACAGATCAAATCAGAATGGTGTGTTCTGCTTCTTTTAAGGTCATAAAACATTGTAATGTTACTCTATGTAACAGAATAAAGCTGCTTAAACCCTTAACTGTCATCCTCAAAATGCTTACCTGCAAGTCAGTGGGTCCATAAAGGTACTGGTGCCGTCATGACAGTTCAGGGGTTAAGCAGCGGGTGCAGTGCACTGCTTCCAAACCCGTTTTTGTTGAAGTGATGCATGGTGGAGCAAGGTGGCGTTGCTCAAACATGTTGTCATGTGCCTTACATTTGAGTTGAACTGATTAGGTCTCCAGGAAAGATGGTAAATGTCCTAGAGCGCCAAGTGAAGGCATAAATTGTGGCTACGACGACTCAGCAGCTGAACCAGACCCAAGTCTGAACCTGGTGATACCTGAACATAGATACCAGGAACTTTCTCTGGCAGAAACCTGCATCCTGTGCTCAGATTGCGGCACATCTGTGCAATTTGGAGTTGTGTCTTCCACTCTCCCTAGTTTTGATCTCCAGCCTTAAATGCACAGGATACTTCTTACTATGATCATGTAGGCTAAATCAGAAAGTCCTCACATCCAGCTATGTTTTTCAGTTGCCTTGGAAGAATCTGAAATTCTCCATGGCTGGGAAGACAGAAGATATATGTCATCCCTTGAGAACCTTCAGAATCTACCCTGCGGCCAGGAGAAACAGTCAAGAACATTTCCACTCTTCTTGATGCAAAGGGCTCTAGACTGACTTCTGATCCCTTCCACCCATACCTGAGGCTTACATTATAAAGAATCAGAACAGGAATTCTACTAAGAGGCATTCCCAAATGCCTCTGGGAAGAGTGTGGAAGCCTTCTCTGTTCTGCAGCTCCAACTTCCTGAAGGTTCTTCCATAATTCCTTAGAAGCCAAACAGTTGACCCGTTGACACTTGATTGCAGGCCGTGAGTATTCGAACACGCCGCAGACCACCTAGCAGCACTCCTCTTGCTTCAGCATGCATCACGCCCAGCATTTAGCTGCTGCTTCTCAACAGATGAAAACATAGCGGCAGAAGCCGTGGCATAAATGAACGTGTATGAAACCATTGATTCAGTAGGTCGGTATTTAGAATTGAGTAAACTGGAATAAACTGGTAAAGTCAGTAAGTATAAGCCACCTGTGTACTCTGGAATGTGAGAAGTTTAAAGTCGAGGGTCAACCAAAAAGGAAGTAGATGTTGGTATCTTCAGAAACCAGCTGGGATTTTACCAAGACTTCCTGTACAAAGGCAATTACAGAACAATAAACTCTGCTGGCTCGACTTCTTTGTTTTCAGTGTGGGTTTGACTTTTGTCTATTTTTGGGACTTGAGTTGTGCTTTTAAAACCTCTCCGACCTAAATGCCACAGAGTGACGTTCTATCAATGCTCGTTTACCAATTTTCCATCAAATCTGTGACTTTTTATCTTTGAAATGTCAATACGCCTAAATCCCAAATTGGTCTGAGGGACGGAAACGCACCAGTTGTTGCATTCTCCAGTCACATGACCTGAAAGTGGCACCCTCTGCTGTTTCCCTGAGGGTTTCCCTGATTTTTCCTTCAGTAAAAATATGACCTGTTAAATGAATGCGTGAATGCTTTAAAGGACAGTGTGAGGCTGTCATTGCCTCCACTAATCAATCTGATGAAACTTGGACCTTCACTGGAGGGTGTGACCTTGATGGGTCCTTGTTCATGTGAAAGGACTGAACAGATAAAAAGAAATGAAAATTACCGGTAGTTCAGGAAAGTGACATTCAGTCACCTTTAGCCACTCAGCGCCTCCAGCGTCGGGACGTCACGTGTTGCTCTGAATTTGTCTCTGTTTCGTGTGTATGGCTGCTACCTTGGCTTGTGTGTGTGTGCGTGTGTGTGAGGGAGGGTTTTCAGCTCTGCGGCGACGTCTTCCGGCTCTCTCTCAGGATGCCGTCCAGTCCATTGAGCTGGCGGAGGAAACCTCGGTTGGGGGTGACGCCTCGGTGGTCCTTGACTGTTCTGATGGCCTCCACCAGCGTCAGGTTCTGTCTGATCATCAGGTAGGCCAGCACCAGAGTGGCTGAGCGACTTACTCCCACCGTGCAGTGGACCAGCACCTTACCTGCACACATGTGCCGGTGTTAAATGGTTATGTTTCCAACATCCTAGAGATATTCTAAGGAAGAGATTCTTTTTTTTTTTTCAACTTTTTACATAAAATACACCGTCTGGATTGGACCTTCAGGGCTTTTGCACATTTTGTCACATCACAACAAAAAACTTCCAATGCACTTCATTAGGATTTTGACTCACGGACCTTTTATTTCTCACTGTCTGAAGTTAAATCAGACCGAAAATTCTCTTGTTTCAGTTGGAGGAGATTAGATATGTAAACTTCTAATATCAAACACATCAATAAATCAATCTCTGACATATTCTTTCTCTCATTGCTGTGGCATTTAGCAAGCAGGAGTAACTTCGGTCATTCTAACTGACCTGAAACGAGAGGTTTGATCCGATTTAGCTTCAGACGAAAAAAAAACCAAAAAACAGCTCATGGAGAGATCTTGATGTGGAAGTGATGTCATGGCAGAGTTGGTGTTTTGACACCAAGCAATAAGTTCTGGTTGCTTTAGAGTCACTCGTCCTTTGGAATCTGCCTCAGTCTCATTATGAGGTGGTTTGGGATGATTCTGTTGCCGAGGCATACTATGAATTAGTGTTGATAAAAATGCAAATCAGTCATTAATGAATGGTTTCTATCTGTACGCATGCCTTCATATTTACAGATTTACCTCCACTTGAGAGAGCTTTGTGGATAAACTCGGCGGCCGGATAGAAGTTGACGCTCATGTCAAAGGTCGGGGAGTCGTGAGCTTCGATCCCGTGGTAGGTGATGTTCATTCCCGCGTAATACTCGGCTCCGCCTCGCCACTTGCTCTGCGCGCAGTTCAGAATGTGTGTGATACCGAGTCTGGCCAGCTCACGGCGGTCCGAGGCAATGTTTCTGAGGAGAGGAGAGTTGTATCAGCATTTTCAGTTCCTGAGGTACGGCTCTCCCTAACAGAGGCTGCAGAGTTACGCAGCCTGAAGCTGCTGTGTCTTCGATAGAAACTTGAAATGAGGACGTTTGATTTGGTTTTTCTGTTCACTTGTTTCTAATCAACGCATTCGGGAGAGTAAAGGGTGGGATTGCAGTCTTCTTTATTTCAAGCACTGAAATTCCCAATATGCACTTTATAACTTTAGTACAATGCTTTGAAAATGTAAAGTAACAAATTAAAGACCACGACATTAAAAATCGACGATTATCATAAAAAACTTACTCTGAGACACTCACTCTCCTTCTCAAACAGCATCATCCAAAATATTAAGACCCAGTCATGTGACCACCTGATCCATATTCACTATCATTGTAAATCCATACCAAAATGACAGAAATCCAGCTATATATGGGAGATATTTCATTGCATCAGGTAGTGACTAACTAAACCTAAAAAACAGAATGAATGTGTTGGTGATATCTCAGCTGATTTTATTTTGTTGTTGTTGTTTTTGGTCAGATCCTTTGCACATGCACACATGTGGCTCTGCAGTCAGTCTTCTGAAGACAACGTGGTGTTATTATGTGTGGGGAGAGGTTTGGAGGGTAAACAGGAGCCTCTGCTCTCCTCTGCTGTCTGATGCATCATTCTGGCAGTTGGCAGCAGCTCTACTGAGATCCAGCCCACTCACTGGTCTCCGATGTAGAGCCGGGGCCACACTTCGTCCGCGTGGTTGCAGGCCGTCTTGCCCGTGTACAGCAGCCTCTCCAGCTCGGACACCGTGAGAGTCGGGGAGTCCCGCTCTGACTCCTTTCGGCTCGGAGACCTGGAGCTGCTCCGAGACCGAGAGAAGCGGGACATGAACGCCATTTATGCTGAGCAAAAGGAAGAAAGCGAGCTGCTTTTAACCTGCTTTCAGCGTCACGAACACAAGCACGTTCAATAAGGTGACAATACCTGTGGATATGCAGCAGAAAACTTTCTCCGTCTCGTTTCCGCCCATGTCTGGAAATGAAAACGTCCTTCTGAGCGTGTATAAAACGAGCCGCGTGTTTCCCTTTGTTTTGCTCTGCTGCTCAGAGGATGAGCAGGTCGAGCTGCTCCGCGGCCATGTTGACTCGTGTGGCTGCTGTGGGAGGCAGGATGGTTGGTGATACAGACGCTCCTCAGCATCCAGCAGCGTCTGCGCCGCGCGCCGCCGCGCCTCCGTCCTCGCAACAAGTCGCCGTCACGAGCGCCGCTCCGCAGCCACGATGAAACACAAGTAATGTTGACTGAAGCGGTGCGGACGGGTCCCCGGTCTCCCCCGCGTGAAGAGGTTTCCGTGGTTTCTTCGAAAACAGCGGAGGTTATTTTGTACCGTTATTTTTGCTCATGTATGACGGAGACCTTCTGGCCCAGGCGGTTGGTGTTTGTCTCCATCTACCGGCCGAAAGGTAGAACTTCAAAAATAGTACCGCTGTGAAATCCTGTGGTGTTCTGGATGTTTCCATCACATCAGATCTGAGGATCCTCGATAGTAGTTCAGTAATGAAAACTGTTTTCATCGATTTAATTATCACTTTACATTTCTGTAGTATCATTCGGCTGCAGATCAGCGTGTTAATTGGACTTTCCTGTAGAAATAATGGCAACAAGACAATGATAACCACATTTCAAAATTGGGTTCCAAAAAAATATTAACAAAAACATACCGGTCCATAATAAAGATAGGATTAAGTACTAAATACAACAAGTCATTTCAAAAGGAAGTAAGGAGGATTATTCAGTATTTGGAATTTTAATCACAATAACACAACATTACATTATATCATATATTATGGTAGATAAAAAATAAAAACATATTTATCACTGACCTGGGATCTTGATTTTGATGGTTCCCAAATGTTCCTAAACAAATCAACAAATACATTTTGAAAAATCATGCATCAATTTTTTAACAATTCACAATGAGGTCTAACATTTAGAGTACAAATTCTAGATCAGTGTGTGGTTGTGATGTAGGAAAATGTAGGTTTGTTCTCAAATGAACCAGTTACATGATTTTTCCTTTTCTTTTTTCTTTTTATGGTTGGGCGTGTTTCTCAAACAAACTAACCCAAATATTTTTGGGAAAAAAATGAGGTATCAGTTTTTTTTCTTTCACAATTAAATCTAACAAGCATACAAAAAAAATACACCAGTATTTATTTGTGTGATACCGAGATCTTGACGTGGAAGTGACGTCATGTCACTTCCACTTCCTACTACTCAATGTAACTGAGGAGCTATGTTTATGGTTGAGTTTGTGGAGATAAAGTATTTTTGGACAATACCATCTGATCACACCAGTTTTGATGCTCTTTTATTCAGTCATGTTACATTTGTGTTTTAAACCGCCAAATAAAGCCGACTTTATTGCAGAAAATTCTTGTCAGACATATGAAATTAAATTCATATGTTGTTGTAAACCTTGTTTGAAACCCGTGAGAAAATCCAACGGGTTTAAATACTTTTGCAAGAGACTGCAGCCAGGTCAAAAGTGATCGAACGAGATGTTGATCAGACATTCTCAAAAAATCTCAAAAATGGATTCCTGCGATGGATTGGCAACTTGTCCAGGATGCACCCTGCCTATAGCATGAAATGTCTTGCTGGAGATAGGCACCAGCACCCCTC
Organism: Poeciliopsis prolifica; assembly: GCF_027474105.1. Taxonomy (NCBI): domain Eukaryota; kingdom Metazoa; phylum Chordata; class Actinopteri; order Cyprinodontiformes; family Poeciliidae; genus Poeciliopsis; species Poeciliopsis prolifica. Next base: position 1,844,446 of record NW_026562436.1, on the reverse strand, counting down.
CTGACCCTGCTAGGGACAAGGGCTTAAGGAAATGGATGGATGGATGGATGGATGGACGGACGGATGGATGGATGGATGGATGGATGGATGGATGGATGGATGGATGCGTGCAAATAAATAAAAGATTTAAGTAACTATGTAACCTGCTCATTTATTTAGGTGACCAAAACTTTCACAAGTTTCACCTAAATATGACCTGAATCTCATTATAGATCTGTAGTTAAGGAAGGAGATGCAACACAAAACACTGCAAACTCTTATAAACTTTGATATACACTGTATACATTTGCACCATTTAACATTTTAGGTCAGCTTGTTATTGTTGTATGTAGCCATACATAACAATAAACAATAAATAAATGTCAGGTTAAATCGCGCCATTAACGCAACAAATAAAAATACATTTCGTCAAATTAATCTAGTTGGACTTTTTCCCGAAGACCGTGAAGGCAGCGTGACGTCAAATCTCCTCGACGCACGTGTGAGCGTAGAGCGGAGCAGTGATGGCTGAAAGACTACAGTTTCATGAAATGGGCTTAGACGACCGCCTGTTAAAGGTAAAACAGCAAGAACAACTAAAACACCAGAGGTTGTTAAGAAAGTGAATGTTAGTTGAAACTTTGAGTGTTTAGCTGAAGTGTTAAGAACCGAGAAAACGTTGAAAAACTTGATAGAAACGGAGGAGAGAGTTCTCTCTGCTCTGCTAGTGTCTCGTGTTGTCAGGCTAAAACTAATGTACCGTGGGATATAATAACATCTGAACTGAGTATCAATCGAATATTAATGCATTTGTTCATTTTTTTACATTTCTGAACCACCCTAACGGAGTGACAGACACACTAAACTTTCCAATGGAATAAAATGATGGTGTGTTTTGTTTGGCCTCCATGTTGGTGTGTGTTGTAGTTGTTGCCTCCTTCCATGTGATCTCTGTGTTTGTGTTTTTCGTTCTTCCGCTGATTGCTCTGGTTGTTAGAAATCCTGGTTTGGAGTCGTTGCCACTAAGGATGGCGCAACCAAACTGCTGGGTTTTGTGTTTGGTTTACTCTTGTTGTCTTTGTCTAAGATTAAAACGGGTTTGATGACGTGACAAAGACCAAACCTGTAAGGTTGCCGTGTTAATGCTAATTATAAATTTGCTTGATTTAACGTGTTAGCTCAGTTTGTTAGCGCACATCGTCTAGGGCTGGAACGATTAATCACGTGGAACGAATCGATCATTAATCAATGATCGATTCAATGATGAATCGATCATTGAAATAATTTTCTACTACTTAAGTAAGCAAATAATCATGAACTGGAGTATAAAGACACAATTGCTGAAAGAAAAGCACAAAAAATAGAAACATTTTGCATTGAAGATGATTAAAAAAACATTTTAGGGAATATGTTTTTTTTTATTATTATTGTATAAAGAACTGAATAATTTATTGGCATCTATTGTAGTTCTAATATTCCATGAAAGCCTTAAAAGAAAAATTTGCGAAATGCCAATTTTTTTGCTCTTATTGTCAAAATGGTTTCTAAATTAGGTGCTAAAATAATTGATCATCAAGTATTGCTATTTATTCAACATGACAAAATAGACATAATAACGTTCATCTCTCTTGAACACAACCCAAGCGTTACAATATGAAGTAAAATTAGTGGCATGGTAATCTATTCATGGCATGTCATTGGATCATCTCCTGCTCTGTGGCACTCACTTCCGACTCTTGTTGGCTCAGGCGGTGGCCGATCTGGGTTGGTCTCAGCCCACCCTTATCCAAGAGAAGGCCATTCCTCTGGCTCTGGAGGGGAAGGACCTTCTGGCTCGAGCGCGGACCGGATCCGGAAAGACCGCAGCCTACGCTATCCCCATCATTCAGCGCATCCTGGCCTCCAAACAGGTGGGTAGGAATCCTGTCTCACACATTGTGTAATGTAACTCTGTTTTATGGCGCTTTATGAAACACTAAAGATCAGCTTTTCCTGCTTCGAGACGTTTCCGTGGTTATTTCCCTGTTTGTTTTTTGTCTTCAGAGCGTTCGTGAGCAGGATGTGAGAGCTCTCATCCTGGTGCCAACCAAAGAGCTCGGTCAGCAGGTTCAGACCATGATGAGACAGTTGACATCGTTCTGTTCTAGAGATGTCCGGGTGGCAGACATTTCCGGCAAGGCCGACGTGTCAACGCAGAGGTGAGTCTTTTGGTTTTGGAACATCCTGCGTTTCCTCTGCTAAATGCAACCATTTTCCGTTTTATGTTGTCTTAAACTCAGAGTTGACAAGCTAATCTAGTGGTTGTTTTTGTTGATCTGTTTAGAGATTCTCCTGCTTTAGACTTTGGTCTGTCGCGTCAGGCTTGTTCAGGAGAAGTGACTGCTGGGTAGTCAGCGACTCTGGGTTTCCATCGATAGAAAAATGTTACCATCTTTAATAATAAGCTGAACTTGACTGCAGTATTTGATAACTGTCCTGACACTGACTTTGAATTTGTCTTATTCCTGTATATGAATTGATTTGAGATGAAGTTGAATGATGTGGTCTGCTGACCATAAAGACGGCAGCAGAGAGTGAGATATTAGTCAGCTTATCAACATTATATTTTTCCAGCCATCCACTGTGGTTGGTATTCAAGTTCACCTTTTTTACCCGAACTAGTTCTAATGTCAGCTTCCACACCTTAAAACTAAATTAAAGTTCATATGTCCCCGTTATGTTCAGAGCTCAATTCAATATTTGAATAGGATCTTCTTCATTTTCACTGATGTTTTTCTTTATTTATTTGTTTATAATAGGGTCCAGCTTATTTCAGAATATGAGTTATGTACTCCAACCTTTTAATGCCAGATTGTGAAGGGCTCTCTCTGTGTTTTATGAAGTCTTTGAATCAGATTGGTACTTTTGAAAAAAATGTATTTGGAACATGTGACTTTTTTGTTATAATCAGTGTTATAAAAATCAGTCCCTCTAGTTTTTTTGTTGTTGTAAATTTCACGCAAAATCAACAAATCTCAAAATTTATTTGTGCTGATGCATAATTGTGAATTTATTGCAAATTTTCTGTAAAAATGGTAAAAAGAAAAAAAAAAAAGTTGTATTTCGTGGCTAACTCCCCCCTGCAGGTGGCAGTATTTTTACTCTTACACTTCCGGCATCAAGTTCCAGCCTGTGATTAACAGTAACAAAACGATGAAGCTATTTAAGTTCGTCGAAGAATAATAAATGATGAAAAATGCATGATGGATGCTCTGAACATTTTCCTGTCTGTTAACGGTGGGTGTGCGATCTTGTTTCTGAACAGACCCATTTTAATGGAGAAGCCCGATGTGGTGGTGGGGACACCGTCCCGCATTCTCGCCCACCTCAACGCCCAGAACCTGGCGCTCCACTCTTCCCTGGAGATGCTGGTGGTAGATGAGGCCGACTTGGTTTTCTCCTTCGGCTTCGAGTCTGACCTGAAGAACCTGCTGTGGTGAGAACAAGACGTATATTATACATTAAGAACAATGTATACACTGAGTACTAATACCTGCAACACCTTCCAGACTTCTAATCAGAAAAGAAAATTGAACAGAATGCATCATTTTTCTGTTGTTTGACAATTACACACTGCAGCATAAAAGTTTTTGGTTTTAGTCTGGAAACTATTTTCTAGTTTTTCCAAGACATTGAACGTATGATTCTGTGGGTTATTTCTAATTTAAGTTTCAGTTGAAAATTTAGTTGACCTTAATTTTATAGAGGAAAATCAGTTCTTCTTGAACTGATTTTTAATAAGAAAATGATAAGCAACTTAAAATAAATGTAGTTTTTACAAGCTACTTTTAAGCATTGTTTCTTGCAATCTTTGCAGAAAATGTGCAAGAAATGCACAAATGTGTGGATTTGATCCTATTGCACAAGTTTTCTCTATTGTGAAATCATAAAAAACCGGAGTGACTGTTTCCCAATTTGGAGCTTTGGAAACATCAATTGCCTGAATTAGGTCCGACATTTAGAAAGGGGGGAATATTTACACAATTAATGCAAGAATCTGTTGATTTTGTGTGAATTTCTGCAATTGCAAAATCACATAAATCTGGAGGGGCTGCTTACTGAAGCTGTGTGTTGTTTGTGTGACCTTAAATGAAAACAAAACCACATTTTTTCATGTGTTTTCTCCATGTTTTTGTAGCCATTTGCCAAAGATCTATCAGTCTTTCCTCATGTCGGCTACTTTCAACGAGGATGTTCAGGCCTTAAAGGAGCTGCTGCTGCACAACCCGGTAATCTCTTTATTATCATTATGATTATTATTATACATTTCACATCCTGAAAGCTTGTTTTTGCGAGCTGCTTTTTATTCTTGGCAACATTTTCCATCAAACAAATCTGTTAATTTTTTTTTCCCTAGAAAAATTATACAAACGAAAAATGTAAACTCAAAAAAATGTAAATTCTTGCAGGAATGTGCGCTGAAACCTGCAGTGTTCCGTTTCATGCTGCACATGAAAACATCTCCAATGTATAATGTGTAATGTTTGCCCAAATTCAAAAGATTTTGTGTCTCTTCAGGTGACCTTGAAGCTCCAGGGCTCCCAGCTGCCTGACAGCAGCCAGCTGCAGCAGTACACCATCAAATGCGAAGAGGAGGACAAGTTCCTGCTCATCTACACGCTGCTGAAGCTGCAGCTGGTCCAGGGGAAAACGCTGCTGTTTGTGGCCACAGTGTACCGAAGCTACAGACTCAAACTGTTTCTGGAACAGTTCGCCATCCCAGCATGCGTCCTGAACTCGGAGCTGCCCGTCCAGTCCAGGTGGGCCGCTGATGCTGATTCCTTTCTAAAGATGTTATGAAAGATTCCTACAGAACATTTAATAAAGAGCTGTTTGTGCTCCTCTGCAGGTGCCACATCATCAGCCAGTTTAACCAGGGGTTCTATGACATCATCATCGCCTCCGACGAGCAGAGCTTGGTTGAACATGCCGCGTCTTCCTCAGGAAAGGAGAAGAAGAAAAATAGCAGAGCGAAAGCAGAAAAGTGAGTTAACATAGTTACTTCATTGTGCTATAAAGTGACACTAATTGCCTAAAAAACACAAATTACTGCCTCTTTAAAAATGGCTTAAATTTGTTTATCTAAAAACGAGACTTCAAAATGTTTTCAATTCATTAAAGAAAATGTAAGCTGGCCTGAAACACATTACTCACTTACATTTTGTCCTGGTAGGACTATCTAGTTTTGTGCATTATATGTGCGATTGTTTGAGTCACACACTGACATCATCATTATTCTGTGATTCAAAGGGTTTCAGGCTATTGCTAACTAGCTGCTGATATCCACTTGCTAGCTAACTGGCTTTTTTGCTTCTATGATGGTTAAGTGCAAATTTATCACTGGTTGGTGGAATGACAATCATCTAGAATGAAACACAAACTAGAAAAAAATATATATAAAATATCTGATTTTCTTTTGTACATTTCATTCATAAAGGTCTTAAAAAGTCTAAATTTTGAGTTGGTGAATCTTGCAGAAGTCCTGCGTTTGATGAATGAAGAGATCAGTGGTATGGATTTCTGAAAACTTTTAAAAAGTCACCTGTTGTTGACAGTTTCTTTGTGATCGGGGATTTTCAGGGCTAAAGATAAGGAATACGGCGTCTCCAGGGGCGTGGATTTCCAAAATGTTTCCAATGTCATCAACTTTGATTTCCCAACGTCTGTTGATTCGTACATCCATCGGGTCGGAAGGTCGGTAACGGTCAGACATCTTTCAGGTTCTGTGTTCCGTCCTTTGTGCCGTTTCAGACATGTCCTTCGCTTTCTGATCGCAGAACAGCGAGAGCTGACAACCCAGGCACCGCCCTGTCGTTCATCTCTCACACCGAACTCGATGCCCTGGCAGAGGTGGAGGAGGCCCTGGGTGGAGGTGACTCTGTCTTAAATGTGTTTGTGTCCAAGTCAAGATCCTGCAGCTAACACGTTTGCAGAAGCATTCTTTAGTTTTTATTTGGTGATAACTGGAGCGTGCCTGTATTCAGATAAAGCTGAGTCGGCGCTCCAACCTTATGAGTTTAAGATGGAGGAGATCGAAGGATTCCGGTACAGATGCAGGGTGAGTCCTCGTCGCTTCCTGTTAGGTTGCAGAACGGTCAGTGTCATCGCTTGAGCTCACCGTCCCGGTTCGTTTGACAGGACGCCATGCGGGCCGTGACGAAGCAGGCCGTGAAGGAGGCCAGACTGAAGGAGATCAAACAGGAGCTGCTCAACTCGGAGAAACTCAAGGTGAGGGGCGGTCTGGAGGAACGGAGGCCATGTTCACATAATGTTGGAACCGACGACTCTGCTCTCTCACCCAGACGTATTTTGAAGACAACCCCAGAGATCTGCAGCTGCTCAGACACGACAAAGACCTTCATCCTGCCGTCATCAAGCCTCACATGAAAAACATCCCCGACTATCTGAGTATGTACAGCACACACAGTACTGCACTGATGGGACTCATCACACATTTTACTGGACGATAAATTGTTCTGATAATTATTACCACAAACAATAATATTGTTGTTTCGAGAACTCTTTCAAGTAATGTCTTGAAAATAGCATAATAATGCAAATTCAGCTTCTCAAAAACTAACAAACTTTAATTTTGCAAAGAACCTTTAACCCTGGAACTGGAAGACATTTTAAATATCAACCAAAACCATAAATAAAATGGATCATGATGCTTCTGTAATGATCAATCACCAAAATGAAAATAATTCAGCTCATTTTAATGCATCATGTGATTAATTGATTAATTGCTTGTGACAGGTGCACTCCTTGTTCCTGGTCCAATAAAGTCATTATTCTAAACTGGGGGTGTTTAAAGTGGAGCCTGACCACAATTCAAGAATAAATTAGGACAAAACATTCATATTCCGCTAATGTCGAGTAAAAACCGCAATTTCGCATTTGCAGCGTTTACATTAAATGAACACAGTTTTAAATCACACATCAGTAAGTTTGTTCATGTGACAAGTGGTTAAAATCATGCTGTTTCATGATCCTACAACTACTTCCTGTAACCTTCTTCTTTGTGGTTTGCACCAGTGGCAGCATGTGGTTGTGGAGAATGCGTTCCCATTGCAGTTTTGTGAAATACATCAATTTTGATAAGGCCAAAAGAAAAAACCAAAAACACTTCATCCTGTCACCAAAACGTTTTATCAAACAAGAGTTATGAAATCTCCCATGTTTCTGTCAAGCCAATTCATTTTCAGTTTGTCAAATTATGCAATTATGTGATCAATGAAAACGCAGCTAATGATATAGACGAAAGTCGGTTCTACAAGATCTTGAATTATGGGTTGCAGTTAGTTTTTCACATTTGCTCTTTCAGTTTTATTTTGTATTTTTTTATAAATGATAACATGGAGGAGTCAGTTGTGAGGTTTTGTTCTCCTTATGTTTGATTTAAATAATTGTGGAGCCTTATAAATACCGGATGTTGCAGTTGGACAGATTTGTCCTCACATAATCAGAAGCTCAGGCTTCTGTCCATCAGCCGGACGGCGTCCATCAAAGCTAACGCGTCAGTTTCACACTTATGCTGCAGTTCCTGAGACTCTGCGTGGCGTGGTGAATCCACTGTCGAGGAGGAGGAAGAGGAAGATAAGACCAGCTGCAGAGGGAGTGGTGAAAAGCAGCTTCAAGGTTGGTTGCAGATCAGAAACCAGAGCAGCGTAATACTTGTCTTGTTTATGAAGAGCAGCTCAAACAATCCTGGAAAGTTTCAATCTTAGTGTATTACATTGGTAAGCATTTTTCTAAATGAATATCTTGTGGATTTGAAGAAACATAATTAGTTTATTTTAAAACGTCACCCTTGTCTGACTAAATGGTATCAGACAACATGCAGTAATTCATATTTTTATAAAAGATCATAGATTGCAGTATAATGAACTTTGAAGTGACTGTTTTCAGCTGAATGTGTACATTTAGTTCATGTGTTATGTTCTTCTCTTCCGAAGTTCTCTTGTCTTTTTGTTTTGTTTTCCAAATAATGTAATCAGATTTCATTCGGCTCACAATAAACTGAAAAGAGTCATTGTGTCCTTGGCAGAAAAACGTCCGGGGGAGGAATCCGCTCAAGAGTTTCCAGTACAAACGAACTGGAAGCAAAAAAGCCAGAGGCGGCAAATCATAGCTGCTGGAGCCATAAGATCAGTTCTGAGTATTTCACCTGTTCAGAGACCATCATTATGAGGATGGTGTGTGATCATAAACACACTGAAGACACAACAGACTCTGCATATTGACATATGGCTTTGAACAAAAGGCATGGGCTTCTGGATTCTGACAAACTCATCGTTGGTCCTGTTATCGCATAAAAAACACTTTTCGAAATAATTTGAAAATGTTTGAAAGTAAAATTTCTTCACACCAGTTTTGGCTGTTTTTGTAACAATTGAGAGCTTGAATCTTGGATCCAGCTGGGAAAATGATGGAAAGTTCCCATGTCATTACCGTTCAAGCTGCAGTATTTTCCAAAATTTCTCGTACGGCTGGAAATGAACTGGAAATGCAAACAGACTTTGCATTTCCAAACTCTGTTTGCATTATTAAACTTTGAAACGTTAATCGTGAACTGAAATAAAAATGATTCATGAAATGTTTATGAAAGTTTGATCATGACAAACGGTTGTATATTTAAACCTTTATTGTTTCCCCTCCATCCACGACGCCTCAGCTTGTATTTTATTTCAATGCTTTCAGCCATTACAAGAAATAAGTGTAAAAAAAATAGACGATACAAAAACAAAACGCTTATGAAAACATTGCTCGTTCTGTTTGGTTTGCAGTGGAACGTAGAGATGCATCTAAAAAATGGAGAATATTGTGAAAGGGAGTTTGACGGCCAATCAACCTTTACAGCTTCAATGTGTTTTGGGTTAATTAGCTGATTAGACTGGGACATCATGATTTCCAATATTTCACAATATTCCAGTTTTCTCAGACACTGAATTTTGAGTTTCATTTTCTGTAAGTCATAATCACAAAAATGACCAAAAATAAAGGTTGGAAATATTTCACTATATGTATGATGAGTCCGTATAGTATATGAATTTAACTTTATTTAATGAGTAATAAAGAATACTGAACATGTTCAATCTTTAAACATGTACCTGTACTTTCAATCTGATTTGACTCTAACTCAGCAAACTGCCTTAGTTTCTCCTAACTTTAAAGTTATCACAGATTATTCAGTGATAACTTTAAAGTGAAAGCCTCATAAAAATCCATTCTGTTCACTCATAAGAGAGGCACTGATCCCAGTTTTGTGACCATTTTTCAGTCTCTGGCTTTGTGAAGATTTTGCCATGTGTTACTTTAAAACATTAGTTTAATGCCTTTGAAACAAAATCAAACTGATTACAGACTTCAGATTGGCCACTTATCATTTGCGACTGTCGGCGTCGATCTTCAGTTTCATTACCGAGAAAACTGACGTCAAACTACGCTTTGAAAAATCCTACATGCAACATTCAGATGCATCATCTTTGCTTAAGCACACATAAGTCAAATAATTAGGTCATTGACAGATATCTAAAGAACATGGCTACCTGGTGAGGAGACCAAACCCTTTTGTTTCGGTGTGTTGGATCAGGGACACGTCGAAACTCTGCAGGTTACCAGGCTTCGACTTTTGAGACCCTGCTCTAGAATACTCCGATCCTCTAATTTGGAGATTTCCACATTTCTGACAACATTCCCAAAACCAGCATGTTCAATGACTGACAGAGATCGGACACTCGAGGATAGAACAGGGCAACGTTGTTGTATCACACTGCCTGGTCAAAAAAACACAGGCCACACGCTAATGCATCCCCAGACTACCTTTAGTTTGATGAGGTTCTGAAAACTCAGAGATAGAGACATCCAGTGTTGCATGAATTCTTCACTAAGATGTTTTACTGCTGATGCAGAAAGTCTGGCCACTGTGCAAAGACTTCTCCAGAACATGCCAAAGATTTTTAATGGATTCTGTGGTTGAGTTGGAGGACGAGTCTGAATAACCCGGTCATTCAGTCTATTCAAGTTGTCACCTAAACCTTGACTGGAAGAACTGCAGCAACTCGTGATCATATGCAATGATCTGGAGACTCTAGACATGATGGATGCATCACTTGCCTGACCCTGTTAAATCGCTTTTTATGCTCCTTTTTCTCCAGTTTTCCTCCTTCGTCAGTAGTTTTCTTATGTCTGCACGGCTGCTCAGTCCCAGTCCCTTCAGTTGCCTCCACATTGTGAGAGTGAAAATGCTCTTGCTTTTGTTTTTAAACATAACATTGCATCGAGTTCCACTGTTAGTCTTCGGTTTGATGTCACCGAACACTTAAGTGATCGCAGCTCATGACCATTCAGGATTTTTTTCCGACCATATGTCTTCCTTGAGGACGTATGTCTTCCTTGGGGACGTTGCTTCCCAGGTTTTCTCCCCTTCCAGTTTTTAAAGTGTTGGACAGTTCTGAACCCAATTTTAGAAGCTTCTGCAATCTCCTTAGATGTTTTCTCTACTTGATGCCAATAAACTGACCCTTCTTAAAGACTTATCTTTTCTTCAACCACAGGATATGACTTTCACCATAATTTTTACACATTGCATCAGTTGGGGTTCAATAACTTGTTGCTGACTCAAAGATTATGCAATAATTATCTACGAGGAAACTTGTTCCACTTTACTTAGTCCAGTACAGTGAGTGAGTTTTTTCTTTGCCCAAGCAGTGTATGTTCAGCCTTCCTGTTATCTTACATCTGTGCTTCCTGTCTTAATATTATCCAGCACATAAGTAGGCCTGGAAAGTCTAAGCAATCGCTTTCAAACCACAGACATCTGTATTTTCAACTGTTAGCTCTTTGACATGGTGCGTTTACTGATCAGATTTAAAGTTCCCGGCTTACTAGTCACTGCTTCGGATCAGTCGAGTTGAAAATCTGACAATTTTTTGGTGCATCTCTTCACAAAGACCTTTAGAAAACTCATTAAAAGACTGTAGGTAGAAGTAGTAGTTTGTAATGTGTGGTTACTGAGGAGTTGTGCAGATAGATAGTGAGTTATTATTTATTTGTTTATTTTTGCTAATCAATGGTGTATTCAAAATTATACTCTTGCGTAGGCGCCGAACCAAATATGAAGGTGTCAAACGGGTTCTCTGTATATCTGTCCACAGAAAGCCAAGATTCGTACCAGGAGGTTGTGCTCTCAGCATCAGGCGGTTGTGTTGTGGTTGTGGTTGTTGTTGTTGTTGGGAGGGTGGTGGTGGTGGTGGTGGTGGTGACTCTGCCTCTTAACCTCAACCGTCGACGGATCAGTCTGAGTCGCATCAGTCTGAGTCGCTCGGCTCTCTGAGAGTTGGCCTGACTCTCCTCCCCTGTGACGGCGGGCTGTGCGGTGGTGCTCGAAGCGGTCGACTTCACCCTGTTCGTTTTGGTGACGAGTCGAATGGGTCTGTTCCCGTTGCGCGCCATAATCTCTTTGATGCGGTTCCAGTTGGACTTGGCTAAGGTGAAGCTGCAGGGCGTAGCTCCAGTGTCGTAGCCCACCATGCAGAGCCGCGTCTGGGGCGTGTGGCCGTCGGCTTTGGCCGTCACCTTGTATTCACCGGGATTCAGCAGCCGCCAATAATCTCCGCTGGCAGCTAGAAAGACACATTTAATTAACACAGAACCTTGCTAAAATAACTACCCTCATTGTTTTTTTGTTTTTTTTGAACATCCATTCATGCTACAACCACAAACTTCCCTGTATTTTAATGGAATTTTATGTGACTGGCACAAATTAGGATCCAGCTGTTAACTGGAAGAATGATGACGTGGACATCCACCTGAACTGGTATGTTAGCCAAGGAGAACATTGATGAGAGAATCGGATTGTTAGTGGTGCACACTCTAAATCTGGTCTTTATGGAAGAACTGCTGGAGGAAAGTTATAAAACATCTTGAGAAGGTTTGCAAACCATGTCTTCCCTCCATTTCACAGCACACACCACTTTGTGTGAAACATAAAATCTTGATCAAAACGTACCGGTTTTGACATCGTGCCGGATTCCCTCCACGGTTATTGTGGCGTTAGGCAGCAGGTTTCCCTCCATGTCTCTCACTACACCTTTTATTCCTCGATTCACCTGGAACAACAAGGCAAATCATCTCAGAGCAGGATTTGATTTCGGGTCATTTTTTACAAAAACAATTCTGAATATTTATGAATATAAAACTCTCTTCCCCATGAATGAATGAATTTGTGCTCACTTGTTCCATGAAGGACAGAAGAGCCTCGCGGTTGTTCTCCCACTCCAGCGCCAGCTCGCTCTCATGAGGAAACTTGTCACAGCCGAGGAAGATGGAGAGCTCAAAGCAGTTGGTGTGAAGGTAGCTGAAGTCGTTCATACCTGTGGAGGAGATTCATGTAGCTTGTTATTGTCAGCTTGTAAGAGTTGTATTGGAGATGCTTGTATCCATTGGACGAGGGTTAGGAGAAATCTTGAATGTGAAACAGGTTCAGATAATATCTGAGCCTAGGGGAAATTGCAGTGGGAAAATGGTGCCTGGATATTGAACCCCCAGTGCTTTTCTTGGTCAAATAATAAAACTAATTTCTTTAGACGGTTTCTAAAGATGCTGGGACAACCCTCCTCTGCTTCCCTGCTGTCAGACAAGGACATCTGATTTCCTTGACACAAAAAGTGCCCATTCCTCTTTGGGCTATTTGCCATCTTCTACTCACTGCCGACCACTGGTTTCCAGCTGGCTCTATTAACGATGCCCTGTCCTCCAGTGACATCATCACCGTGGCAGGATCCCCGATAGGTCTCAGTCATGGTTAGATGGCTGTGTGCGTATGACATTGCCAACCAGCGAAACATGGCGTCATCAGGAGTCTCTCTGAGCGCTCCTTCGTTCTGCCTCTGAATACGAGCCCAGGTCTCTTCGTTCATCTCAGCGTTAACCCTCCAACGCCGACTGTCGGTTAACTAACAATGCGAGACGACACAGAATCAATGAGTGCACATTTTGGAAGATGTTTCACGATGTTCTATATCCTATTAGCCTTACAGAAATTGGAGGACGCTGCATATCGAAGGGATACACCACCATTTTTTCTCCTGCTTGTAAATTGGCTCCGAGCACAAATGGATTGCGCTCCATCCATGAAATGATGGCTTTGGTCTCAACTGCAAGCTAAAATACAGGCCCAGAAAGAAATACTTGTTAATATATTTGTGGAAGTTTGGTAAATACAGAATCAGCCTCTGGTGTTTGCACACTCACAGAGCCACCAAGGAAGTTCTCTGGCAGTGGAATGTGATGATTGGGCACAATGCGAGGCACCCAGCCTCTGTCTTCGGCTCCCCACAAGATGCTGTTCAGGTCTGGGAAGTTCTGGAAGATGTCATAACCTTCTTCAGTCCAGTGACCCAAAGCCCAGTTTCCCATCTCTGAGCCCTGCAGGACACCAGGAGGACAATATGAAAATCCATATGTAGATTTTATCAATGACTCACTTTTCTAGAACAGAAGCAACACTTTGTCTGACATTTTGGCTTTAAAGCATCAAGGATTCAATAATTTTTAAACAATACAAAAACTAATAATAACTAAGTAATGTTTGGTAAGTTGAACAATATTAAAATAGAGTCAAATTATCACCATGTCCTCAACACTTAATTTGAGTCATTTCCATGAAGATATGAAGAGTAGTCCAATGATCAGTCCCTGAGGGACACCATTCTTTATATCAAAATAGTGAGAAGTTTTTGAAAGTGAAGAAGACCAGCCAGATGAGCTTTCAAGCTGACATAAAGTTCCAATATCTTAAAGTTTGAACTGAAGAAAGACTCAACATGTTTAACTTATTTGAAAAGACCTAACTCAGTCTTGCAAAGCTGCATCATGATAAATCATGATGGAACAATGTCTTTTGGGTAAATGAAAGCAAAATACAGAAATTTGCATGTAAAGGACATTACCATGCGATGTTAGTACAAACACCTGATAGAAAGAGACGTGCACAATGGAGGAGGAATTCAAATTTGGCCACTTTGCAGCCGAGCATCTGACGGCTCTATTTTTGCCCAAATTAAGGGATCCAAACAGTAAAGCAATGTTGTGTGATGAAGATGAAGAGTGATTTAAAATTCCTTCAAACTAAGTGGAAGACAGAATTTATACTTCTGAGGTGTTACTTTCTTTTTATATTCATTTTATGTAGATTTTCCCTCCATTTCAAAATAGACAAACTAAACTAGATGTCCTTCATGTATCGTGACTCTTGGGGGACGGTACCATCTCATAGGCCATCTCATAGGCATCTGGGTTCAGCGATGGCACCAGGTGAATCCTCACTCCGTCCACTAGGCGTCGCACTCTTGGGTTTTCATCTCTGTACTCCTTGCAGAGGAACTGCATTAACAGCAGGAGAAGCTCCCGACCCAGCGCCTCATTACCATGGAGACCTGCTGTGTAGCGAAACTCGGGTTCACCTGAAGATGGGGTGAGGTAAAGTTGTAACGTCAGTGAAGTAATCACCCTGCCTGCGATGCCACGACATGATCTGAAATAAATGTTTAAGACGTGTAAATGTCGACCTGTCTCGTGTTCGCCTGGGTTGTCTGAGATCTCCATGGCGTACATCTTGAGGCCTTGTGAGCTTTTCCCAATGTTGTAGATCCTTGTGATGTTGGGGCACTCCTCGTTTATCACCTTCATCATCTAAAGCATTGAAATGACAGAAGGAACAAATGTATTGCTCATTTATGTCTGATTTGTTTTGACCAGGATTTCCTCTTCACTGTCTTGTCCAAAACCTGTCTCATCTCCTTGTAGTTGTGATGTCTGAAGTCCAGATCGTCAGATGCGTTGACCTCATTCTCGCTGTGGTAGCTGCCTGTAAAATAACACCCATAATGTCACAAAAAAAGAAAAAAAAAAAAGAATGAATACATTATTTACACAGACCACAATTCAAATAAAATGCTTCGGGCCAAAATCATGAGGAGACAGAGAAAGACAGAGACAAAGAAAGAGAGAGAGAAAAGGAGAGAGAGCTTTTCGGCCCCTTCAGAGCCCTGAAGGTGTAAAAATGACCTCAGCAAAGTATATGGACCTTCTGACTGAAATAGGTTTTGATTTTAGTACATGTGACCACTTAATGCTGCACATTCAAAGAATGACCGTTTGCAGTTCTTTATAATTATAATATGCTTAGAAAATCTGTTGTGCATAATAACTTTTAACAATGCATTTTGAGTTTTTTAAGTTTGCAAGAAATACTGTTCTCATGGGGAACTTTGTTCAGTAAAATTTGATTGATACTGCAATAGTTCATGACTTGAAAATTATACTGACCATCATTTGCATTGATCATTTAAGAAACTCTGAGAAAACATCACTTGCACAATAGTTTGGAATACGGTGTAAGTGAGTAAATTTTATTTGTCCTGAAGTTGTTGTCTTGCACTGACTCGGTAGCTGACAGGCCAGGACTTCGGCTCTTAGACACAAGCTGCCGTTCCAGCTCTGGGGAAGGATCCGGATGTAACGCGCCACCGTCGGTGAGGCGAACTGACTCATTACGGGTGTTTCTTTATCCACGTTCCCATAGAAGAGCTTGAGGAAGCACAGAGAGAGGGATTACATTTTGAGATTTCTCTTTGAAAATCTCCGGCTGGAGTACAGTATTTAGGTCCTGCTCACCCATTCGGCGTAGCCGTCATGCAGCACCGTCCAGTCCCGGCTGTCGTTGCTGAAGGCCACAAAGTAGGACGATACGAAATCCTCCCTGCAATTAGAACATAAGTCATGAGTCCACAATCCTCCAAGCTCCAAGATCTAGAGATGGAAGGTCTTGGCAAAATAGCTCAAACCTATGCTGCATTTCCACTGATCATAAGATTTCTATTAAGATTACGCTTTTATTTATGAAATGTGATCCAGTGTTGTGAGAAAAGATTGATTTAAAAAAAAAGTTTTAAAATGCTGTTTAAACAAAACTCACAGTTGCTCCGAGTTCCTCCCTTGGGTGATGACGCCGGTGAACTCCACCTCTCGCCGAGCGTCCACCTGGAACCAGTGCTCCTTGTCCTCAGGCTCTGCACACCAGGCACCTCCATACATGTCCTCCTCATCTTCAGAGCTCTGCAAACACAGTTCATAAACCACAGCTGCAAATCCTTCATCATGCATCATGTTTGTTCTGAGCATCTGAAGGGATTGTATGTTGTATTTTTCCAGGTACGTAATACATAATCAAGTAACTATGTCACCCCCAGTTGTCATAAAAATGCTATTCACATCAAATATGACTGAAAAGAAACTTCACTTTGTGATTTGATGCCTTGAAATTGGGCCTCTGTCTCTTTAAAAAACTCCTGCTCTTTCTGAAACTAGCAGTAAGAACTCCTAAAGGCAGTTATTACTGCCTTTAGTAAGTAATAACAACATGGCTCCTCTGTTGACCTGTTATCAGTGTATTTGCCAGTGTTTCATTGACAAGTAGCCCTTAGAAAGAGCTCATCAGATGTGCGGGTTTTTGCTAATTGCTGTTGGCTAGTCTTAAGGAGCCGAGTGGGAAGGACTGCTCACTGAGGCTGAAAGTTGGAATCGAGGCCTTGAAGGCGGCCCTAGATCCACTCAGGTGTTAATAGATTTCTTACATGAATGAATCAAAGCAACACTCCAGGTATGTTTTGATGTGGGAAAAACATTACATAATATAAAGCTCAAAAATGTCAATTTGACATAATGCTACCCCTTCAAAAGGAATATGCTTGGATTCCATTAGTTTGGCTGTTTTATGGCCATCATAAAAGGTGATGGCCGTAAAACACATCACACATTATGATCCCCATGTGTGATCATAAAGCGTCAGCTGGGTGGGGGCCGGGAGGCTATCAGGTGTTGGTTTCCTTCTACTGGCTACCTGCATGTTGAGGCGTCCCCTCTGGGCCGCGAAGCCGTGGTGAGACTGAGAGGAAGCCAGCAGCTGGTCGTCATCCACCCGGTGAGACTCCAAGCCCAGGGGAGGACACTCTGACACGATGACAACAACACGCCAGATCTCACTGCCAAATGTCTCAGGATCAAACCAGTCCATGTGAGTCCAAACAGTGTCGTAAATGTCCTACTTTTTGGCTGAGCGGGAAAAGCTGCCTGCTTCAGTCTCTCTGCCTCTTCCTCCTCCCATTGTTTCCTCTGCCGCTCAGCTGTGGGATCACAAAGCAAGCAGAGCTAACTTACAGAGGATCAAGCTCCACTTTTTCTGTCCTACTAATGCTAATGTGTTCTTATACAAAATCGGGGCCAAGCCTTAACTTGTTGATGGTGTTTTGGCAGAACCATTGGATCCTTCAATATTCCCTTTCCCCCCGGCAATTCATTCATTTACTGAAGCTCAATGGTTTTACATTTTTGGTTATTAGAAGCCATAAGTGTAGAGATACATGTGGTTGTAGATCCCTCATACAAGCAGCCTTGTCCTTAAAAAGAATCAATATTTTCCATCGGTTACCTTTTTCTGCTTTCTCTTTGCGGGCTCTCTCCTCCTCCTCTTGTTGTTTCTTTGCTATTGCCTCAGCCACTGGAAAAACACAGAGAAAGTGTCTCATCGGCCACAACCAAGACAACGGTCTCTATATTTGTCCAGTTCTCGGCCGGTTAAAGACGTACAGTCTGAGTAATCATACTCTTCATACCAGGGACCAACGAATGGAACAGACGTGGTTTCCTCTGTAACAACAAGACAGAAATAATACAGATATTCCAGCAGTAATCTTTTCACACAAGACCATTAAAAAAATAATAATCCATAAATATACAGAAATCCAAAAAAGTGGCAGTGTTTTGATTGTGACGTGCCAGTTGTAAAATTACAGTAATATTCAATAAATTAGAACATTCATTCTGGTAAGGCTTGTTTGTCATATTAAAATTACTTCATGACAATAGCAACTATTAAAAACACTCATTAGTAAGATCCCCTTTTATCTGATGAAAACAAACCTGCTGTAAGATTCTAATCCTAAATGTCACATTTTCATTTACTGTTGGCAAATAAATTAAAACATTAGTCTGTGTGTAATCAAGCACTACAATGTGTGTTACTGGAAAAAAGATGAACTTTTCATTCATGTCAAATTGTTGAAAGTGTCTTTCTTTTCATTTCCCAGCAAATCCTCAATTCGTCCCGCAGGAACGGTCAAATGACGTCCACAGCTGGACATAAATTTGATCTTATTTGGGAACAAAATCAACACAGAAGCATCTGCAGTACAGAAACAATGATAAAATCCCAACCATTCACTGTGTGATGAGGACTACCTGGTATGTACATGATGACCTCAGTGGTTGTGGCTTGCTTCTTGTGTCCTCTGATCCATTTGTCTGGAAATAATCACATTATCATCACACATATATGAAGATTTTTATAACTACAGTCAACTTTTGTACTGAATTTTAATGTCATCTGAACTTCACTTCAAGCTGAAATCACATTTACTGTAGACACAATACAAACTGAATAGGAATGTAATAATAAAGTAGCACATGATGATAATATAAAATGCTGTGCCGGGATCTTTACTTCCTGATGTCGTCTTTTTCATAGTTTACACCAGTGGCAACATCCGGTTGTTGGTCTTTTGACTCGTATGATGCGGAAAAAAAGTGTTTCCTTTGCAGTTTTTTCGAAATACACCGATTGTGATATAAAGAACTCACGTCATTCTAGTGAAAAAAAGTGTTTTTCAATAAAGAAATTGGCATGTGTCCACAAAGCAAATGTATTTTTTAAATGCCAAATTGCACAATTATACAGTGGCTGAAAACACAGCTTTAGAAACTGAAGTGTTTCTGATCCTTCCCAAACAAACAAAAACCCCGTTGAGCCGTCCGTGTGCAGCCATCACTTAGTGTCGGGAGCTGCGGTTGTTTTTCAGTGTCATTACACACCTTTCTGTCGAGTTTTAAAAAAACGTTCACGTGGTGCAGTTTCTGTTTGTTTTCTGGTTGGAAACATCACAGCTGCAGATCCGTTTGGCGGGAAACAGAAAATTTCCACTTCCTGCCAATATCTGCAACCACTACTTACAACCCACAGAAACCTCAGCGCTTTGTTGTTAAAGGCTTAAGGAAAAGCTTTGGCTCCAGAAGCAAAAATGCTGATTAAAACGGCATCTGGCAACCCACGCGTCCGTGTCGGGTTTTAGTAGCAGATGAAGCTGAATCAGAGGAATAATTAGTTTTACAATGCTACTAAATTGTAATTCTATCCCTGATTAAGATGCGGACGTTGAGGTTTCTTTGCTTTGTTGGCTCAAATGCAAGATCGCTTTGTAGAAAAGCAAGAACTTATTTCCACTAAATTGGAAACAGGGCTTTGTTTTATGTCACTGCAGTCTCCCTTTTTAAGTGAGCTGGGGTCAAAATGCAGAGACTGGAAAGAACAGGCCCTAATTAAAGTTAAGAAAAGACTTTAAAATGAAGCTTTTGTTGTTTTTTTCTTAGTTATAATTGACCTTTTAAACTGGCACCTCAGCGGTTAATTGATAATGTTTTCACAGAATACATCCACCGGCATATTAACTCACATGTGTCTGTTAATGTATCAGGAGTTTGTGAAAGGAAAGCCAAAACTCATACAGTTTCAAATGTATCTAAGCTTCTGAATTTGAGAAAAATTCCAAAAAATGTCTAAAAAAATGTTTTCACCAAGTTTTCTGCCATTTAACAAATATAAATAGTTTAGTAATTCTAACAAAGTTGAAACAAAAAAAAAGTCAGGCCAGATTTAACTTCAAACAGTGAGAATTTTTTTTAATTTTTTATTCACTGTCTGTAAATATCTTGTTTCAACTGTAAATAAAAGCATTAATACTTTAGCTACACCAGTTTTGTTTTAGAAAGGTTTAATTACGCTACCAAAAATATAGTTTTAAACTATTCATTCTTAATGTTTAGTTTTTTCCCCCCACCACTAAGTACTTATAATTTAAAAAATGGTTGGATTTTGCTGAATCTTTTCTCAGACATCATGACACTGCAATAAAAATAAAAAACATGTAAGGATTTCCTCTTCTGTGGGAACTGGAGTTCTTACCCAGGTCTGGCTCAACAGGCTCCGTTGGAAACTCGGGTTGATTCGCTGTAAAAATCACATCAAACCTTTAAACACACTGAAATCTCTTTATTTTATAGCAACAGACTGGAACAGTCAGAGTATTCTGGCAAAAAGATCATCAAGTTGAATATTGCTCCCCTGACTCTCCTCCTACCTGAAACCGTAAATCTGAAGCCAACTCACTTGTTTCCAGACCCACTTCCTCCTCCTCCTCCAGTGGAGGAAGGCGGCGCTCCGGCTGCGCCGTGGTCGTCACCAGCTTTGGTTTCTTGGTGGGTTTGGGCGTCTTTGGCCTCTTTGTGGGCTTGGGTGGCTTTGGTTTCTTGGTGGGCTTTGGCGGTTTGGGTTTCTTGGTGGGCTTCGGAGCCTTCTGCTTTTTGGCTTTAGCCTCTTTCTCTGCTGCCTTCTTCGCTTTGGCTTCAGGGAGACGGAAACATAATCCGTTAATTGAAACCAGAACGCAGCGAGTGAAGATGCCCACCCAGAGCAGCTGTGTCACTTCTGTGGATGTTTAACTGCTACATAGCCAGCAAGTGTTTTACTGCAACCATCAATCTGCATCAGAAAACATGTTCAGACTGGAGCACAGGCAGACGCTGCATCAAATACATGTAGATTAGTCTGTGCAGAAACAAAGCGCCTCTTTATACGACAGAGAATCAAGACTTATCATGGAGAGGAGTGTGTTTGGGTCCAGTGCAAAACGCTCTGTTAGAACCCGTCCTATCCCTGTTAATCTTTTCTCTTTCTGCAGGTGTTGAAGCAGATGTAGAGGGACATTGACAAATCATCCATGGGTATTTGGTCTGTTACCTATATGGTTTCTTTTTTTGTTTAGTTTAATTTTGAAGTTTAAGAATTAAAAACAATGGGAATTCACACATGCTAATATTTTTGCCTGATTCACTTTAACTCTTCCCTCCTGCCTCATGCTTCTTGGAGCTATCTGCCATCTCCTGACGCGATTCTTATGGATTACCTGACCACTCTGCTGCATAGCCACATGGTCCTTTCGGATCAGAACACTTTGTCATATTTCAGTCATTTGGCAGTATGATTCTCCTCTGATTCACCTCTTCTTTATATTGCTGCATAAAGTGATGAGTCCACTAGTTTTCTTCTTCTTAATTTTCTTCCCTTCCTAACATAATTTTAAGTAAATTGTTACTTCGCCTTCAGCACATTTAGCGTTGATACACATGTTGATTGACAGCGTTGAGTCCCTCCTGGCTCTGATTGGTTGTTTTCGATTGGGAGCGGTGCATTTCTTCAGAGGGCAATAGGTCAGAGATGAGGTGGAGAAGCTTGATTTTTTTTTTTCTTCACAGATTTTCTATCTCATTTTATACAGACACAATATGGCGACAGTTAAGTATGTACCATTAATAAATATGAAAAAACATATTTTTGTAAAAGTTACATACTGCAACTTTGAGGATGGTGTTTTCATGGTAAAGCAGCCACTAAAGTATTTGCTGCTGTTCACAAACCTTCTCTAATAAATCTCTTCAAACACAGCTGGAGTTTTGTTCTGGGAATAAAACATGAATTAATTAAGTTGCTTATAAAGGTATTTTCTTCCAAAATGTGGAAAATTTCAGGAGGCAGTTATGTTTCTCAAAAACATAAATTGAAATTTCATGAGGGTGTAACCTGGAACTAAACTTTTATGTTGTGCATATTTTTTGTTTTTATAGAAGATTTAAAAAAACTAGCACTACTCTAAAATGAAAACTCATCTGCATCAAATTAAATTACAGTGTTACTCAGAAGATGAGCTTGGGCTTGAGCAGAGAGAAGCCAGTAGGAACATTCTTGCCAAGACTCTGAATCAGATCGTTTCACTCGGTTTGTCTTAGCAAAATGAAGATAAAGGAATTCAGATTTTGGCAAGGACTAACAGAACTGTACAGACAAAGGCAAGTACAGACCTTTATGTAACGACTGTTACTCATGGAAAACACAGGTAGCCAGGTTTGTGGTTTAGCTGAATGTGGAGCAGAGTCAACATGAGCTCCTTGCAGTGGTGTATCTGTAAGTGGGGCCTCTTGTAAATCCTTTCTCCCAACTTATGGAAAATTGTAGTGGAAAAACTTCAGCTGTTAGTTATTCTGTGTGGTTTCCCCACAAATGTGCCTTATATGTTCCTTTCCCCCCCAAAAAACTTTCTTTCTCATTAGTAACATTGTGTTTTTCAAAACCAGCTCCTGAAATCTATATGTGATGTAATATGGGTAATTTTTCCCATATTAGGACTTTGCATTGACTTTCATGCATTTTGTATTAATTTCTCCAGCTTAATCCTGACCCTACCCCTAATCCCAACCGAAACTAAATTTACACCTTAGTCCTAAACCTAACCTCTATCCCAAAACCAGCACCTCTTCAAGAGGTCCCTACAACATAACATTGTTCTTATAGTGCATAAAACGCTAGGCCACACAGATACACACCCACACCCACACATGTCTTAGTTGTATCATTGCGGTCCTGCCAGGAAAATGTCAGACCACCAGCTGAATCACTGCAAGATTCTGGCCAGTCATCCCAGAATCAGAGACATGTTCAACCAAACAACATTCCTGCAGCTTTCAATCTGCTTTTGTTTTTGAAAACATTTGCAGAGAGGTAAAAATATTGCTGAAGCAAAATAAATGTCTGGACACATGTCTCTCTCTCTCTCTTTCTTTTTTTTTTTCTCAAACTAAATGACTGCCTGCCTCATAGACTGATTGCAGACTTTCCCGTCTCAAATTTAAAGAGACATTTCAGGATTTTTAATTGTGCTTCTTTTAAAAAGGTTTGAAGCAGTTAAGCAGACAACTCCCTTGCTCACTTCATTCAATATTAGTTCAAATTAATTGGTTTTGGACGCTGAGGTGGACAGCTGGTCTGAAAAAGGACAATAGCAAAATAATTTTCTATTTCAAAGAATCCAAATCCAAAAATTATTCTTTTATGCAAACCATTTTTATGGACCTCCGTATTTGCTTTGTTCACTCAGGAGAATCAAAGGCAAAGCTGTACTAGAAGTTTAAATGAGTGTTAAATTATTTGTTTTTTTGACTTTTACAGAACATAAAATTGCTTTGTGTTTTGTTAACAATACTTGCTTCATACAGGAAGGCCATTGGTGGCACACCACCACTTATCTCCATATTCCGTGTAAACACTTTCCTGTTCTGTAAATGATTTTCAAATACATTTTGACACTGGAGTTATTTCTAAATATGTTATCCAGGGTTCTATCTTCATGTTTACTTCCATGTTATTTTTGCCTATCATCGTCTCAGTGCTGGCCCCTTTAGCCCATAAAGCTGTTGCTCTGTCACTCTGCTCCACATCCAGGTATAACGGCATCTCACTCAGACACATGGTGAGTCATCAGGACTCAATAGCTGGAATAGAGAGCGTGGCCACAGCAAGCTTTGATCAGCGCTGTTACTCAGCTTTACAAACGTGATGCAATGTGGACACAGAGTGGAAAAACTCTCCTCTGCTCTGATCACCGGTGACAGTATGCTGCAGGACAGGAAGTGGGAGGTGCTCACGGCAGAACGTCGTTGCCATAAAAATCTCCAACAACACAAGAAAAAAAAAAAAGAGATTTCCTTGTTTTTTGTTTCGTTTTTGTTTTTTCTGTATAAGAAGTCACTACAGAGGCTTTAAAAGTCATCAAATATAGCAACAAAGTTTAGAAGTAAGTAACAGCATCTTTCCACCTGACCACAGCCCTGCTTGTTGAGCCCCACACCTGGCCACACCCCTCTGTGTCTTTTGGCTCCACCCACTTTGCTGGTATGTTTCCAAATTTGTAAGGGGTGAAGATAAGCCTTTTTTTTTAAAGATGGTTAGTTACACTTTAAGACTGTAAAAAAAAATCCACTTTGGTCATGGTCCCTTTTGCTTCAGCATTTCAGACCAACTTATACTGAATGAAGACTGTATCAGCCTGCTAAATGCCATCCCTCCATCCATCCATTCATCCATAATAATAATAACCTGTCTGTCTCCATATGTGTCTGTCTAAACTAGTTATTTGAACTCCCCTTGTGCCTGTTCTCCAGCTCATTCAGCAAATTAGATGGAGATTTTTTCTTCAACAATGAATTGCTAAAGAAAAATAAGGAAAATGTGTGCATTGCAGCTGACGCAGTCATTGCTATAGATTGTTTTGCCATTGCATGATTTTTCCATTTTGTGCAGCCTGATGAAGAAACCAAGTGCATTTTCTACTGCAGTTATGATGTAATATACTTTTAACAGAACTTTATTTCCACAACTCCACGCTCCTCCTTTAAGGCTGTGAGTGGGACATCTGACAACATGAGAGGCCAGGGAAGGTCAGGAAAACTCATAGATACATTTTTTTGCTTGAGCTCCAACTTACCGGCCTCGATTTCCTCAGGGCTTTTCTTTTTCTTTGCTTTGCTCTTCTCCTCTACTGTAACTTCAGCTGGCCCGTCTGACATTTCAGTGTCCCATGTGGCCCCGTCTCCGATCAGCCCCCGGGGTTCTCTCGCCAGAGCTTTGGCTTTTGACAGCTGCTTCTCCTCCGCAGGTTCTTCGGCGGTGACCAGAGCCCAACAAAGGCTCAGCCCGACCCAGACCACCAGCACCTCAGCCCTCATTTCCCTGAAATAAAGCATGAGGGTGAGTTCCAGCAAGGGTAAATCCCAAAACTAGATGCAGAGATTGCTCGACATCTGACCTGCAGATGCAATGGAGGCGTCTGGAGATGAGGACATGAAAAGGAAGAGTCTAGAGAGCTTCCTCCTCTCTAATGAGAGCTTGGACAGGCTGACGAAGAAAACTCTGCTGACTTAACACACTCACACACACACACACACACCTCCTCTGCTGCCTCTTACTTATCCGTCATAGCCCTTCACCCCCTCTTTTCCCTCACCCGTCTCTCAGGAGAGGGGAGGAGCATCTGTCATGCATAGGACATTCCTGTGAGGGAGACAGCAGAAGGAAAAAGGGGAAGAAGTGTAGGAGGGTGACTGCTTGGCTTTTAACAAAAGAAAAGGACTTGGTTTGCTTGATGCAGGGGGCTAATTATGACTTGGGAAAAACTGATTTCATACTGAACAAAGCCGGAGGAATCGCTTGTGGCAAGAATAAGAGGAAGAACATGATGGCGTTTGCTGTGTCTGTGTAAAACTCTGTGATTCAAAGAGGCAAAATTTTGTGAAATCGACTTTTTTAAGCTTCACGTCATTTTATAATCTCATTCCCTCATCAAAACTGACCTGGAGAGATGTTTTTTTTATTCTTTCTTGCATGATTAAGAAATCCTTTAATCTCCCATGGCAACCGTTCATCTGTGTAAAATATCTGGGTGGACTTAGCAGCACCTTCGAGACTTAGCTCCTCCCAGGAGCTACAGTTTCCAAGTTTCTCAGCTTTTGTCTAACAAAGCTGCCCTCCCCTTGAAATCCCCCATTCAGCTCCTTCAGACTAGCCAGCAGCAATTAGCAAACACCTGGTGGACCCATGCATCTGTGAAGCTCATTATAGGAGCAACTTCTCAGTGCAATGCTGGTAATATCATTGATAAAGGGTTACTAGAGGAGCCATGTTGTGATGACTTCTTGAAGGCAGAGTTTCAGAAAGAGCTGTAGTTTCTTTCTGAAGACTTGCATTTTAAATCTTAGAATTATGTAACATTTAATTTAAGTCATACTTTATATATACAGCATTTTATTTGAAAGTAAAAGTGTCACCTTAAGAGCGTCAGCTCACAATTGTGATTTTTCCCTAACAAAATCTTGTTAGCAAAACAAGTCTTTCATGATGTGGGTGAAATGCATATATTTAAACTTTAGAAATTTACATTTAGTAATGACTGATGATCCAGTGCAGAGATGTTTTTGTCATGAATGCACGACTTAAAAAAGAGAACTGTTCTAAATTTGGATTCTTCATGACATTATCAACATAACAGACAGCAGAGCGTCCTCTTCATGACAACAACGTCTTCAGTCAGACGTTCCTTCAGAACCGCTGTAATACAGACCACTACAGGAGATCCTTCCTGTCCAAAGTCATCCCCATTTATAACGAGTTAAAGAAAAAATACTAGGTCATTTAATATCACAAAACATTAGGAAAGAACTACTGGATAAAACAGAACAATGCAAACTGCTTTCTCTGTGATGAAAGCTCCTCATCTTTAGCATTAGCGTTAGCATTAGCAGGCTCTTCTTTGATCTCAATGAACAGATGCTACAAAATTGTACCAGTCATCTAAATCGTCAAACAGAAACCTAGAATAAACTCAGGTCTGGTCTAATTTTCCAGCTGGATGTCAGAAGCCTCCTTTATCTCTGTTTTCTTTCCCTTCCATCTGGCAGTAATTATCTCCAGTGTAGATGGATTTAGGGTCGACTCCAGCATCCTCTTCAGGACCTAAAGGTCCCTCAGCACTTTATCTTATGATTCATTTTTACACTGCCGTGTAACAACTCTTAACTTTTAACTTTCGCATATATATGTCAAGTCACAAAAACAAGTAATATATTTTATTGGATTTATTGATATAGACCAACACAGGGTACATATTTGTGAGGGGAAAGAACTATGGCTGTTGTGCATGCCCCATTTACTCTCTCCATGATGTTTATTCTAACAATGGTCTCAAACTTTACTCAGTGAAAAATTAGCTGGCTTCTGAAATGGAAATGGTTTTTAGGCCACCAGATGGCTCTTTAAAATGCGCCAGTGCTTTTGTTTCTGTCCCTGTTTATGCTGGATACGCTGCCGGGTTGAAAATGGCCTGACATCTGAGGAGGAGAGTGGGAGCCAAATTACATGCAGATGTGCTGCAGAAGGATTGTTTCTGTTTGCGATAAGTGTGTCATAAAAGACTCTTTACAAAAAGGTCAAATTCAGTGGTGGAGTTTCACTTTTATGCTGTTTTTTTATTGGACATAAAAAGTAACAAGATCATCAGTGTGACAAGAACTGAACATCTCAGTCAAACCTGTTTGTGTGGATCTGAACAAGCAATGCAGTTAAAGTCTAAAGTTTACTCTGAAGCATATTTTTTGTTTTCCCATGATGCTGACATTTCATCTTTCCAATAATATATTACTTTATAGGTAAAAACGTGAAAATGCTGGCTGGACATTGATGGATACTTCCATGATCAGCCGCTCGTATGAATGTGTTATCTGTCGCCATCTCCTGGTCAGAACTGTCGCTGCAGTGGTCAGGAAAACAAACTTTAACAAAGTTTTGAATTCCACACCTTTTTTTTTTTTACTTTAGTATTTTTTTTAAATAAACACGACACAAACTTAAATTCATGCTTTTAGTTTAGGAATTTTATTTTAGAAAAACATAATGTCTGTCTGACCAAAACGGCACTGGTGTCAGTTTATTATTAAATTATTCACTCAACCATTTTTCTTTTCCTTAGCTGCTTAAATTGATTTATAGACTAACATCTTTTGAAGTCCAGTAGATAATTTTATTTTTAGCTTTACTAACTGTAATACACATCTGTATGAATGGAGACCCCAAATAAAACCTTTAGATTTTTTCTCTCTTTTGTATTAGCCTTAAAAAAAAGAGAAAAAAATCTGTATTCAAAACAACCTGATTATTACGATCCATCATGTGTAGGAGTTGATGAACAGGCAATCTATTATTATTTTTTTAACCACATATTGAGTAGATTTCTTGTTCATCTTGTAAAGTAATTCAGACTTTTTTTTTTTCATTCAAGCCGCTTTGGAAATAATAACTCTGATCTTTACCACATTTCTGAATTTACAGAATTTGACCTCAAGTGTAAAAAAAAAGAAGTAAATAAATAAAAATAAACACCAACAGGAGATTCCACATGATAATTTATTAAACAAACGTGAAACCAAAACAAAACAATTTTATTCTCACAAAAATGTTCAGTTATTCTGACACTCATTTAAGGGTCTTATTGAGCTGCTCAGAACTTCTGCTTAACAAAATATCAACGCAATAATAAATAAAATTAAATCAGTTAAGGGAATTTTTTTTTAAACTCTTATCAGAAAATAAAAATAAAGTAGAAAACGTGTCACATGTCTCCTATTGGAGTATTTTCTGGACAGTCACAGTCTGGCATCCAGAGAAGTTATGTGTAACAGTACCGGTAGGGCATGAGAGGCAGCGTCGGAACCAGCCGGAGCGGTTCCGGGGGGCCCGGCTGGTACAGGGACCCACAGGTCAGAGCCGCGCAGATCGCGGGGTGGGACGGGAACGCCGGGATGAAGCTGCGCTGCTGCCCTTCCTCCTCCTCCTCCTCCTCCTCTCCCCGCACAGTGACGCTCTCCTTCCTCCACTTGGTGCGTCGGTTCTGGAACCAGATCTTGACCTGAGTCTCGGACAGGCGGAGGGCCGCGGCGATGCTGTGGCGCTCCAGCACCGACAGGTAGCGGCTCCTCCGGAAGCTGCACTCCAGAAGCCGCAGCTGCTCCGGGGTGAAGGCGGTGCGGATCCGACGACCCTTCACCTCCAGCGGGGGCGGCGGCTCTCTGCGACGCTGCGTGTTTCCATCTTCCTCATTCGGATTATGATTTTCTAGAGAAAATAACAGAAGGGGTGGGGAACAATGAAAGCCATCGACAATTTGAAAGATTAAATAAGATTTGAGCTGCTTTTCCACCTTCAGCTGATTTCTCCCCAGCCGAGTTGAATTTCCGGGTGAACTTAGTGGGATCTAAGATATCCTCCACTGAAAACGGTGTTCTTTGGCTCTGTGGCGATTTGACTGTAACGGCCTGCATGTCTGCGTGTTGCTCCTGGGTCCCTCGCGAGTCAATATATATACATGCATCTCTTTCAGATGTGCACGTTATTCTAAGTGAGGCCATTCGTCTCACAGGAACAATCGGATCCTTTGCAGACACGCTCCGGCCCTGTGGGGCCCTGTGGGACCCCCGTGCTGGCCCTTCACGATGCAAATGAGGAGGATCCGGAGGGGCCCCTGAGCTTGTTAATTATTATGTGGCATCTGGTCAAAATGTGCGCCCTTTCATTCCCTCCGTGTTACTTTTTGTACTCGGACTTGTCATTGTTTGCAAATGGGAGATTTTTTACTCGTGAAGGCTCGTTGTGATGCTAATTTATAGACCCATGGAGGGGAAAGTTGGAACCTTTTCTTCTTTGTGTTCCAGTTTTCAAAAGCGCCATTTGTCCTGTTATTGTGTGCAGTGTGTGTTTGTGGGGGGCAAAGACAATTTTATGACAGAACATCTCATTATTCAAACTTTCTTGCAATCCCTTTTTGCAAAACCAATCAAAGTGTGAATGTCTTCCCATGTCTTCATGTTATTGCATTATATTGGGGATCATACAGTTGAAACAAGAGGTTTGCTTAAACTGCATAAAAAGACTTTTTTTAAATCACTGTCTGAAGTTAAATCAGACCAAACTTCTCTTATTTTAATTTATTGATAATTACCAAAATTGTATTCTATTTGCTAAATGCCAGAAAACAAATTGAGATCATTTTAGAGATTTTTTTTTAACTTTCTTTGAAGTTAAGGAGGGCTTATTTGACCAGCTTCAGGGATCTCAACGTCTAAACCCTGTGACTTGTGTCAAACCTTTAGGGTTTCCTTCTATGAGCTGCTGGAGTCCTGGTCCATTCCTCCTGACAGAACTGCTGGTACCGGGTCAAGATCTTCTTCTGATCTTGAAGACATCAAAAAATCAATCTGACATATTCTTTGTCTCATTATTGTGGCATTTCGCAAATAGAAATCAATTTGTTTTTCTAGCCGAGCTAAAAGCTGCACTTGCAGCGACACGCTGAAGTTTTGGTCCTATTGGAACTGAAGAGAAATAAATGCATAATAAATTATTGATAGGTATTACGTATACATATATAATGCTTTGTTTTAGTACAAAGCATTTACTACAAAATAGTTTGTATTAGTCTGTCACATAAAAACCCAATTAATCACAAAACATTGTAACTGCAAAGTCTGTGAATACTTCTGTTACTTCTATAACTCCCCACTAAGCTTTGAACATCTCCATTACCTTTATAATTAAACCTGACTGCCTCATCTTTTAACCCACATTACTGCTGATAGTTTCCTAATAACTTTAATGGCTGCAGCTCTCTGCAGCAGTGGGGGGGATTCAGATTACAGCAGTGTAGAGGAGGTAAGGATCACTGAGGGGGATCAGGACAGGAGTAAATGTTCCTGAATGTGACAGCTGCCACATCGCTCCCAGCTACCAACACCTACAGAGCAGCTGGTATTGTCGGACCGGGACAGGCCGGCCCACCAGGACAATTAGCAGATGTCTACAGTAGGCTTGACCTTCTCTGACCCTGGGCTTTGTCTCTCAGTACAAGAGAGGCAGGGACAGACTCAGAACAACGAGAATAAATGATTAACAGAAGAAAGTGATTCACAGTCATGCATTTAGTGTTCCCAACTTGGATTATGATTTAAATTTTGCGATTGATATGACATAATTAAGACACCATGTTGAACCTTTGCCACATAAGGCAGTTCATAGGTTAATGCAGGTCGGCCTGAGGCAGAGCGCCAGTGAAATAGTTTAGGTCAAGTTGTTTTCATGTGCAAAATCTAGACCTGAGAATCTGTGAAAACACCTGAAATCAGTTGTTCTGTGTCTCTGCTTCCTGTTCTGAGCTTGAGTACGTTTGCAAAAGTGAGTGGGCAAAAACTTCATCTGCAAAGTCAGCTGAGACATATCCCAGACTTACAGCTGGAAGTGCTGAAAAGGAGTTGGACACAAACGCACAACATCCCTTTTCAGATGATCTCTTTCCGCAACCTGGAAACGTTTTCATAAAATCATTGCATGATGTACTAATTAATAAACATGTGGTTTAACTTACAATGTTACAGTCACATCTTCATCCAAATGTCACAGATGTATCTTCTCGAGGAGAGGGAAGAAGAGGAGAGCACACCACCATTATCTCCTTAATAGCTACTTGAGGGCATTTAAGACAACACCAGGGGAGGTTTTCAGCATTCCAGTGCTCCTTTGTGCAAACTCCGCTGGCACACTTGCTATTGTGCTTGTTGTAATCATACTTGTGAGTGAACAACCCTGCAAAGATGTTAAGAACTGAGAGTGGTGTGGGGTGGTCTTACATCCACAAAAAGCCTTGTTTCCTGTTACTCTTTAGTGGAAAGCAATTAAAGAAAGGGGTTAACGAGAGTAACTAGAGAGAACCTTTGTGACGACAAGTCTGTGAAGTAATATTCTGAATTCTGCTCTCTGGGATATTAACTAGGGTTAAGGTCTTATAAGAAAGAGTTCACCTGCAAGTAATTGTCACTATTTAGCATAATGGAAAGAGTTAATTAATGAGTACTACATTGAATATTCATTTGGATCTAAGGATCAGTGGAACTGGATATCATCTGCATAGAAAAGACGACACACCAGAAAAACTGATTATTTTTGCCTTGGGGAAAAAAGAGAGTGGTTCCTAAGACTCAGCCCTATGGGATCCCACACAGCAGACTCTGGGAGTCAAATGCAGTCTGGGTTGCAAAAACACTTGATGTTCTGCAAGACAGGAGCTATAAAGCTCTAGAGCAGGGGTGTCAAACTGCAGTCCTCGAGGGCCACTGTCCTGCAGTTTTTTTTATGTGCCACAGGTACAAAACACAGAAATAAAATGGCTTAATTACCTCCTCCTTGTGTAGATAAGTTCTCCAGAGCCTTGCTAATGACTTAATTATTCTATTCAGGTGTGGTGCAGCACTCTCTGTCGCTTTTTTGTAACGAGTAACTAAACCACACATTGAAAATGTATTGGAGTAAAAGTATGAAATTAAGTTCGGAAATATAGTGAAGTAAAAGTGAAAGTCATCAAAAATGTTCATACTCGAGGAAAGTATGAAGTACTCCAAAATATACTTACGTAAAGTAGTGAAGTATGTTTACTTTGGTACTATACAACACTGGTAACAACAATGTGTGTAAGATCTGGGAAAACCACTGTAGAGTCAGCTGACACTGTCACTAGAAACTGAGTAGAGCAGTTTCTGTGGAGTGTTTACGAAAGCCAGACTAAATTTATGTTTTCCTGCCTAAAAAATTAACTGTTTTTTCACTACTTTAAAAAAAAGTTTTAATGTAAATGGGATCTTGAAGAAAGGCGTCTAATTTTGAGTGTGTCAAATCTGAATGGCTCAACAACTGGATCCTTAAAAGAACTTTGGGTTCATGTGTGTTAAAAGTGATGTGCCGCAAATTCCAAAAATACAGAGCAGGAAAAACCTTTTCAAACAACACTGCAGGGAGGATGATGAGGAAGATCATTTTATCAAGTAAAAATGAAATGTCACAGCATCTTCAGAAACTGTGAAAGTGGAGAGCTCATTGTGAAAGATAAGGACTTCCTCTTACATAATTGATTTTCAGTAGACACCAAAAAGACAGTCTTTACTGGTTACCAATGTCACAAAATATGATAAATGTAAAGAGTGACACCCTGATGACCCTTTGTGTTCCTTTTCCAATATTACTGAAAAAAGGGAAATAACAGTTTTGGTACATTTTCTATTAAAATTATATATATTGGGTTAAAAAGTTTTTTGTTTCAGTGTCAAAACATTATCTTCATTGTTTTGTAACCACAAACTTCAACGTTCTTGAAATTATATGTTACATATAGGCATAAATGTCAAATGAAAAAGTAATGTAATCGAACTTAGACATTATGGGAAAAAAACGTCTCTCTTTCCAAATCTGCACGGTTTGGATAATGATTTACAACAAATAAATTTAAGTTTTAGTGCTGATTGTTGACTTCAATTGTTGCAGTACTCTTTTTAACCTGCTGTGTCGCTATTGCTTTCAGCGAAAAGAAAAAGCGGAAGCTGCACTCTCGCGATACTTTTTTGTTTTCATTGATTTCTAAACATGGCGACTGAATTGCAGGCGGGTACGGCAGCTGCAGCTGAAAAGGACTTGGCTGTCGGGTATGTGTGCACCTTTTCCGAAAATTACAGAAGTTGTCATAGTAATTCGGTTCACATATTAAAGATTCACTGACATATAAGGCGCGTTTTCACGAGGAAGACCGTTAGCAGAGCGGCTAGCTAACAAATGATAGTTGTGCACACGGGCTGCCACGAGCAAAATGAAACAAAGCCAATTTTTTAAAAGCACAAAAAAGTATCTACACCTTATTTACTGACGGTTAAATGTCGTTTTTCTTGGCACCAAGCACTTGAACTCTGCACATTAGAGCGTGACAGTTTATATTTGTTCACTTGAACTTCATACTTATTCAAATGATAGCTAACAGCGTTGTCTAAAAACACCCCAAGATCAAGTTTTAAATTAGTATATTTATAGTTCTTAGTGTTAATTTACCTTAAGTCTGGCTGCATAAGGTCCATTTTGGAAGTGAATAATAACTGAAGTAGCTTAAATGGTTGCAGAACAGAATGTCTTCAGTTAGAAAGTGAGAATTGCTTTGTAATGGGTGAAAAACAAGACGGGTCTGCAGAATAGCTTGTGAACTCTCATATTGTGTTTGCTGAAAAAAGAAAATAGGAAAAAAAAGCATAAAATGCAGGATTAAATATTTAAATGTTTTCATCTCTCTTCTGAATTTCAGCGATGCCTCCTTTGGGGACCAGCCTCCCAGTATGGATACAGAGTCATCAAGTGGCAAAGAGGGAATGGTAATATTTTCATTTTGATATTAATATGTTTGAGATTTACATTTACTTTTTTTTTTTTAAATTTCACTCTTATTTAACATGCCGTTTATCTTGCTGCATCTTGTGTAGTTAGAAAGTGTGAGCTCTTAAAGCACAAATGCAAAATTTACTGGTGTCTTTATGTAATGAAAGAAACAGCATGTAAATGTTTCTTGCATTTAGCTGTATAAAACAGAGGGCAGTGCCTGCCTTTGAAAGCATTTCACTAACTGTTTATGTGACACCACTGCACATCCTGCTGCTCTCGAACAAGAAACTTAATGGCCAAATTAACAGCTTCCTGTTTTGGTCAGAAGTGGTATTTAAAGAATGCTTCCCTACCTAACAGTACATGCTCTATATGGGTGATGTTCAGTTTTTATGACTGTGTGGCGGTGTTTTCATCAGGAAGCTGCTGGCGATGGCTCAGAAGCCGCCGATGCTCTGACAGGATCCGGGGATGAGGAGAGCGGGCGGCAGCTCGGGGAGGTGGAGCTGCAGTGCGCCTTGTGCATGAAGTGGTTCACGGCGGAAACGTTTGGGATAGAAACCGCGTATGTTTTGTTCAGAATATTGACGTCAGCTTCTGTTTGATGCGTATGCAGCCGTTAACTTCCTGTCTCCTCCACAGGACATGTCTTCCCTTCATGACCAACTACGTGTTTCACTGCAATGTCTGCCATCACAGTGGCAACACATACTTCCTCAGGAAACAAGCCAGTAGGTATTCTGGGTGCTGAAACCCGACTCTCGAGTTTCGTTCCTTTCAGTGTTGTTAATTATTCTACTGTATGTTTTGTTAGACTTGAAGGAAATGTGCCTCACAGCTTTGGCGAACCTCACATGGAGGTCCAGAACACAAGATGAGCATCCTAAGACCATGTTCTCCAAAGATAAGGTGGGAGTCGATCTTTTTAAGGTGACGTTGGCTGGTCACACAGAAAGAATTTTAATGTAAAATTCAAACTTTTTTCTAATTACAATTTTGATTACTATGTCAAATATGAAGAGATACACTAAAACTAGGGCCACCTGTTAATTTTAGTTAATGAATTATTCAGATTTTAACATGTTAAAACATTTTTAAAGGGGTGATTTTGTGTAAAAACAACCTTTTGGAGCTATATTATTCCTTCATCAAAAATGTACCTGGAGTGTGACCTTGATTATTTTATGCATGTTTGAGAAATCCTTTAATCTCCATGGCAACCCCTAAGATGTAAAAAATACCCAGTTGGACCTAGCATTGCTAGAGCTCCTGCGACCCCCCCCCTCCCCCCCAGTCAGCTCCTTATAATTATTGCCCACTAATTTGCTCCTTACAATCTAAAAATAAAAACACGCCATGTGAGCATTCAGATCCACATTGTTTGCACAAAATTGGAGCTCACAAAAATCTATTTTCTTCTTTACTTTTGAAAATGAATAATTATGGATCTCAGTAATAGTTTATTGAATTATTTTCTTCAGTCTCATTCCTCCATTTTTTGTATTTTTATTTTTTTTGCAGGATATCATACCATTTATTGATAAGCACTGGGAATGCATGACGACCCGTCAGAGACCGGGGAAGCTCACCTGGCCCAACAACATAGTGAAGACAATGGTAACGTAGAGTTACCAGTGGTTGCTTTGAATACACTCGTCCTTGAAAGAAAGCGGGTTTCTTTTCATTCTGAGTTCCAGGATTCTTCATATAAGCATATCATTATTGTTGTCTTGTTTTGTTAACTTTCTAGAGCAAAGAGAGAGATGTGTTCCTTGTGAAAGAACACCCTGACCCTGGCAGTAAGGATCTGGAGGAGGAGTACCCCAAGTTTGGCATTTTAGATCAGGTAATTACTGCTAAGGATGTGAACACACAGCATGTTTCAACTCAATGTGAATGTTTTATGAAGACTTGTGTTCTTTTCTGCGTAGGACCTGGGAAGCATAGGACCCTCATATGATACTCAGAAACAGACCACTGGAGCCCCAGCAGCCGGTGGGCTCAATGGTAAGAGTAAAACAAAGATAAACTGTTGCTTTTTTTAACCATCCTTTACGAGAAGAAGCGTAGTTTTTGAGGATGTTTTCATGTATTCATACCTGCCTACAGATGGTTAAACTTGTGCAAATGAAGGCAGCAAATGTTGTTTTTGTGCCACCTTGAGTTGTTCTGTCCTGTTGCTGTTTAGACCTTCAGATTCATATCAGACCTGAATGGAATCACTGTCTTGGTTGTTAGATAGGAGTGCAGAAACTCTTTATTGACAATCACATAGAACAGAAGAAACAAACCAGCACACCCTACCAAACCACTCATTGAAGAAACTACCAATTTCTTCAAAATGACTAGTTTTCAAGAATGTTAAGACGCAAAGTAATAAAGCAACCCAGAAGTTTACATTATGCTCATGAAACACTGAGTTATATCTATGCAAGGAATTGCTATTGCTTATTATATTTAAAGAATAACTAGCTATCATATAAACTGCTTTCTTACAATATACAATATGCATATGTGGAAGTATTTGACTACTGGTCTTATATTTATGCTAAAATCACGTGCAAAAAGAAATACTAGTCTTTGTCATCTCTATTTTCACACAACCTAGATATTTACTTAAAACTAACAATAACTGATTGCTTGAAGGAGTTTTGATTTTGTTCACAAACACCAAAATCAATCAGGTTACTTGTTAAAAACAAAAGACGAAAACAAACCAAAAAAGCCAAGCCTGAATGAAAGGCAGTGTCCAGAGATGATGACCGGAGTGTTTGTGTGCATTTTCTTCCAGGTGGATCTTCTTTCTCAGGTGAATATGTTGAATTTTGACACCTGGAGCTTCTCAGTGTGTTTGTGTGTCTGCTGGATAGAAGTTGGCCCTGAGGTTTTAGTCCCCCCATCCCAACCCCTCTCCTCCAGCACAACCCCTCTGACCCTCTTACTCTGCTAACTCAAACCAAAACATGATACCAAATAAGCATCTTGTGGGCAACTTCATCCATGTGCTGATGTAACCTCCCTGTCTGCTTTTTTATTCTTCATTTTTTTTGCATTGACTCTGTGCAGCAAACCCCAAACCGTTGAACATACAGTGCCTTGCATAAGTATTCATACCCCATTTTTTATGTCGCAACAACAAATTTCAATGTTTCATTGGGATTTTCTGTGACAGACCAACTACAAACTAGTGCATAATTATGCGGAAGCACAAATGATTTATGGTTTTATTTCATTTATTTATTTTTTTCACACATTCAAATATGAACATTTTGAATTTACCCTTACGAGCCATAAGATATGTAGTTTGTGATTTTTCCAGCAGCTTGTAATGGATACAGGGAACAAGAGGAAGAGGGCGCTCTAGTCAGATAACAGAATGCAATTTTCTGTTTGTGGAAGTAATAATGG
Organism: Poeciliopsis prolifica; assembly: GCF_027474105.1. Lineage (NCBI taxonomy): Eukaryota > Metazoa > Chordata > Actinopteri > Cyprinodontiformes > Poeciliidae > Poeciliopsis > Poeciliopsis prolifica. The sequence goes on along the minus strand of NW_026562436.1, from coordinate 1,807,230 downwards.
ATGTTATAGTTTATTGATGGATTTTTTAGTTTATTCATTAATGAGAGCCAAAAGAATGTTAATAGAAGACCACAAGATGAAGGACGGTAATAAAAAGAAAAGTAGAACTAACAATAGTGTTGTTTTGTGGAGAATTTACTGGAACTTCTATAGAGAAATCTGTTTGGTATGTAATCTGAGCCAAGAGTGGAGAGATTGTGATGTGATGCGTTTCACTTTCATATTTATGTCTTTCTTTTTTTTCAGCCATTTTTTACATCCAGTCTGGCTGCTTCTCATACAGAATTATGATCCATGTCTCACATCAATGATGTAAAAGTTAAATGTAAAAACTTAAATGCTACATAACCATTCAAACTGCAGATGCTTTGAAAACAACCTGATGTTTATCAGATTTAGTTCCACATATGGAAGTGGCTCGAGTGTTTTTGGGGTGAGAAGATTGGAATTGAGTCATCGTGACGTGAAAAACACAGGTAGAACCCGGGTTGCATGCGGGGGGGAAAAAAATTGCATTACTGTCGCATTCAGCTGCTGTGTGAACGTAGCCTTAGAATCAAAATTCAGGTAATGGTGTGTAACAAAGTTTTTTGTGATAAACTTGACTCAAAAAGGAAATGCATCAGCGTGTGGTTCTATATAGTATCATATTCAGACTTAATGGTTCTGAATACAAATTCATTTTTTGTTTTTATTGGTTAAAAGAAAAGAAAATAATGTATTTTTTCTCCACAGTAACATTTATGGACCTCTTTTTGTTGGCCTGTCACTTAAAAACCCAATAAAAATAATACATATCGGTGGTTATGTGACAAAATCAGAAAAGGTTTCAGGGGTATAACTACTTTTGTAATTCACTGTAGCTTCCACATGTCTGGCTTGCTGCTAACAGGCTCAGACATTCTTTAGAAGCTTCCTGTGTGAAATGACAGTCTGCCTCCAGGGCAAGTCTACCTGAGAGCAGAGTGCCATTTTTTTAGTTGCTGTTGGCCTTCCCTTATACTAATTAGCCTCATCATCCTCCCTTTTTTTAAGCAGAGTTAGAATAAGATATTTTTTTTTCCTCCTTGAATGAGTCCTGTTCCTCAAATAGTACTCTGGGTTGGAGGACTTTACATATTATTAGGACAAGTGATGGGTAGTAATGATATCCTTATTATGGTTCCATTTGTATTTTTATCTAGTTTGTATATTTGTTGCTAATTCTCATGTTTTATTATTTTAAGCAGTTTCAAGTAGCGATGCACCGATCTGATATTGATGTCTATATCTATTCAGATATTGATACACTTCCAGATCGGGTATTGGTGAAGATGTTCCCAATCCCAAAGGGCAGATCTATTCTATTCTGTACTCTGTGCAAGTCAAGCTTTTCCATTTATTTTATATTATATTTAGAATTTCTAACTGTATTTTCTGAACTACTTGAAAGAAGGTTAGTTTATTTTTAACAGGTTTGATCAAGGTAGTCTAACCACTGTTTCTGTCAGTTTCCTTCTCATTTATTTCACGTCAGCTGTTCTACTCCTAACCACACTGACTGAACAAATTAAAGAGGATTTTCCATGTTTGAGCAGGCTTGTGACAATATAGGTATATTTAAGTGAGCTGTACTGGTGTATCAGATCGGAATTGGCTGATATAAAACCTCAAATATTGGTATGGGTATCGGAAGTGGAACAAAGTGGATCATTGCATCTGTACTTTCAAATATCCTGAAAATCGAAACAATAGGCCCCCAGAACACCCCCAGAAAGTTAGGTGACGTTAATTCCTGCTGTTTTGGGTGCCTGCTCTTTCACCCAGGTTGGCCAAATGCCCTTTGTGTTCATGTGTTCACTGGCAGCCTGACATGTTCACCTCCTGTTGTTTCACTGCAAACCGTTTTTCAGGCGATTCGACTTTGTGTGTTATGTCTGACCTACACAGAGCAGCTCAGAGGCTGTGGTCTGAGGTCTGTCTGCAGCCTCAGACAGAGGCTGCAGAATAGATTGATGTATTCTGACATAGCGACGAGGAGCTGGGCGTCTTTGGATATCAGCTAAGAATGACCACTGATGGCTGATGGCAAAGAGTTAAAAACAATGGCAAATATTTTTCTATTCCAGATGTGCACAGAACACAAAATCTATGAATTTTAATTGTTTTATGATGACAATTGAAGTGGTGGACATGGTTTCACACTGATGTAACAAATAGTAATAAAGTGATATTATTTAGAAAATTGATGGATAATTTCAAGTTGCAAAAAGAATAATAATAATAAACAGTATTTGTTGAGTTGACTTTATTGAGTTCAATGCAAAATTTTCTGCAAAATTAATGAAAAGCATTTGGCTTAAGTGACCAACTCTCACCTGCAGGTGGCAGTATTTCTTCTATGACCCTACTACCTCATTCCTATTTTATGTCCAGTTTTAGTCTGTGATCGGTACTGCAAATAAGAGAAGTCTAGCTATGTAAGTTTTTTAAAGAATAAAAATGTTTGTCTCCAGTCTGTCTATTTTTTTCTCGTCTTTTTTTAGGTAGATTTTGGAAGTAGCTTAATGAATAAACAATATAGTGAAATTTTTTGAAAATATTTTGAAAGCAGTGCCACAAAAGTGGTTTTGATTGCAAAAAAAAAAAAAATTGTTTGAAGGGGCTAATTAATGGAGGCTTAAATCAAGCAGCCACTGCTTCAACCTGTTTGTGTGTTCTGTGGTCCCCTGTCCACTGAGTGTATGCTGCCCTTGCTGCTGACTGCTCATGTGCTTGTTTGCGTGCATTATTTTTTGATTTCACTTTTTAACTTTCTTGTGCATTTAAAGGTGCTCTGGCCCCTGGCCCTGGAAAAGGAAGGGGGGCCAAACGTAAACAGCAGCAGCAGCAGGAGGGAACGGCTACAGGAGCGACAAAGAGAACTAGGAGGTATGACGTGTAAATAAAATCCCCGGGGCAACTTGAGTGAGAACGTGATGAAGCTTTGAACTGGATAAAAGCGTCTTCCTCACTGTTTGTTCCTCACGTTTGACCCTTTGTTACGCAGTGACCCGTTGTTCTCAGCCCAGAGACTGCCTCCTCATGGTTACCCTCTGGAACACCCATTCAACAAAGACGGCTATCGCTACATCCTGGCAGAGCCAGACCCTCATGCTCCGGACCCTGAGAAACTGGAGCTGGACTGCTGGGCTGGAAAACCCATTCCTGGTGATCTGTACCGGGCCTGTCTGTACGAGAGGGTGCTGCTGGCCTTACACGACAGAGGTACAATAATGCCACCAGACTTTCCAACGCTCAGCTCTTCTCATGAATCATAACCCAGCTTTTCATCCTATTTGTCGCAGCGCCTCAGCTGAAGATCTCAGACGACAGGCTGACGGTGACGGGGGAGAAGGGCTACTCCATGGTCCGGGCTTCACACGGCGTGAGGAAAGGAGCCTGGTACTTTGAGGTGACCGTGGATGACATGCCCCCAGAGACTGCAGCTAGACTGGGCTGGTCTCAACCACTTGGTCAGTATTCCCTCACACTGCTGTAAACATTATACCATGGAGTAGCCTGGTGAAAACCAGCCTCCTGTCGTATGCTTTGCTTCATACAAATGGTCTAGACCAGGGGTATTTAACTCCAAACCTCAAAGGCGGGTTCCCTGCAGCTTTTAGATGTGTCAGTGGTCCAGCGGACATTAAATAAATGACTGAATTACCTCATGAGTAAGTAGTCAAGTTCTCCAGAGTTCTGCTGCTACCTGCTTATTTTACTCAAGTATCTTGTAACAAAGACACATTTAGAAATTAGAGGACACTGTCCCTGGTTTAAAGCCTTGGCTATTGAGACATGATGGCTTGCTGGAGGTGTGGTTTGAATCTGAGTTTACCCAATCGCTGATGTTTGGCTGTGATGTATGGAATGTGCCAGCTCAATTAAATTTACTGCAAATTGCGTTCGTTGTGAGCAACTCCCTGGGGAGCAGAGACATTGCATCTTTGCCAACAATAAAATGTCTTATGCACTCCTTTTGCTCTGACTTTACATGCTCAATACCTGGAAACATTGTCAACTCACTCTGAATTGCTCCTTCTGCTTGCTTGCTCGGATTGATCCGTTGACTTTCTAATCAGAGAAATTGAACTCAGTGAATTTCTGGATGCAGCACTGAAGGGAGATTGGTAAGAAGCAGAACTGCATAGAAAGACAATGGTCAGGCTGACCGTGTAGAGTATGGAGCATGTTCCTTTTGTCTGAAGATTCAGAAGATATCGAACACATGAACTCATTTCTCATGCTCAAATTTCAGGCAACCTTCAGGCTCCTCTGGGTTATGACAAGTTCAGTTATTCTTGGCGGAGTAAGAAAGGGACTCGCTTTCACCAGTCGATAGGGAAGCATTACTCCTCAAGCTATGGCCAGGGGGACACACTGGGCTTCTTTATAGAGCTGCCTGATGAAACGGAGACAGCAAAGGCTCTTCCAGACACATACAAGGACAAGGTAAGCACCTGATACATAAAACTCACCTCACAATGATTAGAGTATCTGTTGTCGATTGGTTCATATCAGCTACTTTGATTGGTGGTTGTGTTCATGACTCTCTCTCCAGGCGCTTATTAAATTCAAGAGCTACCTGTACTTTGAGGAGAAGGACTATGTGGACAAAGCGGAGAAAAGTCTGAAGTCAGTGAATCCCAGCAGGGTGAGGAGACTTTCTTTGAAGCGAATAAAGTTAGAGAAGTTGCTGGCATTGACTCTGGAATGTTGTATTTCAGATGTTGTTCTATAAAAATGGTGTTAACCAAGGAGTTGCCTTTGAGAACCTCTTTGAAGGCATCTACTTTCCTGCAATCTCCTTGTACAAGAGCTGTACGGTCAGTACATGATCAGGATCCGAATTTCTGTCTTTAAACAACTGGATAAGTAAATTTGACTTTTTCTTCTTCACAGGTTTCTGTCAACTTTGGGCCACAATTCAAATACCCACCTAAGGACATTAAATACCAACCGGTGAGAGCTTTTTACTTATGTACTCACTACTTTTTACCAGTCTGATCTAAATGACTCCACAGCAGCCGATCGCTTATGTTGGAATGCATTTCCTTTCACTCTCTCAGATTAGTGACATGGGTTGGGGTGCAGTGATTGAGCACACGCTGGCGGATATGCTGTACCACGTTGAGACAGAGGTGGATGGACGCCGCAGCCCACCATGGGAGGGATAAATGTAGACCAGTTCATAAGTCATTCCACCGTCATAAACAATACTAAACAGAGCATAGATAAATAATTTCCCCTCTTTAGATCCACGAGCTACAACCACAGTAGTGATTATGAAGACCTGGTGGCATAAACCATCCCCTTCCCAGATGTGCCATCAGAGTAAACTGATCATTGGTGCTCTGGTTTCAGAGAACTCACCTCATCATAATGAAGCCTGATCTGCCATATGTTCCACACAACAGTCGATCCTTTTACAGGCCTTCGGAGAAGAGAGTCTGGTTCTCAATCCATAGCAGTTTCTGTTTTTGTTATTTACTGTTTTATACTTTGAATTGAAAAATAAATGTCTGTTTAATGAAATAAATCTGTTTATTTGTGTGAACTGTCTTGCTTTGAAGGATAATTGGGTGCAGTGTACTGAGAAGTTTGGCCAACACGAACAGAATGGCTTTGTTGACCGTCTCCGCCAACAGGCAGGCGACTGAAGCCGTTAATTCTGAAACAGTGCAGAAAATTGTTGTCACCTTTCCCAACTTTGACCGGAGGGCTTGTTGAAATTCTGCCGGAAAAATCCAGTTCAGTTTGTGAAAGCTCACACAGAGTAGTGAAGTTAAATAAAGAGCAATAATTTAGTGACCAAAGAACAAAGTAGCTTAGCTGAAGGTTTCAGCCTCATTAAATTCCCATTCTTCAAAACAACAGGTAAGAGAAGTTGTTGCTGCTTTTGTGTTGCAGAGGTTTTTTGATGAAGTCTGGCATTCAATCTGAAATCACGTGACAAGTGATAATTAGCCTCCGTTTCTAAAAATGATCCCGCGAACCAGTTATTTATAGGCACACTGCAAAGAATGGCATACCAGGCTATAAATAATTTCAACTTTTCTTTGAAGGCAGGGAAAAATGTTTCTTTCTAAGAAAACAAAAACACTTCCTGTAATCATGAGGAGTTTGCTTTGGAATGTGTAGCAAGACTGAGCAGTCTTTACAAATCTGGCTGATAAATGTAGTTTCATCATGAATTTATTTCAAAGATAAAATCACTGACTTTGATTTCCTTTCGTTTTTACTTTTTTCTGGTTATTTCCTATGATATTTAGTTAAACGTCAGCTGGAGATAGGCACAAGGGACCAGGGTGTGAGAAAATGGATGGATGGATAGTTGATGCTGAGCAACACTGTTGAAAGGTTTAGCAAAGGGGATGAAACTGACTCAAATGTTAATTTGCTAGTGTCTGAACTTTGATACTCGATCTTGGAAAAGCAGCCATGTTTACACTCAAATCATCTTGACTTCTCAAAACAAAAACAAAAAAACATTTTTCACACTGTTTTATGTTGGTATAGCTGACTTGTTTTGTTTCCTTTGGATGAGGAAAAAATGAGTGAACTGGTCTTCAGGGATGGTGAGAATAATTGTTAAAATAAGTGCATCCTTTTTTCAGTCTTGAGTAAAACCAAAGAAACCAAAAAAGAAAAAAAAACCCAGTTTATTTAAAGATGAGTATTTTATTAGTGCTACACTGCTGCGGCTGTTCAAACACAAACTGCTTTAGAGATGAAGAACGTGGCTCGGGGGGTCCGGGTGGCCCTGTGGGGTTCTGGGGGGGGGGTTGGTCTTAGAGAGTTGAGTGGATCTCTCCATTGGGCTGGCAATGTTTACCATCATCTGCTGGATCGGAGAGGTGCTGTTGGAGGAAATGATTATGTGAAACCTTTGCCGTCATAATACTAGTTCACACGTCCAAAAGTCCGGACTTACTCTTTCATGTCTGCGGAACATGCGACGCAATAGGCCCTGCTTGGCTTTGGGGCTCCTGGGGGCCAAGGACCAGTCCAGGTCTGGAGGTCGAGATCCCTTTGGACCAAAAACGTTCAGTTCTTCAAAGCATCCCGTATCTATGAGCTAGGAGCAAAAACGGATTAACGCTGGTTTTAGGCGTTCACAATCAGATGCTTATGTAATCTGTATAATCACTTCATTTTGCCAGCTCCTCGGAACGCTTCCCGTGTTGAATTTGGCGTAGAACTCGCCGTCCGACTGGTTCAGAACGACTCCCCTCACTGTGGAGAACTCCTCGATATCCTGCACGTCATCGCAGTACACCAGTCTGGGCTAAAGATGTCGAAAACAACATGCATGTATTTATTTAGTGGTGAGATTTTGATTAAAAATTGATCTATTATCTGTGTTCATGTATGCGTAAGGCTGACATGGGACTATAAATAAAAACAGCCCTTTATTAACTTATGACTGCCAACAAGAAAAAGAAGCAATCAAAACTGTTACATGACTTTGACTTTATAGTCCAGTTTGGATGTATTTTTTTCTTTCTTTTATTCCCGTCTCACATAAAAGTTTCTGTTTATGTCTTAGAAAGAACGGAAAGCCCATGTTTGACCTTTACTTTTGCATTTTGCACATAACTTTGTGGCACATTTGTATCTTTAGAAAAAAGCCAACCTTCCGGTGTCTCACAAACGAGACATTGACATACTTGGAAGAACCTTAAGAGAATCTTATATTGCAGCAAAAAGACTTTCAGTATTCAAGATGCTGCATAAACTGACTATACGTTACTTTGAGAGAACTCAAAAACTATTGCGATGGAGTGCAAGCCTTTTGTTGGGAAATGCCAAGACAATACAGTCCCCTCATGTCCCGTGGGGGCCACCGTATGAAAAAACACTGAAGTGTGAAAAAACGCAAAAAAGAAACCAGAAAGAGTTATGAAAATCAACATTAACTCACGTCTGGTTTGAAAGAAGGCTCCACCAGTCCTGCTTCCAGCATCCGGAAGTTGATCTGTTGGAAGAAGGGGTGAGACTTCACTTCTTTCCCTCCTGAGCCTTGGCAGCCCAGTCTGTGTTTTGGATCCTTGTTCAGCAACTAAAAACAAAGACAAGTCACTTATAGTTTGGACAATAGTCTTGAGCCCGTCGTGATGACAGCAGGAAAAGCTCTACATCTCCAAGGTTGCATTATCTACGTTTGATGAGTGTTGGGGAGTGAAACTCACGGCATTGCAGATGTCGACGGCTTCCTGGCTGAACTTCTCATTGTATTCCACAGTTTGTGACTTGATCCTTTTCTCCATTTCCGAGGATTTGGGGCGCTCGCCTCTGTCCCTGAAGGGAGACTTACCCGCAATCATTTCATAAATCAGGCACCCGAGGCCCCACCAGTCGGGGCTCATGTTGTATTTCTCTTTGCTGATCACTTCAGGAGCTGTAAGTAGAGAAACATTATGGAGGAGAATATCTTCTACACAGCATTAAACAGAATATCATAAAGAGAAGGAACGCCTTTTCAGATTTCCTGGCTATTAATGTGCGAGTCGTACATTGCCTCTAAGTGACTGACATATTCAGTGGCACAATGTGCTGACTCACTACTTGACTCCTTACTCCTGGCCCAAAGCAGCATGGGGAAGAAATAATAAACAGGTCCTAGGTGATGACTGGCCTCTTGGTAAGTTAATGAACAAAGGAGGCAGTTTTTATTCCACTCACATCCATCAGCGCCAAGCTGTGGAGCAACCTCCTAAAATACAGATGTGTTCCGTTTATGTGTGACCCCACTACTGTGACAACACATCAATTTCTACCTTGGTGAATTTGTATTTCTTTACTCTTTTCAGTGTTCTCACCATTGCTGACCAGGAAATAACATTGATCAAGTGGCTCATTTAAATAGACTTTAACACTCATGAGTAGCACCAAAAATTGACCATCATTGAAAATTATGGCAGTGGCCGATGTCATTTTGCCCATGTTGGTATATTTGGTGTTTATTTTTGATGGTGTATAGCTAGGATGTACTCATGTGTCCCTAGCGGTCTTTGCACGATGCTCAGGAAGTCGCAGCAAATGTCACGGGCATTTCCTCAGACAGTAGGACGGAGGGACGTTCCATCAGACCAAGGATGTCGGAAGTTATTTAATTTTATACTTTTAAACTTCTGCAGTTGTACATTAATACAGATTTCAAGCCATAACATCCGGCCCTATTCATGAAGTACTTTTCATTGACTATTCAATGAAACAAGTCATTGAGTGAACCTGTAATCTATAATGGTCAAACTGCTTTCTGGTGTGCCTGCACATAGTTTTCTAAGTCTGGATTCATTTTCAGTCTTGAAAATTGACGTTCACAGACACTAGAGCTGGAATTATTTGACTTGCAGCACAATGTATCCCCACAAAGTAATGACTCAATGGGCTGAACACAGATACACACCACACTTTAAGAGCAACATTAGTGAATTAAACGAGACTTTTCATAATACATACCCATGTAGTATAATGTGCCGACCCTGCCGTGCACCAGATCCCCGTCCTCCAGCTTCACTGCCAAGCCCAGGTCAGAGATGCGGATGTGTCCTTATTGGCACAAAAACAAAGACAAATCCACTCAACGGGTTTAATACTATTTTCAGTTTTTCTGCACTGACGCACTTTCCCTTTCCTCATTCTTCAGAACCTGCAGAACCTGTTCCTGGAGCTAATTTTACAACTAATCACCATCTCACTTGCTCTATGTTTTTAACTGAAGTGATATAAAAAAACACACACACACACACAGTGATATCTCACCTGTTTCCCACAATGTTTAGCTTCCTCTTAAGACTTTGTTTGAACGCTTGTCAAAATACCATCAAAACCATTTCCTCATTGAGTTCTTGAGGTTTCATGTGAAAAATTCATCAAGTCTGACAGAACTACTACTGATTTAAGTCGTTATTAGCAGTTAAAAATACCTGCTAATAACAGCACGGTACTGGTTGGAATGTGACTTGTTAAGTTATTTTAGTCGACTTCAATCTAATCACTGCACCCTCATGAGAAAAACCAACACACACTTGGTGTGGCCAGACATACCGTTGTCATCCAGGAGAATGTTTTCAGGTTTGAGGTCTCTGGAACATATAATCACAGCGTATGAAGCAGATCATGCTGCAGTGACGCGCTCAGATCCACGTGGAAACGCACTCACCTGTAAACTATCGACTTCTGGTGGAGGTGCATTAAACCACAGCAGACTTCTGCAGCATAGAAATAAACTCTATCCATGGCTAAGCCGGACTTTCCCATATTGTGAATGTGAAACCTCAGGTCGCCACCACTCATCATGGTTAAAACCATGCAGAGACTATGTTTGGTCTCATAAGCATATGCAAGATTGACCTGCAGAGGCAACAGGAGATGTATGAGAGAGAAGTTGAATGTGCATACATGTTGGCAAGGTGTGTAGAATGTGTTATTAAGGTGAAGACAGTTTTATGTACAAGTCTTAACAGTATACGTTCCCCAGACTCATTCTGACTCCCAGTTCGAATCCATGAAGAAATTATGATAATGATTCAACATTTTCATCAATTAAAATGTCTAAAGTTGCACAGCACAACATGAACTCTATGTACTTTTTCATATTTTAGGGCAGGCATAAGCAAAAGTTTTGTCAAGAGGGTCAGAATTGTTCTGTTTAAAGCACTTTTATGTTTGTGGTTCTGTTTACTGTTAAATTAAGATATATGCAGATAATATGCCTATGAATGAGAGATAGATGACTTACATTGCACCTGAAACAGAAATTATTTTTAGAAGATTGTATTTGTCTGAAAATGTCAGCCTCCAACATAGAGACAACGCCTGTTTGTAGACCAGATTTACTTCATTCTACAATCAAAATTAAAGTGAGGAAGTTGGTAACAATCCTTGTTCTAAAAACAAGGCTGGCAGCAGAGCTGCGTTATATTAACGTCGTCTGCTTCTAGAACTCAGGTAGCAATGAAGAGTGGTCATTTTTCTCTCCTGTAGTTTGAATCTAATATGCAGCGTTCTACCAGTTCGTTAAGTGTGTATTAAAAGTACAGTATATCAATCATCCCCTATGCTACTTAGGATAGTTTCCTGTTGCTTGAATATAAATGTTCATGATTTTATTCTTTTACTGAGCTTCCACATGCAGTTTTTCAGTTTCAAGCTGTGTTTCTTTCCCAAACGTGTGCAAAACTTTGTCAATATTTGTCAAAAAACACAATTTTGCATTTCCACCAAATAAGAAGTGCCATTAAAATCACACATGAATGAGTTTGTGCTATAAGTCCTCAAAAAACATGTTGCACAGTGATCCTCCAACTATTTCCTGTTGTTTTCTGCTCGATGGTTTGTGCAGTGGAGACAACTATTTTTTGATCATGTGATTTGTTTGATACAAAAATTTTTTATTAAGCATAATTTTCAATATGTCAAATTGCGCAATTATGTGGTCAATGGAATCGCTGCTATTGACCGGCACACGCTTGTTCAGGGATGAAGGCAAAACATTTTCTCTTTGTTTACAGCAGTCAACAGAAAACCAGCGTCAGAGCATGCTTGCAGTCTCACCACGAATCGACTGTCCACCTCTTCCAGTAGCTCCTTTTCATTGAGTGCCATGTGTTCTCCTTGCCATTTCTTTACGTGAGTCTTTTCTAGCTTTTTGCAGGCATACATCATTCCTGTGGCTCGTACCTGACAAGCCCAAACCTGCCGGTTGAAATGAAAACGCTATGAAGAGATTTATGTGGTAAACAACAGATTATCATAAACTGTAGCAGGAAAGGCGAATCTGTCCAAAAGTGATTGTGACATGTAAAGTCAGAATTTCCCCTTTTAGACTTGGCAGTGTAGGGATCAAGCCTTACCTCTCCAAAGCCTCCTTTCCCCAGTAGCCTGTACTCTCTGAAATCGTGTTTGGTGATTGGCCGTCTTAAAGAGACAAAACAAGAGAACAAAAATATTTGTGATTTTGTTTCTTATCTTCTTATTTCAGCAGTTTGTGGCATTAAGCCAATGATCAAACCACCCACTCCACAAACAAATAACTAGGGGTGTACTGATTGTAATTGGTTGGTGCACTGATGGTAGGTTGTCAAGTTTTTCACCTTAGGAAAGAATCAGTGACCACCACTAGGTTTTAGCTGATACTTTTTTCTTTTTTAAACGTCACTCAGTACAGTGAGAATGTAAGTCAGCAACAATAGGGTGGCAACTGTGGTCAGGTCTGTCAGTCAAACCTCTTTCATGACAGACTAAAAGGGGTCAATGGCTGATTTTCAGACCTTTGTGGAGTTTTAAATTTCAAATTGTCAAAGGACGGTGCACATCAGTCAACATTGTTCTGCATAATGTGCCCAAGTTAGATAAAATAAGTGCTATGGGTTCTTACGTGCACTCTGCTGCTGCTTGCATAACCATATCACATAAGACTGCCAACAGTCACACATAAATAAAATGAAACTGATGACAGGTTTTGGTCGGTAACTGAAACTGGTAAACAGACGTTGTTGGTGCACCGAGGGGAAAATGAGTCAACTACAACATAAGCTAATTTTTATTGGTAGTCCCTCTGGCAGCTGTTAAAACCAACCTAAAAATCAACAAAGTTAAAGTCACACAACATTTATATTAATACAATGAAATTACAAGAAACAACATGTTTCATATACAAAGAAAAACAGATCCATTTTTGATCCACTGGGTTTTAATGGAGACATTGGTGACTTAATAACGTAAGCCAAGCCCTTAATTAGCTATTGAAGGCGTTAAGCGTGGGCACTCACTGATAGTGACTGGAATACTGTTCCAGATGTTACCACCACTGACAGAACTGTCTGCCCAAACTTGGTGGGTCTAAAGGGTAACCATAGACTGACTGCCTTAACAGATTTCAAGATCAGTTAAGTCCTGATCTCCGTTATCCCAAAATTAAGGAAATCTGGGTCGATTTCTTGGTGTATTCCTACAAATAGCCAATTGTTTCATGAATGTCACTTCCTCCTTCAGATACTGATATGCATCACAACTTGTGCTCTGACCTCTCCAGTTGCTTCCATTGTAGAAAGCGGTCAAAGTGCATGCTGAACTGGTACTGTGTGAAGGGCTCTTGACTGAGGTACTCATGCAGGAATCTAAAAGAAGAGAGTTTTGAGTGTTTTATGGGTAAAATACGTGCATGCTGAACACAGTGCTTTGTAAAATTATTGAATCATTTATTTTTTTTCTTTTTTCGTCACATTACAGACGCAAACATTTTTTATTGTTCTTGTGCAACATTCTAATGTTCTAAGACAGACAATCATCAAAATGACAAGACAAAAAGGCTTAAAATATAAGTTCTCAAATGAGTGTCAAAAAATAATTTCTTTCACAATGATTTAATTAACTTAAGATGTATTTTTACATCATGTTATCCTAACATCTACGAATAACTCAATATTCGTAGATGTTTCAATAATATATTGAAATTTGTGGTTATACTGTCATAAACGGAGGACGGTGTGAGTATTTATGTGAAGATCATGTATAACCAGACAGACACTTGAACTCACTCTTTGCATTTATGAAAGACGTCTTCACAGGGATCAAGCTCCAAACTATTGATGCAGCTTTGTTCATGCTTTGCTAAGGAAGGCACACACTGGTTGGCCTGTGGAACACAGAAAAAATTATAAAAAGAAAGAAGAACTGCTGCTATTTAAAAAGTGATCACAGAGCTGATTTATTTGTATGTATATAAATAGGGGCTTTCAGACCTGACTTCTGATAAATGTGTGGATGATATAAAACCCAAAGCTTTTCCTTTCCTCGTCTGTCTTTGTTTCAAAGGCTTCCTGAAGGAAACAAAAAAAGGAGGGTGAGAAATACAAACTTTGCCGAATTTACTCAGGAAATGTAAAAATAAAATAGACTTATTCTTTCTTGTCCATTCATAATCTTTTTATCTGAAATGAAATGTGATTTAGCATGTCAACTGTTGATGGTGAGTTGACAAGTTTGAACGATTTAAAAAACTTTGAGCTACAACCTACATTGAAAACGAGTCTTTGACATGATTCAAAAGTACTGAGTCATTTGTAGATGAAGAATACAGATGATTGTCAATTCTCTTTTCAATATCCAGCATCTGTAATTAGTTTGATTGCATTTGTGTTCATGTCTTAGATGACCTGAATATTTTTTTTGATAAAAGGCCTAGTATAAAACATTTTTTGAAGTAATTTCATGATACAGAATTGAAGATTTTTTGTGGAATCCTATTTTGTTTTTTACCACATGACTGTATGGCTTTATCCCTTTTTCCTGTATGATTAGATGTCGATGAAACATCTTCAAATTATTGCTCACATTGAGCAGAAGATAGACATATGATGAATTTGAACACTTCTGGGATGATTGCCAAATTTTTGAAATATATATTTTTTCCTCTTTAATGATTGTTTTTACTGCAAACAATAGAATTGAAATTGTTTGGAAGTGGCCTTGTAACCCATCTCAGATTGAAGGGCGGTTACGGTATCTTCTCAAGGGCCATTGCTGATGTCTTACTCAGTTGGCATTTTGTTAACACACACCTGGATGATGCAAAACAGCACAAAGCCAACAATCAATATTCCTAGAAGCAGTAACAGTGACTATGATGAAGTAATCAAGTGAATTTTCTCAACGAAATATTGTGTAAGCAGTAAAGATTGATCTCTACTTTGGTTTTTCTTTTGATTATGAAATAATGAAATATGTATGTTTTTATACAACTTAGATTGGCTTTAGACCATTGTTTTAGAACCTGATGAAGACAGAATCATTAGGTTTATATCCTGATGTATAAAAGTTTGATTTATAGGAGGGTATACTTTCCTAGAACTTGAGGCTTTTCTGTGTTGTAATCCACTTGATTGGAAACTTTCTCTCATTTCATGCTAAATCAGTAGTATTTGTCAGGAACATTTCTGAATCTAGGATGAGATCACAATTAGTTTGCACTTTATTAGCATACCAAAGCATCCAGGAGCAACATGTAGTTGTGCAATTCTGGCCGAGTCAGACAGTAGAGATGAAAGAGCTTCTTGCCAATAGGCTGATAGACACATAAATCATAGTAGTCTCGTTCTGACAGGGAGAAAAACAGAACACGATGTCATGAACAAAATTAGCAGCAACTTATTGACTATTCATTTTAGTGACCCTGTTTGTGCCTGTCTGACATTTTATCCAACTTTGATGGCTAGCCTTCACCTATAGTTGTTCTTATAACTATATTATGGAAGAATTGTTAATAGTTTGGTAAGTTTTTTAAAATAATATAAATTCATGGAAAAGTTTAAGAATGACAAAAGCCATTCTTTCTGTCCAGGTTCGTGATTAAGTAAATCCATTCATTATAAAACAATTGTATTTGATATTTTGAACCATAAGATCAGAAACAGGAAAATTATATGAATGGGAGTGAGCAGCTAATTAAAAAGTGTAAAATATTTTTGGGATGCAGAAATAAATAAATAAATCATAAATGTCTTCACATGACATACCGGACACTTAATAAGTGTGTTGGTTTAAAAATTACTTTAAGGAAAAGTTGGGCTGCTCTGCACCATGACCTCAAAGCACCCTGCTGACAATCAGTCAGCATTAATAGGAACGAGAATATTAAATCTACTTTGTATGATGATATGAATTAGAATAGATATAGTTGCTAATCAGTCCCCTTGGGACAAGTTGATATTGTGCCTTCAATGTTTAACTTTAACAGTGAAATAAAAATGAAGGTGTTGCACTTTGAACATTAACTTTTAGAATGTTTTTTTTTTCACTATTCATTAAATATTACATTTGTTTTGCATAAATTCTGCCTCATTTCCTCTAAGTTCTCGTGTTGTTTTTTTTAGTGTCTGCTGGTCTTTTAGTTGATTAAAACTTCTCTGTTTCTTGCTTGAAAAATTTGTCAGCCAATCAGAAAGAACAACATGGCAAATAAGATTTTTTAAATTGTATTTTATAATAATGATTGAGGAACACATATACATTTTAAAAGCTATGATTATTAATTTATTAGATTCATTTAAAAAAATGTTTCTAGATTTTCTCTAATATTCTGGATAACTCCCCCACCTCTCCAGAACCTCCTGGTGGCTCCCCAGGGTTCCTTGGCCCCAACCTTGAAAAAACCCTAAGCCAGGGGTCCCCAAAGTCGGTCCATGAAGGCCAGCATCCTGCATGTTTTAGTTCTCTCCTTGGTGGTAGTGACAACCTTTTAAGAATGTCAATGTTCTTCTTTGGCTTCTAATGAGCCATCATTTGATCCAGGTGCATTAAATCAGGGAGAGAACTAAAACATGCCGGCCCTCGAGGACCAACTTTGGAGACCCCTGCCCTAAGCTAATGCTAAAAATCAGAAATTATGTAAATGTATGTAAACTTATGAACACACTTGCAAAATTATATTCAAACCTTAGCTTTACATCTAACTCTTTTGTTTTTTCATCACCTTTAGGACAGGACTTATGTTACTACTGGTCCTTAGAAGGTGGGTGATGGTACCAAGAAAAGTCCTACTGTGATCATATAAACAAGCATGCATACACAAATGCTCTCCTACACACACCGATGGTCTTTGCTAGCTCCCTACACTCGCTGATGTGGGGAAAGCGCAGCAACTCTTTCCATCTCCAGCTCCTGCCTTTGCTTCCTCCACCTGCAGACCATCAGCAGAAGAGAAAATGAAACATACAACTTACTGCTGACAAGTCATAAACAAACACACACACACACACATACACATCTCCCTAGACCATCAAGTTTTAAACAATAGCATGCTGCTCCACAGTGAATGAACTATTATTAGCTTCAGGAACAGGTTAGTGGAGCCTGTGTGACCACATTACAAACTCTGAGGCTGTCACTCAGAGGAGGAATTTTGGTTCCTCAAGATGCATTTGTTTATCAACTCAGAATGGTCACCACTCTGCCAGTGAGTGGGTCTTGCACTTATTTGGATTTTTGTGTACAGATGTTGAAAAGGAGGCACCTTGGAAGGAAATAACCTGTCACTGCAGGGATGGTTCTCATCAGCTTTCCAAAACATTGCTCCAGGGAAGCAGGAATATCCTAATATTACTTTTGGTTTGTCATAAAGGGACACAAATTCTCTAAAAAGAATTTGCATTTTTTTAAAAAAACATATACCCAAATACACATGTATCTATTCTCAATAAAAAAGAATAGATTTTTTTCACTTCTCTTGCATCCATTTTTCAGACATACAACTGTAGGAAAAACTTTAAATCTTTCTTACCTTCTCTTGCTCTAACAAGAGCGCTGTTTTGCACCATGTTATCAATGTCCATATTGGAAAGTTTGACTTAGAATATGTCCTTGGATAACTTGTCCAGACAGGTGGGACACATCAGACCTTTGCGTCCCAGCTGCAGAGGATTCAGAAACCTTGACGACTGGAACTGAGCTGAGATAAATGAGGCGTCCAGTCTAACCTGTTACTCAATAATAAATGGAAACACTTGTTTTGTTACAGTGTGCTCAACGCTCAGGAACACTCCCTCATCACAGAGGAGGGACCAGTCACCGGTGAGAGTGAATGGCAAAGAAGCGCAGAAGGAATTCAAATGAGAAAAAAAAAAAACTGACAGATATATGCTGGCATTTCCAAACACTTGTATAATTCACATTAATTCTAGAAGTAAGAAACTCAATAAAGTGTTTGTTTAGTAAATCAAAAATGCTTGCTAAAAGAAATAAATGTTTCTCTGACCTGGTGTGATCTTTATAAAATGTTCAAATGGAACATTATAACATTCAAACAAATGAGTAAACTGTGGACAGAGTTACACACTAAATAGAAAAACAGATGATCAATTTGCTGTTCAAAAACTGCCTCCAAGATGAAAGTTTTTCTCCATTGATCAAAAATTCTTTGCATTTTCATTCATCAGCTATTTCATTAGGTACATATTACAAGTGTTACAATAAACATGGTCTCTTGTCTTCAGATCTACTTTGATGCAACAGGGTGCTGGACATGTTCCCTCCGAGATTCCATATTAACATTACAGCATCACCCAGCTGCTGCAGCTCTTTGAGCTCCAAATGGATGATCAGAGTGTCTCGTTATACCACATTCCAAACTGCCTATTTAAAGACACCTTTAAAAAAGCAAATGATTGATTTCTCAATCACTAGAAACGTTATTTATTTATTTATTTTTACGGTTTTAATATACAATATTAAATACACTATTACTTTAACAGCATTAGGAAATATGAATGTTGCTTATTTTGTTTCAAACACTTTAAACTTTAACTTAATTTTTTTGTAAACACCCTGAAAATGTGGTATGCTATCTTTCTGTTTTCCTGCACCAGCCCATGTCTGTCATGCACTCATCAAAGGTTCTCCAATGATATAATAAAAGTAGCGCCATGCATCAGGTTTCATTGATTTTGTGAACAAGAAAACAGATTCTGGAGTCTAAAACAGTGAGTGAACCCCGCCCTCTGGTGGACACATTGCATCAGTACAGCTTATCTCATGAACCGTCTGTGCGTTTGATCTCTGAAATAAAGCTTCAATTCCTTTCTATATTCACAGGATGCAAGACAAATTTACTTAAGTTGTTACTGCAGAAGAGCCAACATGTCTCAAATGTCTCCTGATGCACCTTGTAATATTCTTGCTGCAGTGATTCCACCTTCTCCTCACGAATGAACAGGTTGTGTGGAATTTATCCATAGCAGAAAGTGTCTCCTTTAACAGCATGGATGCCACACAAACTAATTCTAGTATTAAAAAAAGCATTCCTTGAGATAAAGAAGCTTTACATCAGTTTTTGTTTTATTTGTCTGACAAACAGCTGTAACAAAAAATCTGCCGATGGTGTCACAAAATTATGACTATCAGTTTTTAAGACCATCATGTGGATGAGTTCATTGGCATTAAAAAAGAGGAACTCCAGTCCCGTGATGAAGTGAAGATGCCTGACCAACGTCTTCAGCAGAAACAGCTTTAGGCTGAGGTTGAGGTCTATTTTTCATCCTGTCTCGGTTTGTTTACATTCACTCCTGGTACATAAAGGAGCATCACAGCACATTAGCACCAAAAGTGTAATTATTCCAGTAACTCAGTTTAAAGAGGTCCCACATAGTAAATAACAGGAGTAATATACATCATTATATTGTACATAATAATGTATAATATATACCTTATTTCACTCAGTGACAATTTTTAGGTTCTTTTTTTTATGAATGCAAATGAACTTAATAGATTTCAAAAGAGTTTTAACCTCAACTATGTGAAATGAAAACAAGTTAAAGCCATTTAATTTAAGTGATTAAAGTCAATATGGCAACTTCACAATGCACTCAAAAGTTTCTTAGACGGAAATGTTTTTTCAATTAAATACAATGTTACACTTCGCAGTGAACTTAATCAGAGATTTACCGGCGGTAATTTGTGTTTTGGAGGAAACCTTTGGAGATTTGTTTTTTTCATTTTTGGAAACTTCCTGATTTCTCCAAATGACATATCAGCAGTTAGGAAGGAAAGTGTGTCAGGGAAAAGTCTCAAGTTCCATTTTTGAACACGCAAGAAAACAACTACTGCTTTTGACAGCTGAATTCATTTGAGGACAGATTTCACAGAGCAGTCAGATGAGCAGCTGTGGTGGCTGCCTGGTCTGAGAGATTAAGCCCTTTTCTTAAAAAAACAAAAAAGGATGTTATTCGATCATGTGAATAATAAAACGGAGATAGTCTCTTCATTCAGATCCATTGAAACCAGGACTAAAGAAATTATGGCAGTGAATGTCAAATAGTTCCAGTGCTTTAAAAAAATATTTTATTTCCTGGGGCTAAAGAGTCTGTCATGTTTCTTCTTTATCAAAAAAGAAGAAAATATGATGACCAAGCTCTTGTCTTTGAATAGAGTAACAAACCAAACGCTTGAAATCAGGTGAACCATAAGTCTTTGTGTTGGAACACAAAAACATTGCCTAAGGAGGCGTTACATGCACAGATGTAATGATTTTACATAAAGTACAAATATTTAGCCGAGGCCGTACAGATCGAGGGTCCTGCTTGTACCTTGGTCGAATAAACTATGAATCTACATTTCAAGAAGACCTTTGGGCTTTACTTTTACAAACCACAACAGGTACAACGTTAGCAGCCAAGCGCGTCATAACAAAGCCGCAACAACAACATTTCATGAGTGCAGTACTGGCCAGTGCCTACATCCCTTCAAATTTTGGTGAAAAATTTGCCTGGTTTGAAAGTTGTTCTCACTTCCTCTGCCGACGTTGCTAAAACTGCATGCAGAATTTTAAAACTGCACATTGTTCACAACTTTGCCTTCTGTTTGTCGATTGGCCTGGTTGAAACTCTACCGGAGAAATCGAGTTCAATTGGACAAAGGCCAGATGAAGCAGTGAAGGGAGATCATAATGAAGTGCAATTACATAGGAATTCAATGGGCAGCACTTGGCAGAAGGTCCAGATGCTGCTTTAATGCTGCTAAAGCGCCTGGACTGGTTGACTTCATGCTCTTTCATCCTTGTTGGACGGTAACTCACTTCCCAACAATGCCAGTATCGGGGCATGTTTTCCCCATTAGATTATGACAGTATTCACCATTGTCTGGCTTGTCCTAATGGCATGAGTATTCTAGAGTACCTCTCTCTGGATTTACTGTATCTGTTTTGGTCATTATGTCTTCTCGTATTTCGGATGTTCCCTGCAGAGTGGAGGTTTTTGCAGTGAGATGTGATAAAACCATGTCCATTAAAGCCTAGTGGAACAGCTGAACATTGTATGGGGTTAATCGGAGATGTTTTAAGTCAGTACTGACTCCTACTTCACACTTTTGAATTTTGCAAATAATTGTAAATACACCCCAGTTACCTGGAGAACTAGATCGTTTAAGATTTTATCTTCATTTTGCTTATTTTGCTTTTCAGTTGTGTTGAACTGATCATAAGTTACCTAAAAGGTGATGACAATTCTGATGCAATTGTTCTCATTTGTTTACATAACAAACACAAAACATTTTACAGTAGTGTGCACATCTGTGAGCCACAGGTTGCAATGGTTCAATGGATCTATTCCAAATCCAGGAGGGAGACAGTTCTCACCAATATTTCCTGCACCTTTTTTTCTTTACGTGCCTTCATCTACATACACGGTGTATTCAAAGTATTAATAGACAGGTAATGCTTTTTAAAATTCCTTCGTAAAAGGTAAATGCCAAGTTCACTCAGTAATCTAGTGGATTGGACATCATGTGACTTACTGTGAGCCACATGCTTTTGCTTTCTGGTGTGGCGTGAAGCTGACAGACAGAAAAAAAATAATATAACCACCTGTTTCTCTAAATTTTTCCTCTGGACAAATTGCACCATTTGCCAACATTCAGAGCAATCATCAAATAGGATGAAATATTTCATAAAGCATATGGGAGCCAAAGTTTGTTAAAGTTTAAATCATGGCTCCTATGAAATAAAATTAAATTATGGGCTGCTATGAAGAGAAATTTATTTTGTTCGCTCTTGTTTCTACAACTAACAGAAACCAAACTATAGATTTATTAGCAGAGAGGTTATATATTTTACATATCCAAACATCAGCATCTCAGCTTTAAGCCACATTTTCTAGAATCCAGTGATATCGATAGCCACTCTATTCACCAACCAGACCCAAAAAAGGTTTTGCATCTTTATTATTTGCTATATTAAAGACACATCATATCATAGTTTATCGAATAAGACTGTCTAGCATTCACATGTAAGTTTTGGCTTTATTCTTAATACTAGAAAAGAAAAGGCCTCCCGGTGACTGTGGGTCACCCCCCCGCTCCTCTGTTCCCACCATCTTGCAACACAAAGTTACACCCTTTCCAACGAGTAAAATATATGTTACGGTGCCACGTCTGCAGGTGGGAGCACCAAATTAGAATCGGCATATTCTTTGTCAAAAAAGCTTTGTGCAAAGCTGCAGCTTGTTTTCGAAAGGAAAAAGGAAGTGCTCAAGAGTGGTAAGATGAAAGTTTGCAATTATACTATCAAAGTTAAAGGAGATGTGCTTAACTTCCTCTGACGTAGTTTCAGAAACACTGGATGATTGATCTGCCATCTGTGAGACTGAACAAAACAGGAAGATGGCGCTCCTCCTTGAAAAAAAGATCGAAGTTCAATTGGAGCTGTTTTTGAGAATCAGCAGGCGACCCAAGCTTTGAAGATTTTACATTCCATTTGGACATGCTGCCCTGAGACAGACTGGCGACCTGTCCAGGGTGAACCCCGCCTCTCACCTGGAACACAGCTGGAACACAGCACCTCCCGACCCCGTTAGGGAGAAGGGTAACCAGAAAATAGATGGATGGATGGATGGATGGATGGATGGATGGATGGATGGATGGATGGATGGATGGATGGATGGATGGATGGATAGATGGATGGATGGATGGATGGATGGATGGATGGATGGATGGATGGATGGATGGATGGATGGATGGATGGATGGATGGATGGATGGATGGATGGATGGATGGATGGATGGATTTGGACATGCTGAAGACCTTACGAATGAAAGGCAAGGCAAGGCAAATTTATTTATATAGCACCTTTCAGTCAAAGACAACTCAAAGTGCTTGTACAAGAAAAATAAGGAATACATACTGTTAGAAAAAAATAAAATAAAATAAAGAAAATATAAACAAAGTAAACATTAAAATTGTAATTATAGTAAATGAGTGGGATTAAAAATTTAAGAATAGACAACTTCAAATAAGAAGGTTTTTAACCTTGTTTTAAATAAACTCAAGGTAGGCGCAGACTTACAATGAGCAGGAAGTTTATTCCATAGTGTTGGAGCATAAAAACTAAAGGCTGCTTCTCCGTGTTTACTTCTGACTCTTGGTATAGTCAATAGGTTTGAGTCTGATGATCTTAATGTTCTGAGTGGTACATAGGGTTGCAGAAGAGCGGAAATGTAGTTTGGATTTCTATTATGAAGTGCTTTATAAACTATTAAGGAAATTTTAAAGTCAATTCTTTGAGCAACAGGCAGCCAGTGCAGAGATCTGAGAACTGGACTGATGTGCTGATCTCTTTTTGTGTTTGTAAGGACTCTTGCGGCAGCATTCTGGAGGAGCTGGAGCTGTTTTAATGTTTTTTTTAGGTAATTCAGTTAAAATGGCATTGCAATAATCAAGTCTGCTAAAAACAAAAGCATGAACTAGTCTCTCAGAATCCTTTACGGACATGAGTCAGTGTTTTGATACTGTTCTCTATCTAAATTCAGCACCAGCATATTGGCACTCTGTTGGGCTCAGGACCTGAAATAACTACTAATGTTCATTTTATGCTTGGATTGAAGTTATTTTGAGTTGCAAGTAATGGATGATTGTAAACAATAAAATTTGCTCATTCAACTTGAGTAACTCCGCTTAATTGCTTCAACTCAGTTAAAGTGTCAAATTCAAAAATACATAATAAAAGCTATTGCCAGTTTTAAGTGTCTTTAGCAGTTATATTAAATTAAAAATTATTAGTTAACAGAAACCTTTAAAAAGTTGCCCCAACTTACGTTTTTACATTACTCAAGTTCCAAGTTAATCAAGTTCACATAATATAAAATGTAACATTTTTATAATGTAAATGTTAAATTTTTACTCAATTTTTTTTTGTTTTACTTTAAAATAGTCATTATTTCATCATAAATTATGTTGGAGACACAAAGTTCTGAGAATATTATATTCCTCAAATTTTTTTTTCTTTTCAAATTTCCACCTAAACACAAAAAGAACAATTCATTCACAGCTTTCAAAAATGCATGCTTTCAAATATCTTCAAATAAAAAACAAAAACCCAATATATTTGTATTAACTCATAACTACTGAAAAGAAAAAAAAAGTCTTACATTTTTCACCAAACTTGTTATAAACATTATTATCTCTTCAAATATTGTTTAAGCAAGGTTTACATTTAATGAAAAACAGGCTGGTCTCCTCTATACCAGTGTTGATGTTTAGCTTTCCTCAGGAACAAGACAGATTACAATCTGCTATGATTATGAGTACAACATAAGCAACTGAATGTGTTATATATTTGTAGAGAACCCTGAACTGATTGATAGCAGTTTGTAATAAGTCAGTGAACTGTGACAGCACCAGGACAAATCAGCAGCAGCAGAACCTCAGCCTGTAGGGGAATGGAAGAACCCTCATCTAATGGGCAGAGAGTGAGCTGAAATGTGAACAGACAAACCTTAAATGTCATCCAAATCTGCTCAAACGGGTGATGGCTGGAGGCAAAACCTTCTATGGGATACTATCGACTCCATCAATAAATCTCTTTGATCTTCCGATGGGTCTTCTGGACTTATTGACATTTTTGTGGCTGGAACCCACAAAGAGCAACTCAGACGTCATTCCTTCTGTAGATTTTCAAGCGATCGTCAGTTTGCCTGGAGCCGTGATGTTTGTGGATTATATGTGGTTAACTGCCGACTGTCTCAAAGCGGTGGCGCTGCAGCGTGAAATGACACATCCTCTTTCAAAGAACCTTGGACTTCGCTGTTCGGATTTTGGGTTGCAGGAGAATCAAAATTGTTTTAGAAAAATTGTGCATTTGTAGTCATGTGCTTGCTTTATAGGTGCATCATTGTTCAAATGAGAGACATTATTGTTATATGAGTGCATAGGTCCAAAGAGCCCAAAAGCAGGGACTTTAGTCAACCTAATCCTAAGCAATTATTAAATTATAATCACATTTCTCCTGCCTGCTTAGCCTGTTGCTATTGCAACCTTACCTAAATCTACAAGTCAAAACAAGGAAGACGTCCAGAGTCCAGATGATAAAATAGAGATGTTCAAACCCCTGTGAAATTATTAGGTTAATGTAGTGCATCAATCTGCCCTAATCTGTCACTTTCAATACAAAGTATGAGGGACTGCATGGCATTGCAGTTGTTAACAATACTGCCTTGCATGAAGCTTGCAGGTTCTCCCTGTGCATGTAAACCAACTTACCAAGGACAACCAGGAATTGATATATTACTCAGAAGTCTATTTCCTGTGGACAGTTTGTGATGCAGAAATGGTAGAAATGTCCTCTAACAAGTGATCCACTCCCATGTTTGCGATCACATGAAGGAGGCGTTTTACGGAATATCTCGGCAGAGTTCGGGTCGTTGAGCTCTAGTGTTTTTGAAAATGATAAATTCCACCGACAGGCTGGAAAAATCCAGTTAAAGATTGCTGAGTGGGGTAAATTCCTGCCTGTTGTTTTGCATTGATAGAGGAATCAAAGTTCCTGAGTAATGCCTACTTTACCTTTTTAATTGCAGCAAACAGAAATAGACACGTAGGATTTAAAGCAACCTTACAGAAAACCCCCCACTTCTGTGCTATGACTGAGTATTTTGCAATCTGCCGTTGTGTTTGATTCACTTTTCTAAACTTGTTTGTGCACTCAAGTTATCTTCTGTCCCCTTGGGACTCTTCCACCGGCTAACTTGTGTCTCAAAGTTCATCTGACAAACCAACAGACGCACAGCAGTATCAACTTTATCATTGCTAGGTAAACCGTCCAAACAAAGTTCCCTAAAATAGACATTGACAGCTACAGCAGTCATCTGACTAAAATGTGACTTGGACGCATTTGCATGGATTTTAAAATGAAGATAGGTTGAGGTTTTGGCCCAGGATGTGGGGCGGGAGCCCCGAAGGGTCCGCTGAGTATAAAACAAGCTCAACAGCCCAACGGCAGTTTCCTTCGACTTCACTGTTGTTCATGTTTGGAGCTTAAGACAAAGCACTCTCATTTTTTTTGCCACACTTCTTATTTTCACACACACACTGCTGATTATTGGTGCCAAAACAATGGCCACTGATAAATCCAAAGTAGCCATTGGATTTATAGCTGCAGGCGCTCTGACTCTGATGTTTGGAATCATTTCAGCAATTATTGGGCCAACAGTTATGAAGAATCAAGTGGTGAAGGTAAGCTGTGTTCTATACTCACTAAACTGTTTATTGCTGTTTTTTGTATATTGAATTCTCAGTAAAATCTCAGCTAAATTTTATGCATTATGTCTTCACAAAATTTTGATTTCACAAATTTACCTAAAAACTGAACTTTTAAAAATTTTGACTTATAATTTATAACAGAAATCTGCTATCAGTTTTTCAACCATTGACTTAACAAAATGTTCGGTTAACCATTTCAATGAAAGCAAAAACAGTAGATATAAAGCTATCAAGCAATTCAGAAGAATGCAAGTAAAAAAATCCCTTTGCTACCAACTAATAACGTTGTCCTTTTAGTGGGACTGAGATGAAGAAAAGTTTAAGTTTAGCTTTGTTTTTTTGACGATCTTATTGATTGTTTGGACTCTGCAGAAAAAAAAGGAAAGAATTACGGATTAATATCCGACAAGAGGTAAACGAAAAGAAAAACTACATTTTAAATTATTGGAAGCAAGACACCGAGAAGAAGAATAAATTCTCATAAGGTTTTTAAAAATAAGACTGTGCTGGATACCTAAAACACTTCTGTTTGCCAGAATAAATGAGCTGCTTTCTGATCCAGATCCATCTTTATGTCAAAGAATCTAAATGCCTTGAGCTTCACAGATACCGACTTTGACAGAAAGTGTTCATTTTTTATTTTACTAACAGACAAACAACCGAGTGCTTTTAGCTCCATTGCAACTCAGTAGATCTCTGCTGTCACATAAACAAAAAAACTGCAATGGAAAGAAAATAAATCAAAACACACAACATAACTTCAGCACAAAAATACAACATTTTCTTAGTCCCATTTGATACCAGTGTTGCAAAAAATTATTTTCGGTGGTGATGTGAATCTTTCCTTGAATTAATGTAATTATGAACCATTATCGATTGCACATAATGTATCCATGGCTTTCTATGGGTGTGACTTAGGATCAACATAATTATGTTACTGCTTTAGTATCAACAGTTTAATCTTAAGATTTAGCTTATAGACTATTCGAATTCACATTCCCATATCTTTTTTCATGAAGTCACTTTTGTGGTACGGTGTATGGTTATTAAAACGGTTTATCGTCAAACATAAACCAGCGTTATGCTAGAAGTTTGATATCGGTCTCTAAACATCGTGTGATCACAGTTAAGCCTGTTGCAATAATAAGCAATGAATCACATGATAAATTAATATGAGCTTGATGATTTCCATTCTGATAAGTCATATTTTTTGAAGGGTACTTCAGAGGCAATCGTTGTATAAGTTTTGCTTGTGTGTGCTGTGGACTTTGAGAGAGCGAACTGGAATTATTATCAACATGTATTTCTTGAAAATGGTCTCGAAAAAACAATATTATTGTTTATTGCATTAATTACTGGCAAAAATGTATCTTTGGCTAAAATGTTGTCATTGTAACAGATCTAGCACAAGTCTTATTTAATCTGATTTATCTTGGGTTAATTCAAACTTGTGTGTGCATGCACCCCAAAAAATAGTTCAAATGTATTCTATAAAGAGCAACGTGAGTTTTACTGACATTTTAAATAAAATTTAAATAATTTCAATAATTGAATAAACTGAAAATGTTGTGCCTCGCACTAAACAAACATCCACAGCTCCACTGGGAAGCGCAGGAACTACTCTTCCCAGAATCCTCGGCTGCTGATGTAGAGGCGTCACCATTAGACCATAAATAAGTGGGACGTGGTCTCAGATCCGGGTCGTTCATCAGAAAGGTGAATGAGCGAGCCGGTGAAACGTCAGGCTTGCGCCAGAGACGGAGCTGCTCGTCTCATGTTGAAACACCGCGGGGTCGTTTACAGGCTGCGAACTTCGTGTCGTGGCCCAGCTGGACAGCTCGCAGACAAAGAAAGCTACTTATCCGCCGTGGACACCGCCAGTGCCCTGGCAACCTGTCAGTGTCAGGATGGCTGTCAATAAATCCAAAGTCTCAGTCGGATTCATAGTCGTAGGAGTCCTGGCTGCGTTTTTCGGGACCGTTCTGGTTTTTGTGGGGCCAGTAGTCATCAATGACCAGGTAGTAAAGGTAAGGAGCGTTTAGCATGTTTACAGCCGGTGTTTTTGGTTTGCAGATGGACTGGAAGCCAAAGTTTGAGTCTCAAAGGACTTCAGAAGAGCGCGCGTGCAACCTCTGCATGATAACAGGCGCACGCGGGACTTTAATCAGCCTAGATAAAAAGAAATGAAGTAAAGCAGAAACACGAAGCTGTGTTCAGAGTGACAACTACGGAGGTTTTTTGTTTTAGCGCTAATAACTTTTTAATGTGAGCTTTAACTCAATTATTAAATTGTTAATAACGCTGACTGTGTATGAAAAGATTATAAAACCAAGCAAAACAAAATATATATATACATTTTGTAAGGGGAGAAAAAGTGATCTGTTTTAGATCATCATCTGTCAAGATGGCCTCACATAACTGAGCTGTGTGAGGCCACATGCAGCAGCTTTAGTTTGAGTTTATTCACAAAGTTCACTTTCAAGACTGCTTCAGCAGATTTCAGTTAAAGATATCTTGAGTATCTTTAACTTTAATATAAATGCTTTACATTGTGGTCTGGCCATGTTTCCAGTTCAAACATGGTTCAAAGACAGTGAAGCCATATTTGAAATTTGTCTACAAGCAAAAACATTTTTTTGCAAATGCTATTGTAACAAGAAGGTACCAACAAACAGCGTGAGCAGCACTGCAAGTGGGGAAAAAAAAAAAGATTTGTCTAAAGATGACTGGACAATGTTGGACACTTTCCACCATCATTTATTAATTTAGAAATAAATGGACTTGGAAATATAAATTTTTCTGACTTATTTCTATTAATAAAACATCATTGGAACAAAAATGGACAATAAAACAATTATGGTTGTATGGTTATACATAATTTTATAACCATATATTTATATAACCATATAGATGCAGTATATGGTTATACTCATGTGTAACCATATGTGTAACCATAGGGAATAGTCTTATGTGAGTGACTATGCAGGCTTGTCAGACACAGCATGCCTCATTTATTGGACAAAATGCAGAGAGTTTTGGACACCGGTCTACAATACAAGGAAATACAAGGAAACTTTGCCACGGTTTATGGGAGAATAATTATTTTAAAATAAATAAACACTTGAAGTCAGATGAGGATTAGAAATACCATAATTTACCTTAGATGCTAAGTACATACATATTTGACAAAATATTTGAAGGAAAGAGAGCAGATAACATTACCGAAGCTGTAAATGTGACATTTGGCTTGTTTTATAGTTTTGATAATCTTCAGTGACACAAATTCAACTGTCAGATATGTAGAGATAATAGGAAAAGTAGTTAGGTAGAAAAATGGCAATCTTGCCTTGGCAGAAAATAGAGGAAATTATTTTGAAACCATCAGAAAATGAGGAAATCACAAGATTATCCCTATGTATTTGTCAAATGTATTTTTTTTCCACACTAATGTTTGTGCATTTAATGATTAGATTTCCCTCCCTGGCAGTTACCAGTCAGAGCCAATCAGGGACCAATGGCCTCTTCATCTTAGGTCAACTGTTTGAATGCTGTAGACATTTTAAGAAACACTATAAATACATAATTAACTGTATTTTGGTTTTATTTACTGTAATCAAACAATCAAAATTTGCATTAAAAACAGTTTGTGTTTTTATTTTGTGTGTGATTAATCAAAAAAGTAACATTTTAAATTATTAGCAGTGATTGTGTTAAAATATATTTTCTGTCCATTATGACACCTTCTCCCTCACTCACTCTCTTTTTTTTTTTTTTTTGTCATGTCAGAACACCATCATTGATCCAAAGAATGACCTCTCCTACACCATGTGGAAGGACCTCCCTGTGCCCTTCTTCATGTCCATCTACTTTTTTCATGTCCTCAACCCTGAGGAGATCCTGAACGGAGAAAAGCCCATGGTGGAGCAGAGAGGACCGTATGTGTACAGGTACAGAATTGCAGCTTTGCCACTGTAACTATTACTCCTACATGTTGCCTGCATGGAATTCAACTTGCTGTGAAAGGCAGGACCAAACGTGAGAACTGCTGCTCCTTGGGAGTACACAGCAAAAACACGAAATCTTGCCAAGTCTTGGTCTAGTCCACTTGAAATAACACAAAACTAATTTACAAGTAACTTTTCAGCAAGATATCGGAGCTTGGTAATAATTCCTTAATATCGATAAAAAATACTAGTTCCACCTGCATATTATTTTACTCATAATAACGCATTTTTCCTGTTATAAATTAAAGTAATCTGCCAGTGGAATCAGTTTTCAACACAATGAAGGAATTACTGACTTAAAAGAATCTCCTACATCTTGCTTGAAAGGTGCTTTTATATCAATTTTAGGTATATTGACATTTGCATCAGAAACTAGACCAAAAATACTTGGTAAGATTTTGTGTTTTTGCAGTGTGAACATTTTAATTTAAGAAATCCACTGAGGTTAGATTTCTTTGGGCTTTGTGGAGAGAATTTTTGCATTTGATTATGTTTCCAGACATTTTGAGTTTAAAAAAAAAAAAAAAAAAAACTGTTGATGTTTAGCGCTTTTTTTGAAACGAAAGCAGCTTGTGTGACCCAGATTTTTGCTGACTGAAGTGAGTGACTTCCTGTCATGTACGGATGGGATAATATTTGACAGAGATGCATGTTTTATTATTATTTATTTCCAAGTGATTTTATGTCAAGCTGATCACAAAAAAGCTGTGAAGTCATTTCAAAAGGGTGCAGTTACTTTCACACATCTCCAGTTTTATTAAATAAAATGAAGAATTCAGAAATTGAGATTGTTTTTTTTCACACATTTGCCAGTTAGATCACTTCCTGTGTTGTTCTTATGTTCCAGAAAGCAGTGTCGGAAGGAAAACATCACTTTTCACCCCAACAACACCGTGTCCTACAGAGAATACCGCAGATACTTCTTTGACCGCTCCATGTCTGTTGGGAATGAGTCTGACGTCGTCACCATTCCCAACATGTTGGTGCTGGTATGAGAGCGTGCTGCAAAGTCTTTTCAGATTTCCCTTATTATTTCCCCCACATTCAAAGCTTTGTGTTTTGACTCCAACCCTGGTTCGCAGGGCGCAGCGGTGATGCTGGAGGACCTGCCCTATGCCGTGCGGCTGTTGATCAGCGCCACCTTCAAGACGTTCAAGGAAGGTCCTTTCCTGACCAAGACGGTGGAAGAGCTGATGTGGGGCTACGACAGCAAACTGGTCGAGTTCCTCAACAAGTACCTGCCGGGCATGCTGCCGTCCACAGGAAAGTTTGGCCTTTTTGCACAGGTGAATATTTGTTTTCTTTTCCTTTCATTTTTCTATACATTCTGTTGTGCTGCACAAAAGAACTTTATCTCAGCTTAAACCGGCAAAAACTTTAAAAATCTATTTTTCCCTAAAACACTGCTACCACACCCTCTCTGACTTGTTCACACAGTGTTTTACAAAGTGTTTTGTTCTTCTTGGCAATTGGTGGCTTTCTCTTTGAATCCCAGCCATGTTGTCGTAGCTTCAGCGTGTCTTTTTCTTCTTATATAATCAAGACACTAGAAGACTTGAGCCTTGCATTACCGCATCAGGAGGTTGGATTGTAAACATTATTTTTCTTATCAGTTTAATAACTCCAATACTGGTCTATTCACCATCCACACCGGGAGAGATGACATCAGAAACGTCCACAAGGTCGACTCCTGGAATGGCCTCACTGAGGTAGGACAAATTAAAACCACTTTCACATCAGCTCTGTTCAGCCTGGTTTAATCACACTACAGGTTGTTTGTCTCGAAAGTCCAATTGAGGTGAACTTTGTTGCAGTTTGAATACTTTTGTAAACTAGACCAGCGCAGGGCATTCTGGGTAAATGCAACCAAAGCTCGTGTAGAGCCAGCTGGAGAAATGGCTCATAGTCTGCTGCTGAAAACAAAATAGAAATCCTCCAACTGCTAAAATATGGCACTGTTCCATTTTTATTCACATTTTGGGAAGAAAAAAAGTTGCACTCAGTGTCAAATTTGGAGGTTTTTGTTCCGTTTCCTTCAATGTTCTTGTTGAAGCACCACCACAGGCGAAGGGGCTAACAGGTTTTTCAAACGGTTTGGTCGGTTTGACACAGTGCAGTGCGAAAGAGAACCGAAAACGTAACAAATATTTCAGTTTTAGACCCTGATCTAGCTCTCTATGTCACCATTTTAACTCTTTTTAATGACTGGATGCTTTTCCTACCTGACTGGATTCCCTCGTCTTAACAGCTGAGCTACTGGAGGACACCTCAGTGTAACATGATCAATGGAACAGCTGGGCAGCTGTGGCCTCCTTTTATGACAAAAGAGACCACTCTACCTTTCTACAGCCCAGACGCCTGCAGGTAGGAATACTTCCTCCACATCCTCTGTGAAACGTCTTATTTCCTGTATAATTTCCTGTATTTAATTGCACTGTTATTTTAGATCTCTGGAGCTTGTGTATCAGCGATCAGGCGTGATGAACGGCATCCCTCTGTATCGATATGTCGCTCCTAAGACCATGTTCGCGAATGGGACGGATTATCCTCCAAATGAAGGCTTCTGCCCCTGCAGGCAGTCTGGACTGCTCAACGTCAGTAGCTGCCGCTACAGTAAGTACAGGCAGAGCGTAGCATTACAAAGGTCACTGATTGACCTTTGACGTTCCTGATCTCTGTGCCTTCTGAGCTCTTTTTCTTTGTAAGCAGTACATGCAATAAGCCTAATTTCATTTTGTTGTTGTTTTCTTTTAATTACAGCAGCTTAATGAAGGCTAGTGATTAATAACTTTCTACTTCTTGGCTGATTTACGCAGAGGAGGGGAAGTAATTCTTAACGGTGAAGGGTTTTGTATCTTGTTTTCAGATTGTTTCTGTGTGTTGGTTTCTTGTTTCTTGTGTAAATGTTTCCTTTCGTCAATGTTTTTTTTACTTCTTTTAATAGAACTGTGTGTTCTGTGTTCCGTCCTGTGAAGTGGTTTGTTTATTGTGCTCATTTGTCTTAGGACAAAGGGTGAAATGCTAATTCCTGCATATTTATACTGCTACACATTGTGGTAATATTGATTAATGTGCACTGTTCTAATCAAATAAATTGAATTAAATCAAACTTCCCCTTTGAATTTAATTAAGGGGATTCCTCCTCTTCACATTAAAACATTTTTTGAGCTGGAGTCCTTATTTGCTCTCACATTTGGTTTGGGTTTCTGCACATTGCGCTTGTAGAAGAATCATATTTGCTTCAGATTTAAGTTGCTATAGCATAGTGTTCTAGAAAAATAACTGCAACATTGTTTTTGTCCATTTCTAGACTCTCCAGTCTTCATCTCTCATCCTCACTTCTTTAATGCTGATCCTGTGCTGCTGGACTACGTGCTGGGTCTTCACCCCACTGAGGAGGAGCACGGCCTTTTCATTGACATTCACCCTGTGAGTTCCCACTTACACCCACACTTAAAAATTGCCACTTTTAAGAAACTCATCAGGACTGTACCAAAAAAGTTAAAATTGCAGAGGAAGAGAAGCTTCCTCTATGCTTAGAACCACATATTGTTATGTGATTCTAAGAATTTTAAGATATTTGAGCAAGATATAAATTGTGGTGGAAAAGTTATTATAAGTTAACATCTGCTGATCATGCTATATTAAATGTTTGTGAACTCTCAGCAAAAGAACCTTTTTTGGGCTACACACACAAGGTTGGAAGTTGTTTTCCTACATCTGCACAACCAGACTGTTTCCCATGTTTTGGATCCCTCATTGTTACTCCTCTCGAGTTCAATTAAACTTAACGCAGTTCTTGATTTTCTACAGCCATTTATTTCAGACACGTTCTTCTAGGTCCTCAAAAAATGCCGTCAGAACTACAAAAAAGGTAACACAACCTAAATCAGTTCACAACAAATGGCACAATATAACAAAAGATCCATACAACAAAACTGTACCTCATTAGCTGCATCAACTCCAGAGGAATAAAGTCTAATCTTCTCACAGTCTCTCCAGCTCGCATGACCCACATGGCTCCAAATGCGCCAGCCAAAGTTCCCCGGGCAACACATGCCGCGCGGAACAAAACAAAAGTTCCCCCTCTACATTCCAATGTACACCCAACATAAAACCAATAAAATTACTACTGCCACCTTAAACATAAAAAACAAAAATAAAAAACAAGAGGCAGTTGTCCTGACAGCAGCCACACTCATCCTTGCTATAAAACTCACGTGTTGACTCTGACTGGTAGAGCTTTGCATTCAGGACTTCTCCATTTTTGATTGTCTTCTCCATAATTGTGCACAGGCTCTGGATTCTGTACAATATACATATCAACCTGACTGTGTGATTTCAACTAACAGTGCTTGGAAATGATTTTTTTTCCACAAGATAAATACATTCTCAGAAGGATTTGAGTCAAAACTTTTCAGCTGTGCCTGGATTTCTTCTTGGCTACTGAGGAGTATAGAGCAGCAAAGGACTTACACAAACACCTCATCACAGATGGCTCCACTTCTCCTTGGAACGTAAAAAAAAAAAAAAATGCTGCCAATGAAACATTTGGAGAACATGCTTTTCTATTACAACATCGAAAATGTTTAGGAAAAACAAATGTTTTTCTACATTTAAATGTGATGATACTGTATGTTTGGTCATAGCCAAAAAACAATTTGAAACCCAAACCTATAACAGACCAAGAGTGACAGGGGTCACTAAAACGGTATCAGGCTCTGAGTCTACTGGGTGCCAGGGTGTCAATAGATTTATGTCTCAGGGTGCATTCCCATTCTAGAACTCTTGTTCGTTTGCCTAGAAAGTACAGTTCGTTTGTGAAGGTGTGAACATGCAGTCCAACTAAAAAAAAAAACCCTCTGTGGTTAAGTGAATGCTGGTGCGGTTTGAATACATATAGGAATGCCAAGACGGCCAGAGACTGCTTTAAAAGCAGCAAGTGGACTGCAGCCCATGGGATTGTAGGTAAATAAAATCAAAGCAAATGTGTGAGTCCAGCCATGGCAGGGGAAATGAGGAAAACAAGAGAGATCCTACAACTGCTAAAATCTGACACCATTTTATTTTTGTTTGCATTTCATGAATAAGGAAGTTGTGCTCAATTCTTCAGATCTCAGTTTTTGTGTCATTTCCTTCAGTTGTTCTTGGTGCAGCGCCACCAGAGGCGAGGGTAGGAGCAGGTTTTTTTAAAGGGTTGACACAGTGCAGTGTGGAAACGCACCAGATGAAAATGTAACAAATGTAGCAACTTAGTCTACCGGACCATCAGGTGTGAAGGCACCTGATAGCAGCATATTGAAGGCAAGTGATTAATAACTAGCCGTGATGTATAAAATGTGCCAGCTCAATTATGAAGTCTATGAAACTTATTGGATGTCACATCCACTGCTCTTAACAGAGCCAGCTGGAAAATTAGACTTTCATCAAACTGTGTGGGGAGAAACTTCGCCAATAATAAAATGTCTGATGCCTTCCTTTTCTTCCAACTTTAATTGCAATTTTCAGAAATGTGACCAACACAGATTTAACAATGTTGCTCACTTCTTCCCCTGCTATTGCTAAGCTACAGGCAGACTACAATTCTAGAACAAGGCAGAAAATCTACGTTTCGTTCACAATTTCTCCTTTTGTTTGATGAGTGGCTGATCTAGCTCAATGGGACAAATCCCAGACTGAGCCCCAAAGGTTCAGGAGAATCGAGTGGAATTGCATAAGAAAGGCTACCGGAATATGAACTCAAACTGCTGATCAAACATTCAAACCTCTGATGTCTTAGACGTTTGCTGCTGGGATCTTGGACAAAGATAGTCTGATTGCAATCATGGATTAATTGTGTCATGGTCAACTGCAGGCCTGTTTTTGCTGCTGAAGATGAGTAAAATCTTTAGATGGAATTTTATTTTTCATTGTACCATTCTTATGACTTCAGAAGTTAGCATCATTTCTAAATTCAAGGTCTTATCAGATTTATTTGATAAGACATGAACAGAACAGCAGCAGCTTGTGTCCTCGTGCTTATAGTGTGAACTAATTTGCAGCACTTGTCCCTAAATACTCTTATTAAACAGTATATCTAAACTATTAGAAAGTGAATGACAATGACACAATATGATGATCAGAATGTGTCGTTGTGTTGTAGCCGGTCAACAGTGAGAGCGGTTTGGTGATGAGCAGACAAACATAGAGAATGAGGTTTGAAGTTAATTTGTTTGTTTTTTTCTCTTATGGACACGTCATAGGAAAATGATTCTGGTTACATGAAATTTTGCTGCTGATAAACCTGCAAGTCAGGCTGCTGGTAGTCACACTGCTGTCTCACCTGACGCTTGATACAAGGTTTGATAGGGCAGAACACAGCTATTGCTCTTACTTAACCCTACCCGTGTAAACCTCATAAACCTTATCTTTTGACAGTGACATGGACAGTGATAAGGTAATTGGAAATTGCGCTATTTGCTTCTAATTGCCGTTGTTCGCGAGGTTGTAAAGAACTCTGATTCCAATAAAAAGATAATAATCCAGCTTTGATATGAAAGCAGATTGTGTACAAAGACGAAAGCTGAGAAGATGGAGTCAGTGTTTCTTCAAACCTTCCTCTTCTACAATGACCTGGAGTAATGAATGAAACACTCTGGGCAACATTTGCTTCTCAATATTTCTAAAATAACACCACAAAACACGAGCTGCATTTCCATTACAAATGTGCTCAAGTCAAAAAACACACAATTTTGCAATTGCTGTGTTTCCATTAAAGAAGAAATGAAATTAAAAGTGCATGTGAAAAATCTTGATTTTGCAATAAGTCATTAAAACAGCATGTAGTTCATGAAAACAGTTACATGAATTATATTCATAATTCAGCCACTTATCATCAGCCATCGGAGGAGACACTGGGGTTTTACTCAGCCTCTGGAGCTACAAGCCACTTATACTTGGGAGAGCCTACGTATGTTGCGTTTTGGAGAAATTGTAGTTGGAAATTTCTCAGAAGAACTATGGATTAAACATGTTGGAATGACACAACTTTTATGAACTGTGTGATCCCGTGAGAGCTCTCTTGGAGGCAGCTGCACAATGTCTGAAAAAAACAAAAAGAAACCATCATTCTCCTATTTCCTTTTACTACTCCTTCACTGTTTTCTCCAGTAGTATCATTGAGTGACTCGCCTGAAGCAAAAAAATGTCTCCAAGGCAACTGCATTGGAGACATTGAGACATTATAAATCAGCATTGAGAAACCGTCTCATCTCACCGCGAAAACGTTTTACTGAAAAACCTTTCCAAAACTGCCGTGTTTCCTTTAAGCGGATCTATTTTCATGATTTCAATTTGTGCACTTTTATGGTTAGTAGAAAGGCAGATAGTAATATTGATAGCAAAAGCAATCTTGGAACTCTGGTGTCTTACAGAATAAACATTTTCATGAAACACACCAGAGATTATATGAAGGTCAAGGAACACACCAGAGATTATATGATAATACTAATATAATAATATCCAATACTTTCAACATCTCAGAGCTTTGTTCAATCCACTTGGAAAGAGCATGGTACAATTATATATCTACAAAGACATGACAGATGGGAATAATTGGATCATATTTATTTTCCCCACATCTTGGCCTAGAGTTGTTGAATTATGTCATTCACAGCAGGAGATAATCTACTGGACAAGCATTCAGAGGAAGAAATGTAGGGGAGCTTTTGTTGGATGTTCCCTTGAGCTAGGGCATGCTGTGTAAACTGTTGTATTTCAGTTGCTGCATGTTGGACAATGTTGGCTTCCTCACTTGTTTTGGTGCTGTGTATTCCTATTATTGATAGTTGGAAAGCTTGTGCAAAGATCAGCAAGATTTTTCTGATATTTTTCTCCTAATTTACTAAATTCCTAGAAGATTCAACATTGGCTTCATTTACACGAGAGAAATGGACACTGGAAGTTTTTCTATGGATTTAGGTAATGTGAAATTATTCACTCAGATGGTAGTAGATAGTAGCGGATTTTTTTCACCCACATTTTCTCTGTCACCTTCTTAAACAAACACAGTTGTACTACAATGGAAAGTACTCACCTTTAATAGATTATGGAAAGTTTCAGGAAGTCATAAAATCAGTGCCAAAGTGCAGGAAAGCTTTTATAGCAGGGCATCCATGTGTACTTTATCAGGTGTGCTGATCCCCAGTTGCATTCCTTTTGTTTACCCTAATCATCCTCCCCTCACTCCCACATCTACCCTGATTTATATTGCTTTTTTATGAGAGCCACATGTCTGAGGACTGAGCCCTGCATTTTGCTGATGTCAGTTGTCTGGTTCTGAGCCTAAAGTCTGGACTGAGGTGTGTCACAGTTTGTTCTGCCAGAAAAATGTCCAGGGCATTGTGTCTTATTTGTCTTCCAAGTGTCACAAGCCATAACAATCCTGTTTCTTGGGGGGTTTGGAAGGAATACCAGTGCAACTTCCATTAGTTCCAACATAAAGTGCACCTTCCAACTGTCCCATTTTCTGTCAGCAGAATGTTTTAGTGCATTTTCAAGTCTGTGTGTTCCTTTCATTCAGTAGGGGTTGGGACCTTGGAGTTTGCTCAGAGGCCGTTTTTTGATTAACACAAACCTCCACTGAGTCAAGTGAGACCTGCAGTGCTTCAGATGTTGTCCTCACTTCTTTTGTAAAATTCTTGGGGGAGCTGTCACTGCTGTCTTGCAGTAATTTTAATAAGCTGGCTTCTCTGTATGCGATAATTGATCTAACTGGAGTTTCAAAACCTTAGAAGTGATTTTCTAACTTTTCAAGACTGATGGACAATGACTTTGTAATATCCCACTTATTGTCAAGTCAAGAAAAGCATACAATATGGGCTCTACGTAGCTGTGGTTCCATTACAAACGTACCCCAAACTTTGCCAATATTCTGCTAATGCCAAAAAAATGATTTCAATTAAATAGCAAATGCCATTAAAGTCACATTACAAAGTTTGCTCATGTGATGTCATTAAAAAAAACATGCCGCGCTAGCATCCACCAACTACGTACTGTTGTCTCCTTTGTGGGTTGCATCAGTGGCAACATCCAGTTGTTGATCATGTGACTCATGGGATGCACAAAATGTGTTTCCATTGCAGTTTTCCAAAACAAACCAATTTTGGTATGGCTAAATAGACACCAGCAATTATATGGTCAATGGAAATGCTGATAGTGGCGTCAGGCAGTGGAGCTATAACACTATCCTTCTTCATAATCCATGTGGTGGCAGCTCAAAGATTGACTAAGAGGCTCAACATCGACTGGATCAATAATCAACCTTGTTGATCACAAGTCTGAAGCTTCACCTTTATTTGCAAAAGAATAAAGAATTGATCAGAAAGAACATTTTTTTCAACTGAAGGCAAGATATTAAAAAGTGCTTCTCCAATCTCTTCCCCTCAACCCTCACGGAAGAAACCACAGACATTGCTCAGTCCATTAGGTAGTGTTAAGCTCGCCTGAATGAATATAGCACATTACTTCCAGTTTCCTTCAAAATAAAGAGGAGGTTTTTTTTCCAAGACGAAACCCATATAAAAAATAATGATCCTAAATGAATTCAACTTTTCTGGCAGGTTATGCAGACAAGCCACATCCCCCCACAACTTTGGTAGCTTGCTAGGTCACTGAAGCCTGAGCTTGCTTTTGGGCTTTTCTTTTCTGCATATTGGAGGAACCCTGTGAATATTTGAAACTGTCAAAGTGTTTTTCACTGGTGAATAATCTTTCTCTACTCTAAATTATGATCTCCAGATATCTGCTAATGGTTTCCCTGTTTGATAGATAAACAATAGTTGTTTTGCTAAGGTTGTTGCTGACGTCTTTCCCCCTTCACAGCATGTCCACACTCACACTAGGCTTGAGACCTGCTTTCCTTTTAAAATGCTTATGTTTCCCATCCATGATAAGAATTTCCTCCTTTTCTTTACCACGTATGGCCCTTGCTTAGAAATTAGCATTGTTCAGCTTTTTGTTTATAGCATAATTACTGATAACTAAAAATCCACATGGATTTTATTCTCCCTATGTGACTTCTGTTTTGTGTGTGTGTGTGTGTGTGTGTGTACAGCTCACAGGTGTCCCTCTGAATGTGTCCATACGCCTCCAGCTTAACCTCTACATGAAGAGAGTATCAGGAATTACGTAAGACTTATGAATTGTCACATCATCCATTTTGTCACCTATTGTACATTTTACAATCTTCTTATTTTAGTGGTGTTTGAAGTTTTATGTTCTTGACCTTGTAGAGAAACTGGAAAGATTTCTGAGGTGGTGATGCCCCTGCTGTGGTTTGAGGAGGTAAGCTGCTGCTGATGTGCATCTTGAGAGGCTAATGCCTACAGATCCACTCAATAAGTTAGAATGTTATAAAAAGTACATTTATTTTAGGAACTTTATCACATTTTATAGTGTATTTTTATATAGATGGATGTTTGAAAGTAGATGCAGCAACATGGACTTAGAATTTTATTATGACATTTTGTGGTAGTATTGGAAAAACAATTAACTTATATTATGACAAAAAGGGTATTTATTACTTATTTTTCAGGTGTTAATAGCCCCACAGACACAAACATTGTTATTGAGAAATATTTCCATTTCAAATATGTTTCTTCAGGATGCCAAAAAAAGTCTGACTTATATCACAGTAACTGCATTTATTCATAGTTTTGAATTTAGTAATACTTATCGATGCTCTTGTGAAAAACAAAAGTAGAGAAAATTGTAGAACTAACATTTTCAATTATACTGCCAGTTTTGTTTTGTTTCGTGCTTTTCTTTATAATCAGCAACTGAAATTTATCATGACAACAATCAATCAAAATTTGTAATTCCTGGAGAGACAGCAGCACATTATCCAAAAACCCCCCAAAAACAAATCATCCTCCCCCTACTTTCTGTTGTTTTCACCAGTATTAACATCCACCTGTGATCCAAAATACATTTTTCCATTTCAGTTTTGCAAAATACATCTCCCAGTGCAAGTACTTTATTGAAAAATGTCAATTTTTTTCAAAATTGGCATTTTTCCATTGAACAAATTAATTTTCCTATTTGTAATTTGCACAATTTTATGGCTAACAGAAACGGAGCAAAGCTTCGACTTTTCAGAAATTGTTAAATCTCTTTTTGGTCATTTTGGGCTGGTGAATGGAAGTTGCAGGATACAGGCTGTTTATGTCGTTAGTGGGTTTTTTTTCTTCTTAAATGTGCGTAAAATGGGAAGATGGATTTAGCTAAATATGGGACAAAACCTGAAATGCTGCAAAAAATCAACTAGAAATATCTCTTTCTGAGCCAAATCAAGAGTAAAACAGTTTTTCCTTCACTTTCATCACTTTGCCTCTGCAGAACGGATACATTGATGGACCGATCCTCACTACATTCCACACTAACCTGGTTATTCTCCCTGCTGTCATGGAGTACATACAGTACATCTTCATAGCCCTCGGCCTGCTCACCACCATAGTGGCCGTCCTGGTGTACTACAAAGTCAAAGTAAGAATCCCCAACAGTCAGCTGCTGTCATTGACACTCTGCCTGTGGCTCGCTGCATGTTTTCCAGTTAGTGGATGGAGGAAAGGAGCAGGAGAGACGACACTGAGGATCAATGGCATTATTAGGCTTTTCATAAATGCACGATACGCTGAGGATGCATTTATAAGTCTGCAGCAACTTTGTGTATTGTCAATTTTAGCCAGATGCAGAACAGGCGTCTGGCTAAAATTATTCCCCAAATAATTGTGGGAATTATTTCCCACAAAGAAAAATATTTCCATCACAGCTGTTTGTGAAGATGCACAGTCACTCCTGCTCATTCCAGGATCAAGCTTTGTTTGTCTACAAGTTAAACTATGAACCCTGCTTTGACTAACCTGACGAGGAGAGTAAAAAGTCCAAATCTCTCCAGTGTTGCTGGCTGTTGAAACCCGTCCTCCCCAACTGCTGTTGATTATTCTTCCTGCCTGTTTATCTCATCATCGTTAACTCGTAAACGAGAGCCTATCAGTTATGGCTTAATTAGTGGGTGACATTACGCAGTAGTGTTAATCAGAAAGGCCAAAGTCATCCATGCTGATAGCAGAACAGGGAACACATGAGAGCAGATTTGGTTCTTCTGCTTTGTTATTGTGTTCTTTACTGAACATGTTTTAGTTGTTTTAGCAATTTATAGCGCAGACTAATGTTGTCATCACTAATAAATTCCTCAACGATCAAAAACCAACAGATAAAACGAGCTGGTGCAGTCCATCAGTAAAGTGTCAGTCTTATCTCCGTCATTCCGTTGTGTTATGAAACGAGTCATGTGTAGTGTTGTAAAATAACTTAAAAAAGCTTTGAAGGTTAATCAGTAAAAGTTCCAATTTAGTCAGTGTAATGTTAACAGTGCATACTATTTTTGTGGTAGGTATTGTATTTGTTGCAGACAGCCAGCAACCAGCATGGAAAATAAAACAAAATTTAATATTTTACTGAAATCTCATACTGAAGTGCAAAAGATTTGAATGTGTTTGACAAAAGTTCTTCGTTTGCTTTCAGAAGTCTAGAAATAGAGCAGCGACTTCTCCATTCTTTGAGAATTCTTGGGTTTGTACAATCGCCTCATACAAATCATCCAAATTAACAGACAGCTTTTCAACTTAAAATCTTTGACTTTTAAACTTTAATAATCAGGTTGATATGAAACATATTTTTCAAAATTTTATTTCCAAATCATTGCAGACGTTTTTGATTGTCAGTTAATCTGGGGCTTTAAAATCGAAAGGTAGAAAAAAGGTCCAATGGCAGCTTTTTGATAAATTGGAGGTCCATAATTAGGCTTGGTTTATTATAAATGGATATTTGTTTCACTGTGAAGCAATGAACTTTCAGACGCTCTCTTATGCACAGTATGAACAGTAATTCACATAAGAACTGGACATTGAACCTCCCCTCCAGTAGGACTGGGCAATTATCAGGTTCAACAAGGTGAGGATTCAACCAAGTGGTGCCAAAACATTTTTTTTAGTTTCTGTTTCAGTATTATAAATTGGATAATGTGGCCAATCCTTACTTCTGTGAATTACAGTAACCATTAGTTAGTTAAACCTTTCATACTTCCTGTA
The DNA here is from genome assembly GCF_027474105.1 of Poeciliopsis prolifica. Classification (NCBI taxonomy): domain Eukaryota; kingdom Metazoa; phylum Chordata; class Actinopteri; order Cyprinodontiformes; family Poeciliidae; genus Poeciliopsis; species Poeciliopsis prolifica. The sequence continues at coordinate 1,764,047 of NW_026562436.1, read as the reverse complement.
GTGAGAAATAGACCAGAGTGGCCTCTGGGTAGAAATGCATTCACTAAAGGACTGCCGTACATTTTGGGCAATAAAATATTATCTTATTTAAAAAAGAAATTTGCTTTTTTTTACAATAATTTTAACCCAGTGAAACTTAAACTGTGGCACTTGAAAGGTTGGGTAGGACAAAAGATTTTTTTCATCTTAAATGTATTTATTGTGCAGGTTTGGTTCACATCCTGCTCTGAAAGTATTGTTTTTTTTCAGCAAATGACACATTTCTTGAGCCTATTATTATTACCCTAACAATAATCGATTAATTGTTAATCGATTAATTAACAATTAATCGATTAATTGTTTATGTTAATCGATCAGTAAACCTCACAAAATGTATGAACTCTTTGTATTTCTAACCTGGTAGTTTGGGAAGGAAAGTAATGGAGCCACAATTGATGGCTGACTGTGATTAGGTCAGGCTGACTTTACCTGTAGTTCTATTCCTCTGCTGTTTTGGGAAGCACGGTTCTGCTGAGGCTTTAAAGAAAAAGAACAGTGCCATGTCTTATTTAGTCATGGCTATAATGCGTCAAAAGATTTCCTTGGTTACAGAAGGCAAAAAATGATAATTTCCTGTTTCCATATCCCAAGCAGTCCCATAATGCAACTAGGAATGAAAATCTTTGTGAGTGATGTGGAGTTTGTTTGTTTTAGATGAAACTGGGAGAAATCGCACGATGTACTCTATAACAGGAAGAACCTAAAATAAGAAAATCGCTTCATTTCTTAACATACAGAGTTGCATCATAATTCATATATAAATTGTTCCAAACCATCACTGCTTGGAAATCCTTCTGACTTCCGACTAATCACGCCTGAGATATAACCAATTGCCTGCCCTCGTAATTCACTGCATGACACACTCAATTGCCCACAGAAAATAATCTGTGCATGGACAATCCCTGAAATCAATTTTTTTTTCTAATTGACCCATTTGTAAGGTAATTTGATCATCTTTTAGGCAACCAGTAGTGAGCAGGATAAAGGCTCACATGGCTTTGAAACACAGGACAAAAGTATGAGGTAATCAGGTATGTTCACACTCACAGGCATTGGGAGTAATTACTAATGTCCAACACCTGCAGGGGAAATAAACACAATGTCTGCTTTTGTTTTTCACAAAAAACAATTGTGTTTTGTGTCACTGTTGCTGTGTATGTTTTCTTGCATGATGGCAGCTCTTATACAGGGGGTAACACTGGACCTGACCTAATCATTCACAAGAAAACTAGATTTGCTTTTAGTGCTTGGCTAAAAACAAACAAGGTTAGGACTAGCATTCCTATTCCTGTTGCAAACAGAAACTATTTAGTAGTTCATTTGTGTTTGAAATAAATGGGAGGTTGAAACTTCTATGATGCTATTTCTTCGATTTTCCTTGAATTCTGCTTTTAAAGGTGGTCACAGTCTCCAGAAGGTTGTGTGATGACTGTGCAGAAAAAAAAAGAAAAGAAAACAGTCATTTCATAACTTCTAACTAGTGGGTCAACATAATTAACCAGGCTTATCAAGCCAGTTATTTTTATTTAACTGTATCAGTCAAGATGTCTCCCAAGATATACTGACTGGTTGAGTTTGGAGAGTATGCATTCACATAACTCCAACTGTTGTGGGATTTCCAGGGAAACAGGATGGAGCTGATGTAAGATAATCACTTTGATTTATACCCTTGGATTTTGTATATGTTAACCAAACTTGTTTACAGTATGTCGCCAGCGGGAAAGCAACACCTACAAAGCTTGCAAAGAGAATACTGATCATCTGACTGCAGCAGACCCCCATTAGAGTCAATGAATACTGAAAATCTCCTCTAAAAACAATTATAACTGCCCATTTCAATAGTTCAGACACCAAATATACCTTTATATGCTTTGAAAGCACAATAGAAACAATCTTACCACGACCACAGAGGAAAACATCCACAGTCTCCCTTTCTCTGTTCTCAGTAGTAACAGCCAATCAGCGCCAACGAGCATAAACATCGATCCTGGATTGTCTTTGTCAGCAGAAAAGCAACAGTAGTAGAACTGTGGTTTAAATTAGCAGTACAGCTGTCACACTGTTAAAACTTTTCTTGTGGTTCAGTGGTGTACAAAGAGCAGAAGGCAGTCCAGTATCATTGTTCTACACATCTGATGCTTCAGTTTGATCCCTTAGAAACCGCAACACTGCCCCTTTATAAGCTCTGGTACATCTAAATGTACCATTTTTCAGGAAATCCCTTGCTTGTTGTCCTGCTGCTTTCAGAACAGGTTAGAACTCCAACAGCCAGGCTCAAAAACTGAAAACATTTTGCATAGAGTCAACATTTTAAGATGCAGAAACCATTAAAAAAAGTTGTCTCAAAGTATTTTTACACAGAACCTCAGAGGAGCGCTTGCAAGTCTTAGCATTTAATTTCTCATGTGAACAATAAATAATTTATCTGTGTTCATCTCACAGAGAAAGACGTGCGAAGGAGACGTCTTACCGAGGACAAACACGAGCACTTCAACTCATGAACAAACCCCTCTGCTTCAAGACAAGCAACGCTGACATACTCCCTCCTCAAAAAAAAAAAAAAAATGTACTGACCCAGCTGCTCAGAATATGGAACAAGATGCACAACGCCATATTACACCAGAAGGTTTACAAAACACTCAGCCAAAGATGGTCTCTGACCTCTTAAGCTGTTTTAAATATGCAGATTTCCCACAGCTAAAATCAGCTATTTTATTTTCTTATCATTTCATCATCACCGACAGCAGTGGAGAGAAACTGCAGTGATTTTAGTTGGGATTTAGAAAAAAGCTTTAGCTTTGACTACAAGGGAGCTAATTAACATTTTTTTAGCCAGATGTTTTGTATTTTAACCACAAATGTGCCTTCATCATGGGAATTTATTGAGTGCAGTTGATCTCCTGTGCTGTTGCGTTCTGTTTACACTGAGGAATCTGGAGATGAAACTGAGCTCGTTTTTAACCATCAGCACAGTTTTGCACATACAGCCGTGACAATCATCGAGTGGAGCAGAGGAGACGCACTCCTTGTTATGTACTACTGTCTTCTGTTGGAGTTTAAATGTATATGTTCGGGACAATGCAGATAACGCTGTTTGATGTCTGGCACACGTTTATTGTGTTTAAATAATAATAAAAAAAAAGAATAAAAGAGTATGAAATAAGAGTAATAGAAATGTACTGATGTTTGACATCAGTTCAGACTAAAGTTCTCAGAGATCTTCAGTCTCTCTCTACCTTCTCATTTTCAGTTGATGTTAATTTGTACTGTCTTTTTTCATTGTGGAAGGAATAAATGTGAATAAATCACCTGAATAAAGATTTTGAAGAATTTGTCTTGTGAAGTAGAAGAGATGCATTTCTTTAAGGCCAAAAAAGTGGCATAAATAAGTTCTTTAAATGACTTTAATGTCTAGTGATCAAATTAATGCCATACCCAGTCAATGAAACTAATTCCTCTGAGGATGAGTGTGTGCTCCCCCCAGGGAGTTTAAGTCAAGTTTATTTGCATAGAGCATTTCAACAGCAAGACAGTTCAAAGTAATTTTCACCATAAGAACATAACAACAATCACTTATGAAACCAAATAGCATTATTTTCTTTAATGATGTCAAATGCAATCTTCAAACTCATCAAGAATTATCAACATTAAATATATTAACATCCATGTTTTTTAAATCAAAGCTCTAGACAGATGAGTTTTGGCCTTTATTTAAATGAACTCAGTGTTTCTGTTGTTTAGCAGTGCACAGATCAACCAGTCAAGTGTATTTGCATAGAACGTTTATTTAAAGAGCTTCATGCCATAAAAACACAAGAATTAGAGGTTAGAATAACATGCAGCCGACAATTGAGAAACCAGTGACAAATGTTCCATTTTGATGAGCGCCATCATCAAGATCTTGAAAATACCTTCCATATGTTGTCCGGCACAAAAGAATCACTGTGATAATTTCAATATTTCTATAATGAAAACATACTAACTTAAAAGCATGACTATAATTAAATAATAAGCAGTGTTACAAATTGAGATATAATTGTTAAACTGTCCAGTGTCTAGATTTGAAAGAAAAGAAGAGGGGTGCAGGCATTGTTTATAAATCAGTGTTCAAGCAGTTTTCTTCATCAATTCAAAACCGAAGCTGCAAATCTAAATATGGGAATCATACTGTCCTGGAATCAGCATGGATCCTCTGAACTGATGCACTGGAGAAAAGGTTGCAACTCCAAGTGTTGCATCTGTTTTATGGGTCTATGTTCACATTGTGGAACCCTGCCCTCCTCCTTTGCCAGAATAGTTCAACTCTCAATAAAGATGGAGAATAGAATAGAAAAACTTTGTTAATCCCATAGGGAAATTGAGGTAGTCTGTCTGTAGCTCACACAAATGTGGACATTTTGCTTCTGAGAGCAGGTTTCTGAAATAACAAGTGTCAATATTGCCATCGGCTCCTGCCCAGCTTTTACAACAGCGGTGAACCTGTGCTGCAATTATTGTCCAATCTATTTTTTTGTGGGGGTTCCAGGTTCAAGCACAGTCCTAAAAGTCTGTTAATGCTACATCCTCAAGTATAAAATCAGCTTTGGGGTTTTCAGGAGGTGGAATTCTGGCACTTGTGGTTTTTCACATGCTTCAGCCCAAATTTAATATCAATTTAAAGGCATTTTTTGAAAACTGATTTGTGGTACTTGTCACTTTCCATACTTTTCCATAAATGTTGAAATGTTTCTGTTTTCTTTCTTCTGCTTGTGTGACATGTTTAGATTCGGGGCCATTCTCCACTGGTGCACGGGAAATTTAAAAAAAGTAAAAAGGTTTTATGTAACTTAAATATTAGCTTTATATTTTTCCTCATCAACAATCCTATTTTGAAAACAATATTCTTGACTGTAGTCATTTAGTTTGAGGGCCCAGAACTGTCCGTCTGTAAACTAATTCAGCGCAGTTGCACTTTGGAAGTTGACAGCCAGGTGGCGCCACAGACGCAGTTTTGGGCCAAGGAGACTGCAGTGGAATAGCAACGCAGCAAAGGTTTTCTGACCATTACCACAGGGAAATAAAAGAGAGAAGTGAAGAAGTGAAGGTGACATTCTGCTAGTTTCTTCTCTGGCTCTCCAACTGATGCAGATCAGGGCCACTGAAAATGAGTCATATGCTCTGCACATATGCTCTGCACAAAAGTAAAAATTAATATAAATATGGAACATCTGATCTTGTGAAATACTTTGGTAGTAAATACTGTGATGTGTTCAATGAAGCTAAACACTGATGGTTTTTTTTTCTTCTTTATTTATTTTTTTTTTACACTCCCACAGAATAATAATACACAAAGCATAAATAAAAAGTTTCCACCATCTAACTCCAACAACTTCCTGCCGTCTACTTCTTGTGGCGCCGTCTGCCAGTTCTGGTCCACTGGGTTTTCTGAACCAGGACATTCAATAGAGCTTCATGTTTTCTTCAGGCCAAATGATCAAAAAACCATCAGAATCAGACATTTGAAATGTATCAGGATTCATCTTTTCACTCATTGAACTGAATCACTGTCATAAATTTAAAGTTCACTCACACTAATTGCATTGAGGCACATCTTAATAAAACACCATATGCAAAAATGACAATCATAAAACAAAAATATACACACATTTCTTTTTCTAGCTCAACTTAAATCAGGAATGAAGTCAGGTTGCTGTGAAAATGAGACATATAATAACGCAGATGAGTGTGCAGCCCTGATATTTGGTGCTGCTGCACAGACGGCCGTGTTGCTGCTCTGTAAATCCAGCCTCGGTCAAGTCCTCACTCTGGATTATTTTCCTGGCAGTTCATTTTGCTTTCCTCCTCTTCAAAGCTCTGGAGTGGCTGAGAGACGTCTCACTCTGACCAGGACTGACTCTGTCTCTGGGTTTTATCAGAAGAAATCCCAACTTGAAAAACAAGAGGATGCTGCCACACCCAGCAATCTCTTCATTAAATGTTTTTGATCTCCAGCTGACTGTCTGAGCGTGAGAGCAGAAACGATCAGGGAAGCTGCATTGAAAAGGTAAACAGGATCACTGCGGCTGCATGTCACAGATTTGTGTCCATGCAGAGATTAGAAGTCCAGCTTTATTGAGATTTCTGTTTGCTCAACGCTCATTGAGCCAACAGTAATTATTATTCAGTCATTCACAAAAAGCAGTGATGGATTATGTCGTTTTATGCAGATTACAGTCAGTTTGTCCAAACGTACAACTAGACATGTTCAAGACAGAAACACACACACACACACACACCACACACACACACACACACATGCACACCCATGCACACACACGCACTTGCATTTAGAGTTCTGTAATATAATTTCCAGTTTGTCCATTCCAAATCATATTCCTTTTTAAAATGAGAGAAACAAGAAGTGAGAAGCTGAGAGAAATGAATGACTCAGTGTGTATCTTTTCCTTTTAGGACTAAAAAAAGTTTCAGTTAAAGCCTTAATTCTAATTGTGTGTTGAAGGAAGATGTTTCTTTATTTCAGTGGACTTGTTCCATATTAATAATAATAATAATAATAATAATAATAATAATAATAATAATAATAATAATAATAATAATAATAATAATAATAAAGAAACTGAGTAAAAATATTCTGAAAACTTGACCTCCAGAGAATTTGACCTGAACCAACATTAATGGACCGGCAGCTGCAGAAAATTTCTCTCCATCAAAGGAAAATTAAAGCTCAACTTTGCCTGTAATAATTTTGCACTGATTAAAAATAAAAAATGGCAACATGTCCATCTGCATCAACCACCTGTGCTGACTCGAGAGAATTTGTATTTGACCTGGAGTCAAGGCCACACAAAATCCCTCCAGAGGTCAAAAATGTTCTCCGGGCCGCAGATTGGACATCTCTGCCTTAAACAGTTTGTTTGACTGGGAACCTGTCTGTATGATTTTTGTTAAAATTACTTTTTTTTCTCCTAAAATTCCTTGAAAAGAGATGCTGTTAATTGGCGCCATATAGATAAACTGAACTTTATTGAAAATTCAGGTTATTTTTGACATTGAAGTCAGTTTCAACAATTAAAATGATTAAGTCTGACATACATAATAATCGCTGTACAGAAAGTTAATTATACAACCACACATGTAGCGAGTTCATTGAATACAAAAACATATGATCTCACAATACGAAGATGACATTTGGTCCAAAATAGCCTCAGAGAAGACAAGGATTTTTTTTTCCGTGAAACTAAAATTATAAAACCAAAAAGTCTTTATGCAATTACTGTTTTCACAAGTAAACTATTGTATGTAAATGATTGTTTTAATCTTCTTGTCAGTCTCTTCAGGGAGAGGAGAGGTTAAAAGCAGTCAGAGGATCATCACCTTTTTTCTGAGTTGTCAGGTCAGGTTTATTTCCACGGCACATTTCAGCACCACTGCAGTTCAAAGAGCTTCAGATGAAGGAGAGCTGGATGGAATTAGCTAAGAAGAAGTTTATTTGTGTCTTGAAGTGTTCTGAGGGATGCTGGGAACACTGAGCCCTGATTGGCTGGTTCGGGCGGAGCGCAGTAACTCCAGAATCCCTATACGGACATTGAGAGGATGGGATCCACCAGGCTGCATTCCAATCCGATCTTTACTAAAGAGTGAAGGATGTTGTCTGAGGTTATGAAAAAAGACTTTAAATGGATTCTAACAGCTTTTCGCTAATACATATTACAATTGTAATAAGTAATATTTGAACATTAATAAGGATCTTCTCAAGCCAGTCAATATACAGCATTTAGAAAAACCAACTAGGAAAAGTGATACCAATACCGGTACTGGTATGAGTATTGGGCCCGGTACCAGCAGCCAGTACTCATACTTGTAAAAGCAAACTGATACTCCAAACAGATACAAGTTCTCTGCCAGATTTTCCTCCAGGGCTGAGCTGTGGAAGTAGCTCTGCTATGTTAGTTCTGATTTGTTGTTTTTCTAGACTTCTGTTCATTTTTTGGGGGGTTGAAGCGTTACATGTCGCATGACAATTATTCTTTCTGGTGAAGCTGGAAAGATTCAGCTAACTTCTTAAAGCTCAAATAATGCCTGAACTATGACCCCCAAGTCTCAGCGGAGCATGGATTCAGAGCAGGACCAACAAGCAGAGAGCGATGGAGGAAGTTCAAACCATCTCTTCTTTCAGTCATAATGAGAAAGGATCACATCCCCTACTCCAACCTCTCTCTGCCGTCTAGCCATCCAGCCAGACAGAGGTTTAAAAAGGAGCGGCAAAGCAAATGAGGTGGATTAGCAGTGCCAGCCAACAACTGATGGTGTCATCCAGGATATGTTGCTGCGGAATAACATCTGCTGCCCTGACATTGAGCTGTTAGCATGTTTTGACAGCCATGAGACTCTCATTCAGCAACAGTGGCTTCAGAAAGAGGACTCTTAAAATTCATCACAAGACTAACTGCTACTCCAGATTCGTCCTGCCCACAGCATCACTCTTTAGAGATACTTTGACCACATGAGTTATGACATTTAATTTCCCTTTGGGATAAATAAAGTGTTTTTGAATTGAAGTGTGCTGCACACATTTGTTTCCAATGAACAGGAAACTATTCTTCTCTGTGCTTCTGAGAAACTGATATGACTGAGGCCTCTTTTTTTTATCTACAACAAATAATTTCCTGTTTTTTATGAGAAATTCCAGTTCATATGCACTGCAGTTGGAGGCAGAAACAGGAGTCGCTTTGTAACCAGCATATGAATATAAACAATCTGTGGAGAAATAGTGGCAGTCTGCATAGAAACAGAAAATCATAAGGCCACTGGCACTAACCAGTAAACAGTAAATGTAGTGATGAATGGAAATCACCCGCCCATTCAATCTGATTCACAAACTGACATTAGTTGCATTTCAAATGAGCTCATATATTTGTTCTAATGTTCAAAAAGACATCATTTCTCAATTGCGGTTTCTGTTAAGTAAGTTAAAGTAAAATAAACTTGCCATTCACTGTGGCAAGGCACAGATGTTAACAGATACATGACTTACATGTGTCTGTATTCATTCTCCTTATCAATCAGCCAATCAGAGGAGACGTCAAGGTCTTATTCAGGCATTGGAGCAACAAGCCCCGCCTACTTAGGGAGTGACCACTGATGTGGCGTTTTGGGAAAATTGTAGTCTGCAATTTTACAGAAGAGTTATGGATTCAACACGTTGAAACGACACACAAATTCTCATGAACTGCCCAATTCTGTGAGGGCTCTGCTGGAGCCAGCTGCAGATCGCCCGGAAAAACTAAAACATCGTCCGGAAACTTCCTGTCGTGTTCTTCGTCGCTTTCGCCACTTGTGACATCTGGCTGTTCATCACGTGACTAATGTGATGCTGAAAAAAGTGTTTCTATCACACTTTTGTGAAATACATCTACTTCAATATACAGCTGAAAAACAACCGCATCCTGGCGCAAAAACGTTTTTGTCATAATTGTTGCGTTTCCCTTAAGCACATTTATTTTCATGATTTCACTTTATGCAACTCCATGATTAATGGAAATGCAGCTACTGTCCTGTTTCAAGATTGCATGGCGACTGCTACAATCTAAACAGATCAGCAGTTCATCACAAGGCAAAGACACGCGAGACAAACACCTGCACCTGCTACCTGTGACATTGAAATTGCGCCTTATGTCTGCAGCAATGAGCCTCAGACTCCCTCCTGGTCGTGCTACTTGTGGCTCGTTTCCCATCTCTGGACCGCTATATTTAGCCGGGCTTGTGACCTGGCTGCTGCAAACCGAACCGGTCTCCACACATTGTCAAAACAAGGGGCTAATCCTGCCCAACAGGTGCTGGGTCTGTACAGACAGGCAGTCGGCAAGCACTCCCCAAGCTCCCACGCAACAACAGTTAAAAACAAGTGAATTTACATTGTTGCTAAGCAAACCCAGGAGTTCCTCTTCAATCAGCTTCCCAAGTCAGAAACACCGGGGTCAAGACTCTGAGCCGTGCAGGTGATAAAGGATGAGATTCTCTCAAGTCTCATACATTACTTTGTATTGAAGCCCTCATCCAATGATATCATGTGGTTTTATCAGCTGTTTAACTCATGCGTGACCTGTGCAGGTTGGTTAGCCGTGTTAGCATTGGTCTCTAGGTGCTGCCGAGCTCCTGGGACAAATCCACTCTTTACCCCTAATGGTGGAAACGTGAGAACTTCAGGGCAGAGCATCAGAGACCGAGCCGTTCGTCGCGACTTCCACGTGAGGATAAGACTCAGTAGGTTGCACCTCGGTTGCTGTGGCAGGAACAGCGGTCTCCGTTCGGCTCGCGGGGTATATGCTGACCTGAAAGCAGAGAGCATCAACAGATCGGTGAGTGGACAACTCCAAACGGTCGTTGATGCATGTCCTAGCTGAGAGAGTTGTGTTATTTACCATTGGCTGGTGACAGATGGCAGAGTTCATCTTCTGATCAATTACACTCAGAATTACCTCTATTCTACCCAAACACTTCCCAAACAACCATACTCCCCAAGACCTTGGGTTTCTGTGTGAAATATAGACAAAACCAAAGAGCAATGGTTTAAAAATGACTTGAACCCTGTTTTTAATCAGACACAGCAAACACAACATTTGAAATGTTCATGCATATTTTAGAGTCTGGAACCAGGGACACAACAGGACAGATGCAGGACCTAAGACAAAGTTAAGACACTAAAAAAACCCAGCATTTACCAGTTGATGCTCGAATTATGCCACTATGAGGTTCACCAGTTCGAATACTTGTGAACACAAATAGCAAATCATCCAAATCAAAGCAAGACATCTAAATATAATGAAGGCAACTTGTTGACGTTCAAGTTGAGCATCGGAATGAGGAATAAAAGGATATTTAGACTTTAGCTGTGACTGCATTGGCTCTCCAGTATTCGCAGCGGTTAGAAATGAGCAAATACTTCAGCCGCCCTCTAAAACACTTATATCTTCTCAATTTAATAGTTTAGACACCAAAACATAACCAAATATTCATTAAAGTGCACAGTCCAAACCACCTTGCAAGTAAGGAATACTCTTGGTCTTCATAGTCTTTACTCTTAGTGGGTTACAGCAACTGCCAAGGAAAATGAATGCTGCAACTAGATTGTCTGTTTGACAAACGACAGCCAATAGCATGTCATATAGAACTACCATGGAAACCATGGATCATCCTACACACAAATTTTGCAGCAGCATTCTGAGTCAATCATGTCAATGTAAATAAAAATGTCTGAAACGTCTCCAATGCCGTGTTGACTCCATACCAAGCATTTCTAAAGGTGTACCCATAAAGACCAGAACCCATAAAGACCAGAACCCATAAAGACCAGAACACATAAAGACCAGAACACATAAAGACCAGAACCCATAAAGACCAGAACACATAAAGACCAGAACACATAAAGACCAGAACACATAAAGACCAGAACACATAAAGACCAGAACCCATAAAGACCAGAACACATAAAGACCAGAACCCATAAAGACCAGAACACATAAAGACCAGAACACATAAAGACCAGAACCCATAAAGACCAGAACACATAAAGACCAGAACCCATAAAGACCAGAACACATAAAGACCAGAACCCATAAAGACCAGAACCCATAAAGACCAGAACCCATAAAGACCAGAACAGTAGACTTTTTTAGAAAGCTATAAAGAAACCTGCTTTGTGTCTTTGCACATTCAGGCTTTTAATGATCTGTCTTAAGCCGAGCTGAGACCTTCCAGTCCGCTCTAATGTCCACTCAACCACAGCGTCGTACCCACTCACTACTCTCTGCAGACGTTCGCATGCAATCATGGATTTAGTTACTGCGCTGGCTGTGCACATCAGCAGGGAGAATATTCAGTCAGATACCAACAGAGCAGGTCAGGAGATGGAAACAGATTTAAACAGATTCTGATGTACTGATGATTTCTCTTTCAAAGACAACAAAACCTGAACTGATTTTCTGAAACTTCATTCTTTCTTTCCGGTTCTGTTATAAATATAAATCATCCCCAGCCCTCATGCGCTTTGATTAAAAACTCTTTCGATCACGATTCGGCTGCTTTGCAAAACCAGCCAATAAAGTGTCATGTAATATCGTATTTCAGCATTCCGAACTGAATTTTCTATTGAATAATGCTCCACAAAAAAGTCTGTGAACGAGTGAATCCATGAAGACTGAACAGCAAGCAGTCGGGGTTTCACTGTGTCGAGCTTCAGCTGGGTTAAAAATAGAAGGACAAGGATTAGGAGCAAATGTTTCTCCATTAACACTAAGTGACTTTAATAGATGGACAAGGAAAGTGTGTCAAGTCCTTACAGTTACAGTAGCTGTTTCCATTAACCATAAAATTGCACACATTTAAATTACGAAAATAAGTTTGCTTAATTGAAACACGGCAAGTTTTTCGGTTAAAACGTTTTGAGCGCTATGATGAGATGGTTTTCAGACCACATCAAAATACATCTATTTCACAAAAGTGCATGTAAATTGATCAACCGTACAAATGTTACTACTGGGAGAAATGGTGAAGAAGGTGACAGACAGGAAGTAGTATGAGGATGATGGTTTGTTTTGGGGTTTTTTTTGGACAGTCTGCAGGTGGATCCACCAGAACTCTCACAGCATCATAATACAACAAATCAGAGAATTATCATGTCCAGCTCTGTGTCTTTCAAGTTTGAATGACATGCGACATAAAATGTTGTGTGTCATTCAAATGTGAATGACACACAGCATATGCATCATTTCCCAAAATGATGCATATGTAGCCGCATGTGGGGCTTGTCGTGTCAAAGCCTGAATAAGACCTGATCTCCTCTGATTGGCTGATAGATGATGAGTTCTAGCATCATCACTGAATTATGAATGTATCTAATGTACCTGTTTCCATTGGTCACTTCCATGATTTTTAATGACTTATCTGAATTTCACTTCCCTATGAATGGAAACACTGCAATTGTGAAATTATGTTTTTTCTTTTTTCAACATTAGCAGAATACAGACAAAATTTCTGTGCACATTTACTGTATAATGGAAATGCAGCTACTCTGTGATGCGTCCTCTGTGTGTCGGTACACATGGCCGGTAAAAGCAGCAGACGAATGAATGAACGAACACTGGCTTGTCGTTCCAATCCGTCCTTCTTACACAGACCTGGGTTTGCAGGAAACGAGGAGATTTCAGTTCCAACATCTCCTCTTTGGTGACGGTGGGAGCACAGCAGCAAAACACCTGCTGGAAGCCTTCTCTGAACCTGCCGGGAGAGGAGGAGGAGGAGTACACAGTGGGAAAGGATTAATAAAGCGGAAAGGATTGTGCACACAAACCCAGATTACAGCCCAACTCATGGCTAAACGCCCACGCTGACAGACAACTCGCCTTTTTTTTTTTTTTTTTTCATGCTAAGCAGCTCACCTGTTGTTTAAGCAGTAGTAGATGACCGGGTTGTACATGGTGGAGCTCATGGCCAGCCACATGACGGCCAGGTAGACCTGCTGGATGTAGCGCTCCTCAAACAGTTTGGGGAAGAACTGGTTCAGCTGGAAGTAGACGTGGTACGGCAGCCAGCACACGGCGAAGGTGCACACCACCACGATCATCATCTTCACCACCTGCCAGAGGAGGTATGGTGGTGATGTCTGCTTAATCTCTCCGGCTGTTTACATGTTAGGGATTAAAAAAATCATCAGGTTAAACGACAGGCTCAGGAGTTGTTGTCTGGCTTACCTTGCGTTTGGCGATGAGTTGCTCTGCGTAGTGTTCAGATGAGTCTCCTGGAATCTCGCTCGCCCACAGGGTGATGGCCACCGTAATGTACGCCCATCCCATGATGCACAGGGGCAGGAAGTAGATCAGTACGGCCACGCACAAGTAGTACCTGCGGCAACATAAACGCGAGCAGGTAATTTATTATGGAGCAGTTGAGTAGAGTTTTTATTCAGTCTTTGTTTCAACTGAAATGTGAGGTGGCGCTTTAATACCAGAAACACGATGGGTCAAGACGTTGTGAACCCACACCAGTACCAGTACAGTGAGTAAGCAAGACACCCTTGTTCAGATCCTGTTCCACCTTTGGAAACATGCCAGTGGAACCTGGAAGCAGATCTGCTAAAACAAACTGCCAATTCCTGACAGACTCACAAAAAACAAAAAGAAGAAACCTCTCCAGTTGTAAACAAACAGGACGGTAACTACTCTTCTGTTTACAGGTCATGGAATCCAAATCCCTTAGCGGCGGATGTTTTGATGTGTGAAATGATAAGAAAGGGTGTGTTACATCCAACAGGAAATCACATAAGATGTGCATCAGCCTGCTGCCACTTCACACATGCCTGAAGAACCCAGAGTTAGTTCACCATCTCAGCACCATTTCCTCACCTTGACTCTTCATGGAAAATACATGAAAAGAATGACATGATATGGCATGACCAGTTCTGACATGTAAACAAAAAATAACTGAAATGTGCAAATTGACTCCAACTTCAGGAGTTTGACCCCAAAATAGAAGGATAACACACATACTGAAGCTCCAAGTGTCAAATGAGACAGAAACCTCATGATGTCACTGGAATAAAACTATTAAAGGTAGAGTCACATTTATATGTGGGAAGGCAGAGGATTAGACAAAAAAGATGTTATAATTTACACAATTTCTTTTTATATGCCGTTGTTTCCTGGTACATAGGAGGACCAGCTGAGATGCACCAGCTGAGATTTGAGGTGGATGATATTGACAAGCTGTCCACTGAGGCCTGAGCTGACCACAATGCAACAAGACAACTGAAAGACTGCAATAATCCACATGACTGTGATAAACGATCAGGCTCATTTATCACAAACACCCACTGGACCTGGGAGACGTCTTCATCATCTTCTGTTTACTTTGGATCCAAACCTGTTTTACATCAGTCTAACATTGTGACTTCTGTGCCCCAGGGTTTGCACAGAAAGGTTGTTTAGTAATGATGCAAAAGCCCTTATAATGCAGAAGTACAGTGAGTGATGGCAGCGGCCAGAGACGTCAACCTGACGGTTTAGGATGAAGCAGAGGTTTAGAATTAATAAAGAAGTTCAGTTCAGTGCAGGAGAATCGTCTCAACATGACCAAATGGTGTTCGCCCTCTACTTTCCCTACACACTTTAATCATCTCAAAATATGTTTGATGTGAAACATTAGAGTGTAGACTTCACCAAAGAAACTCCCAAATATTCATTTTTTTTTTTAACTACTCAGAGGTGGACTTCTTTCTGATTATTGCCCTTCTGCATTATTTAAGTGAAACTAGCCTGAAGCCAAAATCTGTGTTTCCATCAATTACAGCAGATCATACTGCAGCAGCAGGTCAGCCATTACCCCCACCATGATTGAGTCTTGGATTCATTTTTCTAAAATGCTGAGAAGAATTAACAGCAATGCTTCCAGAAAGTTCCATTTTTGTCTCCACTGTCCACAGAATATTTCTCCAGAAATCTTGGAGATCATTAATACGTTGTTCTGGCCATTGAGAAATGGGCCTCCATGTTGTTAACGCTCAGCAGTAGTTCTGGTCCTGGAACTTTCACCTAGTGTCCATTTTGTCCTTCTTTGTTGTTGTTTATTCACAAACTCGAACCATGACTGAGACAAGGTGGATGTGAATTGCTTCACATTTTTACTGTTTTTTTTAAAGTTACTTATTAGTTTATAATCTACAAACCATTGTTAATGATGGAGGTTGAGTGAGAGGGAGTCATTTATTTCTATTGAACCTGTTTGTTTGTTTTCTTTTCTTCATGTGAGAAAAAAAAGTACAAAAAGGAGGAAAACGGCCTTTTCTGCGGCAGAATAAAATCGCTAAATTAGTATTACAGACACCAGACGTATTTCCTTTACAAGTGACAGCAGAACATTTTGCTAATGTAAAAAACTGGGACGTTTCAATTAAATAACAAACGCAAATACAATCATGCACATACAAGTTTGTTCAAAATAATGCTGCACTATCATCCTCCTACCGCTGATCATGTGACGCGTGTGATGCAAAAATGCGTTTCTGTTGTAGTTTTGCAAACATACACAATTTTTTTTTTGTTTTTTGAAACATGCCATTTTATTTTCAAAACTCCAATTTGCCCAATTTTCAGGTCAATAGAAACCTAGCTTCTGTCATCAATAAATAAATTAAACAATTCTGTGAAAAATATATAAATTGGTCCAAAATTCGACAGTCACTACCTGTTATCACACCTGACTACAGTTAGTAAGTTGAACTTTTCTTTTTAGGTTGAGTTTCTCCTGAATAAATGAAAGCAACATTTGTCTGATGACTTGGAACTTGAGTGTGACTTAAAATAATAATAATATTTTAAAAATAACAGAAGACATGTATGAGGGAGCCAAAATCTTTTCCACAGCCCTGTAGCAGTTGTCCGTGTTGGAGAAAGGCCGCCCTTACTCATAAATATTTACAGCCTGCAGGATTCTCAAAGGCCAGCGGTGCTGTGACATGACAGAAACCTGCCGGCTGGAAGTCGGTGATAATTTTGGAAGATGAGGAGAAAAAGGAAAAATTGATACCTGGAGCACTTCTGGCTATGAATAAAAAATGGTGAGGAACGTCAGAAAGGGTTGGAGTAATCCTCTCCTCCACTGAAGTAAAAATTGAAATATGTAAAGTCAACATCGATTTGTTTCAGTAAGTGAAAACCAAAACACATGTTAATTTGACTGAGCAGACTGATATTTTCAAGACTTTATTATTGTTGATTATGATGATTTTTCCACTTACAGTGAATAAAAACATGACATTTAGGAATAAAATATTACATCAGACCTGCTTAAAGGTCACCATTCTCAAAAAGGGGCTTTTAATCCACATCAGAACACATATTTTAGTTTATTGACTATGACTATAGTTTACATGCTACATTAAAAGCATATAAGTAAAATTTTCAGGCGGTGACAGTTTGCTTTCACATTGTGCTGTGTCAAATTAACCAAACTGACAGGGATTTTCTAGACAAACATAGTGGAATTGGATTAAAGTGGACTAAATGTTTGATGGGAATGCATCCTGAGTCACCGTTTTGTATCATAGTAGATTGGCACATCTGCAGAGTAAAATTTTCAGTCCCACCATCACGAAATGATTTTCACTAACCCTTGGCTAATGAACCACATTTAGATGCCTGTTGGTGACGGATTTTACTTTGAAACCAAATAAAACCCAATGTTTGATTTGACCATCATAAATTCAAAATCTAGGTTTTGTTACACTTTCAACAACAACGGAAATGGCTAATAATCCCAAGAATATTTCATTAATTGTCCACAAATAATTTAACAATCAGTTTTCTAGTCCAGAACTGTCTCCTCTAAACACTGCATTTTGAAAAAAATGGCACATGGAAATAACCTGATCATGACGTGATTTCAACTTATTTCTCACAAGTTGTGAGGCAACACTGTGGTCAGGAGGAAAAATCAGCTCAGCTACACAAATCTCAGCTACTCACATCTTTTCGAAGTCAACAGTGTCGTATTCAGGCCAGTCTATGAAGCAGATCGTGCGTCCAGGCAGCTCTTCGGTGGTCGAGTAGAAATACTGAGGAAAGGCCAGCAGCAGAGCCAGCAGCCAGATCACAGCGATCACCAGCCGAGTCTGAGTGGACGACAACCTCTGCTTCAGAGGGTGGATGATGGCCATGTATCTGCAAACACACACACACACACACACACACACACACACACACACACACACACACACACACACACACACACACACACACACACACACACACGCATACACACACACACAAAAGATTTATGGAGCAACTTCACTGAAATATAAATTGGAATTTCTTATCATTATTTCCAGCGGTTGCTCAGAGCATGATTGTCCTCCTGGGTGGCCTCTGATTTCTATTAATCTCACAGAATGAAAATTATCCAACTCAGACAATGATTTGAGACTCATTTTGAGTTAAATCGACAATTATTGCCTCTAATTTAACAGCACTTGACATTCTCAGAGAACCAGGTTACACGGACCTGTGTGAACTTGAAGGATACTGGAAGACTTCATCCACCAGAAACTGAAACTTTCAAAGTCAAACTGCATTGACCTTTCAAGTATCGCCAAACAACAACAATAACTGGGTTTGGGGTCATCACTTTCAGCAAAGTGGGATAATTGCTAATGCTCCTGACTCAACAGACACAGAAACTTTGTGTAACACTTAACCAACAAGCTGTTTTGAAGGAAATGAAAGTATAAAATGAATTAGGCTAAAAATGTAGAAGGGGTAATAATCCTGGTTGCAGATGTTTGAACAAGCTTGAAACTGGCTTGGTTATTCTAAATATTGTGTTAGTCCATTTTTAACATATCGGTATCTGTAAGAGGAAACCGGGCAAAGATCAACAACTAGTACTTATTTCCGTTTTGCATGTTTTTATGGTTAGGAAGATTCTATTATCATATCAATAAATATTAGTTATCAGCAATACTAATATTGGGAATTGATATTGACTGGAAATATTCACATCGGTGCATCCCTGCCTCCATTCCTCCAGTCTCCTTTCTTTGTCATCTAGCAGATCGATGTGGCACCAGAAATGTGACCTCTGCTGCTTTATCATGTCGTGATTCAGACACAAACGCCTCACAGAGCGTGACACACCTGTCCAGAGAGATGGCTGTCATGGAGTAAATGCTGGCAAATATGGCGGCGATGGGGAAGAAGTTGTGGAACCGGCAGTAGACCAAACCAAAGTACCACTCGTTGTGAACGGCGTAGGCGAAGTTGATCACCGTGTTGAATGCCGACATGGTGGCCTCAGCGAAAGCGAGGTTCACCTGCAGAGGAACGACAACGTTCACTTTGTTGTAACTCGTAAACCTAACATGATTTTGCATATCCTTATTCTAAATATAAACCTGGATATGGAATGTACTTGAAAGAGAGTCATTTCCATTTCTATGTTGGAAATGGATGATTTCTAAGATTACACACGTAGTCAACTTTAACGGTCACAATCTCTCAAAATGCAGCCAATTGGATGAGGGTCAGACTCAGAGGCAAGAGACAAATCTGATTGGGAACCGGAAAACACCTTTTATCTTTGATAACATTTATTATAAACCCTTCCTTTATAAGAGGCGATCTCTGGATTTATGCTCTTTGAGGAAAAGTATTCAAACTCTGGGAGCCTTTCACACTTTGTCTCATTACTGACATAAACTTCCATGTGTCTCATTGGAAATGCGCGCTATAGATCAACACAATTTGGCACACAACGTCATAGTGGAGGAAAATCCACAACGGCTTTCAAGAGTTTTCACAAATAAAAAATCTAAAATGTGGGAACGGAATAACTTTTCTTTTCAAACAAAAATCCACCATTTGTCTTGAGATGTCACCAAATGAGTGAAGGCAGTTCACCTGAGAGTGATTTGATCTGAGCGTGAATGCAGGCGCTTTGCAAAGGCCTCAGAGGAACAAACAGCAGACAGGCCAAAGGTTCAGACTGAAGCAGACAAAGAATGAAGCTCAGCTGGAGTTTGAGACATCAGTTGATTTTGCAATTTTGCTCAATGAAAGATGTCTGCTCTTTGTTTTTTTGTCTTTTAAACACTGTAGAGTTAATTTATCTGGATGATATATTAGGTTTTGTATTTTTTTATTTATTTTGCGTAATCTATCAACCAAACATTTCATCAGATAAAGTTCCCTTCAAATTAATCAGATTATTCTCTAATTTAGACTGGAAGTCAATCTCAAGCTCAGATTAGCTTTTTATGGATGATTTCTTTAAATGCTCCTACAAGAGTCTCTGACAGGCGCAGATTTTTGCTGTAGAAATAGACAAATTCTTGTATCACAATAAAAAGCGTTTCCTCACTCCCGTATCAAAACTCCCTATTTTTACGCACAACTCACTAGAAAGTAGTTGGTGACGGTCCTCATGCGTCTGTGCGCCAGAATGATCCAGATGACCACCGCGTTGCCGACCACAGACACCACCACGATGCCGATGTAAGCCACGGCCCACAGGGTGATCTGCCACACGGGCTGGATGAACTGGTTGAAGCCGTCGCTGCAGTTCGCAGAGACGTTTCCGCCGCTGCATTCGGTGGCGTTGTGGAGCGCGTCCATCTTCTGGGCATAACCCCGATCCCAGACTTCTGAACAAAAAGGCTCGAGTCTTCTTACTGGAATCCTGGAGAGGAAAAGGAGCTTGGCGCGTCTGCGCTCATTTTACGCACTGCGCACACGGCGCTCCACTGATGGCGGGGGAAGCGCAAAACGCAGCGGCACACCATCCAACGACTTACGCACTTCTGGTCTGCCTCATCTCCACACACAGCAGCTGCTGTACCCCCACTCAGTAATCATGATTAGTGTTGGATCTTTATGTGCAGAATCACATTCCAGGCAAATTATTCATTTTGTGAGAAAACTTCATTTATATGAACAGCTATAATCTCTGCAGGATTAATCAGGATCAATTTGATGATGTTGCTTTTTAAGCAAAGGAAATAGCGCGCGGAAATAAACACAACGCACCTAAAAATGTGCGTACCTATAATGCAGTGGTCCCCAAACCCCGGGCCGCGGACTGATACCGGTCCGTGCACCAATTGGTACCGGCCGCGCAAGCAGTAATTAAATATTTCCGTTTTATGTATGATTTGAGTCTGGATGATCTTTTATTTTGAAAATCCTTTAACCGGATTCTCTCGGTTACGTCTTGCGTCGCCAACATTGAGCCACAAGCAGCAAAATGAGTCAGAAACAGATCAGACTCTTTGGAAAGTTTCTTTGCGAAGGGAAAAAGCCCAGAGAGACAGGAGGAAGCTGCTCTGCATGATCTGATGATCGGAAGTTAATGAGGGAATGAAGCTTCAAACTGTTTCACCACTAGAGAGCAGCAGCTCCATCAGCAACACTTCAGTGTCTTTATCTCTCATCACTTCCAGATGGGGGAAACAAGCTCTTGGCTCTATTAGTTGATATCTGAGTTCAAATTTTTACGAAAGTAAAATGTTCGTTTATGTGGCGCATCATCACTTGAAATAATTTAAAGCAGGAGTGCATAGATATATCAGCCAGCCGATAAATCAGCACAGTTTTCCTTAATTTTGAGGAATTGAAATCTGCCGATACTTGCAATTTAAACCGCACCAACTGTGAGGACCGACTGACAGGCCAACCATCAGGCAATATCTGGATAGTTGACAGTCCAACTTAGCAACTTTGTCAATATAACAAGCAACTTTTCAGACAAAAAAAAAAAAAGCATGGTCAAAACTAGAATGAGCTGGTAAAGAACTGTGAGCCCGTCATCAGCCAATCAGCACATCATCTGGGCGGAGCCGCAAAAACAGGCGCGTGGTGCAGCAAGTGAATGGGGAGGTTTAGACCCGCTGTCTGTCTGTCTGTCTGTCTGTCTGTCTGTCTGTCTGTCGCATCCCATCAGAGCCATTAGACTCCACAGCAAGAAAACAGGAATTGAATCTCATTCCTCACCTGATCCCCTCGCAGCTGCAGAGCGCAGCGGCGTGTTTGAACAAGAGGAGGAGACATTATGTGGAATAAAATAAAGAGGCACAATTCACCTGAGAGTGACTGAGAGTCTTCTTAATTTGTCTGTTTATCCGGCAGAGCACCTGCTGTCACAGAGATAAACTCAAATTAAAAAGAAGAAGACGTGTGACGTCAGTAATGGGGACGTGTTGACGCGGCGGGGGGTGAGATCTCTGTTCTTCAGAGAATATGAAAGAAAAACACACACCACTACATCAGATGGCTGAGCAGAATAAACGCCGAATAAGAAAAAGGCTCAGAGTTTATTTGTAAAAATTTACAATTTATGTTTCGATAAAGAGAAAAAGAAATGAAGTTGCTGTCAACATGGTCTATGGAAAAGTTTTCATTTTGTCTCAGGGAAAGTGTAGGAATTGAAGATAATATTCAAAGGTCAGTCATAATTAAATTTGCTTGAGTTAGTTTGTGAAGTAAGTTTTACCTGAACTGTTCTCTGATAATATAATATAAAGCAACACACACTCACACACAGTCTGTGAAATGGAAACGTTTGTTATGTTCTCAGACTTTATCGTTCTGATATTTTGTTCCATTTTTTTGATGTTGTGAGTTCACAGAGCATTTTATATTTTTTATTGTCCCTTTAAGCACTTAGCTCTATTCTAATCTATATATTTTGTGTCGGCTTCAGAGCTGACAAAAAATGGTTCTGTGAATAAATTATGTCAATATTTCTTAAAAGAAATTGGACTTCATAATATAGCACCTTGAAATTGGGCATCTGTCTCTTTAAGAAACTCCTGCTGTTTGTGAAACTCCAACTTCAGGAAGTCATCACAACGTGGCTCCTCTATTCACCATTTCACAAAGTGTTACCAGCACTGCACTGAGAAGAATGTCTTATAACGAGCTCAGCAGCTACACAGTTCCACCAGGTGTTTGCTAATTGCTGCTGGCTAGTCTGAAGGAGCTGAGTGGGAGAGTCGCAGGGGAGGCGGAAACTTGGAAACTGCAGCTTTGAGGAGGAGCTTGGTCCACTCTGGTGTTTTGCACAGCTGGATGGTTGCCCTGGAGACTAATGAAAATCTCAAACCTGGCAATGCGTCAGGCATGTTTTTGATGAGGGAATAACATTATAGCATGACGTGAAGCTCAAAAATCATTTGTTTTTCATAACAAAGCCTCTTAAAGATGATGTGTGAGAAGCTCAGAACGGACATTAAGGACGGACAGTTAAAGCTCCAGCCTGCAGCAGCTCTCCTCCTTCACCAACAGAAAGGTTATGTGTCCTTTGGGCTTGAAGCCAGTCCTTGATGCCGGAAGTCCAAGGTCAGCTGTCCTGGCTTTACAACTGACTTTTCACCCTGAAGGAGCAAAACAATGCAACTCAAACACTACAATGAAATACAGATAGAAAGGAAGAAAAAGGACAAATCAGATACAAACAGTACAAAGAGTGAAACCTAATTTTAATAAGTCACAACAGCAGCGCTGCTCCACCTCTTCATGTTAATCACAGATATCAGCACAGACACGTTTGTCCCACACAGTGCAGGCCG
The DNA here is from genome assembly GCF_027474105.1 of Poeciliopsis prolifica. Taxonomy (NCBI): domain Eukaryota; kingdom Metazoa; phylum Chordata; class Actinopteri; order Cyprinodontiformes; family Poeciliidae; genus Poeciliopsis; species Poeciliopsis prolifica. The sequence goes on along the minus strand of NW_026562436.1, from coordinate 1,740,898 downwards.
GTAGTAGATTTTCCTTGAGCAGAAATGCCGCATCAATATTTTAAATATTTGTGGTAGAATCTCTAACAGTGGAGGATAAATAAAAGTTTCAACAGATCCACTGCGTTCAGGTAGAATTCATTGGAGCAGCATCGTCTCATTGTGTCTTTCTTTGCAGCTCAGATCAGGGAGGAGAAAAACAAGTAGAATCTGTGGCTTTTGCCCTGAGGTGTCGCCGCCTCACGTCACAGAGGAAAAGCTGTGTGAGCGAAGCCAAACTGACACAGTCACGTTGGTTTATTCCACACAGGACTCTTCACACGGAGCGTCATGCCTTCCATGTCTGGCGTGTAGATCAGCAGACTCATCAAGCTCATCAGCCCAAATCAGTCTAATTTAGTTGTTGCTTAGTTGCTCCATAAGTCTTGTGGAAGGTGACTGTTTTCTGGATATTGTCTACTGTTTGCTGGAGAGCAATGAAAGCATTTGAATGGGATAGCATAACGATGATAATAATGATAATTATAATATTTTTTGAGTTTCATTTTTGCTTTGGTTGTGTTATTTTCTGTGGTGACTCTGTTCCTCCTCAGAATCACATTTTAAAAGCTTTTATTTCAGTATTTAGATGCATATGAAAACCTCTAGTGGATGTTCTTTGAAACTGAACAAACTGAAGGGATTTTTCCTGCTTTGTATGGACAATGTGTTTTTCAGTTTTCCACATATTTAAGACAAATATGTGGCATTTTTTAATTATTATTATTTCTGTGGACAAAGTTAGAAAGATAAGCGACATGGACGGCATAAAATCACAGTATGACTGACACAAAATTATGTTTTTACACGTTTGTTGAAATGACCATGTTGCCACAGGTGATCTGTGAAAAGCCTGAGCTGCACCGTTGCCACCCAACTAACTCATCCAACTTGTAATGTCCATTTGGACTGTTGGACATGAGGAAGTTTGTCACAGAAAACGTCTGTAACCTGCACACTCCACTGTGAAATCTCAACGTTGTGCATGAACTCTGAGTCCGCCTGTCTCACAGAGTAAAAACTAAACAGAAGAAAATACAACAATACAAGCAATAAACACAATGGAGGAACTACAAGTTGCAGATGAAATGAATGATTTAGAAAAGCAATTTATTTTTGGCCCTGTGATGGACTGACAATGGAGATAAGCACCCCTCCTCCCCCCCTGCAACCCTGCAAGGATAAGCAGGAAGAGGCGATGGATGGATGACGGAGGGTTTTGTTTTTGTCAGGGCTCTGACAGAACGCCTAAAGGCATCAGAATAAAGCGGCAAGATAAAACCTGTCTTTGTTTTGGGCGGAGAATGCGCTCCGTCTTCTTCTTCTTTGCAAGAGCGAAAACGCATCTCTGTGTGGCAACAGTCGTAATCATTTTGAGCATTATTGCCTTAGTGACTGTGATTGTCTTTAACAGGAAGATAATATATCCAGCAAATAAGAGAAAAGAAGACAAGACTGTCAGCAAACAAACCAAGACTTTGTCCACAGCTGCGTTCGCAAAACCTTTTCAATATTTTGCTAATGTCGAAAAAAAGCACTATTTCACAATTGCTGTGTTTTCATTTAATAAGAAATGCAATTAAAATCCCAGGTGACTGAGCTGGTTCACACTATGAGAATTAAAAAAATGAAACACGCCTCCGTCATCCTCCTCCCACTTCCTCTCCTCATCTTTGTAGTTTCTGCCTCTAGTGACATCCGGTTGTTGATCACATCACTAGTGTGAAGCGAAAATAAGCAAGAATAATTTTGCAACAGCAGAACAACCACCTCATCCTCACGCAAAAAGCTTTTAGCTGAAACTGTGTTTTGTTTTTTCATTTCTTAAATCACGTTTGTTGCTTTCTGTGTGCAAAATAAAAATCAGGGAGGACAGCGCCAGACAATTCTCCAGGACATACTGGTTGGTTCATGGTTAGCTCATCACACACTAAAAAAAGTGAAGAAAAAAGATTGTTCTGATATTTTAATTTAATAAAATGTATCATGAAACATTCAGGGATGAGGAGTTTGCACACATTTAAAGAGGAACTATTATTTTTACAAATGTCCACTTCATAAAACTTTGTGGATCTTCACATAAGAGCAAACAAATAAAAATCTTTGGTGCTGCAATAGCAGCGAAACTGAAAAACTGAACCGCATTTGATGGAAGGAGGTAATGTCTGCACGCCTCTTCTGTGGCTCCACATTTTAAGTACATCATTACACAACACTGACTCTGATTTCCTTTGCACTTTATCTCAGTTGGTCTGAAATAATTTCATTGAATCATCTGTGACTGCTTTGTTTGGCCATGGTCTGCTTTCACAGAAAACGTTTAGCAGAATTCAATTTGTGCTGTAAAGGCAACAAAATGAGCAGTTTGACTTTTCAGCTCCGTCTGCTCCATCTAGTGGACAGGCGAGGTACTACAGGGAAACGTCATGGTGCCAAATGATCAGGCAGATAAACTGTGACTCTGTTTTTGTAAAGATGAGGAGTAATTTATGAAGATGTTAAACCAAAACTCCAAACTTTGGAATCAATGACCAAACAAATTGTTATTAAAAATTATTCTCTGCAGGTAACACATTATCGAAATATATTCCTAAAATATGGCTTTTGTTGTGCAAGTGGTATAAACTAGGACTGTAGTTTATATTTATCTGCTGTAAACATGCAAGTTGCATGAAGTTGAGAGAAATGATTCAGCTTCCACTGCATGCATTTAACAAAAACTGAAGTTTATTTTCTTCTCTTTTAAGAGTGAAAATGTCAAAAACTGTTTAATAACAGTGAGTCAACAGAAATACTGTAGTCTAATCTAGTTTGGATTAAATTGTTATGACAAATTAACTTGTCCTAACTACTCCTAGGTCAAGTTAGATGAAATTTAGCTATTCTGTTAATTCTTGCTGAATCAACTGAATTAGCTGCCAGGGATTGTGGTCATGTTGACTAATGTACACAGTAAAGAAATTCAATTAGCATGCAAGTTAAAATATTGCCTTCAAAAGTCTCTTATTATTCTGGCATCTTAAATAAATAGAAAATAGAAAACAACTGGTAAACTAACTGACCTGAAACGGGAAAAGTTTATTCTAACTTCACATCAGACCCAGTTAAAATAAAGTGCATGTGTCTTTTTATGTGGTGAATATAAAGTTCTGGTCTCAACTGTGGGTCCAGTAGCAGGGCACATCCTGAATAGATCGCCAGTCCATAACATAGAGCCACACACACACACACACACACACACACACACACACACACACACACACACACACACACACACACACACACACACACACACACACACACACACACACACACACACACACACACACACACACACACACACACACACACCTAGAGGCAAATTAACTAACATTAACCTTCTTTTTGCAAAGCAAGAGCTCAAACCGCAACAGAGCGGCACCATCATTTATCCATTTATGTATTCAATAGCAGGAATTACAGATTTATGAGTAGTCATCAACATTATTTGGAAAAAGCATGAAAAGTCCCAAAACCTTAGATCAGGGGTTAACAACATTTACAATCCAAACACCCATTTTTTTGCTCATGTTTTTGATTAACTATTATGTGTCCATAAAACCTGCATGATCATATTTTCAGTTTTATGATCACCAAGTGTACAAGTTGTTCATGTTTCATTTTTAAATCAAACGAATAAAAACTGATGTTGAATTTTAGGTTTTAGAACAAAGAAAATTGTTAAACATCCTCAAAAAGACATTAAAATCATCTCTGTGCTTCTGAACGTAAAGAATATAGTTTGCTGTCAAAATCAAAACAGGAGAAATACACACACAAGAAAATGCAAGAACTAAACTTTCTTTCTTTAAAAATAAGATCTAATAAATAAATCAGGTGTTAAATATTTTTGACCAAAGTTATGAAAAGCTGCTCTAGAGCTAAAGGATGCAGATCCTCAGCTGAATAACCAATCTAGTCTGTAATGACAGGCAAATACTGCAGAGGAAAAAAATCTTCTAATAACTGAAAAATCTGTTATTTAAACATTAATATCTGTATTTTACTTTCATTTGTTTTTCCTATTTTCATGTGTGTCTGCATGCTTCGCATTTACCCCATTGAGGGACAAATAAAGCATATTCTATTCTATTCTATTCTATTCTATTCTATTCTATTCTATTGTTAACAAACTCATGCAGCAAAGTTTTCAAAGTTACCTTCGGGATCAATAGTTTTCTCATTATGAAAAGGGAAGAAAATGTGAATGGAAAGCCAGCTGAGTGAATCGATTGGAATCCACACACTGGTTCTCCAATGACAAACACGAACACACGAAACATCCCCTGCAGGAACATCCAGAACTCAATACACAGATTTTCTGGGCAGGCACTCTGGCTCTGTCTGTGTCCAACTGCAGGACTTTGTCTTTGTTTCTGCCTGGTGCACACAGAGAGAAATCTGCTTCACTTCTGACGTCTGAAGATCCTGCTGACAGTTTGGACTTGAGGTTTCCTCCACTCTGCTGCTCGCATCAGGTAAGACATGTGGCAAAACACTTTCAAGGCCTGTAATTTAATTTTTCTTTTTAAACTGTGTTTTCATGAAGAGTTTGGGCTTTTACACCAAGGAGCACAGTGAGAAGCTGGAAAACGTAATATGATGCTTCGTTCAATGGTGTGTAAAACGTGCAGAAAAAACAACAACAAAACAATCAGCAGGGAGAATTGTTTTTATATTGTTTTTAACTACAGATAAGATTTTGCATTGTGGTTGTAATGTGACAAAACATGAAAGACGTCAAATGAGTTTTAGGTGTTTTCATAAAATGTCGTAGCATCACATTTAATCACTTTAATACTTGAAATGTTGGTTCTGGTCAACTGAATCTAAAACTTAAAGGAAATTGACACAAACAAACCAAACTATTCAGCAGAACCTGAAGCTCTGTGATCTGGTCCCTCTGGAGGAGTTCAACATTTTAATAAAGGGATTTCAGAGTGTGTCTGCATGCTCTTGTATTTGTTGTCTGTATTGATTTTAGACATGTTGGCTTGTGTCATTATTGCTTTTATGTTACTGGTTGTGATGGCCTCTATTGCAAAGGAGACAGTGAGTCTCAAGAGGTTCACTTGCATTAATGAAGGATTATATTATCATCGTCCTCCAAATAAATTCAACAGCATTGGTGGTGTGATGTTAGATACTTACAGTATTCTGACAGAAAAGAGAGAGAGAGACAATGATCAGTCTGGCTCGATAAGCATCATTTTAAAAGTCGCTTTTGATGAATCCAGTTGTTGCTGAGGCCGTCTGACCCACAAATTTGTCCACAATGCCGACAGGATTGGAGCGTTGCAGTCACAATGGGCGGATTCTCATTACTGTGTGCAGAGGCTCATGGCTGCACCATGTGACTGTCCTTCACAGTCACTGATCAGGCTTCAGAAAGCAGGAACCGATAGGGAATGACACGTATTGATCAGCCTAGAAAAGAATCCCAAACAGGCTTCAGGAAGTGAAACCGACGTCATCAGATGACGAGAGCGTTCAGTTTTTCCAACAATAACACGGCTCAGGATTCCAGGCTGGTTCATTTGAATTTGCTCCTTTGCCAAACTGCAGCCCTAATATGGAGTCACAATGATGCACACATGCAATTTATGTGCATCAAATTGCATGTGATGCACACAAGCAGACTCAAGCAGCCGCTGCATGTCAGTTTGATTTTGTAGTCAATAATTTGTGACATTATGGAGAAAAACAATCAGAAACAGTTCAAGTCACACACATTGGATCTGACTGTGTGTGTTTTTCATTCTTATTGCCTATTTCCAGTCATTTTGGATCTCATGTCAGCTTGAACCACCTGACTCAAAGGAACATGACAAATCTGAAACACTAATCAAAGTTTCTAGAGGTGGATATTATTTACTTGTATCACTCAGTGAACAATCTATTAGGTAAGCAGGATGAAAATGTATAGCGCTATTGTTTATCTATTTGTTCATCTATTTCAAAGAAGGGCAAATTTCTTACATCTATTAAAACCAAGACTAACAAGCATTAGTTATAAAAAAATAAAATAAAAAAAGATAAAAAGACATAACCAGAGGAACAGACACTTTATACATCTGGGGGAGAAACTGGCAGGTGGATCTGACAAAGAGCTGACTGAAGTCAGAGGTATCTGGGCTCGGATGGTGATCACTGATCTGGATCTGGTTCTGGATCTGGATCTGGTTCTGGATCTGGATCTGGGTGAGCAGCAGAAGGAGACAGGGGGAGCTGAGAAGACCTCCTGCAAAATAAAACTAGACAAAATGAAAAGTTATGAAATTACAGGACAGAAATCTGAATCCAATACACAGAAGTTACTGACAAAACTCAAAATCTTAGAGAGCCGTAGATATTTGTACATTTATAAATTTAAGGTTTAAAGTTCATCTCTACAATATATCAACAGTTAATTCACTTTTAACAACCTGGTTATAACCTGGTAATAAATGTTTTATAACTGTTGTCAAGGCTCATAGTTATGACTCCTGACTATGATAACTTTTTCAGAGTCTGTTATTGATGCTGGGAACCTCAGGCTGACTTGTCTGATTTTAATGCCACATTCTGACAGGATTGTGGTCCGAAAGTGTTGTTGGGATTTTTTTATTTTTTTTTTCCATTGAGTTTTCCCTTTTGTCATCCATTGACGTGTCAGTGTGGTGATGGCGCATGTGGTGCCATGTGGGCCTGCGGGTCATGTGATGCGATCAGAGCTACTGTGAAGCCAGGAGGATTCCCTGACCAGATTCATCCCTACAGGAATAACACAGAGGAAGCAACAAGGACACAATAATGGCCAAAGTCACTCTTTACTAAAAGTATTTTTGGAAAATAAATAAATAAATAAGAACTATCTCAACATTTTGGCCCAAAACATGATTTTAGGTTAAAAACAAAAAACAAACAGTAAACTTTGTATTTGAGGTTTGCTGTAACAGTGAGTCAGAGTTAAGACAGGGACATCACCGTAATCCTCCTTTGTGGTTTTTAATGTGATTTTCAGGATGGACCACCATGACTGGCAGCGAGGAAGAAGTAGAGGCCACAGGCACTATGATGATGATGATGGTGAGACAGGATGAAGCTGTGGGGCCGGTGTCCAGCTCCTGATACAGGAAGGTCACCGGCTGTAACTTTGTTTCTTCAGCTGTTACAGAACACACTGTTGCTTTTTGATAGCGATTCAAGTTTTGGTTGAATTTCTTTATTTGAGCTGGAGCGGGCTGGAAAACACAGACACTCAGACGAACACAAAAACACCAAAATGTATTTATAGCTGCATATAATTGTGAAATTGGACATTTCAAAAATAAATTTGCTAATGGGACACGCGGTAATTTTGACAAACAAAAAATCGTTTTCCTGTAAAACGTTTTGGTGTTAGGATGCGGCGTGTTTTATTAGCCGCATAAAAATTGGTTTATTTTGTTAAACTGCAAAAGAAAACACTTTTATCGCATCACAGGAGTCACATGATTCATAACCTGGTGTTGCCACTGGCGCAAACCACCAAAAAAAAAAAAAAAAGAAAACGACAGGAAGTTGGAGGATGATGGCGCAGCATGTTTTTTTATGACTTATCATGTGAACAAACTTATTCATGACTGATTTTAAACACATATTAACAGTTTATGTGATATTTGTAATGGAAGCAACTACTGAGGCGTTACCCTAAATATCATGTGTGCATCAATGTGTTTCTGCAGAGGCGCTCTGCACGGTGCCAGGAACTCTTTGCTTGACATTTTGCAAAACCTAATGACTAATGTGGAACTCTGTTGGACAGAATTTGGGCAGCTGCCTAAACTTTCCCATTTAGATCAATCAGTCGACCAATCAGTGTCACGCAATGACTTTTTCTGGGCAGCCTTAAAATAGGCAACAACTAAAGCAATATGTTTCAGACCTACATTTACAAGTTGCAGATGTTATGACAACACATTTGTTGCGACATAATTTAAATAAACAACATTCAGCAATATTTTCTTCAGGACAGCCACAGAATGTCGCTCCATCATGGGGTTAAATAGATTAAAGCTGCTGTAGGAACCCAATGAAAATATGTTTACGTATTTGTAGAAATTGTCACTGTGTCCTGACAGTATAATACACAACAAGTAATCAGTGAACAAAAATCAAGTTCCTCTTAATTTTTGTATGGCAGTACTGCCATACTACATATGGCAGTAGTAATCCTGCTGCCATCTGCAGAAACACACAATGACAATCGGAGCCAATTCTGCCTAAAACATGCATTTTCCCTGTTTTGAAGACATATCTGACTTGAAACTTACAGCTACTGTCTTGAAAAACCTATCTCCTGCTCCAGCTGACAATATATTCATGCAGTTTGCTACAATGCAAAGCTAATATTAGCATGTTAACTCTTAAGTTTTGTGACTTGTTGAAATTTTGGCTTGTAAGGCTCGTCAAGACAAAACTTGGTGAAAATGAAAATGAAAAATCGACTTTTTTGAGCTTCACATAATACTATAATGTTATTCCCTAATCAAAAACACACGTGGAGTTTTGCCTTGATTCATTCCTGCATGATTGAGAAATCTCGTAATCTCCTGTGGCAACCATTCTGGGTTCAGATATGAGTGGTGGACAAAGCTCCACTCCTTCAGACTAGCCATTAGCAATTAGCAAACTACTTCTCAGCGAAGCGCGTAACAAAACATTGCTAAACGTTGTGATGTTGTGCTGAAGTCGGCGTGTCAGAAAGAGCAGGAACTTCTTAGCGATATCTTAAGTCATGTTTGACATATAAAGCATGAAGGTAACATAGTTACGTGTTTGTGCTATAAAATGGCTCTATGTGTCTGGAACTTGCATGGCAGGTCACAGTGAAAGCAAACATACTGGGAGTAAAGCATCGGCTCACAGATTCCGTCTGTTCCCTTACAGAAGCCCAGCCGTTCTACATCGGCGTTCCCGTTTCCCACCGACGGAAAAGACGCAGGCACCGTTCCAACACCGCCGACGCTGACCGCGACTCACGACACCTGCACTACGATCCCCACGCGCACCATGAACACTCACACAGACAGTATTACCACGACAAGGAGGAGAGCTACAATGATGACGGAGGCAGCACAGGGCAGCAGGAGCACCTCGACCCCACAGGTCAGTCACCACAGATCCTAAATGTTTCATTACACATTCCAATGTAACGTCGTGTTCTGGTGGCAAAAAGCAATGAAAGATGCAAAGACAAATCTCCTGAGATGAGACATTTTACCCCTGGAATCATATAGAAAAGTAGAGAATTATATTTATACACTGTGCTTATAATTTCAGCTGTCTAAATAATTGGAGTCAGCAGTAGACAGTATGAAGCAGACGTATTCTGTTCTGAAAACCTGAGCTGTGTCCAAATCTTCTCACTAGTTCAATTTCAATTACAAATGTTTGCAAAATGTTGCTGATATTCTGCTAATGTGAAAAAAACAACACAATTTTTCAATTATGGTGTTTTCATTAAATAAGAAACTCAATTAAAATCAAATGTTAATGAGTTTGTTTACCTGACAGGTCATTAAAAAAACACATCGTCCTCCTTCCACTTCCTGTAATCTGCTCTTTTCTGCCAGTCAGTAGCAACATCTGGTGTCTTATCGTGTGACTCATGTGATGTGACAAAGTGCAACTTTATTTGTGAAATACACTAACTTTGATATCACCAAAAAAACAAAACAAAAAAACACCTCATCCTAATGCAAAAGCCTTTTATTTAATAAAAAACAAACATGTTTTTTAATTTAAAAAATGGATTTTTCTACCAGGCAAATTTATTTTTATAATTCCAGTTTGCGCTATCACATGGTCAATGGAAACGTAGCTGATGTTCACTATTTCATGCGGTCGAGTAAAGTAAGAGAGCTGTGCCAGCTTTGTTCTGGAAATATGAATAAAATCCAAGAGCTTTGTCAAAAGCTTTTAGAACTCTAATCAAACATGAGCTTCATCTCCTCCTGGGTTACCGTAGATCTCTGGGCTGCTGCTCTAATCATAACAATGTGGAGTTTTATTATTCTTATTTTGTTGTCTCACAGTGGGTTGATCAGGCCTCCATGAGGTGTTCAGAGCATGAGGTGATGCTTCCTGGGCCTATTTTACTACAAAGTGCAAAAAGAAGTAATGTAGGGCTGTTGAAAAGAATATTTCAGTAGTTGAGTGCTCTAGAGAGTATTTTTACAATTTTCCGAGTAATCGGATCTCTCTTTCTCTCTCGCTCCCTTTCTCTTTCTCTCCTTCTCTCTCTCCATTCCTACTGTTCGCTCCAAAACCGTGACAACACAATTCCGATGCCACAAGGTCGTCCAACCAAAATTCAACAATCCTTATTTCTCCCCCAAACTCTGACAAACGGCGTACAACTCAACAGCATGCTGCTAGCACTTCACAGCTAGTCTAGAGTTAAAGAAACTCAGTATTTCAGTATTTTTTGCAGTTTTCTGGAAGTTTGTTCCTCATTCATGGTGCATCGAAGCTGAATGTTGCTTTTCCTCATTTGGTTCTGGTTCTGGATGCAGAGCAGAACCAGAACCAGCAGACCTGGGAGGTCTGCAAGGTTGATACAACAGCAGCAGATCTTTAAGAAGTTCAGTGATTTATCAACTGACAAAAGAATATTAAAGTCTGTTCGCTGAGCTCCAGGGAGCCAGAGGAAGAACCTGGGAAAATGTGTTAATACTTTTAGAAGTATTCACACAGCGTTGCCAGATCTGGACCAGCGTAGAGTGGTTCATCACTGTATCATTACGCCACACTTACTTTTTTTCCAAAATGGAGTGAAATAGTCAATCTGCTTAATTTCAGAAAGACTTCATTTCTTTTTCATTTTGCTTATTTCGAGTGTTAAGAACGATCAAAATCAACCATCAAACCTTCCTGCTGCCTGTTCACACCATAGCAACAGGCACATGACCTGGTCTGACGTGGAGCACGTTTATGTTTTCCAGCAAGAGGCCATAAAGTCTGGAGGCTGTAAGCTGATTAGAGCTGAGGAACTCCAAGCTGAGTGTGTGTGTGTGTGTGTGTGTGTGTGTGTGTGTGTGTGTGTGTGTGTGTGTGTGTGTGTGTGTGTGTGTGTGTGTGTGTGTGTGTGTGTGCGTGTGTGTGTGTGTGTGTGTGTGTGTGTGTGTGTGTGTGTGTGTGTGTGTGTGTGCGTGTGTGTGGGAGTACAGTACGTGTTTGTACCTTGAAGCTGAAGTTACTGTGAGTGCTTATGAGTGACCTGCTTTGCAACTTTTTAAAATATTTTTCACCTGTTAGAGATAAGTACCAAATGTGCGCATCATTGAAGGGGTGCTGTGTGTGTCTGCACATGGCTCATGTACAAGTTACATTGATGAAGTTTGTGTTTTTGAGACATGTGAGCACACGAGTCAGTGCATGGGAGGAGAGTCCTCCAGAGCCCTGTGGTGTGTGTCGACCCTCTTCAAAGCCTCTTGCTGCTTGTTGCTTTGGAGACTTTTTGTTGCTTTCCTGATCGCCTGAAAGGCGGAGCAGCCGCACCACAAACTATTTGTCGCTGGCTGATACCGCGAAGCTGGAAGTAATCCCTGAGGAGGACGACGTGAAGGGACGTACGTGAAAGTGAGTCACTTCGAGCCGCTCAATGAGACTTGAGCCGAAGACTCTGTCTTACCAGGCAGACAGGAAGATAAAGACACATCTGTCCTGAATCAGACCCGGTGGACGTCTCTCTGCAATCGGATCTTATTTGGATCCAGTGAGCATCAAATATGACCTCTCACCTGACCTTACCAGGCTCCACATCAGGTAAAGACTCCGGTAAAAAGAACATAAACCAGTAGCCGCGTTTCTTTACAAATGGGCACAAAGTCTTTGTAGCTATTCTGCTGGTGTTGAAAAAACAAAATGTTGTTATTTCGTTGCTTCTATTGAATGAGAAATGAAATTGAGATCACATGAGAACAAGTATGTTCATGCAGTACATAGTTAACAGTTATGGCAGCAAAAGATTTAAACATTTATGTAAAAAAAATTCATAATTCAATTATGGTGCGAGTGCTCATCATCTGTCAGCCAATCAGAGGAGTCTGATCCCAGTGTCTCATTCAGGTGTCAGAGAGACAAGCCCCGCCTACTTGGGAGCTGCTACTTATGTGGCATCTTGAAAGAATTGCAGCTTGTGATTTTGCAGAAGAGCTGTGGATTCAACACGGTGGAATGTCACAGCTTTTTATGAACTGCGATGGTGTCATCCTGATACTGCTTCCTGTCTTCTTCTTTGTTGTCTTTGCCAGCAGTAACATCCAGTTGTTGATCACGTGACTCATGTGATGAGAAAAAAGTGTTTCCTGGCAGTTTTGCGAAATTTATCTATTTTGATACAAATGAAAAAAACCCACCACATCGCAGCACAAAAACTTTTTAATCAAAGAACTTTTTCTTTTCGACATCATTTTTGTAATTTCAGTTTGTGCAATTCTATGTTTAATGGAAACGCTGCGAGTGAGAGAGAAAGGTTGCAAGTCTTTGGACTTATAATGTCAAAAGTATAATGTACAGACGTTTGTCCTGACTGTGAGTTCAGAAAGCCATTTGCTTAAATTGCTGTCAGCTTGTGACACTCAGACTTTAGCACCGACAGTTAGGACTAGAAACATTTTTTGTTCTAAGACAACATCACAGCTTGTCAGTCATAATCCCAGTATGAAAACTAAAACCCACTGCTTATGCTTCATGGAAAAACTGTCATGTCACCAAGATCAATAGATCAGAATGAGCTCATTACCTTGGAAAGCCAGTGCTATTCAATACAGCCTGTTGCCACATCACTGTAGCTGCTGTAAGTTAGCTTGAGCTGATTTTTTTAGGCCTCATGATAATTTCAGATGGACAGATTTGAGTTAAGGTGAGTGAGCGCTGCAGCTCCGTTTAAGCAGAAAATGCACGTGGGGTTCTGCGCAGAACGGCACGCAGACTGACGTTGCTAAAAGACGCAAAAATTCAGCACCTGTCAGGGTGAAGGACGCATCAGTGTGTCTCGGTTCATTTTGGCAAGTGATTGATGGAAAAGTGTTAGCTGTAGTTTTGGTAATAATAAAGCATAAGATGTCCATATTGGGAATGTTTTGTACAGAAACAGAGAATCTTGTTGCTTAAGCTCCAGTATTTTATAGTCTCAGGTCATGACTTCACCATGATTTATTTTTATGCAAACACACCACACATAGAAATGCCATTTGCTTAACAAGACAGATATGGATCCAGATTTTCTTTTGGGGTAGTGTCAATTAGAACTTCATTTTATTTTTCAAAGTTTGCACACATTGATCCTCAGTACTTCAGTAAATCGGTTTGTAAGTTTCCAAACACCTAAAGGTTTGAAAGGAAACGCTTATTTGAGAAAGTTAGCATGAGATTCTGGATTAACTTAAGACTTCAACAGATTTCTACGCAGAGGCTAAGTGTATTTGTCACTAGAGATCTGAGTCACTGTTAAATGTAGAAGTAGAGCGCGTAACTCGAGATGCAAAAAGTGTTTCCTCTGTGGTTTCCACAGAGCCATGAAACCACCTCATCCTCGCACAGAAATCCTTTTATCAGAAAATGCAGGGTTTTTTTCAAAATCACCATGATTTTATTAAGCAAATTTAAGTTTTTGATTTGTGTCATCTGAAGGCCAATGGAAACACAACCACTGTTCCTCATGAACAGAATAACTCAAACAACGGCTCTGTTAGTGAAGGAAGACGGCAGATCGGATGAGCGCCACGTATCGCTGTATTGTTGTTTTATATTCATAACAATTTTAATCATACAAAACCTTTCCGTAACAAATATTTGCTTAAGAATTTACTGTCATGGTCTAAAATAGTCCCGCTATAGGCTTTTAGTCATGCTTGTGGTAAAATTGATGCCCCCAATGAAACCTATCATCATTTGATCAAGTGGTTACATGGTATTGATCAACCTGCTGAGACAGAAGGTGCCGACTGTGTTTTTCCTTTATTAGAACTGATAGCTTATTTCTGCAGTGAGGGCAATAAAAATTGATGTCCTTTTTCCACTGGTCAGAAAAAAAAGGACCCAAAACTTTGCAAAAACAACCCATGCCATCGTTCCCACCTCTTCTTCCTGAGGGATTACACTGGCTGCTCAGAGTTCAGCCATCAACAGGTACCCAGACTCTGAGCTCTATCTGAAACAGTGATTATTCTTTGCGATGTTGTTTTGAACTAAATGCTGCGAAATACTAAATACTGCAGTAGTTGCACACAACATAAACCCTTTGTAAATAATAATAAAAAAATGAATTCATTTGTTTCACCATTTGTCATCAGTAACTTCCTTTAAGAGGAACAAACTGATGATCATGGACGTTGTGTCCTCTGGCGTGTGCGTGAACGGCAGCCTCCTGGCTCAGGATGCTAATGGAGATTGATCCGTCTAAAATCAAATTCCAAAGAGGTGTTGGCCGATGGATCCACATGGTCACCACATAATCAGTGCAGGCACTATAGTTTGTTTGGTAAGAAAGAATAATGTGTTTCAAAGGGTCAGTATAATGTAAAATGAACGTTTCTGAGCTTTACATGATGTCATTTTTGTCTCCATGTCAATGAGAACCAATTGTAGCACTTTGGATGAAGTATGTGACAGTCTTTAGTCAAGTGGTCTGAACTCCTTATTGGAAAGCTGAGAAATTATCTAAATTAAAATTGTAATTGATCAAATGAGCTGATTTACCAACATTATGCAATAATCACCGTCCACCATTTAGGTTTGGATGAACTTTGCACTGAATCTGTCAGGACTGCAAATAAAATCTGAGACTGATTGTGTGTATCTATAGTTTCTCCAGCTGCAGAGCGTCTTCGCCACATCCTGGGTGAGGATGACGCCGTCCCAACACCAACCATCTTCACTGAGATGGACACTCTGCAACACGATGGAGAAGAGCTGGAATGGAAAGAGTCTGCCAGGTACGTTTACCACAAAATCACAAGTACCAGGAAATTACCAAGGTGGTTGTTGCTTTAGGATTCCAGGTTGCCTTTTATAGGGTCTACAGGTTCCACTTGCTTCCTCGAGGCCGGTGAGGAAAAGCAATCCAACTATTCGTGTGACTAAAGCAAAGGGAAAATCAGCCTTGCTAATTGAAACACTGATTGCTCACCTGTGGCTAGAAATATCCGTCTCTCTCTTGGGAGAGAAAAACTTGAACGTTATTTGCTGAGTTGAGCCGGTCCTCTTCAGGTGGGTGAAGTTTGAGGAGAAGGTGGAGGAGGGCGGAGAAAGATGGAGCAAGCCTCACGTCTCCACGCTGACCCTCCATAGTCTGTTTGAGCTCCGGACCTGCCTGCAGACGGGAAGCATTCTGCTGGACCTGGAGGGCTACTCACTGCCTCAGATAGTGGGTGAGTCTCACAAGACATGTCGTTTAAAGTGTTTTTATGACCTTACCAGAGGTGGGTAGGGTCCTACTTTAGAATATTTTCAGTCAAATAAAAAGTAAACAGTCGTCCAAGAAATTGCTCAAGTGAGAGTAAAAAAGTATTTGGTTAAAAAAATATATATATAAATAAAAATCTACTCAAGTGCTGAGTAACTGATCAAATCATCAATCATTTAATATTTTAAAATGAGATGGACCAAAATCTGAAGTTTAGAGGGAATTTGGGTATTTTAAGGGTCGAAACCCTTAAAAGTCTTTTTTTTTCTTTTTTCAGAAGAGTTTCTCATGTAAATGTAGCCGAGTAAATGAAGCTAGTTTATATCCATCTTTGACTGCTGTCAGAAAGCTGAATCTCATGACATGGCTCTTAAAACAACAAATATTGCAGATATTAAAATTCAATATATTGTGATGGTATTTTACAGAAAAGACTCAGAAGTGCATTTGCATTTCCAGAACAATTGGGACAGACAATAAGTGCTGTTTGCACTCACTGGTACAAATGGTAGAAGTTGTTGTTGATGTTTAATGATTGGACAAAAAGTTCAACCCATTGCCAGTATTTGGATTTACCTTAGATTTAAGAGTCTGTGGAATAAAAACTCCAAATATTCTCATAAGGAGATGGTGAGATCATGTTCTCTTGGGGAAATATTGCTCAATAATCTGAATACTAAATGTATGAACATTTCGCCTCAGAGGAGATTGTGGATCGCCAAATAGCCGACGGTCTCGTTCCTCCGGATCTGAAGGAGAAGATCATCTTCGTGTTGCTCAGAAAGCATCGTCACCAGACCAAGAAACCAATCCATCGCTCACTGGCAGACATTGGAAAGTCCTCCAACCCCCCCTCCAGTAAGCTTTTACATTTTCCCTGACAAAGCAACAAAGAGAGTCTAGAAGTTCTTGATCATTTCCAATCATATTGCTCCCTTGTTTTCTGCCATCATGATGATCACCAGTTGCCCCGCTCTCCTTGTGAAATCAGCTCTTCTCTGTTCATTATTTTCATATCTGCTGCTGGTCTGTCAGACCGCAGTCCTCAGGTTAATCTGACTCGTAGTACCAGCTCAGCTTCCGGGATCCATCGCTCCACCGAAGACCTACGCTCTCGGCAGTCAAGCAGCCTTGGCGGCCTGCGTGAGTCTCAACCACACACACACACACACACACACCACCCACACACACACACACACACACACACACACACACACACACACACAAAACACACAAACAATAACAAACAGCTATGTCACAAAAGAAATTTAATAATAACAGCTATCTGAACCCTGGTGTGTTTATTAAGTGGAGTTAGTGGTGCTGTTTTAAACAGCATTGCTATAGAGACCTGGAATATCAAACAATTAACAGCTCACCCATTCGTGCAGTGGTTTGGTGTGGAGTGCTGCAGAAAATACTCTATTGTCATGGCACTTCATATGTAAAAAAAACTGATTATTTTATGAAAGTTATACATTGCAGCTTTAACTAAGGTCAAGTTTGTTTGGATAGCGTATTTCAGCAACAAAGCAGTTGAGCTAAATGAACTTCTGATTGCAAGCATAATATTGCACTGAAAATAGAAATTCCAACTTTCAGCTTGTCTGTATTTATTCAATGAAGGGAAAACAAACATTTGGGGAAAATGATTTCAACAATATCAGTGATGGAACTATTCCTGGGTCCAGTGTTGACCGTTCAGCCAAGAGAACAGCAGAGGCTTTTCCTGGCAATGCCTGAGAATCAGTAGATTGCTGTGTAGATGGAGTCTAACTGGAGGGACGGTGACGCGATGCCACACTTTGCTGCTGTTCTTCAGCAGAGATCCCTTATTATTATTGTCCTGCCCACTGAGCATGCTGGGATGCATATATATCCCCCGAGTAACTCCTGTAACATTTCTGCTAATAGGGAAATGAAAGTCGTGGGTTTCAAATTCAAAGTTCATAGAAACTCTAAAAAATAAAGTTTCATTGGATTAAGTTTACATTTTACTGTGAAAGAATAGTCATTTTTGAGTTATTTTACAAACCTGTACTCAAATAAAAGGCTGAATTTTTTCCCCAAGTATTCAAGGTGAGATTATGTTAATGCAATAACACACACACTGTATTTCTTCGCAATCTTTTAAACCTCTCAGTTTCTTAAGTTGAATGTATTATTTTTTTATTTGATTGACAACGTTTTCCACAAATTCCACCTCTGGCTACTGCATGACTGCGGCGCTTAATGCTTTCTGTTGATCCGTGTGTGCTTCAAATAATTTACGGTGCATCCGGAAAGTGTTCACATCGCTACACTTTTTACCACAGTTTACGTTTCAGACTTCACGTTGCAGGAATCAGAATTTGTGCAAGTATTCACAGCCTTTGCTTGATACTTTGTTGATCTGCTTTGTTGAGAACCTTGGTGGATTACCTGTACCTTGATGTAATGACTCTGCAAGTTTCAATATATAACATGAACAATTGTTGATCCTGTTAACACAATTTGAACATCTCTGTGATACTACAATAAGTGTGCTGTTTCTCTACAGATCCTGCCCAGAGCCGAAGCATGAATGATATTTCAGACACACCGAGTACCGACCAGGTGAATGTTGCTTTACTGGACTTTGTCTAACAGGAGCTTTTTACTCTGTGGGTGTTTTCATGCTGTATAGTCCGGTAGACTCGGTTCGATTGGGGACCAGAATTGCAACATTTGTTGCATTTTCAGCTGCTGTGGTTCTATTTCACACTGCAGAGTCAAACCAATCAAACGCTTTGAAATATGTATTCATCCTCCTCGCCTGTGGGGGCGCTGCACCAAGAACAAGAGATTCACCAAATGAACCTTTATAGGTAAATTAACTGATTAAAACTGACAAAAACCAAATTAAAATAGAGTTGGTGCTCTGCTAGAAAAGCTCTGACTTTTTCAGAACATATAAAGAAACAGCTGAATTTTAAAACATCCTAAGCAGATTATAAAATGTGCCGTTCTCTCACAAAGCAGCTGTACATTCAAAATTCAAACAATTTGCAGACCATTGAAACTCCTCAATCATCGGTTCTTTTCTCACGATAAAGATTTGAGACCCTGATGTGACCATGAACTGTAGCTTCAAATAACTGCTACTTCCATCAGTTTATAATACGTGGCAAAAAAAACAAACAACAAAAAACATCGGCAGTTCTTTGAGGATTTACAAAGTTCACAAGTATTGCTTGTTACATAAGCAGCAGAAATCATGTGGTGTTTGGGGAAATATGTGGACACACACTTCAAAGCCAGCAATAACGAAACATTCACATGTGACTGACTGAGAGGAGGTAAGCTGGCTTTGTACCTCCAAGTTTTCTTTGTTCTTGATAGTTTGCATGATTATGGGATACAGTAGCGGACATGCTGTCAAATATTTGCAACAAGATTTCCTGCCGTTGCAAATAAATATCCAAAAGAATAAATGCAGATAGCAGAAGAAAAAAATAACAACTATGGCCAAGTGTTTGTGTGCGTGTGTGTGTGTGTGTGTGTGTGTGTGTGTGTGTGTGTGTGTGTGTGTGTGTGTGTGTGTGTGTGTGTGTGTGTGTGATGTACTGTTTGTTTAGGACCAAAATGCAAAGGCAGGCGGTGAAAGAGGAGCAGCTGGTGTATTGACTCTGAAAGCAGCATTAACAGATTATGAAGAGATTTTGATTTAAGCGCCCACCGCTCCACTGCCACGTGCTTTTTGGCAGAAAACAACAAAGCTATAACACAAAGTTACAGAATTGTTTATTTTATTTTACTGTATCTAAACAGTTGCAATTGTGAAATAACAAAACGGCTTAGTTGGAATATAGAGGCATAAAGCCCATTTAGTAACGCAAAAACAAGAATAATGATCACCTGAGCAGCTGGCTGTGTACTTCTGTATTGCTACTAATGAGAGTAATTACTTCTCAGTGATCAAAAATGTGTTCTAGTGTTAGATGAACTAACTAGTACATCTTCAACAATTACAATATTGTGTATTTTATTGGATAAAAGTGCAAATTGTTGCCATTTATGTTAGAAAGTGAAGCAGTCATAAAAATATATTAGATTTACTTTCAAAAATGTTTATGTTGATGGGTGTCTGGAAAAGAAAACCCAAAATTCAGTGGCTCAGATAATGATAATTTCACATTAGACCAAATATTTAATTGCAAATATCAAGTTTTTCAATGTATGTTTATTTCTATGTCCTCAAAACTTGATTGGAGCTTCTTTTGCATAAATTACTGCATCAATGCACTGTGGCATGGAGGAGATCAGCCTGTGTCACTGCATATGTGTAATGGAAGCCCATGTTGCTTTGATAGCTGCCTTCAGTTCAGTTTAGAGGCTCAGGAAACTTTAGCAGGTGTTTTGAGTTAATTACCATAACTAACACCATGAGTTTCCAGTAATGATCTGTTTCACAGTATTTTCATTTTCTGAGACACTGAATTTAGTTTTTTATTAACTGTGAGCTGTAATCATCAGAACTACGAGACACAAAGGCTTGGAAAACTTAATGCTACTTGTGATAATTCTGAATGAAACAAGAGTTTCACTTTTTCAAACGACTGGCAAGAAAAACTGCACTTTTATTTCAAATTTCTTGAGAGAAACCCCTCCCCACCACCACATCACTCTTTTGAGACCTTGCCTCCCTTCTTCCAGCTGAAGAATAAGTTCATGAAGAAGATTCCTCGCGATGCAGAAGCTTCCAACGTGCTGATCGGTGAGGTGGACTTTCTGGACAAGCCGTTTGTCTCCTTTGTCCGCCTGGCTCAAGCCACCACTCTGGGAGGCCTCACTGAGGTTCCTGTGCCAACCAGGTAGGATCTTCCCTCCCTCATTGCTCTGACAAATGTTCTGGGTTTATCAGCCACTCTGTTCTTCAGGTTCCTCTTCATCCTGCTGGGCCCTCAAAGCAAAACTAAGTCCTACAATGAAATCGGCCGAGCCATCGCGACTCTGATGGTGGACGATGTAAGAAGCTAAGCTCAGTCAGATGTTTCTAGTAAAAGCATTTGATCATTGGTGTGACTGCAGCCTCTTGTTGCGATCAGCTGTTCAGTGATGTCGCCTACAAAGCGCGGGACCGTGATGACCTGATTGCAGGAGTTGATGAGTTCCTGGATGAGGTGATTGTCCTCCCCCCAGGGGAATGGGACCCCAAAATACGCATTGAACCTCCAAAGAAGGTTCCATCAGCAGAAATGAGGTAAGTCCTGGGAAGATTGTTTCTATAACAATATGATGTTCGTGTGAGGATAGCACCTGTTTCAGCTGCTGCAGATATTAAGACCTTTGACTCGATTCCTCTGGTCTGGAGTGGGACTGTCAAGTTCATTTACATTTTGGGTCGAATCAACATCAGGGAGGTTCTTAAAATGGATGGTTGTTGATTTAAAACTCATTAACAAACTGTTAAAATATGAATGAATAGCAGTGTTTGAATTGTATAAGTACTTCTTAAAGTTAAGTAATATTGAAAATCTTTTCCCATTTATCAATCCCTTTCAGGGTTTCATGACAGTTTTTGTTTCACTGGTTTTGTGGATCAAATTTAAAAATATTTGCATGAGATTTTACAATATTTGCAATAGATGACTGTAAATGGGACTTTTTAATGAGCATGTTCAGACTGTAACGTGGAAGGAAATCTCAAGCAGCTGCTTGAGATTGAGAAGTAAGAAATACTGCCACCTGCAGGTGGAAGTTGTAAATAAACAAAAACTGTGATAAACTCATGATTATTCATTAGTGCAAAACAGTTTCAGGATTCTGCTGATTTTCAATTAATTTACACAAGAAATGGAGACATTGATTAATGTAAGTTGGCAGGAAACAGATAAAAATGCCCTGATTTGATTGATAAAATTATATTTAAGTGTAAAATTGTTATATTGAAGGTTCTATTTATGCATATAGAAAGTCAGGCTGGACTTGGCCCTGGGTCTTGAGTATGACAACCTAGACTCCATGGTTTTTAGATACCGTAACTTTTGAATATTTTGTTGTATAAAGTAGGTCATGATAATTTTATACAGTATAATTCACTTACAGCATGTATCATTATAGTTTTACAGTTGTAATGTAGATGTCTGATAATGGCTTAGAAGCTATTGTGGTGAATAAGACCAAATTGTGCTGACTACTTGTGTTTACAGGAAGTCCGTGCTCAACCTGAACGAGCTGGGCCAGATGAACGGCTCGGCTGGTGGAGCCGCTGGTGGGGAAGACGATGAACTTCCTGTTCAGCATGAAGTGGGAGAAGAGCTGAAGTTCACTGGGAGGTCAGCAGGAAACTTTAAAAGGAATGTCTGCGACAAATTGTCACAGACAGACTGTAGGATATTCTAAACACAGAGCGTGCATGTGGGTTTAAGCATGCAACAATATCTGCTGGAAAAACATGCAGCGCCATCGTCCGACTACTTCCGGTCATCGTCTTCTTTGTGGTTTGCACCAGCCGCAATGTCTGGTTGTTGATCATGTGACTTGTGTGACGGGAAAAAAAAGTGGTTCTATCGCAGTTTGCAAGATAAACCAATTTCAATACAGTCAAAAACCCATTTCATCCCAGCACCAAAACGTTTTAGAGACAAATGAGAGTATTTGTTAAATTGGCTTGTTTTCATCAAGCAAATGTATTTTTGAAATGTCAACTTGTGCAATTATAAAATGCAGCAAGTGTCTCTGGGAGGTATTTACATAAGTTTTTATAGATTGTGCTTTACACTGAGCTCCAACGTGGTCATTTATTTCTGTGGCAGGAACTGGGTGACTATAGTCTGTATTGAGAGGAAAATAAACAGATTATTTGAGAGAAACTGCCCTGGACACTATACTAAGGCAATAATTCATCTTCCAACGTGACAACAAACCAAGATTGATTGATTGGTTGGTTGGTTGAACTTGTGTTGAACTGGGTCCTGTACGTTGTTTTCCAGATTTTGCGGTGGCCTGTGGCTGGACATCAAAAGAAAGATCCCCTTTTACTGTAGCGATATCTACGATGGCTTCCATATCCAATCCATCTCTGCAGTGCTCTTCATCTACCTGGGCTGCATTACCAACGCAATCACCTTCGGTGGACTGCTGGGAGACGCTACGGACAATTACCAGGTCTCAGTAAACATGAGTAATGTCTACTTAATTTTGAAAATAGCAGAGCAGTAGATTTCACTGACTAGCATACGTTTGACGAACTGCCCGTCCTCCTGGTCTTGTTCTTTCAGGGAGTGATGGAGAGTTTTCTTGGCACTGCTCTGGCAGGAACCGTCTTCTGTTTGTTCGGCGGACAGCCTCTCATCATCCTCAGTTCAACCGGACCCATTCTCATCTTTGAAAAACTGCTTTATGAGTTCAGCAAGTGAGACAGACAGAAAATAATATTTCGGTTGCTTTATTGAGTTTATTCGTTCAAAATGTTCTCTTGAGACTATATAGAAACTGAAGGGAATACTGTAACAGAATAAGGTAGTGACTAAGCACAACGGGAGTCTGTCAGTAGTTTTAGCATGCCAATTTGTATTTATTTATTTATTGGATTATCAAGTTTATTCATTTTGATTAGTTTGTTCTTAACATAATAATGCAAAGTCCAGTTATTGACATTTTTGACATTATTCATTATTATTCATCTTTTCCTATTTGCAACCCTTTTTCTTTTTAAAAGAAATTAAAAGAAAGAAAAACTCCACATAATAATTTAACCAAAAATTGGTAAAAGTACATAAACATATCTAACCTTAGGGGGGTCCAAATAATTATTTTCTTACAATATACAACCTTATTGGATTAAAAATAGTCTGTCGACTGAATTTAAATAAAATTCTAAAGACAGACCAAAAAAAAAACACCCTGCCATTTTTACTTTTTGCCAACAAGTTAACATTTTTTGATGTCTGGAAAATGAGCTGTTTCAAAATCATTCTGAATATAACATCACAAATGAGCAGGCAGTGACCCTCACCCGACAACCCCAACCCATCCCCGTTACCTAGCAACCCAATCTGAGCTCCAATCTATTCGCTCGGCTGGTTTTACTGTTGTCTCAACGTTTACAGCTGCAATGTGGCTGCTGGAAAAGACAAGTGTTTCAATGACTTACCTCCTGCACAACCAACAAGACTTGCTGCAGTCTTGCTGGTTGTGCATGAGGCTCCACTTTCGCTTTTCAAAGATGTGAAGTTGCATAATTGCACATCTGCCATTTAAACATAGACTAAAATGTCATTATCTAATAATGATTTAGAGCAAAAAAAGCAACAAGCATGTTTTGTAAAGCCCATAGTAGATCTATCCTAACCCATTAACAGAAGCTTAATAAATCACCTGTGATATTGCTAAATAATGAACACAAGATGGTGTATTGTGACCGACGGCATCTGCTCTTACGTTTGCTCTGATTGGCTGCCGGAACAGGAACAACAGCATAGACTACATGGAGCTGCGGCTGTGGATCGGTCTGCACTCGTGCCTGCAGTGCTTTCTGCTGGTGGTTTCTGACGCCAGCTACATCATCAAATACATAACCCGCTTCACAGAAGAGGGCTTCTCCAGCCTCATCTCCTTCATCTTCATCTCGGACGCCATTAAGAAGATGGTGGGTAACAAGACAGAAGGTTTGCAGACATCTTCATCATGGATACATAAATATGTTCTATTTCCCACAGGTCGGAGCCTTTAAGTACTACCCAATCAACCGCGGCTTCAAGGCAGATTATGTTACATCCTACAAGTGTGAATGCGTGGCCCCGGACCAGGGTGAGACTTCAAACTGTCCACAGTCTGTTCTTTTGACTAGAGCTCAACGGGAGGAATGTAAATCATGAGACAGTTTGGCTCAGGCGACACCATCTGAGTGCTGAACAAGCATAAAAAAAAAAGGCATCTACTTTTTCCCCCGCTTCTTTACATTTCTATCTGTTTACATAGTCACGAATGACAACGACCCAAAATTGCTGTCAGATTAGTTAGGAAGTGGCAACGTTTTGGAATAACCATCACAAAAACTCTGATTTCAGTCGCAAAGAAAATTACAGAGTAGAATGGAAAACGTGTGTAGGACAAAGTGCCTACAAAATGGACTGAAATCCCAGCAAACCTATCGAGAAATACCTAAAACAGCTGACCAGTCAAAAAGTGAAAAAGAAAAGAATTTCTAAATAAATAAAACAAATTATTAAATGTATGCAAAGTTCTGGATTCTAAACAAATTGGAAAGGTTTATTCTGAGAGGAGAAGGTTATACATAAATTCTGGAGTCAACTGAATATACCATGTTGAAAATGACAATTTGAGGGACGCTATGGAAGAGGATTAGAGCCACTGGCGGAACAGTTAAAGAATTTTGACTTTGGATTTCAAAAGATTAAAGTCAAAATGTTGAGATTAAAGTTAAATTCAAGACCCAAGTCGTCTGCAGACGTTTAATGTGGCTGAAATTAAATCTTAATTCCTTACTCAGAATCTATATGTTTTGTGTTGCCTTTTTTTCATTTTTGCCTCATTCTTGGATGCTGTGTGGAAATGTGAGTAAGAGCCACAACTTGTCAGACCGTGTAATGAGAACTGATGCAGCTCTCTAACAATCTGATAATGAAAAAAATACTCTTTGTCCTCTCCAGCATCTGTTCTGGGTTTCAACGTTTCAGCTCCCATGTCAGATGATAACATGACTCTGCTGGTAAGTGACCAACGGCACCAACGTTTCCCATCACTTGTGCTTTGCCATCTTATTTGTGAATACAAGGGTGGCTACCTTTTGTGCTGTTTTTTCTTTTGTTATCGCCGTTTTTTTTCTTCTTCTTCTCTGTCTTCTGTTCGTCCCCTGTCCCTCCTCCTCTGCCCTTCCCTTTGGTTTCCTCTGACGCCCTGATCCTCCCCACCCTATCTCCTTTTGCCCTGCTCTCCTTCTCGGCTCCTAGTTTAACCTGACAGACCTGGACTGGAGTCAGCTGAGTAAGAAAGAGTGTGTGAAGTATGGTGGAGTGTTGATGGGGAGCTCCTGTAAGTATGTCCCCGACCTGGCCCTGATGTCCCTCATCCTCTTCATCGGCACCTACTCCATGACCGTTTCTCTGAAAAAGTTCAAGTTCAGCCGCTACTTCCCAACAAAGGTAAGACGTTTGCTTCAGTGGGTTGGAGAAATTCCCAGGTTTTCCCTTTTTAATGCTCATGGAACGTCTTCAGCCCAACAAGATGTCCCTGCATGAGAAAAATGCTTCAATCCTGGAAACTCTGTAGTTGTTCAGTTTGAAGGAAAAAGCTGGTGATGTTTCTCATTTATTAACGGATATTCATGTGCAATGATCCTTCAAAACAGTCAGCAGCTTTTCCAGTGACATTATGAAGATAGCATTTCTTCACTTTCTGACTTTAAGTTATTTTTACGTTGCTTTAATTAGAAGTCTTTTTCTTACAGTAGCTGCTTTCCATTGACTATATAAGAGTGCAATTTGACATTTTGATAACAAGTTCACTTAATGGAAACACTGCAAAAAGAACTTGGGGAAAAAAAAAGAACTTTGACACTAAGATGAGGTAATTTTTTTTGGCCATATCAGAATTGGTTTATTTCATTAAACCAATAAACTGATGGAAACACTTTTTGTGCATCACATGAGTCACATGATGTTACTACTGGCACAAACCACAACGACAGGAAGTAGTAGGAGGATCACGTTTATTAATGCTTTATTACATGAACAAATGTATTCACATGTGATTTCAATTGTGTTTCTTAATTAATGGAAACACCATTAAGTAAGTAGTTATTTTATAAGTAAGTGGAATATTAAAGTTATTTCAGCCTTATACATGTAACATTTCCACTCAAAGGTTAACTTGTTTTTCCTTTGAATCATAAATATCACATGAAACATCAAAACTTTTTGAAAGCAATTTATCATCGTCTCATTCTTCACAGGTCTTACTTTTAACAGGAGTGTGCAACAATAAAAACGCCAAAATATGTACATTTAAAAAGTTCTGTTGCAAAATATCACCAGCTTAGAGAAACACATCACTATTTAGAGTTGATGCATTCCTTGTTGTCCATGAGTCTCACCCCTAGAAACCTAATGCAACACAATGTCTTCCTTATTCCCTTATGCATCTTCTCCCTGCATGCCCTCCAGCTCCGCTGCCTGATCAGTGATTTTGCCATCATCTTCGCCATCATGATTTTCTGTGGCGTGGACTATCTCCTGGAGCTGGACACCCCCAAACTGCACGTACCAACCCAGATTAAGGTCCGATCGTCCCCCAAGCAATTCGTCTTCCATTGTCCTTTATCTTTGTGAATGGCGGTTGCATCTCCTTCCCTAATAATGAATAATTTGAAGAATTATAATCAGTTGTTTTCATGTTAATTCATTATTATAGAAATTCTTGAACACGTTGTGTCACTTCTTATCTTCCTTTTCTTTGTCTGAATTCTCCCATTCCCATATTTTCTGGGCACATATCGCCCATCATCAATGTTACCCACCCGTCTTCTCGCCCCGGTCTGTGTGTTTGTGTGTCCTGTCCTCATCGTGCTGCTAGATGAGGAAGCTCATCAGTGACTTTGCCATCTTCATGTCAATCATGTCCTTTGTGGGTCTGGATATGTTGATGGGCTTAGACACACCCAAACTAATCGTTCCAACAGAGTTCAAGGTATTTCTTTCTCGCTAAATTAAAAGTTGAAATATGTGCGTGTTTGTAGCGTTCGGAAGGTGGGAGTTCCTATACTTGATACAATCAAGTATAGGAAACTCTGTCGTCATTTATGACGACAGAGTTTCCCACCAATTGACTCCTGTCAATTGGTGGGAAAGAAAAGCTGATGCACATATTTCCACCCTGCTTGCTGTTCATTACTTTTCTCTGTGTTTCAAACAGACATTTTGATAGATATGCTGCATCCAAATCCTTCTTTCAAATGGTTCGGAAAGTGAAATTAGGAACTCGAAATATGATGTAAAATAAATAATATAAAACATGACGTCACTCAGAGCACAAAACATAGAATTAAACTGAATAGATGTGTTGTTAACGAATCTGGCACATGAGCAAATGCCAGGAAGTTAAAGCTCGACATAAAAAGTTCTTCCAAAAGGATCATGAGACGAAGTATAACACCAAGTTATTGAAAAAGTAGCGGAAGGAAAACAAAGTTATTGTTTTATGGTGGCCGTTACAAATCCTGAATTCAGTCTCAAAGAAAATCAGTGAGCAGATCTGAGAAGGTATGTGTGAACAAGCTGCTTACAAAGCTGACCCAGTTATTACACAAGTTATATCAGGAGAAATGGGCCAAATTCCACCAAACTATTGCAAAAAGGTTTTGGAAGGACAGTCTACGTTAACCCCAGGCATCCATTCATCTCATTATTGTGACTTTTAACGAATAGACATGATTTTGGTATTCCTAACTGATTTAAAACAATGGACATTTGACCTAATTCAACTCCAGACAGTGAAAAACATAGAATAAAAAATTATGTATGTATCCTTTTATTTGAGAACAAATTTGAGCTTAGTACGATTTCATCTTACAGGGAGGGAAGAAAGGATTCTTTGTGTGTGTTTGCAAATGATCTTCCCATCTGTGGTCCATGCTTACCTTTCACTCTCGGATGGATTTGTTTGACGCAGCCCACGCGTTCGGACCGTGGTTGGTTCGTGCTTCCGTTCGGTCAGAACCCGTGGTGGTGGTACCTGGCCAGCTTTGTTCCGGCTCTCCTCGTCACCATCCTGATCTTCATGGACCAGCAGATCAGCGCCGTCATCGTCAACCGCAAGGAAAACAAGCTGAAGGTCTGAAATCCCCGACACTCCTGAAGCTCACAGAGGAGACGACATGTCAGTCATGACTGAGCGAGGCAAAAAAGATCTGTCATTTGTAAATACATTTATTTTTGTTTGATTAGGACGGTGCAACATTACCGCAGGTCACGGCAGTGTAAACATGCAGGAGTTAGCACAATGGATGTGTTTCATATTTTCTCCTTAGACAAGAGAGCACAAAAACAACAGAACAATTTCTGTTCTGTTGCAGGACAAAAAAAGCAAAAGAAAAGAAAACTAAAACAAAGCAAATATGCCAGACTGTATGCAACGAGGGTCTGGTATAATAGAAACATTTCTGAATGGTTACATAATAACTGGTTTGCTTCTAACTGATGCTTGAGCTTCTTTTTAAAATTTGCCCCTTCATCGTCTCTGGTGTGTGCTGCTGGTCTGTCCCATGAATGAATTTGCCACCCTGTGGCTAAACTATGCTCTGCGCCTCAGTATGTTGCTGTCTTCTTTAGTTTTGTTCTTGTTTTTATTTTATTCTCTTAATTACTGCTAATGTGCAAATTAGATTACAAGAAAATTGTTTCTATTTAGCATCTTTGGTTCTCATACCTGTCAGTTGCCAAACAATTCATTTTTGTTGTTTTGTTTAATATAATGAATAAAGTGAGTGCGACAAAGTGACAAAGTGCTTATGTGAACATAACTAATGGTTTAAAATTTAACTGTCAGTAAGACTACCAAAAGTTGACATTTACAGAGAACAGAAAGAGATCTGTGATTTTGGAGAATTAGAAAACTTCAAAATTATTTTGGATTGTAAGACAAATTCTAACACTTACAAATAAAAACATTTTGAAAAAACTGTGCACGCTCGCACCCTGTTTGAACTGCATGAAGTGTCAGTGAGATTGTAAATGTGAAAAAACAAACCCTTAATATTGAAAGGAGCTTAGCTTCCTGGTGTCAAACATAAGCTGGAGCTAAAATCCGATCCGACTGGTTCTGCAGCTGAATGTTTGTGGAAAGACGGGGAAAACAGCATGTGATGCTTTTTTTAATGGATTAGACTTGGATCATTATGTTTTGCGTGACTTTGCTCTGACACGACTCCTGGTGGCCGTGCAAATTAAGCGAATGGACATTGTTAGCAAAGCGTGCCTTTTTGTGGAATTAAAAGTTTGATATTCCAGAGATGTGAAACATGGTGAAACATTTCTCAGTTTTATGCTGCCTGGTAACAAGATTGTGAGGTAATTAATTTTGGATTCAGCATTCTTGGACCCAATATAAATACCTCCCCCAAAAACCTTCATTTTCTCAAGCTTATACTTATACTTATACTCTGTGTAGCAGATGTTATTCATTATGATTACATACATGGAATAATTGGAAAAAATAACTGCATTTTCATCAATCATATAACTGTGCAATTTGACATTTAAAATATAGATTTGTTCAATGGAAACACTTTTTTGTTTTCACATCACAGAGTCGCATGTTGAAAGAGTTTAAACCTGTCACTATGTCCCAACAGTACAATATGAGACAGTTCATCTGTGGAATCATTGAGCTCCTCTGTGGTCCCACTGCCACCTGTGGAAATGCATTACTGCGGGTCAGAAACAGCCAATCGGCGGCAGGAGGAGGGACTCAGAGCTGTCAATGACGCTCATAAACATGCTGCTGCTCACACTTTCCCTCGCATAGAGGCTCAAGATTGCTGGTTTTGATGCAGCTGTCCTCTCGGAGGATGAGCTGCAGCATCAACATGGCGGCAGTGAGCAGTTTGTGATTGACAGTGCTAAGACCCTCCCCCTGGCTCTGATTGGTTGTTTTTGACTGAGCACTGTACCACAGGCAGGAGACAGAGCAGCTTGATGTTTATGTAAAATGTTTTTGCAAAGTTACCTACATCAACTATCTGATTTCACATTATTTTTTCTGATTTTCACAGACTGTGTTCTGCGGTTGTAGCCTCACATAGCTCAAATGTGGATATAAAAAGTTTTTGTATTAATTATTTTTGTTGTCATTGTCAAAACAAAATAAAAGTGAGAACAGTGACAATTTATTTAATGTAGCAGCACCAGCCAGATGCGTTGAGCCCCATTAAAATGCAGAATATGCCTTTTTTTCTAACTAACTCCCTATATCGGCATGCGTCTGCAGAAAGGCTGTGGGTACCACCTGGACCTGTTCTGGGTGGGTGTGCTGATGGCTGTGTGTTCCTTCATGGGCTTACCCTGGTATGTTGCTGCCACCGTCATCTCCATCGCCCACATCGATTCTCTGAAGATGGAGAGCGAATGCAGCGCCCCTGGAGAGCAGCCGCAGTTCCTGGGAGTCAGGTAGAACCGTCCTGATGCTGCCACTGACAAAAACACCAAATCCCTGAGTTTTCATGGTGAAAATGACTGTTAATCTCTTTCTGAGATTGTATTTGTAATGTATACGTTTCTTCCCAAAACTCTGCAAATACAATGTCTCAAAAACTGAAGGAAAGCTGATTGTGCTTGATGGCATTACAAGAATGTCTGGTTATTTTGTAGGGAGCAAAGGCTGACAGGCATTCTGGTGTTTGTGCTGACTGGACTCTCAGTCTTCCTCGCTCCCGTCCTTCAGGTCAGTGGAAGGATTATGAAGAGTTACTTCCATCATTGCGTCACTTGTTTTTCTTTGACTCTTTCTCGCTATGCTGTCCTGTATAGTATATCCCAATGCCAGTCCTGTACGGAGTCTTCCTTTACATGGGAGTGGCATCACTGAGTGGTATTCAGGTATGTTAAATAGCCATGTTTTTTTTTATTTTATCCTATCATATAGCAACTTGTTATCCATCTTTGTGTTCCAGTTCTGGGAACGCATCAAGTTGTATCTGATGCCGCCCAAACACCAGCCGGACTTTTCCTTCCTCCGCCACGTCCCCCTGAGACGCGTCCATCTCTTCACACTTGTCCAGATCGTCTGTCTGGCTGTCCTCTGGATCCTCAAGTCCACCTTCCTGGCCATAATCTTCCCAGTCATGGTGGGTTGCATGTCTGTTTTGCTCTGCCGTTTTTGTCTGGTCGACAACTGTTCACTTCAGTTGACAAGTTAACTTCAGTCAGTTGAGTTGCATGGCTAGTATACGTTCCAAAATGGAAACAACTTGTCAATAACAGGAGAGTCAGATGCTAATTTCTTGTACACATTATTATAACCAGAGTCATCTATGAAAAGCAGCATTTTCATACAACTGATTGGCTGTATCCCCTAGAGTGGAGACTGTTCACATTAGCTTGTGGTTTAGTGCTGACACAGTTTCCAATTTGCACATTAATCACTATGCCCACTTTTCCACAATTCTGTGATTGTAAAAAATTAATGAAAATTTCATTTTCAGAAACAGAGTTTTAGTGACTGTTCGCTCTCACCTGCAGGGGGCGGTGTTTCTTACCTCTGCTGCACTGCTGCCTCAGGTTTACTTGGAGTCATATTTTAGTCTGATCAATGGCGAGTTACAAAATAAAAAAAATTAAAAAATCACATTTACTATTATACATAAGGGTTATTATTATTGCAAAATTCCTTTCAAATATCTTCAAAATATGATTTTAGTAGCAAAAAAAAAATCACAACAATCCTGAAATCTTTGCTGGACAGATTAATGCATATTCAGATATGGAGTATGAGCTGCTACAAAAGGCAGTTTTAAGTGATTTTAGAGGGAATCTCAAGCATTTGTGGACTTTAAATGTTTATGGGCAACAGTTGCCCTAAACCTCCACAAATAGCAGGGGTCCGCCACACCAGATCAAGAGTTGCAACTATTCTGCTTTTTAATATGCAAATGAGCCACAAAACCAAGTGACTGTGTTGTGCCAAACCTCAGAGTCGGATCAAGCTCAAGTCTTTTCTCAAGTCAAAGTAAAACACATTTTTGTGGCAACAGCAGATTTCATCTACTGCCCTCTATTATTTTATTCATTTGTCTTGCGTCGTGAGCAGATCCTGGGTCTGATGGTTGTACGAAAGCTACTGGACCTGATGTTTTCACAACATGACCTGGCCTGGCTGGACGACATCCTGCCGGACAAAGACAAGAAGAAGAAAGAGGATGACAAGAAGAAAAAGAAAGAGAAAAAGAGCGTTGAGCCGGAGAGCGACGAGGAGGTGAGAAAACGGAGCTGCTGTGGCAGCGTCTTCTCTGATAAACCCACTCTCACTCTAATGTCCAAAACTGTGAGTGTGTTTTTCTTGAAATTGAAATCACGTGCGTCACTCCATCTGCTGCGGGTGTGTTGCTTCTGGCTTTGTTTTTTTCTGACTAATACTGTATGTTTCTCCTCTCTTTCCCACAGTGTTGCTGAAAAGGCACTGTATAACACTTACTACAGTCTTCTCGTCTATCCATCCTAATCGTAGAGGATTTATTTCCTTTCACCCTTTCCTGCACCCTAGAAACAGTCCTATTGCTTCTTCAGGCCCATTTTGTCTTTGCTTTGACTTAGAAGAGGCTGATGGTACTCTGCATCTTGTTACTGTTAATGCAGCTCACAAACATTTGTTCAGGAATGAGATTAAAGGGATTACTGAAAAATCTAAAATCAAATTTAAAAAAATCCTAGTTTTGGACTTTCATAGCATCACTGGGACTAAAGTTTGTCCATAAAGCCTCCAGTTACAGATGAAGATAGAAAATGGCTTAGATACATTAAACATATTATCAATGCAAGAAAATAACTTTTGACAGGCAAAACCAAAATTTATCAGGTAATTGGTGCAACATTGTTGACAGAGGTCAAAGGTCAGACACAACATTAACATTCATTGGCAGGAACACCAACGTGGAGTACATCTTGCTTCTGTAAGAAGGAAGTCATTGACAGATTTTTCTTTTAACCTGGCCTCTATATTTCTTTTTTGGGGCAAAATTTGAGGAAAAAAAAAATCAATTATTGCCAAATCATCTCTGAGCTGAGCATCAATAACAAGTCAATCTGTTGCAACTAAGCTGAAACTTATTTGGAAAAGTATTGACCCTCATGGAGGATTTTCTCTTTTTTTTATTTTTTATTTTTTTTACTGCATTTATAAATCAATCATAATGACCAAAATCTGACTTTTCCGATGAAAACAAATTTCTACTAAACTAAAACAATTAAATAGAAATATATCACATGACCTAAGTGAGTGCATAGATATTCATGACTGACCTAACTGAACTGAGGTCTGTCCAAGTGGTTCTGATTTTCAGGATATTCTGTATTTGATGTTGGGTGTTTTGAGGCTATACTTCAATTTTCACAAACCAATCCTTTTTGGTTTTACATTTAACAAATAAAGGCATCATGCAATATGTGGTGTGTGTTTTTCTACGTATTGTTTGATTTAAATAGAACCTTATTTTAAAATGAAAATACTAGACCTCACAGAGGGTATATGCACTTTTTACTGTACATCTTTGTCCTGTTGATGCACAAAGGGTGTTATACCTGTCTATAAAGGAGTATAGGTCCGAGGTTGAAAAACTGTCTAATGCTTCTTAAAGACTTGAGTTCTTCCTGCATGCCAACTGCTTCCTGTTTCCCTCAGTTCATCAGTCTGTCTTCAGTGAAGATTCCGATGGAGGCCATAGGCCCCCAAACAGAGTCAGACCCCACCCAGGTTAACCCCTGCATTAAAAACCAAACCTCTGAGTGAGTAAACCAACCACTTCCTCTTCCTTAACAGAATCTGTTGCCTTGTCCGTTACAATTTAAGTGTTGTAAGTGTTAACTGTTGTATCTTTGTTGCTGTTTTTAGGTTGGACTGTTCATAGAGTGTTAACCGAGCTATGATATAACGGGATGTAACTATTATACTTCGTCAGTGTAGACAAAGTGTAACACTGATGTAACAGAAAATATTGCTCCCAAAACACAACAAGTCGTTGTGTTTTGGTTATAAATAAGAAATCATTGTCATGCCAATAGATCTAAAATATTTGTTACCTATTGGGAATCATTTTCTAACTCTGCCTTCATGTCTTTGTGTTGTGTTTTCATGTACATGCCTGTGTGCGCTTGCTTTATGTCGTTTTGTGCACGTTCTTTCTGCTGGTGTTATGTACATGTGGTTCGTTACAGGAGATGAATCCTTATTCAACAGTCACGTCGGATCAAAATGAACTAGACCGCAGGTACTGTGTGCTGAAACCACCCATCCAATTCAGAGAGCTGATGGATCCTCCGAGCTAGGGCAACACCTCCACAACACCACACACACACACACACACACACACACACACACACGCACACAGCTGAAACATAGACACACACACATTCTGCGCTGGGCCCCTTATGACCTTTGGCCAGCCGGCATGCATCAGTGCACCAGTTGCAGTTTTTAAAACAGGGAAAGTTTTGGAATGACTAAGAGACGTAAAGCACTAAGTCACTAACACCTGGTGGAAGTAAATCAAGTGTCTACAGATGGCATGAACCTTCAGTTTGACTAACTTAGCTAATGGTATTATACTGTATGTTTCATATGACTCACAAGCTGCTGTTCCATCATAAGTGTGCACAAAACTTTGTCAGTATTCCACCAATGTCAAAAAACTACATTTCACAATTGCAGCTTTTCCATTAAACAGAAAACACAATTAAAATCTCAGGTGAATAAGTTTGTTCACAAGATAAATCATTAAAAAACATGTTGAAATAAAAATAAAAAAAAACATGTTGCTCCATCATCCTCCAACTACTTCCGGTCATCTTTTTCTTCATGGTTTGCGCCAGTGAGACAAATATTATATGATGCCAAAAGAGTTTTTGTTGCAGTTTTCAAAACTGCCATGTGTCTATTAAGGAAGTTTATTTTCAAAATGTCAAATTGCACAAATGGACAATGGAAATGCAGCTAATGTTTGAAAACCTCTGCTTTGGACCAATTATTCTAAACCCACTTCCTCTGTAGTACATCCCAGCATTAAAACATTTTTATTTACGTCGAACAAGTGTACTGTATTAGCATTCCCATGGGGACTTACTCATGACTGGAACTTCCTCTGTTTGCATGAATATTGTTAAACGTTCTTTGCAGCACTGAGAAAAACTACAGAAGAGGATTAAGGCCACTGAAAGAAGAAAAGATTTCTGACTTTAATTTAAGCATTCTGACTTTTTCTTCGAACTCTGACTTTATTCGGCCATGTACAAAAGATCTCTTAAATCCATGGAAGGTACGGAACAGGAAGAGAAAAGAAAGCGGATTAGAGCAAGTGAAAAAGGAAAAGAATTCAGATTGAAACAAAAGTTAGAATTCGTTTGTAGTATTGTAGTGATCCTAAAACCATTTTAAACATATTCATAACATATTGCCTCTTCAGTTTCCAACATGTTCAGAAAAAAAAAAACATATGTTTTTATAAATTTAAAAAAGTAAAAAACAAAGAGGATTTGCTGCCAGACTGTTGACCTTCTTTGAGAATAGAAAGTGAATGATGAAGAGTAAAAATGTCCCCGCTGTTCCCCAGCATCACTCTGCACCTGAAGATCTCCTGCCCCCCGTCGCCCACCCCCTCCCAGACGAGCCTCACCTCCGGGGACAATCAGCCTCAGCGCCCGCCGCACCAACCCATGCCCCAGGTCAGCATCCGCGTGGATTCAGACTGTGACCGCGACGATTCTGGCTTCTTCTCCAAACAGCAGCGCTGCAGTCCGTATGCCGCCCCCAGCCTGCCACCGCCCGTAACGCCCAGGGGTTGTCGCCGGAAACAGCACGCTCACTTCAGAGACTCCTGCGCAGAAACCATTCTATGAACAAACAAAGCAAACTGCACCTTGTGATCTTCCTTTGTTTGTGAATTTAAACACGTCATGTATAACTCAGCCGAACGTGACAACAAAAATACGTCCAACACTTTTCTGTCCAACTGAATGAACCCGTTGATCCTGAGGTGAACTAAAAACATAAATGCATGAAGTCTCCCACCCCGAGAACGCTGATTGTTTTTGAGGAGTAAGCAAAATGTGAATTATGCCGAGTTAATGTAAAGAATGGAGCACATCCCAACAATTGTAATAAAATGCTATTAAATTCTATTTGTTCAAATGCAAATTTGATCAGGGAGGTTCTATACCTAATCCGACCTCGAATTTATACTCACATAATACTGTATAAAATCACATTGTCACTCACTAGGCTCTGTTTAATAACTTAATCACCATGCACCTGAGGTTTAGTTTCAAATGAATCTGGTGACATCTTGAAACATGATTATGCCATTATGAGAAACTGCTACACATCAGAAATCAAAGCTGAATTTTTAACTATTTAAATGAGATCAAATATAATAAATGTAGAACAGAAACAGCTAATTTAGTGTAATTCCTGAACCACATGACTAGGCATTAGGTGTGATTCAAATTTATTTCACATACAACTGACATGATTGAGGACCATAATATTTTAAAGGGGCAGTATTATATAAAATCAGCTTTTTGAGCTTTAGATCATGTTATTTCCTCACAAACATACCTGCTGTGTTGCCTTGATTCCTTCATGCATGTTGGAGAAATCATTTAATCTCTATGGAAACCAAATGCAAAATGCTAGTGTGAACCTAGCTCCACCTTTGAGGACGAAGCTTCTCCCAAGAGCAGCTCCTTCAGACTAGTCAGCAGCAATTAGCAAGCACCTGGTGGAACCGCACATCACCTGAGCTCATTATATGATCTACTTCTCAGAAAAACACTGGTATGAATGTTAAAGGGCAAACAGCAACGTGACGACTTTCTGAAGGCAGAGTGTGGGAAGAGGACCTTCTTGAAGACACAGGGGCCCAGTTTCAAGACGTTAAGTTACAAAATTAAATGTAACTTAGCGCCCCCCAGCCCCATCATGTGGACCACATTACCAAAAAGGCTCGTCATCACCTTCACCTGCTGAGAACCCAATGTTTTACACATCATCCATTTTATAGTCCCCCCTGTTGCAGTTTTATTATAATGAAAGCAAAACTACCCAGAATCAACCAGGCCAGTAAAATCATTGGTTTTATTTAAAGCTCAAACACCAGGAACGCAACTCAGATCAGTCATATTCACCATTTTTCAGCTTCTTTCCTCGAGGATGCATCTCATTCCTGTCCAGTAAAAATCAAAATTTGTTTCCTCTGCAATAATCACTCAAAGTCTGCAAAGTTTACGTTTTAGTACTAAAGAGTTAAGTTTTATGTGAACAGATTTTTCAATGAAGTCCGGTTAGAATGTCATGTCCAGAAGAAAGGTAAATTACAGCAGATTGAACAAGCTCCCTTATTAAAAACACTGGATGCTTTTCAGAGAGCGATGCCAGCTTTAGTTTTTATTTTATTCATGACCTCAAGTATCTAGAAGTATAACCACCTTCTATAAACAGTTGCTGACTCAGCACTTTATGTTGGGTAAACATTCAAAACCTTTTAGTTCTGGACTAAAGTCAAAACGTTTACACCCAGATTTTGTTGATTTAAAATGGACTTTTAACAATGTCGTCTTTGACCATGATAGTTTCAGAAAACATGGATAGGTTCAAGGTGAGATCTACAGAATGGGATGAGACTAGTCCCCATCATGCTCCTGTGTCAGTCGAGCCTCTCCCAGTCAGACATGCTGAGGTCAATATAAAGGTCATTATTGAATTGCAATAGCAAAGTTAAACCCTGATTTAATTTGCTTCAGTTAAAAGTTCACTAACAGAGCAGGTTTTGGTTTTAAGTTTGACTAATGTTCAGTTGCACTTTGAAAGACTCCAGCTAAGCAAGTCTGTATAGTTGAGACACGTTTGGACTTTTAAAAGTCCAAATGACCTGCTCCAAAACATAATACAGTTTTTATGTCATTGTGAATATCTGGTCAATGAACCTCATTTTCCAAATTAAGTCATTCAAGTCAGGAATGTTTCAACTTTATTGATATGTTAAATGACAACTATATGAACAGGGATCAAATCCTGCTGAATAAGAAAACAGCCCACTCCTATGAGCAGGTTCTGACCGATATCACTGATGCCATCAAGCTCGACTCTGGGGTGGTGAAGAAAATCTACACATTGGAGGGCAAACTGGTTGCATGTCTACAGGACTTCTTTGGTGAGGAGAATATTTTTGTGGCCTGTGGACCAGAGAAGTTTCGCTACCATGATGACTTGATGTTGGATGAGAGTGAATGCCGCATGATGAAGTCAGTGACCTATGGCAAGATGTCAGGTTCTCTCAACCGATGCTCTCCCAGGACTGTCATCCAATCACATCGCAGCAAGTCCCCAGCTTCTGAACATTGCCTGACTGTTACAGGCGAGAAGCAGAGAGCGGAGTGACAGCAGAAAAACAACTGATGGATCTGTAAATCCAATCAGGTGTTAACCTGAAGAATTTCACTGGAAATGTGTTTGTTTTGTGGATGAAATGAAACTATTTGTAATGGACTCCTTCTGGATGTTGTAGTCCGACAGGGTGCGGCCATCTTCCAGCTGTTTGCCAGCAAAGATCAGCCTCTGCTGGTCAGGTGGAATGCCTTCTTTATCCTGAATCTTTGCCTTCACATTCTCAATGGTATCACTGGGCTCCACCTCCAGGGTGATGGTCTTTCCGGTGAGGGTTTTCACAAAAATCTGCATCTTCACACTAGAGGATAGTAGTCATTTGAAAAGTTAAATGCTGTAGAGGCCAGCACAATCAATTTGACCATTTCAGTCAAGAAACAGAGTTTGATAACTATACTGCTTTTCGTCTTTCATGAATGGTAAATTTACTAAAAGTCACATTTTGATACGTCACAGAAAAGGAGCTTGAAATCAGCCGCAACAGAATCTCACCGCGGCGCTGACAGCAGTGACTCATGCTAACTAGACCCATGCTAACTAGACCCATGCTAACTAGACCCATGCTAACTAGACCCATGCTAACTAGACTCATGCTAACGACATTTAACCTCCTGGTCTCTTTGCTCTTCACAACCAGTTAGCCAGTTGTCCGACATAAATTCACTTCTTTTAACTCAAGAGTCGACACTAAGTTAACGTCTTGCGGATAAACCTGAGAAAAATAAAGGCGGAAGTGGATATAAATTTGCAGTTTGGTGACGTCAAGCCAATTTGCGTTAGCAACTTCACTTAACAACGCGAACGTATATTAACTACAATTTTAAAACACTCATTTAAAACAGACGGATACGGACAAACGACCAGGTTCGTACGAGCTACTAATTGAAGCGGAACTTGTCTCACCTGTCAACTTGGTTCAACTGTGGCAGAAAGTGGCTGGAAATGATCGCGGAAACCCGCCGCACAGGCAGTATTTATACCCAACAACCCATATCCTTCCGCCGCTCCATCAAGAGGTACTATATAAAAAAAGTCATGTACAGTCATGGCCAAAGGTTTTGAGAATGATTCAAATGTTAATATTTACAAAGTCTACTGCTTCAGTTTTTATAATGGCAATTTGCATACACTCCAGAATGTTATAAAGAGTGATCAGCGTAACAGTAATTAATTGCAGAGTCAATATTTGCCTAGAAAATGAACTTTATCCCCCAAAACACATTTCAACTTCTTCTACTTGTTTAATGGCGGTTGGCAAACAACTTTTAGGTGCATTACCGCCACCTTCTGGACTGGAGTATGGACCAGATGTATAATCTCTATAACCTCTCCATAATACCTGTGCTTCTAAGAAATCTAAACACGTAGTTAAAAACTACGTCCCCGGACAATTTCTGTAATAAGTCCCTAATATCTAATTTGACTTTATTCTTACTTAACTCTCTAACTAATATCCCTCTTTCCTGATTATATTTAGTACATTCCAAAAAAATATGTTGAATCATTTCTAAATTCCCACAAAAACTACACAACCCTGTACTGTGCTTGTTGATTATTTTCAAGGTGCTATTTAACCCCGTATGTCCAAATCTTAATCTGGATATGATATCCTCCTCTTTTTTACTCCTATTCTCTTTTCTACATTCCCCAACTTTTTTTGAATACTATAATAAAATCTTGCCTTCCTTTCACTCTCCCACTGTTCCTGCCATTTTTTCTTGTTGTACACTTTACTTATATTTCTGACCTCACTTTTGCTAACTTAGTTTTAAGTTCAACATCATCCCTTTTAGTCGCACTCTTAGCAAATTTATCCGCCAACTCATTTCCTATTATACCGATATGAGCAGGAATCCAAATAAATTTGATATTGGATCCGTTTTTTTAAATTTTATACATTGACTTATTAATGTCCATCAATATGTCCGTCCTGTCTTGCATCTGATGCTTGCTCCATGATGCTTATCAGTGCACTACTTGAGTCCAAGCAATTAAAAACTTTCTTTCTTCTCAATTCCTCACTCCACTTTAATGCCATTAAAATAGCCATTAACTCATCCGTACATACATTCAGTCTATCCGTTATTCTTTTATTTTCCATAATGTTTAAATCGGGAATTATAAATGCTACTCCTATTCTATCACTTAACATTTTAGACGCATCTGTGTATATTTGTAAGTGTTCACCATATTCCCTCCTTATATAATCTTCCACCTCTTCCTTTTCAGTTTGTCTACCTTCTTCCAGTAAACTTAAGTCAACTTCAGTTTCCCTATTTATCCAAGGCGGGACACAAGGAATACTCATCACAGGACTAATTAAACACTGATTTAAGCCCATTTCATCTATTTTTTTATTTATAATCCAGCCAAAACTTTTTATATCTTTATTCTTATCTTTTTCTTGGCATGGTTGTAAAATATTATTTATA
Organism: Poeciliopsis prolifica; assembly: GCF_027474105.1. NCBI lineage: Eukaryota > Metazoa > Chordata > Actinopteri > Cyprinodontiformes > Poeciliidae > Poeciliopsis > Poeciliopsis prolifica. The sequence goes on along the minus strand of NW_026562436.1, from coordinate 1,699,849 downwards.
GGATAACTTTTTTTTCTGTCCTCTTATATTTGCCCTAAACACAACTGCTAATTGTTTCCTTCTAAGCTCCAGTGGCATCTCACCCATTTCTACTTGTAATGCTGATACTGGTGTTGTTTTCATAGCTCCGCAACAAATTCTTAGCGCCTGATATTGAATTTTATCTATTTCTTTTAATAAACTATTTGATGCTGAATTATATACAACACACCCATAATCAATTACTGACCTAATAAGTCCAATATATATTATTTTTAAAGCTTTCCTACCAGTGCCCCAATCTTTGCCTCTTAAACATCTCATAATATTTAAAATCTTTTTACTTTTCTCCACAATTTTACTAACATGCATTTTCCATGTGAGTTTTTTTTATCAAACCATACTCCTAAATATTTAATCTGATCTATCCTTTCCACATCCTTATCAAATAGTTTTAATCTTACATCAGTATTTATTCTCCTAGTAGTAAAAGTTCCAAATTTGGATTTTGAAATTGAAATTCTAAATCCCCATTCTAAAGCCCAAGCTTCTACACTATGTAACGCTTCTTGCACTTTATTATTTATAAACTTTATATTTTTCCCCCTCTTCCAAATAAGGCCATCATCTGCATATAAAGTCACTCCAAACTCGTTTTCGATTTTACTAAAAATATCATTAATCATTATTGTAAATAACATGGGACTTATAATACTTCCTTGAGGAGTACCATTTTCAGTTAAATATTTTGAACTTACTTCGTTATCTATTTTTACTCTTATACTTCTTTCAGTTAAAAATGTTTTAATTCATTTATATATCTTACCTCTTAACCCTATTTGCCTAATTTTAATCAGCAGTCCTTCCTTCCACAACATATCATATGCTTTCTCAATATCCAGGAACACTGCCATTAAAACCTCTTTGTTCACCTGTGCTCTCCTAATCTCATGTTCTAGATATACCATGGGATCTGCTGTACTTCTTCCTTTCCTGAACCCATATTGATATGACTTTATTTTCCCTTTTGATTCTAAGAAATCAATTAATCTATTATTCACCATCTTCTCCATTAACTTTCCAATACAAGATGTTAAAGCTATTGGCCTATAACTCTTAGTTAGCTGTGGGTCTTTACCTGATTTACAAATAGGAATGATAATTGATTCTTTCCACTTATCTGGCAGAACTCCTTCCTCCCATATTTTATTATATAATTCTAATAATATCACTTTACTCTTTTCACTCAGATTTTTTAGCATAATATAATTAATCCGATCTTCCCCAGATGTTGAATTTTTTGTGTTCTTTAATGCTTTATTTAATTCTATCATTGAAAATTTCATATTTATAGTATCATTATCCTCTATATCCTCATGTATCCTTTCATTATAACTTTTTAATGTCATTTCCCCTCCTTCTTTCTCTTTATTACTAAGATTTTCATTGCTATGTACTTTAGCTAAGACTTTTACTAACAATTCAGACTTATCTTTATTATCAATAATCATATTGTCATTACTTTTAAGTATCGGAAAAAAATGTTCTTTTGATTTTCCTGACATTTTCTTGATCGTGTTCCACACTCTAACGCAGTGCTTCTCAATTATTTTCCGTTACGCCCCCCCTAGCAAGAAGAAAACTATTCATGCCCCCCACTCCCACCGTGACTATCCATCTCTGCATAACATTTTTTCCTTATTAACATTAAAGAAAAAAAGAAAGACATATGGTCAAACTTACAAAGAATAACTTTATTAAATTGTGTTTTAAGTCTGCAACAGAAAAGATTTTAAGTGCGTCAATGCCTGAAATTAAAATAAATAAATCCATGTCTACTGCTGCAGGCAGTATCAGCTCCTCTGCTATGGTGTGGGGCTTTTTGCACTGCGCAATTTGGTATGCCACCTTATATGATGCTAGCAGCGCTCGATGGTTTACTAAAGTAGCATTCACAAAGCGGGATGACTGTTGGCAATATTCAGCACGTTTTCGCTGAAAAAACTCTAGCGGCTTATCGGCGTGATTGGGATGTAACGTATTTAAGTGACGCACTAATTTATTTGGCTTCATGCTGTCCGCTGCGAGCATTTTTAGACACAGCAAACACACCGGTCTTTCCTCTTCTCCAACTGTAGTCACAGTGAAGCCAAGCGCTAAATACGCTTCGTCGTATTTCCTCTTAGCTTTCGGTTGACTTTCTGTTGTCTCATTATCTTTGTCTCTCTCCGCTTTTCTTTTCATCCCTGTGAAAAACTTTTTCATGTTGGGGGTTGTTGAATAACGGAGGCCATAGACAGAACGCAGTCGGAGCTTTTTGTTGACTTAACACTGCTAACCAAGGCAAACCTGTTGTCTTGTAAGTCATAAAATGTTGCACTGTCGCAAACGTGACAGAAGTAACAATGAGAGCGCCACTGCCGCCTACTGTGCGCAATTACACTTTCTACTAGTACGGCCAAAAAAAAAGCCTGTTCCCCAGGATCACACGCCCCCCCCAGGTATCGCACCGCGCCCCCCAAAGGGGGCCCGCCCCACTATTTGAGAAGCACTGCTCTAACGCAATGGTTTTTCCTAACGATTCACAATACTTACTCCAATGACCCTTTTTTGCATTTCTTATCTTCCTTCTGACTTCTGCTTGTTTTCTCTTATAGTTTATTAAGTTTTGGAAACAGATAGCTTTCTTAAGTGTTTTAAAAGCCTCATTCCTTAATTTAACCGCCATTGAACATTCTGGATTCCACCAAGGAACTATCTTCTTCTTTTTAAACCCTTTACTTTTTGGTATTACTTCTTTTGCCATATCAAAAATACTCTTACTAACTTCTAGATTTAAATCATTTATTGGTTTATTTATATCTATACTTATCAACCTATCAGACCAAGTAGCCTGAAGATGGCCAAGCCCTGGAGTCTGATTGGACATTAAGAGGTTGTATAGTTTTGATATTGTACCCTTTGGAGTGGGACTAATTTCTAGCAGTTGACCAACCATATTGGGGGCAGGAATTATTGGAAAACCTGGGAAACAATGACTAATAAAGTCTCTAACTTGTAGAAATCTAAAAAAGTGGGCAGCAGGAAGGTTAAAATTTGAGGATAATTGAGCAAATGAGGCAAACGTACCATCTATATATAGATCTTTCACAGAAAAAAGGCCGTGGCTTTTCCACACTGAAAAAGTTTTATCAATGAGTGAAGGTGGAAATAGAGGATTAGAATTTAGCGGCGATAAAAGAGGTATTCTCTGGATCCCAAAATGTTGCATAATTTGAGCCCATATTCTGAGGCAGTTCTTAACAATTATATTGTTACTGTAAGTAGCAGGAGGCATTACAGGAGAGAGGCATAGAAGGGAGTACAAGGAACCAGAGCTACATGAGGCCTCCTCTATTGGTAACCATTTGGGGGTCTCACAGCTCGCATTGCACCAGAATAACATTGTACGAATATTAACAGACCAATAATAGCATAAGAAATTTGGTGTGGAAAGCCCTCCCGTTTCCTTACTTTTCTGCAGGATACTCTTTCGAATTCTAGGAGGTGTTTTGTTCCATATGAAGTGAAAAACTGAAGTATCGAGTGTCCTGAAGAAATTTTTTGGGATAAATACTGAAAAAGGTACAAGAATTTCGGCAAAACATTCATCTTGACACAGCTGATCCTTGCCTGCTAAAGAAAGTGGCAGCATGGACCAGCGCTGTAAGTCCTGGTTCAGCTGGTCAAGTAAAGAACTTGAATTGACTTTGAAAAGTTGTGAATAATTCTTAGTTACATGGATTCCCAAGTACTTAAATGCTTGCAGAGAGATCTTGAATGGTAAACTAGTTAGTGGGTATGCTGTAGCCGCATCATTAATTGGGAATAATTTCACTTTTATTTAAGTTCAGTTTATATCCAGATATTTGTCCAAATTTTTCAAGTAGGTCTAATACCAGAGGCATGGAAGTCTCTGGGTCTGAGAGAAAGATTAAGAGGTCATCTGCATGTAAAGAGACTTTATGGTCTAGACCACCTCTTGTGATGCCGCACATGGGACTGGATCTCAGGGCTGCAGCTAAAGGCTCTATAGCAATTGCAAACAAAAGAGGGGAGAGTGGGCAGCCCTGGCGGGTTCCACGACCTAGGTGAAAATATTCTGAGTGGTCATTATTTGTGCGAACACTGATGGTGAAGTGTATAACAGCTTGATCCAAGAAATAAAGGAACAGCCAAACCCAAAACGTCGTAAGGTGTAGAACAAATAGCACCATTCTACTCTGTCGAAAGCCTTTTCGGCATCCATTGAGATAACCACTTCTGGGGTCTCGGCTGATGTAGGTGAAAATATTATATTTAGCAACCGCCTAATATTGTGAAAGGAGTGCCTGTTTTTAATGAAGCCTGTCTGGTCAGAGTTTATGATTTTGGGCGTGATTACTTCCAGACGTTTTGCCAACATTTTTGCCAAAATCTTGACATCTGTACAGAACAGTGAAATTGGCCAGTAGTTGTTGCAGACTCGTGGATCTTTATCTTTCTTTAGGATAAGCGAGATAGTAGCTTGTCGCATTGCGAGAGGGAGAACACCAGATTCATATGCTTCTTTAAGCATGTTAAGCAGAAGGGGAGACAATTTGTCTGAAAAGACCTTATAGAATTCTGACGGAAAGCCATCAGGTCCAGGGCATTTTCCACTCTGCATTGATAATATAGCACTCTTGACCTCAGTGAGTGTAAAGGGCTTGTCTAAATCAGTGGCTGTTTCTGTATCAATTGTAGGAATAGTAAAACTATCAAAGAAACTTTCATAATGAACTTGATCGGATGAACACTCTGAGGTGTATAAAGCAGAATAGAAGTCTCTAAACTGATTGTTGACAATTTGTGGATCAATAGAATTCCCATTGGAGATGTTAATTTCAGCGTTGTGCTGGTTTGAAGCTCTCTGCCGGATCTGATGAGCATAAATTTTCCTGGGCTTGTCACCAAACTCATAATAACCATAACGGGTTTTTAATAATAGTGCCGCAGCTGCGTCAGAGGCTAGAGAGTCAAATTCATCCTTTTTTATCAACAAGCTCTTTACAAGGTCTGGAGCAGGGGACTCTGCACATTTTGTTTGAAGGTCAGATATAGCATTGGATAGGGAAAGACTTTTTTGTGTGGTTGTTTTTTTAAAATATGCCGAGTAAGCAATTATCTCCCCCGTAAATATGCCTCACAGGTCTCCCAAACTGTTGCAGCAGATACATTTGGAGTAACATTAGAGGAGACAAACAGATCTAAACAGTCATTCATAGTTTTGACAAAAACAGGGTCATTGAGTAAGACTGAATTACAGCGCCACGGAGGCCGTGAAGCAGGTCTGTCCGGGAGAGAGAGATCCAAGATGACAGGAGAATGGTCTGAGATTACGATGGGATTATAGCAACATGACCTAACTGAGGAGAGCAGTTTGTTATCAAGAAGAAAGAAGTCAATTCTAGAGAAAGTAGAATGCACTGGGGAGAAAAAGGAAAATTTTCTGGTGTTCGGGTTAAAATAACGCCAAACGTCTGAGACTGCATATTGCTGCATAAATGTATGTAGGACTTTGGAAGACTTAGAGACTGAATATAACTTGCTTGAGGAACGGTCAAGTAAAGGGTCAAGGCAGCAGTTAAAGTCACTCCCAAGAATGAGCTGACTATTATTTAGATCAGGAAGTGAGAAGACATTTTTTTTGAAAAAGTTTTCATCGTCCCAGTTCGGACCATAAAAGTTTATTAATGCCAAATTGCTACTGCTAATTCTTCCCAGTACAATAACATAACGGCCATTAGGGTCTGATATGACTTTGGTCACAGAAAGGGGAACAGATTTATGTATTAAGATAGCAACCCCACATGCCTTGCTATTGAATGATGAATGATGCATCTGGCCAACCCAACCACAGCGAAGCCTGAACTGGTCTGAAAGTTGTAAGTGTGTTTCCTGTAAGAAAGCAATTTTTGTGTGTAAATGTTTTAGGTGATTAAATACTTGTTTACGCTTCATAGGAGAGTTTAACCCTTTCACATTCCAACTGACAAATCTTAAAGAATCCCCTGGTGTCGATGAGGAGTTAGTACTTGACATAATACCCTAGGTGTGACATATATAAAAATGACAGTGAACAATGAACTGTAGCACTTATGTAATAAGTAGCACCATTACATGTAATAAGGGAGGTCCGCAAAAGACATGCAAAAAGAGGGAAGAAAAACCAGAAAAGAGAAAAGAAAAAAAAGAGAGAAAAAAAAGGTGCTGCAAAATGCAGGCACCAGAACTCTGATAAACCTATCAGCATATTTTAACACTTCCTTTTTCCTAAATCTCCGAGCCACTGCATTATAAAAAAACAGAGTAGACTTGAACCCCTTAAACCTCCTTATATTTTCAAATGATCAAGCTGTGTAAGGTAAGTAAAGAATTGTTCACTAACAAATAGGCCCAACAAGCCACACTGAATTAAGAAAATAACACTCAATTGAAAAAGAAAGGAAAAGAAAGAAGAAAAAAAAGAAACCAGAAACCAATGTTAAAATTTCAAGGCCAGGCTGGTTTATTTTTTCTTTTTCTTTTTTTTTTATTTAAACCTGACCCAAATCCTGGACAAATTTAGCCGCATCTGCGGCCGACGGGAGCCACTTCTTATCTCCGTTCGGGAGAGTGATGCGCAATTTCGCAGGAAATAGCAACGCCAAGGAAACCTTTCTCTTTAAAAATACTAAAAATATCGACCATTTGTTCAAGGCTCTCCTATTGACATTGTTTGTCTGTGATTTGTTTGTTGAGAAATGGCCAGAGAACAACATGAGGAGCTGGAGGCTCAACTTAAGGAAATAAGGATGGAAATCAACAGGGAGTTTGAGATTGAGAGAAGAAATCGAAGATATCAGACAAGATCTGGAAAATCTCAATAAAAGCATGGAGGATAGAGAGTTGGAAAAGAAAAAGCAACCGGATGAAGGCAAGCCACTGCAGAAAACGTCTCTTAAAACATTTTGCCATTTTCGGCATAGGGATTGTGTTAGGTATTTTCCTCGAACCTACAATAAAATAACCTCACAAAAAGTTTTTATGTCGGGTTCGAGATCAAGGGCAGTTTTTGATGGTCTCCGATATGGAGGACTCAGGACCTCGTGGAGACCTCTAAGGACGCCTGGGAGACCTGGAGGGACGCCAGGGAAACCTGTAGGGATGCCGGGAAGACCTGGAGGGACGCCGGGGAGACCTGGAGGGACGCCAAGGAGAGCTGTAGGGACGCCGGGGAAACCTGTAGGGACCCCGTGGAGACCTGGAGGGACACCGGGGAGACCTGGAGGGACGCCAAGGAGAGCTGTAGGGACGCCGGGGAAACCTGTAGGGACCCCGTGGAGACCTGGAGGGACACCGGGGAGACCTGGAGGGACGCCGGGAAGACCTGTGGGAACGCCGGGAAACCTGTAGCGACGCCGGGAAAACCTGGAGGGACGCCAAGGAGAGCTGTAGGGACGCCGGGGAAACCTGTAGGGACCCCGTGGAAACCTGTAGGGACGCCGGGGAGACCTGGAGGGACGCCGGGGAGACCTGTAGGGACGCCGGGAAGACCTGGAGGGACGCCAAGGAGAGCTGTAGGGACGCCGGGGAAACCTGTAGGGACGCCGGGAAGACCTGGAGGGACGCCAAGGAGAGCTGTAGGGACGCCGGGGAAACCTGTAGGGACCCCGTGGAGACCTGTAGGGACGCCGGGGAAACCTGTAGGGACGCCGTGGAAACCTGTAGGGACGCCGGGGAAACCTGTAGGGACCCCGTGGAGACCTGTAGGGACGCCGGGGAAACCTGTAGGGACGCCAGGGAAACCTGTAGGGACCACAGGGAGACCTGGAAGGACGCCGGGGAGACCTGGAGGGACGCCAAGGAGAGCTGTAGGGACGCCGGGGAAACCTGTAGGGACGCCGGGAAGACCTGGAGGGACGCCAAGGAGAGCTGTAGGGACGCCGGGGAAACCTGTAGGGACCTCGTGGAGACCTGGAGGGACACCGGGGAGACCTGGAGGGACGCCGGGGAGACCTGGAGGGACGCCGGGGAAACCTGTAGGGACGCCGGGAAGACCTGGAGGGACGCCAAGGAGAGCTGTAGGGACGCCGGGGAAACCTGTAGGGACCCCGTGGAGACCTGGAGGGACACCGGGGAACCTGTAGGGACCCCGTGGAGACCTGGAGGGACACCGGGGAGACCTGGAGGGACGCCGGGGAGACCTGGAGGGACGCCAAGGAGAGCTGTAGGGACGCCGGGGAAACCTGTAGGGACCCCGTGGAGACCTGTAGGGACGCCGGGGAAACCTGTAGGGACGCCAGGGAAACCTGTAGGGACCCCGTGGAGACCTGTAGGGACGCCGGGGAGACCTGTAGGGACGCCGGGGAAACCTGGAGGGACGCCAGGGAAACCTGTAGGGACCCCGGGGAGACCTGGAGGGACACCGGGGAGACCTGGAGGGACGCCGGGAAGACCTGGAGGGACGCCGGGGAAACCTGTAGGGACGCCGGGAGACCTGGAGGGACGCCAAGGAGAGCTGGGACGCCGGGGAAAACCTGTAGGGACCCCGTGGAGACCTGGAGGGACACCGGGGAGACCTGGAGGGACGCCGGGAACCTGGAGGGACCGGGAAACCTGTAGGGACGCCGGGAAGACCTGGAGGGACGCCAAGGAGAGCTGTAGGGACGCCGGGGAAACCTGTAGGGACCCCGTGGAGGGACACCGGGGAAACCTGTAGGGACCCCGTGGAGACCTGGAGGGACACCGGGGAGACCTGTAGGGACGCCGGGAAGACCTGGAGGGACGCCGGGGAAACCTGTAGGGACGCCAAGGAGAGCTGTAGGGACGCCAAGGAGAGCTGTAGGGACGCCGGGGAAACCTGTAGGGACCCCGTGGAGACCTGGAGGGACGCCGGGGAGACCTGTAGGGACGCCGGGGAAACCTGTAGGGACCCCGTGGAGACCTGTAGGGACCCCGTGGAGACCTTGGAGGGACACCGGGGAAACCTGTAGGGACCCCGGGGAGACCTGTAGGGACGCCGGGAAGACCTGGAGGGACGCCAAGGAGAGCTGTAGGGACGCCAAGGAGCTGTAGGGACGCCAAGGAGAGCTGTAGGGACGCTGGGGAAACCTGTAGGGACCCCGTGGAAACCTGTAGGGACGCCGGGGAAACCTGTAGGGACCCCGTGGAGACCTGGAGGGACACCGGGGAGACCTGTAGGGACGCCGGGGAAACCTGTAGGGACCCCGTGGAGACCTGGAGGGACACCGGGGAGACCTGGAGGGACGCCGGGGAGACCTGGAGGGACGCCGGGGAGACCTGGAGGGACGCCGGGGAGACCTGGAGGGACGCCGGGGAGACCTGGAGGGACGCCGGGGAAACCTGTAGGGACGCCGGGAAGACCTGGAGGGACGCCAAGGAGAGCTGTAGGGACGCCGGGGAAACCTGTAGGGACCCCGTGGAGACCTGTAGGGACGCCGGGGAAACCTGTAGGGACCCCGTGGAGACCTGTAGGGACGCCGGGGAAACCTGTAGGGACCCCGTGGAGACCTGGAGGGACACCGGGGAAACCTGTAGGGACCCCGTGGAGACCTGGAGGGACACCGGGGAGACCTGGAGGGACGCCGGGAGACCTGGAGGGACGCCGGGGAGACCTGGAGGACGCCGGGGAGACCTGGAGGGACGCCGGGAAGACCTGGAGGGACGCCAAGGAGAGCTGTAGGGACGCCTGGGAAACCTGTAGGGACCCCGTGGAGACCTGTAGGGACACCGGGGAGACCTGGAGGGACACCGGGGAGACCTGGAGGGACGCCGGGAAGACCTGGAGGGACGCCGGGAGACCTGGAGGGACGCCGTGAAGACCTGGAGGGACGCCGGGGAAACCTGTAGGGACGCCGGGAAGACCTGGAGGGACGCCAAGGAGAGCTGTAGGGACGCCTGGGAAACCTGTAGGGACCCCGTGGAGACCTGGAGGGACACCGGGGAAACCTGTAGGACCCCGTGGAGACCTGGAGGGACGCCGGGGAGACCTGTAGGGACACCGGGGAGACCTGGAGGGACGCCGGGAAGACCTGGAGGGACGCCGGGGAAACCTGTAGGGACGCTGGGAAGACCTGGAGGGACGCCAAGGAGAGCTGTAGGGACGCCGGGGAAACTTGTAGGGACCCCCTGGAGACCTGGAGGGACACCGGGGAAACCTGTAGGGACCCCGTGGAGACCTGGAGGGACACCGGGAACCTGGAGGGACGCCGGGGAGACCTGTAGGGACGCCGGGGAGACCTGGAGGGACGCCGGGGAGACCTGGAGGGACGCCGGGAAGACCTGGAGGGACACCGGGGAAACCTGTAGGGACCCCGGGGAGACCTGTAGGGACGCCGGGAAGACCTGGAGGGACGCCAAGGAGAGCTGTAGGGACGCCGGGGAAACCTGTAGGGACCCCGTGGAGACCTGGAGGGACACCGGGGAAACCTGTAGGGACCCCGTGGAGACCTGGAGGGACACCGGGGAGACCTGTAGGGACGCCGGGGAACCTGGAGGGACGCCGGGGACCTGGAGGACGCCGGGGAAACCTGTAGGGACGCCGGGGAAACCTGTAGGGACCTCGTGGAGACCTGGAGGGACACCGGGGAGACCTGGAGGGACGCCGGGGAGACCTGGAGGGACCCCGGGAAGACCTGGAGGGACACCGGGAAGACCTGGAGGGACACCGGGGAGACCTGGAGGGACACCGGGGAGACCTGGAGGGACGCCGGGGGAGACCTGGAGGGACACCGGGGAGACCTGGAGGGACGCCGGGGAGACCTGGAGGGACCCCGGGAAGACCTGGAGGGACACCGGGAAGACCTGGAGGGACACCGGGGAGACCTGGCATCCCTACAGGACGCCAGGTCTGTTGGGACGCCGGGGAAACCTTTCTCTTTAAAAATACTAAAAATATCGGCCATTTGTTCAAGGCTCTCCTATTGACATTGTTTGTCTGTGATTTGTTTGTTGAGAAATGGCCAGAGAACAACATGAGGAGCTGGAGGCGAAACATGAGGAAATCATGCTTGAAATCAACAGGGAGTTTGAGATTGAGAGAAGAAATCGAAGATTTGAAACAAAAACTGGAAAATCTCAATAAACCTGTAGGGACGCTGGGGACTCTGAAGGGACCCCATGTGTTTGCAGTGCACATAAGAACCACAACAGCTTAGCAGGGGGCAAAACATAGTCAACAGGTTTCACAAGTTAAATGAAAATAAGACACATAAATGCAAAATCATATCAAAAAAAATTTAACAAGGTGATTATAATCTCTGCTTCTGTGTGGTCTGAAGGGATCCCAGGGGACTCTGAAGTCCCTCCAGGTTTCCCCGGCGTCCCTCCAGGTTTCCCCGGTGTCCCTACAGCTCTCCCCGGCGTCCCTCCAGGTCTCCCCAGGGTCCCTACAGGTCTCCCAGGCGTCCTTAGAGGTCTCCACGAGGTCCTTAGTCCTCCATACCGGAGTCCATCAAAAACTGCCCTTGATCTCGAACCCGACATAAAAACTTTTTGTGAGGTTATTTTATTGTAGGTTCGAGGAAAATACCTAACACAATCCCTATGCCGAAGCCTATGGCAAAATGTTTTAAGAGACGTCTTCTGCAGTGGCTTGCCTTCATCCAGCTGCTTTTTATTTTCCAACTCTCTATCCTCCATGCTTTTAATGAGATTTTTCAGTTTTTCCTTCAAATCTTCGTTTTCTTCTCTCAATCTCAAAATTACGTTCTCCCTCCAGTTCTCCCCGGTGTCCCTCCAGTTCTCCCCGGCATCCCTACAGGTTTCCCCAGTGTCCCTACAACTCTCCCCCGCGTCCCTCCAGGTCTCCCCGGCGTCCCTACAGGCCTTCAGACCACACAGAAGCAGAGATTATAATCACCTTGTTAATTTTTTTTTAAATATGATTTATGTGTCTTATTTTCATTTAACTTGTGAAACCTGTTGACTATGTTTTGCCCTCTGCTAAGCTGTTGTGGTTCTTATGTGCACTGCAAACACATGGGGTCCCTTCATAGTCCCCGGCGTACCTCCCAGTCTGCCCGGCGTCCTTCAAGGTCTCCACTGGGTCCCTACAGGTTTCCACAGTGTCCCTCCAGTTCTCCCCGGCGTCCCTACATGTCTCCCCGGCGTCCCTACAGGTTTCCCCGGCGTCCCTACAGGTTTCCCTGGCATCCCTCCACGTCTCCCCGGGGTCCCTCCAGTTCAACTCCAAGTGTCTTATGTTTAAGTAGATAAATGAATATTTCAGAACCACTTATGTTTTATTAATCAAATACAGTGTTGAGACAGTTCAAAAGAGTGGCAGAATTGCTATGTTTTTTTTCAAAAATTAGATTTGTTTAGCTGTTGCTAAGACACAATCTTTTTTTCTGGTAACGAATTGAAACGAACAAAAGACGTGAGTTTTATTTTTATAAAATTGACCTACTTTAAGTTTCTTATCTCTTTGGGAAAACACTTATGTCTTATGAACTATTAGAGTGTCGAGACATTTCGAAACAGGGGAAGAATAACTGTACTGGAGAAGACGAACCAAAGACCTGAGTTTTATTTTTATAAGATTTACCTACTATAAGTTTCTTGTGTATAAGTAGATAAATAATCTTTCAACAACACTTATGTTTTATGAAACAATGTTGTGTTGAGACACTCCAAGACAGGCAGAATTGCTGTTTTTTTCCAAAAATAATTTTTGTTAAGCTGTTGCTAAGAGACGAGCTTTTTTTCTTGTCACGAATTGAAACGAAGTATAGATCTGATTATTATTTTAAAATTTTTTGCCTACCATAAGTTTATGTTTAAGTTTTATTTTTATAAAATTGACCTACTTTTGAAAAACATTTATGTTTTATGAACAATTAAAATGTTGAGAGACTTCAAAAGGGCAGAATTACTAGGGTTTTTGGACAATAGCCTATTTGTTAAGCTGTTGCTGGCACGGGCTTTTTTTCTTGTAACGAAACAAACTAAAGAGCTGATTTTATTTTTTATCAAATTTATCTACTATACATTTCTTGTGTCTAAGTAAATCAATAATATTTCAAAGACACTTGTTTGTTAAGCTGTTGCCAAGAGAGATGCTATTTTCTGGTAACGAATTGAAACGAAGTAAAGATCTTATTTTTATTTTTATAAAATGTACCTACTACAAGTTTCTTGTGTCTTTCAAATACACTTATACTTTTAAGAATCAATAGAGTGTTGACACATTTCAAAAGAGCGGCAGAATTACTATGTTTTTTCCAAAAAATAACAATAGCTGTTCGTTCAGCTGCTTCTTAGACATAAGCTTGTTTTCTGGTCACGAATTGAAACGAAGTAAAGACCTGATTTTATTTTTAGAAAATTTATTAACTTAGGTTCTTGTGTCTAAGTAGATAAATGATATTTCAACGACACTTCTGTTTTATGAAAAATTAAGAGTGTTGATACACTTTAAAAATAACGGCAGAATTACTGTTTTTTTCCAAAAATATTTGTTAAGCTGTTGCTAAGAGACGAGCTTCATTTCTTGTCACGAATTGAAATGAAGTATAGATCTGATTTTTATTTTGAAAAATTTTGCCTACCATAAGTTTCTTATGTTTAAGTAGATAAATGAATATTTCAGAACCACTTATGTTTTATTAATCAAATACAGTGTTGAGACAGTTCAAAAGAGTGGCAGAATTGCTATGTTTTTTTTTTCAAAAATTAGATTTGTTGAGCTGTTGCTAAGACACAATCTTTTTTCTGGTAACGAATTGAAACGAACTAAAGATCTGAGTTTTATTTTTAAAAAATTTACCTATGAAGCCAGGAGTAATGATGCACACAGAGCTTCAAAAAAGGGGGGCGCGGGGTCCTTTATTTTTTAGATATAGAAGAATAGTTTTTTCTCTCTCAAATGCATATATATATATATATATATATATATATATATATATATATATATGCTGAAAAAACATGACCCGTATTCAATCAACGGTTAGCTTCAGTGAAAATGGCGGCCGTAGCTTCACAGAGCTAAACTCTAACAACGGGTAAAACGAGAATTCGAGAACTCGGATCTTCTGTCAGGTGGCCATATAGTCACCTTCCTCCAACCGGTCTCGGTGCACAAAATGTCCTTCTCTTCTGTTTGGATTTTAGCAAGTACACTTGGCTGCAGCCTGCGGAAAGGGGCGGGGACGGACCACCGTCAGTCTCAGACCTTATATGGAAATAGGACTATTGCGTTCCGGAAATGAAGGGGGCGCTACTGACACCATTTCCGGTTCAACCGTGTTTTAATAATTATAATAATAACAACGCATTTTATTTGACAACGCCTTTCAAAACACCCAATAACACTTTTAACATTTAAAATTAATTACAAATTAACTACAAATTAAACAGTAAGGAAATGACATACCACGTGTTACGTCTGTCACGTGGTATGTCTGTCACGTGGTATGTCTGTCACGTGGTATGTCTGTCACGTGGTATGTCCCTTTTTTATTTTTAAATCTTTATTAAATCTTTGTTTTGGGATGTTAAAATTATATTTGTAACAAACAATCTAAAATAAGCAATAATAAGGAATCATTATGGAGATGTATTTATCTATCCTTATACCCTAACTATCCCAAACAAAAGTCATAAAACATAAATTAACATTTTAGAGGCAAATGTACGCTACATTAAGGACACATTTATCAATCCATCAATTATTTTACTCTCAGGTTATGCGTGCAGTGGGTGGTGAGAGCTGCTGCAGGGACCCTGGACAGATCCCCAATCCATCACAGAAAACAGATATAAACAAAAACTTTCTGGGTTTGAAATTCAAATAATAGATTTTGATGTTGTAAATGGTACTCTTAAAATAAATAAGTTAAAATCTAAAATATAATATCTTTTGCCTCATTTAACAAGGACTAGATGGAAAGGAGGTTTGGTCGGTAAAACGTTTAGTCAACAATTTTGCCCAACTGGGTTCATCCATTCACAGAACACTTTTGTTCTGTTTATTTGCCAAATATTTTTCTTAGTCACATTGTGAGTATAATTTACAAACAAATTAAATGACTTTTGAACTTCTAACAAGCTCAACTATTATTGTTTACCATAATGTCTTAATCAGTAAACTGACCGGTGTCCCACTATTCCGTTTAGAAATTCAAAATCAATTCTACCAATTGCAATCGATTCATAAACTGCGCCCCAAAGACCATAAATATGCAATTGTTGCAAAACCCAAAGTGATTCATTTAAAAATTTAAATGTAGCTTCAACCTGGAAAGACTCACACAGAAAGTAGGTTTTAGAAAGTTTATTTGATAAGAAATAATCTTTGGACCCCGGCAGTGGACACTGTGCTGGTAACTGCCAGAGAGAATGACTCGCTGTTCAATTTTTTCTGTATGAAAACCTTTTTTAATAAATTCACTGGATACATAAATTAAACCTATATGTAAATTGTAACCGTCTTCATCTCCTCTGATCACGGCGCCGGTCTCATCTCCTCCATCCTTCACAAACTCCGGCTTGATGTGCAACTGCTCCTCACCTGAGCCTCCATCACCTCCACCTGGTCTCCACCTTCACTCAGCTCACCTTTAATCTTATGTTTGTATTATGACTTTGTAACTAAACAATGTTTCCGTATGTTCTTGCTTTATTATAAAACAACAGTTGATTCTGACTGTTAAAACAAACAACTTAGCCGTATGTCAGGTTTGTAAAGAAAATTTGTAATGATTCCAGTCATTGTTTAAATAAAGTATAGGAAACATTTTATTTACACATATACATTTTTTTAAAAATACAAATTTTTAAAACAAGGTGATCCAATTAGTAAACAACACTCAATATATTTACAACTACTTTGTTGGTTCTACTCTACAACAAAATGCAGCCACAATGTAACTGTGTAACAACACCATTTCTATAAAAACTAAATAGTTTAAATCAATTGAATTACAAGAAAAGGAACATTCAAAAATGTACATAATATTGAAATAACACATTACAAAAATTAAAGACTGAACAAGTCAAAAGGCAAATGTGTTCAGCATAAAAAACAAAAAACAATGTCTGACAAGACTATAGAAAACAACTAATATCTTCCTTGCATTCAGTACTGGCACTCAGGGCAGTGTCCAGGTATGCCATCAGAATAGTAACCAGGGTATTATCCTCGTCTTGCATTACGGGTGAAGCCCACACAGTCTTTATATAGCCGGTTGCAGGAAGAACAATTCACAACCGCAAAAGGAATTCTGTTTTCTGCCTTGAATGATTCAGAAAATTTACCCCAGCTGATCTCACCTGTTAATGAAAATATGATTTTATTGTAGTTGAAATCTAATTTCACATGTTTTAGGTGAAAAAAGTCAAAGGTCCTTACCATCTAGCCAGGCAAAGTGAGTCTTCCTCCTGAAAACCGGGTCAGACACAATGGCCTTAAAGGACTTACAGGTCAATGCCAAAGTGAGGTAAGCTGTGTCTCCCTGTTCCAGTATCACCTCCTGGAGAATAGCTTCTAGTATAATTTGAGGCATCTGAAAATAATAATAATAACAAAGAAAAAGGTGCATAGCAAGACTCATACTGGAAGAATGGCTATGACATGAATATGAATGAATCTTACCTGTAAGATTGGCGGTATACTTTGTACCTGCAAGGTGAAGAGCATTAAACAATAATTAAGACTTTGTATTTCTCAGTACCTCATCCTCTCCATCTCTAATGGTATAAAAACACTGTCCAAATAATACATTTGTATTTTTATTTATTTTGCCTAAATAATTTAGGGTGTTAGTATCATTGGCCCATAAAAACACACAAATCAAAATTACTAGTTATGCGTAAATTTTAAAAACTAACCTCAATTTGTTCCTCGGTTGCTTTGGCATAGTTGTGGTCATCAGCAAACAGAGTCTGTAAAAATAGAGATATTTTTTAAGTAAAAGATGAATACAAGTCCAAATAACATAAAAAGTGATTCAACCCTTTTAATTATTCTATCCTGATTTTCTTTCAGACTTAAAAACTAAGGATCCAGCAAAAGTGCACTGTGAATGGAAATAATAGAAAGTACATGATTCAAAGCTACAAAGTGATGAATTTTAGCTACAACTTACCTCACATTCTGCCATCTCCTCAACTTTTTTCCGCTTTCTCTCCTTTTGCAGTTCTTCTCTGGACCTTTTAAAAAGGACAAATTGAATGTTTTCTTAAAAAAGCTGTCATTTGTGCAACATGATGACGTACAGTGCACCTTTATTGTTCTTACTTCACAGGGACGTTTCTCAAGAGAATCAGAGACCACCATCTTCGTATCGTCATCATATCATTCTGTGGACATCACAGGTTCACATTTAATGAAATCTCCAAGAGAAAGAATAGACTGTCATCTGTTTCCTTACCTCACTGAAATCAAATAATGCTCCCATTACAAAGTACAGTGCATACTGTTGAGAAAAATGTGATTATTATATCTATACAAACCATACAACAATATGGTGGGTGGAAGTGGATGTTACCATCACTACAAACATTCCACAATTGTTGGACAGTCCTTGTTTTGGCAATTCCTGTGGTGTTTAAGAGAAAATTCAAAAAGGGGGAAGAAAATGAATGCGTCATTATTTTAACAATAAAATTGAGGTAAAGGACAAGAGTCTTACCCACAGTATTGATTATAAACATTTAAAGCAGGAATGGTTTGAAATAAGCAGCTCTGAAGAACCACAAGTGTCCCATCATAACATCTCACCTTAACATTATTATTATTACTTGTACTGCATATTAACTTATCTAGCTCCTTGTTGTTGTGTACTAAATTAAGCTTAACAAAAGCATTGACATTACTATGACGTGTTTTCTGTTGAAATAGCAGATACACAAGGCATGGCTGTTTTTGTAATTTAAATTTTTCTCAAGGTCATACTTTGGTATGGGTTAAACGGCAACAAATTTTTTGTTAGAAGTTACTGTCACACACTTACCAGAAGCACCCCACACTTTCTCAAAAACCTTGTTATAAAACCTTGTTGTCCCGCAGACTGAGCACAAGATCCATCTTAGAACCTCTGCTGTCAATTCGACATTGACTGCAGAGTCTCCTGATCTCAGGTACCTTTAAATATCACAAAATGTGAGTCATTTTTAATAGTATTTCACTCTCCTGAAAGACCAACACAATCGGAAAATTCTAAAAAGTAAATAAAAAAGAGACTACCTTGAGATTGAGAACCTCATCTGCAAGCCGCTCTTCTGTGAGAAACTGGTCTACATCACAGTCGGAATCAGGCAAGTGGACTTTTTCACTCTCTGTGTTTATCAAATTGTCAGATCGTCTTGTCTGTGGTCCAATCCAGGGGGACCAGTTGTGATAAGTAGGCTTTACAACAAAAGGATTCTTGCAGCCAGCTGAGAAATACAATGGAGACAAGCAAACACATTTTTGAGGCACATTAACACATGAATAACTTGGTGCACAAAATGTTTCCAATTCATCTGTTGAATAGACATCAGACTTACGTGGATAAAGTCCACGGCTAATCACTTCCATAGTAACCCCTTCCCAAATTGAGCGTGCATTCACTTTGCCATTATAGTGTTGAGGTGGGTTTGGTATTTCACTAACTTTAAAAATAAAACAAAAAACACAAGATTTCATTTTTTCAATGTTCATTTCAGATGAGTCAAAAATGTCAAGTAACAGTTTTTTTATCCTTGCAGGTTTCAAACCTAAAGACCTACCTGGCATGCTGAAAACACCTTTCTTATGGAGATCCATGACCACAACTGCAGGATGATCCCCACATGAAACACATGAGTATTGGTAGCCATGGTCACTTAGACCTTCAAACGACAGATATACCTGCAGGATGCGATCCTTGTAAGGAAAGTTCTCTCCTTCTGTGTAGTCGATCATTTCGATTATGCTACTTACAGCAGTGTGAGTCTACAGAAATAATTAGGGCACATTTACTAAATCACAGTAATGCCTTTAGATAAAAAGCTCATAAATGCATGTTTTACCATTTATTTCAATGTGTTAAAAATAATATTCACATTCTACACAAATAATTAAAAACTACAACTAACCTGCAATGCATTCCTCAGTACCAGACACAAATGTATGGACAGCAGCAAGTGATCGTTGAAGTTGTGAATACCATCTTCCCAGTCTTGATATCGGTAAACCATGGAACAGTTGGGGCAAGTCTTCCTGAATGTTGATATACCTACGAGAATATTAAAAAGGTTATATTAAGATCTTATGCTGACATGATGGAATAAAAATATGAATATTATTCTTCTGGAAATAAAAATAAATCAGTACACTTGTAATTAGAGCAGAGTACAATAAATGACAAACCTTTAACTACTCCTGTCACAGTCAATATTTTAGCAGTGGAAGATACCAACTGAGGGTCACCAAGACTGGTATGCTGTCCACATTCTGTGCATTCAGTCTCTGATGGGATCAGATGTTTGGGGAACCCATTGAGAGCCTTGGCGTCTCTACTTCTGGTGATAAGACTGTCAGGGAGATCAGAAGGTATTTTCTTCTGGTAAATCAAATACTTGATTATCCTCTCTGCTGCTTCATCAGTAATGGAACCACTTTCCTCCTGGCATTCCGATACTGTTGTCCCACACTTAATTGATTATTGATTACAGAATTTTTAAAAGTCTAATCTGAAAACATCTGGGAAAAATGGAAGTCAATCATAAAAATATCAAATTCTTCAAATGTCTTTCTAGATGAAGGCACTTGGAAAATGTAACACTTTTGTTGTTGCATTGTTATCAAAAATGTGAAAACTACTGCATTAACAGAAAATAAAATTATTTTTGAAATGTCAAATTGAACATTTTTAGTATTAATGGAAATGCAATGACGCAGATGGTTCTACTTGACCTAATTCTAAAGCAACATCACAAGATTGAAGTCAAAAACGGAAGAACATTTAGCTTCAGAATGCCGCAGGAGAACCTGTGAATGTCTTGAAGGATTATTGCACCTGCATATCAAGACAGTGAGAAATACCTTCAAAATATCCTTCAAACTGAACAATTACAATGGATTGAAGAGGTTCCACACATGTTAAAAAGGGAAAACCTGGGAATTTATAAAGCAAATTTATTTTCAAATTTTTAAATTGCACAATTACTGCATATGTTTATTGGGAGCGCGGATGGTGATGCTGTAGCATTCATGCATTCCAACAAACTGGACTTACACTCTGGAGCCTTGCTGTCACAGCACTAACGCTGGAATTCAGTGAGAGCGGCCATTTAATCCACAAAGATTTGTAGAAACAATCTACATCTCAATGTAATAACTTTGAAGGGTGAGCAAATACCTTTGACGATGTATTTCTTTTGCATCTTTTCAACAATTACTGATGGATTTTTACCACATGTTTTTCCTCAGCGAGTTCTTTGTTGTATTAAGAATCTTTTTCTGTCGCTGCACTCCCCGAGTGTCTCTGGATAATGGTACCACCAGCTATACATAGTAACTGCAGGCGGTAATTCTGGTTCTGCGAGTGTCTTTTGGTTCATTAAACCTGTGTGTGGGTTTCTCAGAGAGCCGGATATTATCAAGCATCTGGTTAAAAGCTTCTCAAGAGATGAATTAAACGCAGCAGGGAAGCCACTAGAAACTGTTACCATGCAGGAAACCTTGTAGTGCGATTAGAATTCCTGCTGGCTACAGAAAGAGTCATTAGGACATTAAAGGAGGCTGGAGGTAAGGAAAAGCCACATGGGAGAATTTGCTTCAAAGCCATTATATATTTGCAAGATGACAACATTAGGATAGAGAGAAGTCATTCATCAAACAGAATGGAAGCTATTCTAAGGAATTTCATCATTAGTTTAACCACCACAATGTGGGAATGTTGAGTCCACTTTATGTCAGACAGTTTTCTATGCCACAGCTCTGGTTTCTTTGCTGTCAAATCACATGCACTCCAAGGTGGTGATGAGTCTCGTTTCAGACATTGTGGTTCTGAAAACTGAAGCACCGTTCAGCCCCACAGTTTGTGAGACTGAAGCACTGAGTGTCCAACCCGGCAGTCAGCAGCATAGGAGCACCACAGGGACTGAACTCTCACCATTCCTTTTCACTAACTGCACTGCAGACTTTCAGCACAAGTCTGACCTCTGTCATCTACAGATGACTCTGCAGTTGCTTTCAGATGAGAGACGGGGTAAAGCCTGGACAAGTTACCAGTCTGTCACAGAGAACCTGAAATAATAATAGGGAGTTAGTAGGAGGCGAGATCCAGGTAGGGATGATGATGACAAATGAAAAATGAGGATTATTGAGAGATGAACCTTTATCCAGCTCTGTTTATGCTTTTTTCTTTGAAGGTGCAGAATGCTTAACATTTGTGCCAGAACCTCCACAGCCTGCCAGTGACTAACCATCTCTGAACCATCAGCTGTTGATCACATCACACCAGTCACGAGATCAACAGCCGAACAGGACTACTGGTGAAAATGATGACAAAGTCGACAGGAAGAAGAAGGAGGATCATGTTTGTTCCCTACAGTCTGCAGCTGGCTCCACTTGAACTCACAGTATTGCACAGTTCATAAAAACCTTTGTGTCATTTTGTATTGAATCTGTAACTCTACTGTAAAAAGATTTCCCCAACTTGCAGTAAAACTGCATATAGTACGCTCCATAAATTGCTGTAAAATCAGAGATTCCAATTTCACCACTCGCAGATAAGTGCTCCAAATTGTCCATCGCCTGGATAAGATAATGTCTCCCGATTACTTCTAGATGCTCAAGCTCCATGGCTGAATTTTGAATAATTAAACCGGTTACATCCGCTGCCATGATTTTCTTTGCGACTTATTGCATGAACAAGCTTATTCGTGTGATTTTAATTTCATTTTTTAATTTAATGGAAGCACTGCAATTCCAAAATTGTATTTGTTCGACATTAGCATAATATAGACAAAAGATTTAAAGGAAACACAGTTAATGAGATCTACCATGTCTCGTGTAAAAAAGAATGCAAATGTTTACTAGATAATGTGTCGCATTGTGCCACATTGCGACACGTTATCCACTCCATGTGGAGTGGATCCTTCAAATAAATACTGAGTGGATCCTGCTAATGACAGGAGCCCGCAGGTTTCTCTGTTCCATCATTCCCCACAGGCTGGCCATCTGGTTGGGCTTCTTGGGGCGGATCTTGGTCTTGGGCTCTTTCATGTGCTTGTCCATTAACCTCAGCTCAAATCTGATGAGTGATTTTGAATAGAAACTGTGGTTAGGTTCTGTGTCAGACTGATTTCAAACCTCAGAGAAATGCCGCCTTGTGTAGTTCTGACTTCTTCATTTTAAACATTTTCAACTCTCGTCCACTTTTCACATTATTTTGTGGTAATGTTAACATTTAGTCATAGTTCACGTCCCTTTAAAGAGTAGGATTGTTCATTTTTTTTAAAATATCCATTTTAATGTCAAAATTACAGAGTTTCTTGAATATGTTGCTTATTCTGAAGTCCGACTTCCTGGAGGTCAAATACTAAACATGGAGCCTGTATAAAAAACGAAAAAAAAATCCACCCATGAGAGATGGGTGGATTGATGAACAGAAAGGAAATTTAATCTAAAAACAATCTTTTATCTTATCTTTCCAAACGTCTCCACAGTTAGATCATGCAGAAGTTCTGAATAATGTCTCAGTTTCCCCTAAGACAAATGCTCAGTCTGGATTGACTCATTGCAATCTGATGCATTTCAGGGACAACCAAAGGCTGGTCAAGAGAAAAGATGGGAATGCATTCATTTCAGAAATTTAATTTTTCATATTTTTTCTATGTAAATCTCCGAAAGAACAAACCTACTATATAAAACATGACACACAAATCTTAAAGCACTCCAGTCTTAACAAACTTTTTCACACTTTTTTTATTCAAGTTTTACTTCTTATTTAAGTAAACTGACCATATTTGTCCAATCATAATGAAAATGTACATTTATTATTCTGCATAAAACGTCACATTTACAGTACATCAAAATAAATACGTCTTCTTCTGGGATCGCTTGAGTTGCACTTTAATACTGATCAATTAACTACAGCTACACATTTCACGTCTCGCAGTGAAGCCTGGTCCTAATCTCTCTCTAACCGCCAGCCTCTCCTGGCGTGTCACGACACGTCTGTTAAGCCAGCTGCATGCGGAAGGAAGAAGACAAGAGTTCTGCGGTGGCCCTCAGTGGACACATGGGGACAGGAGGCTTCCTGTGTTAGGCCGACTGGGTTAAAAAAATAAAAGACGCTACATTTTCCTTCTTAGTGTTGTCAGTTACTTGGAAGAGAACATGACTCATGAATGTGGACAGAGAAATTCCCCCTCTGTTCTCATGAGCTGTCAGTGAGATTGAAAGACAGTGATGTTCAAATATGGATGTGTTAAAGTTCCAGTGGAGTCAGATGGATAGGAGTTTTTTCTTGTTTGTTTTCTTTCTGGATTTTAGGAACCCAAGCAACCATTGTTTGTCTGTTTTCTTTTTCACAAATTCACTGCAGTATGTAGCTTTTTTAAAATATGCATATATTTGAGGTATTTGTTAAAGCTGTTACCATGTCGTGACAGTATGAGACAAATTTTCTGTGGAAAAAAAAAATCCACCTCCTCCGCCTCCTTTCTGTGTTCCTCCTGCCATCTGAACAAATATGCAGCTCAGTCAGAAACAACCAATCAGAGATAGGAGGAGAGCCTTAGCATTGTAAATCATGCTTATGTATGTTTTACTTGCACCCCCACCCTTTCCCACTGCTGCGCCGCTGCTTCTTCTGTGCAAAGGAGCCTGTCATGAATGCTAATGGAGTTAGCAGGACCACCCATGACAACGGATAAACAGGTTTTCTGGAAAGATAAACTGTCCCTCTGCCATTATTGAAAAACGATATGTGGTTTCTCAATATACTGACAGCCATTGACAGCGCTAAGACCCTCCCCCTGGCTCTGATTGGTTGCGTCTGATCTGTGCATTTTGGACACAAAGGAGCTTATTTTTCTCACAGTTTATATGTCTGTTATACTGTCCTGACATAATTTAAGAAATATGCACAAAACATTGGTTTTATAAAAGTTACCTACTGCAGCTTTGATAAGTAACTAGTCTCACTTCCCCGAGCACCTACTGGAACGTGAGCTGTAGATAAAGCCGGCAGCACACATATTCAGACATGAGACGCATCATGTAGGCTCCCCTGCTATGGCCTGTAAATGCTATGCTAATGTCGTAGCAATGACTAGTGCTACTTAGTCCATTATTCACTGATGATGATTCATTCAGCTAAGTGGCTCATGCAGAAGACGACCTGCAGTGATTTGCCCTTGAGGTCATTAACTGATGGCAGGACATTTTCTTTCCACGTGAAGAAAGAAATCTAAGGGGGAAGTATTTTTTCATACCATTGTAAAATCTTAAATAATTTTTTTTAGATTTGTCTGTTTTTGGTGTGTATTGGATGTACTTGTGGGACATTTTTTGACAATGCTATTCAAAAATAACTTTTTCCACAGTAATGGAATTTAGTTCATTTCTCCATTTTGAAACAATCCAAAAGAAATTGACAGGTGATGAAACAGAATGCCTTATTATTTGTATCCGTTTTGTCCCAACAGCTGATTCATTTTAATACAGCAGAGCTTTGCACAGCTGAGTGGTTGCCATGGGAGATTAAAGGATTTCTCAAACATGCATGAAAGAATCAAAGCAATACTCCAGGTACGGTTCTGATGAGGGAATAACATTATGACATGACGTAAAGCTCAAAAAAGTTGATTTTACACAGTACTGCCCCTTTAAATCTATTATTTACATCTGACAGCACAACAGAGCCCCTATAGTCTGATAGTTATGGTGCAATAGACTGCAGTGGCGTTTTATGTCTATCAACTAGCTTGCAATATTTACATTTCAATTTCATCTTTCCAAAAAAAAAACCCCAAAAAGACCCAAAAACATTTCTCATCTCGAATTCGAATGTGAAGTAAATTATGTTTCTGTTGGTTTCCTGCGTGTCAAGGCTTCAAATTTAATGCAGAAATGTCAAACTCCTCCAGTAACAAAGGTAACTACAAAATACATGAACTTGGCTTCTTCAGGAAAAAAGTTCGATAGCAGCTCTCTTCCAAATGAAACGAAAACATGATGAGAAATCTTGTTTCTCCCGAAAAGAATATGTTTTGACCCTCTAACTCCTCCCACGGCGTCCTGTCCCCGACGCCTTCCTTTACCACCGTCCATATCGCCTCCCACTGACGTGTCACCGGCTCGTGTTCATTTCTCTTTGCTTCACAGGTCCCCCTTCAGTTTCCCATTATGTCTACAAAAGCTATCACATCAAAGGGAGGGGTGGGCGGGGAGAGATGAGTGACTGTGTCTTGTAGCAGGGAGGGGCTGGACATCATTATTTGTATTTACATGGCCTCCTCCTGGGTAGAAAGGGTCAGGGAGGGATGATGAGGTGTCAGCCCCGGGTGGTTGCTTCAGAAGTGTCTTTAGAAATGTCTCATATTGAGACTTCATATTCACGAGTGTCCTGCTGAAAGGGAAGCAGAGTGAGAGAGGCGGCGTTACCTCAACAAAATCCCAGACAGTTCAACTTTAAGGAGCTTATGTCATCATTTTTAAAACTTTTCTTTGTCAGGCGCATTTGGGGTTGTAGGCTAGTGGCTTTAGCTTCACACCAGCGAAGTGTTTTGGTTTGGTGGTTTGGTCTGTTGTTTGTGGATGTTGCTTGCGCGTCAAATTTTACTGACGTATCAGGTAAATGCGAATACAAATGTTCCATCTCGGACTTTTGTAGCTTAATTGCATCAGAATCAATGTAATTAATTGATTGCATTTAATGTGTTCTAGTCCTGGGCCAGGAGCTGTATTTATCACACAGCTTGAGCTCTGTAAGTTAGCTTTCTCAACAACATGTCATTTGAAAAGCCAGTCTAAGCAAATGCTACACATGTAGCAGGAAGGCTTAGAAAACTCACTGCAGCTGATTATCATAGGTAAAAGTAAGGGCTCCAAAGATGTTATAAATGTGAAATTATTTTAAAAAACGACTTACCTGCTTTGACAAACACAAGTACTCTTGTTTCAATATTAAAACTGAACATAAAAACAAAAGGTTTTTATATTTTCCACAATTTCCACATTTGGACACTTACTCCTCCTGTCTCATAAAGCGGGTTGTCAAATTCTGTCTCCACAGTGATCTGTCGGTAAGGGTGAGGGTAGATCAGCGGCAGCCTCAAGTTGGTGTGATATCTGCACCTGTTGGGCCAAAGGAGGAAATCCACATGTTAAAGGTGGCAATCAGACATTATGAAAAAAACAACTGTTTTTATTTTAGTTTTTATTTTTTATTACAAGACGCTCAATCATCTACAGTTTCACACCAGCTTGTCAAAATGTGTGTGAACTTCAGAATGGCACATTTTTCAGGTCTTGGAAAAACTAATTTCAAACTATTTCCTTCCACTTCACAATTATCACATGAAAAGTAGTTTTTTTTTGTTGTTGTAATGTGTGAATACTTTTGCATTGTATTAGTCTTAGCCTTTTATTGACTCCTGGGTGATAAAAAAGGGACACTTGAGCCCACAGCGCTCCTGTGCTTATCTGAGCCGTTCCAGTGATTCTCAGTCCAGGAGTTTTTGGACTCACCTTGTGACGTAGACGTAGGCGCCTCCAAGCAGCACAGACAGCAGCAGAACCAGGACGAAGATGGCTAGCGCAACGTTTCCTCCATCCAGAGGGGAGCCTGCCGTCGCCTCTGCAACTGACACCCAATAAATGAATGATGCAGGATTAATAAGAGAGCATCATC
Organism: Poeciliopsis prolifica; assembly: GCF_027474105.1. Classification (NCBI taxonomy): domain Eukaryota; kingdom Metazoa; phylum Chordata; class Actinopteri; order Cyprinodontiformes; family Poeciliidae; genus Poeciliopsis; species Poeciliopsis prolifica. The sequence goes on along the minus strand of NW_026562436.1, from coordinate 1,672,976 downwards.
CGGAAAATAAGAAGTCAGGATGAAGGAGGTCTAGGAAATGCAGGTGAATGAAATGCATAAACGCTGGTAGTGGGAGAAACACACAGATGGCAAATGAACCCGGTAGATGTTGATGAAATGTACACAAAGAGAGGAATGCTGGTTTTCTGAAACATTTTTCTCCCCTTTCTTTGTGACTTTTGATTTTTCTGTTCACTTCTCACCACACAGACAGACAGACAGACACTCACCTTCCAAAGCATGGTTGCCAAAGCAGTCACGGTTAGCTGAAAAACATCATTCTGTCAGTCAGTGCATATGAAAACTGACACCACACAGACTGTTTCTTTTTTGTACTCTGTATTTTTAACAAAGCCTCTCCTCCAGGTTCACATTCAGTCTTCTTTTTATGTACTACGCCTGTCAAATCTTCTCATTTGCATAGTCAGTTAAAAATGTAAGTCAAAAATAGAGAAAATGTCCATGCAATGTGCAAACTATTTTTCACTGATACACTTTCTAAGAAAACACTTATCCTCGTGTACTGTAAGCAAAATTAAAATAAAGCATTCGCCTTCTTATATCATTTGAAAACTGCTTTGTGCCTGATATTAAACGGTTTGGTGATAGTGAATGGAAGCAGCTGAAAGTCTCACTTTTCCACACATGATCAATGTTTTACTTATTAGGATTTTACTGCCCCACAGTAACGTAGTTGTGGTGGAACTGGATTAAAATGCTTAAACGAGTTAATTGGAGGGACTATAAAAAAAAAACACAAACATTTTAAATTCAAAATTGTTCTTTCTTGCTAAATTATTAAATAAATTGATATATGAGCTCAACAACAAAGACATTTATTGTTTTTAATTAGTTACTTAATGAAACTTTCAGGTGTGACATAAAAGCAAGGTCAAAACAAATCAATGATTTAAGTTTAATTTAAATAAGTTAACTGGATTCATGTGACAGAATAGTCCTGTAGAAAAGTGACAAAACCTAAAGGTGAACAGATGACATCTGTCCAGTTTGATACTGAACCTCAGATATCTGTATCAGTGCAGAACGTGGATCAGCGCGTCCCTAAATTAGTTGTTACAGGAAATGTGAAGGGAATGTTCTGTCACAACTGGAAATGCCTCTCACCTCTTTAAAGCTACAGATCACCATAAAATCAAAAAGACCAAACTGAATAACAAATCTCACCCTGGCAGAGTGGAAGTGGGCCGCTCCAAAACGAAGGGTTCCCAATTATGCACTTAATGGCCACCTCTCCTATGAGCTCGTAACCTTGGTAACAGACGAACGTGAGTGACTCGCCGGGCAAATACAATCTCTTGGACAGGATCTGGTAGCCGTTGTCAGGGAGACCGGGGTTCTCACAGGAAACGGAATCCTCAGCTGGAGGAGAAAAACACGACAAACGCTGGCAGGAGGGATTCTGGTGTTTCTCAACCCTAAATTAGGAATTTTCTTAGTGTGTGTGTGTGTGTGTGTGTGTGGTGTGTGTGTGTGTGTGTGTGTGCCACAGCGGTACAGACAGATTTGACAGCCTCTGACTAAGGTGACATGAGTCATGGATAATCTCCACCCCCTCCTCCAGGTGGCTCAGGGCTGATTGGTTCGCTCTCTTAGCATTTCATTTACATATCAAACATTTGACACCTACATTAATAGCCCTGAAAAATACACACAGTCCACACATTATCAGGCCCAGGGTGAAGTGTAAAAGCAGCACCATCTATGGCTTGCATTAATGATAAATAAAGATTAATAATGAAGGAAAGACAGAGAGAGAGAAAAAAAGAGAGAGTGAGAAGGACTCACACAGACCAATCGTGTCAGATGGCTCTGCAAGGAAACCAAAGTGCCCCTGTTCTCCGTCCAGTGCAGTTCAACTGGTCAGACTGTTTTGTTTCTGCGTGTTTAACCGTTTCTCTCCAACCGTTCGGTCCGGGCCGCTCTGCGTCGGATACTCACACACGCAGTGAGGGAGTCGAGACGTCCACACAGGAGTCCCCGGCTCACGGCCGTAGCAGGTGATGGTGGCGCCGCCCTGCATGACGAAACCGGGGCTGCAGCTGTACTGAATGGTGGTGCCGACCAGCAGTTTGGGATCGGACAGGGTTCTGGTGGAGTGCTCCACGTGGCCCGGGTCGGAGCAGTACATGACTAAGAGGAGGAAACAAAATCGCATCAACTTCTGAGCGGAGACTTGATCAACGGTAAATTGAAGTAGTTTTGTTTTCAAGTAGTGAAACAAAAACAGTTGAATCTCGGTGTGAAGCTGGAGCCCCACCTTCTTCAAATCAGACTAAATTGGTGGCAAAAGTTTGTACTACGTTTGTGACGCGATCATTTTGAAGATTTGTAAACTTTTATTAATATCTTCAAATCCAAAGCAGCACACACACAGCACAAACTTTTGACACCAACTTTGTCTGACTTGAAGGTGGGGGCCCAACATCACTCAGTTGGCTATTAGGTTACAATGTATGTATCAAAAGACAAAACTTTTTAATGTTTGACCTTAATTCAGTCCAATTCCTAGATTTTTTTTTTAGACAATTGGAGAAAGCCATTCTGAATTCAGAAGGTTTTCCAGGTGAGAAGAACTGACTCTTTTCGCAGAATGGGGGCTGAGAGCTCCAGGAGAGGTCCAGCTGGCAGGTGAGGGTCTCCCGTCCCACCAGGTCGTACCCGGGGTCACACTGGTAGGTGATCCGAGCTCCTCGCACCAGCGCCACGTGTGACGTCGTCTTCCAGCCGTTCTGGATCTCAGGGAGGTCGGGACAGGAGTCGTTCCGGGAAACCTCTGAGGAGAGAGATTAGAGACAACAGCCTGATTAACTGCCTCTCCTCTCTGATGGTGTCAGCCACTGAGGTCCATGATTGGCTGTAATGAGAATCGCCGTCACTGTTAACGCGGGTCAAAAAGTCAATGTGACCAGAAGTGCTAGAGCTGATTATGACACGATGTGGCGAGAAGACGGATGGATTCATCGGGCAGTTTCTTCACCGCGGATCAGAGTGATGGATTTCATCTGAGCCGGGCCGATAATATCACCTCTGTGCTGATTTCACATTAGGACGGCCTCGCAGAGAGTGGCTGACAGTTTTGGAATTTTTCTGTTATGAAGATTAGAATTTTAATGTGTTTTTCTGTTATTAAGAAAGCAGAGCATTTCACGGCCCAAGTCACCAAATTGGCGTAAACAAAGGTCTTACCTAAAACAAGCGATTCATTGTGTCTAACAGTGACAAGATCCTTTTGTATTTGTTGCAAAAATGTAGCAAGAGAGTAAATAGATTAGTATTTGTTTTTCATCAACCGGCCTCGATTTCACACACGCAAGAAATGGCCATGTGGAGATGATTATTTTAACAAAGTGAAAATAACAAAATGGATAATGGCCTTGGAAATGGAGAATCATTAACTGTTTCACTATTTGCATATTTCATAGAAAGCAACAAGTAATATTATTGTGTCTACATACGGAGTCATAATATAATCAAAATGGGATGTCTATATTGGAAATAGGAGTTTATAAAATAGTTACAGTGGACTCCCACCCGTTACAAATCAATAAATATTATTTATGTTTTAAAGTGATTTAAGAACTATGAAAGGGGATTTTTCTGCATAATGATCTACTACCTAAGTTAGATCACAATTTATATTATTTGACTTCAGTCTACGTCTGAAAATCAAACTATGATAAATAAATGATAAAAACATGAATCATGACCCAAATGTTAGATATTTTTTAACTTCGATTCTAAAGGTGCCCTTGAAAATCAGCAGCAGCATCTGGGATCCATTAACCCCCAGGTGTGAAATAGATTAACGCCACAAGGAGAAACACCGAGACGGGTTTGAGTCCCTCCATCCACATACTGCCTCAAATTACACCAATAAACCTTAAACAGAATGAAATACTTGTCTCAGTTCATATTCTCATGGTAAGAAACTTCCACCAACTACAAAGTCCTCTCCTTCAAAGATGTTTTCACTGCCCAGTAAAAAAAAAGAAAAAAAAAAAAAGTGAAGCAGTCTTTGCAGACACACAGAGCTTTATCATTCATCTACAAAGACATGATTTCATCTCACAGATGAGGAAGCCTTTTTTGTTTGGACTAAGTTTTGTTTGCAAACTATCTTTAATTAATGATATCAGATTTCTTTTTAAGTCGTGTGATTTTTTTTAATGCTGCACTTCTGTGTGGAGAGCTTTGAAGAATTGATCCTGTGGAAATAATCTGTAATCAACTAATGACGTGATAAGTTAAAATGAGCACAATCATTCAGTTGTTTTGCTGATTGATTAAATATTATATAATGATTAAATAAATATCCAAACTTTATTTTGGATATTTATAGAGTCTTCCAGTTGCAGTGCTAAATGCTTCTCTGCTAGACCTACTAAATTAATATACAACATTATTGGAATGGTATTTGTATTGGCCGTTATTAGCTGTAAAATTTTAAATTCGGACATCGGCCACTCCAACAAAATAATTCATACAAAAGGCATTGTTCTTATAGCAAATATGCCTGCAGTGCAGCACAATGTAACGAGAAACTGTTAGGTATTAATGCACGACTGATGTGCTTTTCACTTGTTGCTTGTGAACATGTTCAGTTTTGTTATGTAAAGATTTACAAATTTGCACTGTGAGAGTGTTGTCATTGTCTGAGAGCTGATGTCATGAATAAACTTGACATTAAACATAATGGAAGTTGAAAGTGCATCATTTTCAGCCTCCTCCTTTGCATTTGGTAGCAGGCTTCATTGACAAAGTTAATTCAGTATTTTAATTCCACAGTAGAGAAAGTCATACAGTTTCACCAAGTAGGTATAGGAAAAAATATCAGCATTGGTATCGGTTATTGGCCAAACCAGTTTTGATATATCGGCATGTCGGATAGCGACCACAAACCGATACCCTGTCTTTCCATTTCCAACATTTCCAACATGGACACTTGGTCTAGTTCAGATGGAATCATCTCATTGTTCCTGCTTTACATCATTTGGTTGAACTGTTGGCTCACAGGGTTGCATAACTCTGTACAGCCTAACAATTTATCTTTTTTTTCTATTGACTTGCTCTTCCTCTGCTACGCGACCCGAACGTTTTGCATTTATTATTGGAGCACACACACACACACACACGCACACACGCACCACACACACACACACACACACACCCACACACACACACACACACCCACACACGCACACACACACACCACACACACACACACACACACACACACACTGTGCTTTATTCAAGGCGCATGGCCTCGTGTTGTTGTGGCTATATAATTTACTCCTCCGGGAAAGGCCTGGGAGTTTGTGGTGTCAAGAGGGTGACAAGTAAATTGGACCGCGTGTGTCTCAGTGCGCGTCTAAATTAGTGTCAGGTGTTGGATCTGGGACGCGGCGCCGATCACGCCAGCCGAGTGAGCGGAGGAAGCCACCGCCTCTGAAAGCCCATACTTGTATGTGAACGAGTGTCATTGTGCAATCGGTGAAACAAATAGGATGTGATTGAATAAGGGCAGAGTGAAAGTGGAAGAAAAGCCAAATGAGAATGTGAGGGGAACATAAAGGGAAAATGAAAAAACGGAGGAAGAGGACACGGAGGAGGTTTGAGGAAATATTGAAATGACTTGAAAGATAACTAAAAGACTTCTGAATGTGTTCCAGTGAGGGCTCTGATGGTTTTCTGCACTTTTTGTAATTTTTTAAAAAAGAAATCTTAACATTTTAGATTGTTACTTCAATTGTATTTTTTTCTCCTGAATATACAAATCAATAAATAAAATTGTTTGTGGAAGAAAGTATATTGTCTCCTGATCATTTTTAAGGATGAAGCGACAACTGCTCTTCCACTACTAACATTGCGCAATCTGAAATTACGAAAACAAATTTCCTTAGTGAATTTTGATAAAATACAAAAAAGTTTCTGCACTAGTTGTTTTTTTTTCCTTCCCATACCAAAATAGATGTACTTCGCGAAATTGCACTGGAACCATTTTTTTCACATCACCAGAAGCGTTATCGACATTACTACTGGCAAAAACCACAAAGAAGTCAACAGGAAGTGTCAGGAGGATGATGACAATTTGTTTTTTGTTTTTGCAGCTGGGTCCACCAGAGCTCTTCTAATCCATGACAATTTCCCCAAAAAGCCCCACATGTCGCCGCACCCAAGTAGGCGGGGCTTGTCACTCCAACACCTGAACTGAATACTACACTATATAAGCTTGTATGGTAGGAACAAGCTTATTCATGTGTGATTTTAAATTTCATTTCATATTTCCTGAAAACACAGTAATAGCAAGATTTTAAAAAAAATATTGTATCGTCACCTGTATAGAGAGAAAGATTTTGTGCGCATTTGTAATGGTAACGCAGTCAGAGTCACAAAGAATTCACCCAAATCGCCAGCACCATTCACTTATATGAAGAACTTAATATGTTACATTTTACAGTACAATAATCTCAAAGTAACTTCATGTAATTAATCATAGAGAAGCCATCTTAAAGGCTTTGTTCTGGGTCTGAATGGGATACAACATGAAGGAGTCAGATTTTGCCATCTTCTGTTGTCAAAGTTTTGGGCTTTTTTATATTTTAATGATTTAAGTTGTAGATATTCTTAAATTGTAATTACCCATCCACTTAATCACTTTCCTCATTTGTAAGACTTCCATTTCCTTCTAAGAAAAGAGTTTAAAAATAAGGTATTTTAAATTTAATACGTTTGCTCCTTTTTTATTATTGTAGCTATTGTGTCTTGTTAGAATCTATCAGTTTGCTCTTTTTTAATCTGCCTGAATTCTTATAAATAATGGCAGGAACCTTTAGACATAATGAAGTCATTCCTAGAAGCAGTTCAGTCCTGCTGTTTCTGAAGCAACAGAAGGAAACATCTTCTCTTCCTCCAGGCTCAGACACAAACCTGATAATACAAAAACGACAGACTTGAGAGTCAGCAGTAAAATGCATTATTAGGAGTGGATATGACATGTTTTGTGCAAAGAATTCTATAAAATGCTCATAAAATGGCAAACAAATCAGCTGGAATGTTTTCAGTGGCTTAATGCCTGTTTGTAATGGATAAGAATTGTAAAAGTTCTTCCCTCATCAGATCGGAGTCCAGGTCTAAAGGTTCCTAAGCGCTCACCAATGTAATTGATGATGAAGCCCTCCCCCTTCCCGAAGACGAGGCCGGCAGGGTCAGAGTGGAAGGTGACGGTCAGGTCCGGCGTGCTGGACGACAGCTTGAAGGGGCTGCTGCCTCCAACGTAGCGCCCCAGGATCCGGGTCGTGACCTCATCGCCGTCCGTGAAGGTCAGCATGTCGCTGTCGCTGATGTTTAGTCTGAGGATGGCGAGGGTGAGAGGAAGAGGAATCGTCGCGAGTGAGAAAAGAGCTTAGCTGGTCAGGAGGACTCAGAGAGAACATGTTGACAACTGAATGCACTGCAGACCAGAAACGCCCAGGGCTAAACACTAACAGGGAAATGCTAAATAGTCTGGAAACATGTTGTGGGAGCATCTGACATGCTTAGCACCTAGGGGGCGCTGAGGTTAGACAGGGAAAATGAAATACTTTATGACATATTTCTGCCAAAAAAAACACTTTGCATCCCTGAAAACTTTTTAATGGGGTTTTGTTTGAATTGTGTGAAAAAGCAATTCAAACTGTTTGAACTTGAACTCTCCATCTAAAGAATTATATTGTGATTCATAAATGATTCAGCCTTCCCAGAATGTCCTTTGCTATCCAATGGCAGGGAAATAAAGAATGAAAGAATCAGTATTTTGTAACATCGACTTTTTTAGCCAGAATTCCCTGGCTAAAAATTACAAAGTCAAATTCCTCTTTAGTCATATTTTATATGAGTATAATTTTTACAACAAGTGAAGGTAAAAGTTACTTGATTGCACCATAAAATGTCTGGCAGTATAAAACAGCCATTTTAGACTGTCTTTAGTAGAATATTTAAAACTCTTTTTTTTGGCTGTAAGCTTCAGTCTCTGATTGGTGATCTGCTACGGTTTTGAATCTTTCTTGTTCTGTTTTGTTGCCTTGGTTTAGCAAAATCTCTTTAACGGGCATAACATTGTTAATTTCTTTTCTAAAATAATTAATATTTGACTTTCTGTCAAGTAAACAATGTGTTCTCCTTACAGCTGGACATCAAGCAGCACTCGTTTGTCTTCTCCGACGTGTATCCTCCAGCTGCAGTCCTCTCCTTCTCCGTACCACTCGGGCCAGTTTGGGGACAGGATCACTCCGCCTGGACCAGTCAGGTCCCCGCCGCACTGGGCTGCAGCGGCACAGACGGACGACAGAAAGATGAGGATAATGAGGATCTTTATTTTCTTTTTTTTCTTCATCTCAAGCTCTTTGTGTTCCTTCTTTCTGTCGTTTGACACCAAACAATTTACACCGACATTAGACTCATGAGTCTTCCACTGTGATTTAGGGTGAGAAGATGAAAACATGAAGGTCGTTCTTTTACCTTTGCAGAGTGGCTCCGTGTCGTTCCAGTACGGGTCCCTGGCGCTTATGCACTCGATCACCGGAGGGCCCTGCTCTAAAGAGTGACCGGGGTCACAGGTGAACTGAACCACCGTTCCCACGCCGTACAAAGGGTCCGATGTGGTGAAGTTTCCATTCTGGAGGTACGGCTCGTAGCAGTGACCACGCTCAAAAGCTGAAAAAGCAAAAAGAACGAAGGATGTCAGGAACTGTGTGTGTGTGATTCTGAAAAACTGCCTCTGCTGATTTACTGGAAAGACGAGTCTTAATTAATGAATCATTTTATGTCTGGTGATTGGATTAAAATGGTCGAGGAAACGTCATCATGCTTTGGCAACATCAAGCTGCCAGAAAACAGAAACTTTATCTCGTCTTCTGCGGATCAGCAGCTCCCTCCCTGGCAGTCCGTCAGAAAGCAGCTTGGCAGAACATCATGTTAAGTCAGGGGTGTCCAAACTTTTCACAGAGGGAGCCAAAAATCATCAATTCAACAGAACTCCAGGGCCAGAAGATAAAAAATAAAAAATAAACTTGAACTTATTCAGCAAAAATGTTTTACAGAGAATTTATTTCCTGCTCAAAAATAAACAAGGCATAAAATAATTTATTCAAAGAGAATTGCCCAATTTTTTTTTTCAGGAAGGAATGTATAAATCAGTGTAGATCCAAAACGTTAAGAGGGTTTTAGGAAAGAAAGGCAACTACTTGATTCATTAATGTTAGGGTCAGTTAAGGAAACTTGAAACAGATTAACTGAATTCTCAGCAGTAACTACATGATTTAGCTCAATGTTCATTTGAAAACTTCTAATAATGTAATTAATGGACAGACGTGATCCAATCTAGCATGAAATTAAAGTTGTGTTGTATGCAACATTTCTGAGAGATGTTTTTAATCTATGGGTGATAATTTTGTTCCAAATGGAGGGGGGAAAGCCTCCATTTGCATCAACCACCTCAGTGTTCCTGCCTGTGTGTGATGTGTTTTATCTGTAGTCCGTGATCCTCTACCTTCATAACGGATGTTAAACCCGGTCTCATGGTTGGGCTGATCGGTGATGAACTGGACCCTCACAGCAGGACCTTCGCTGATCACCCCCTCAAAGGGTATCTGGCCCCCCCGCCCTGAATCGAACAAAACCACAGAGCCGGCGTCCAGGCCGCTCCACAACACCAGCCTGAAGGGACACAAACACAACAGATCAGCAGAATATTTCAGACTCATCCGTTGCAGAACTTAAGGGTCCATTCGCACCAGCTATGGTTCATCTTCTTTTATCAAACTCCAGTCCTGATGTTGTCCTCTAATGTTGACCAGAAAAGCAAACTCTGGTCTGCCTGAAAACCTCGGTCTCTGTTCGGTTGCAGTGACCTCTGGTCTGGTTGGAATGCATATGTGGACGCCAAGTGGAGCAGAAACTGCTCCACAAGCAGGAAGTGGACTACAGCGCAGGAAATTCTGGCTAAATCGCAACAAAACAAAAGCCTGAGTCTAGCACTAGGAGGAGAAATAGGTCACTGTCTTGTCCCAAAGACAGACGAGAAATCCTACAACCACTAAAATCTCCATCTGGTTTATATTTTGTGAATAAGGAAGTTGTGCTCAGTGTCTTTTTTGGAGGTTTTTATGTCGTTTCCTTCATTAGTTTTTGGTGCAACACCATCTCAGTTGAAGAGAAAAACAAGGTTTTCCTAAGAGTTTGGATTGTTTGACAGTGCAATGTGAAGGAGACTGGCACCGACTGAAACTGTAATAAATGTTGCAGCTTTGGTTCCCAATCAAACCGAGTCTAGCGGACTATCAGGTGAGAGGTGAAGTAAACACATCTTGTTTAAAACAGATATTTGAAGGAGCAGAGGGTGTTTGTAAGTGGATACAACATGGTCTTGTATCCATTGGACAACTCGAAACTCGTCATGAACCTGGAATAAACCAACCTGTTTGGCCCCTACCTGTCGGTCGGCCCCAGGGCCAGCCTCTCCAGGTGCAGATGTAGTCTTTGGTCTTTCGGTGCCTCCAGGGACCAGGAGCAAGAACGGTCCAAAGTGGCATTTGGTCCATGGTGGGGGGATGGCGACAGCACCCGCCCCACTGTTGCATTCTTCACCGTCCCTCCACAAAGAGCTGCAGGGAGGAGGGCCCGCTTTACACACACAGGAGTATGGAACCACTAATGCAATGTCGTAAACCATCAATGGGAATATGGCAATATTGTGAATCTACACACACATACATACTCACCCCTGCAGGTCGGCTCCTTGCCGCTCCAGACCGGCAGTGAGGCGTTGATGCAGGTAAGCTGCGGCTCCCCCTGCAGGTGATAACCCATGTGGCAGTGAAAGCTGGCTACGCCTCCAGGGAGCAGGTCCAACACCGACACCTCCCCGAAGTGAGGCCTCTTCGGAAGAGAGCAACTCAGCCTGAAGACTGAGACAGAAGGAGATTCGCTGTTGACCTTTGACCGGATCTGTGTCCGGGTTACCAGAGAAACCAAATGTAAAACTAAAAAGTTGGTATCTAATTCATTTTTAGCTTCTTTTGTTGCTTTCACTTCACAAAATAGCGATCACCAGCACAACTTTTATCCATCCATGAAATATAAACTTTGTGCCAATGTGTGGTATGTACATATAGCAACATTTTCAAAAACTAATGTATTTCTGGAGTTTCTCAGTTAATCTAAATGAATTATTTAGGATCACATCCACAATCTGCAGGGCGACATTCTACAATGTGAGAGAAATGTAAATATTCTTACAATATGTCTCACAAGTATTAGTATCATCTTCATTACAAAACTTTGTCAGTATTGAACCCCAGTCAATATCCTAACCCCAGGACGTTCTAAAAGTCTCAATGCAAAAACTCCATCAAATAAAATACAATTACCTTTATTTTCCTTCTTTTGACAATTTTGACAATTACATTCAAATAAATCAATGCAAAAAAAATATTGAATGTAAATACTGGCTCTGTAATGGCCCAAACATGTAACAAGCATAATCCCAAAGATGGATTAGATTTCTTATAGCTTCATTTGGCTTTCTCTCCTCAAAATTATTAATTTCTTCGTGCTTTAAGTGATTTTTCTATCATTTATCACCGGTAGGATCTCTTACACACAGAGTTCCCAAACACCTACATCATCATGTGAAAAAGCCTTAATAAGCGTTCCAGGCTTGATGGGATTAATATTCCTCGCCTGTTTTGGTTTTGTTGTTTCTCACGTCTGATTCGATCAAACACAAATCTTCCTCTGCATGCAGTGTTTTGATCCGAGTCAGCACCATCGCAAGAGCGACGCAAAAGGAATGAGACGGCTGTGATTAACGGCCCAGGTGGGCCCTGTTGGGCCCAGGTGGGCCCCGGCACTCTGATGTCCCCTCCGCTCCTCGTCGCATGTTAGAACCGCGTCCTCAGACACACGCGTGAAAACACATACGAACACACACACTCTCTCTCTCGACGTATTCTCAGCGCCTCCTAATGAGACGAGAGATGATTAATCAGAGCGCTAATCAGCTAATTCACATGACAGATTCAATCACTGTGCTGAGTGACTCAATGAGAAGGTATTTGATTATGCAATTAACACGTACACTTTAGAGAGCACAGACAGCCTCTTGGCTCCCGATCAAAGGGCTGTCAGATAATTCCATAACCGGTTTGTATGAACACATGATTAGGGTTTTTGCTGCGTTTGTGTGCCGACGCCGCATGGCGACTTACTCTGGTAGTGCAGCTGGAAGAAGCCCAAGCTCCCCTCTGGCGCCGAGCGGTAGTAGACGGACAGACAGTTGGTGGGACTGCGGATCACCTGGCCTTCCACCAGCAGCGTGTGGTTGGCCAGAACCAGCGTGGCACCCTGATCGTCCACGCCTCTGATGGACAGCTGCTCGCTGTCTGACAGGTTCACGTTCTTCACCTGGAAACACAGGAAGTCAACGGGGAGGCAGTCAGACACTGCAGCAATAAGGGATGATTGGAAATTGGGGGGGCAGAGAGCATTTTGTTTTCTTTTTGTTTAAGGGGCAGAATTATGTTCAGTTGATACCAAAATGCTGTACATATCAGATATGACTTCAAAGAAATGTGATTTTAACACCTTGAAATTGGGCCTCTGTCTCTTTAAGAAGCTTCTGCTCTTTCTGACACTCTGCCTCCAGCTATTTATCACAACAATGCCATCCTAGTCAGTTTATAACCATTCTTAGGAGCGTTAGATGGAGGCGTAGTTCATATGATGAGCTACGCCTCCACTCAAGGTTTCCTCAAACATGCACAGAAGAATCACAGCAACAGAAAATAACATATTATGATATGAAGATTTTTTTTAAAAAGTTTTGCACAATACTGCCCCTTTAAAACAGTCCACCTTTCCCAAATAGAAAACCTAACTTACAGAAATGACTCATGTTTGTGACATTTGAACTGAATCTAAAGAATCCCTTCATCAAATGTTTCCATTTGAGGAAATCCAGTTCCTGCCTTTCTTGCTTGACTGATTCAGAAACGACAAGCCGCCACCAGGAGGCAGAAGTCAGCCTCCAGACTAAAGGCATCCAACATAACGACCAGAGCACAAACACTGCAGCAACCTCCATTAAAGCCGCACTAGTTGTGATAACCAGACTAGTGCTGTTGCAGGCTGCCAACACGTCCCAGCCCGGCTGCAGTTCTGCCGGCGTGGGATTTCCCTGAGGGGGGCGCACACACCTGCAGTTCCACGCCGTAGCCGGTGTACACGGTCACGGAGTAGGTGCAGTGCAGGAAGAGGCCGTCAGGCAGAGGCGGGTTGTCAGAGGAGTCTATGTATCCCTCTGGGTCGGAGAAATTCACCATGCAGCTGGACGCAGCTGGAGGAGAGAGCAGAGAGTTCAGATTATTTTCCCCCTGCTGAATTCGTTTGTAATCTCTTTTAATGGCATTCTAACTGGAACCACTCTGGAAATCCCCGCTGTGTGTAATTAAGGGCAGAAATGACAAGGATTTTAAGCAGTACGCAGGAAAAAGGTGCAGCCGGGTCTCCGGGGCGTTAACAGGCTCACAGTAAATAGCCACTCTTCTCTTCCATGCTGGACAGAGTCACATCAGCCTCTCCTCATCAGGATTCTTGCACTTCACGTCACTTCATTACATTACAATTACAGTTCAGCTCAATATTTATTTTTAAACCTTTCTTTTCTTATATTGAGAATACTTAAAGTCGTATTTGTTTCTAGTTAAGCTGGAACATTCATTTCTTCAAAGAAAAAAATGCACTTCCATTTTCTACTGATACAGTTTGTCAAAAGCTAAATAGTTTTGCATTTTGTCAGATTATTAACCAAATGTAAATGAATTTTTGTTGAAGGGTTTGATCAAAACGCAATGCCAAATCACTATTGGCAGGTCAGGCTTTTTAAAGATCGGTGATCAGGAAGAAAAACTTCAATCTGTGCGTTCCCAATCATCACCTTCCTAAAAGTCATTTTTTGCCAAAAGTGATTTTGGCAAATAAAAATAAAAACAATTTAAAAAATCAACACCTTCTTCTTTTTCACAAAAAAAAAAAAAGTACTATTTCCGGAAGGTGATGATCTGATGATGTCATGACGTTCTTAACAAAGCATTGACGATTTCCTGTTTGTGTCAAAGTATCTCTTAGTTGAGTGACCTGATGTTGTTTCGCTAATTTAGAAATTTTGAAAGCTTAAAATAGAATCATCAATGATTGGTTTACTTAAAACTTTGAAATATGGACTTTAATGATTTGATTGAAAGCTTGAATGTGAAACAGCTTCAGCTTGCAGAAAGATTTACCAGTGTTGGTAATTTCTTTATATTTGACTGAAGCAGAAAAAAAAAAAATACCCATTTTTTGTTATTGTTTCCCATAAAGGCTGGTTGAAAAGACAGCCTTTACATGATCAGCCAAAACACTTCTGATTGGCTGATCAGGTCCTCGTGACGACTCTGTCTCCAGAAGCTGTCGGCTCAGAATGCTGAGTTAGGGACTGACCACATTCACTGGAACATCATTTTCTTTTTTAGTGAGAATGAATAAACGTTCCCCTCAGATAGGAATACTGACTCACATGCATTTCATGTGAGTCAGTAATGCATACGTACATCTACATGAAAACTGAGGAAATTTAGTATTTTCCTCCAACGGAGGTTTTCCCATCATGCATTACCGTATGAGGATAGATGTGGTTCAGTTTTATTGTTTAACTTTAAACAATAAAATATTCAAATTATGAGACTGCATTGGGTTTGATGCTCCTGGAGTGGAGAGAAAAAACACTGAACTCAGTGTATTTTGGTGAATTTTCAATTTGATCATCAATAAACCTCAAATAACAGAATTGGAGGTTTTCATCTGAGATCTATCTTCTGGTTTCTTTTAACAGCTAACAAAATTATACAACAGGATAGGGAAAAATTATCCTTAGGACTGAATTTGGACAGACTAGAATACTGACTATGTCTCTGAATTTTAATATTTGGTAGAATAGATTAATATAGCACTTAAACTGGCATATTTTGGAAATCTTTTGTAGTATAAAGAAAGCTAATAATTTGTTGAGATCAAATAATCCAAGAAGAAAGTGACTGATAGTTTTCTTTCATGGTAAAAAAAAAAAAAAAAAAGTAATTTCTCTACAAACTGAAACAAAACGCCATACTAAAAACACAAGATTTAAATAGCGTATGTCTTAATGTAAATAGCAAAAGCTAGCTGTGCTAAGATGATAATAACAGCATAAAACAGCTTTTTAGTTTTGGAAAAGCCCTGGAGATATTATTGTTTTTCTTTCAAAAGGAAATTCAAACTGCCACTTCATAGGAAAACCAACATTGAAAGAACGAAAGAAAATTGTGTTCAAAACCATTTTCAGATATCCACGGTATTTATTGGTGCAGAGTGCAAAAATCTCATTTAACTTCAAACAGTGTCTTTTGTCCTCAGTCTCTTCCATGTTCTTAAGGTTTGCTGGGCTAATAAAGAGCGCAGGAATTGCTGCAACACAAATATTCAGGCTCAACATTTTTCAAAGCTTGAAACAGAAAAACACTATTTCATTTAAGTATTTCAGAATGTCATTTTGACTTTGACACATACCTGATAAAGGCATTTCACTGCCCACGTCTGGTAAAGTGGTTATTTCCGCCTCTGGCTCAGGTGTGTGTGTCCTTGTGTGAGGCAGCTGAGAGTGTGTGTCTGTGGACGGCGGTTGGCTTGGACGGCTGCCCTGGCCCGACGCCGCAGCTGACGCTGGGGACTTTGCCCTCGTCGGTAATCCCTCGCTTTGATGCTCCTGAGGGTTGCTTCCATGGAAGGAGTTGACACTGAGTCCCCTGCCCAGGAGAGGAACCAGATTCTGGGGTAGCGCAGAGGGAACAACCTCCCCTTTCTTGGAGACGAGGCGTCCTCTTTGGGCCAGCACAGACTGCAGGAAACCTCCTGCTGCGAGGCTGGAAGTTTTACCTTTAGATCCGTCCTGCCTTGTGCCGGCTGTTGTCAACACTGGAGACTGAATGGAGAGGGGGACTGTGGGGGCTTCGTTATCTGAGAAGAAAAGGAAATAAAAGGATGAGTCACTCCAAGTGTCAAGACAGGAAATAACTAAAAGGACTTGAAGAGTAAGGTCTGGGTGTTTGTGCCTGTGTCCTCCATTACAGCATCTGACTATTTGTCACATTATTGGTCTGTGAAAACAACAAACTTCAATGTGTTTTCGTAGCATTTCGGATGACAGAGCAGTGCAGGAAGATGAGGAAATACAAGGCAGATACTCAAGTTGGAGGACAGGACAGCATCAGAACATTCATGCAAGGATACAAAAGAATAGTTTAGATCACAGCAATTTCATCAGGGTGGCCCAGTTAAAGTCCAGACCTCTATCCAATTAAGAATCTGTAGACAAAACTTAAAAACGCATCTTAACAGAAGCATCCAATCGAAGGAGGATGGAGCAATGTTGCAAAGAAGAATGGGATAAAATGTTCGTCAGTTCAAAGCTGGTAGAGAAATACTTCAGAAGATGCATAACGGTAACAAAAGCTGATTTTTAAAAGAATTGGGCAATCATTGTACCATTTTCATTTAATTTCCTACAAATATACCAATTTGTTTTGGTGTGTCACAAACATCCAATACAACACATTACAGTTTCTGGCTGTAATATTTCAGAAATATCAAAAAGTCAAAGCTGGTTGTAAACTTTTCAGAAATGATGCCATGTATATATAGACAGAGCAGCCAGAACCTAGATGAGCTTAACTCCACATTCAATACACACAAAATGCTGATTATACACACAGACACACACACAGACAGCGCAGCACAGAAACCAGGCAGTAGAGCATGACAGGAGTCAACCCCACATGTGGGAGGAAGAAGGTGTGAAAAAGAAAAGCATAGACAGGGAAACCGCTCTGCCGTGCTTTCTAAAATGCCATCTCCAGCAGCTTGGTTCAAAAACAGCACACAGCAGCATTTACACACACACACACGCACACACACACACACGAGCCTCCTGCATGTTTGCATTCACACACACCCTGTGTCTTCCCACTCACCCCTGCAACAACAAACAGCAGGCTTCCTTAAACTGGAGGAAGACTTTATAAAGGTTGGAGTCGTCGAGTTTTACGCAATTCATAAACTCCTGGAAGAAAACCATTGAGACCTCCAGAAGCTCGTTTTAAAATAGATGCAATAATATGTTTTTGAGCTGTCAACAAGAGCTTTTTCTGTCTCTGGAGATATGTTCACTAATGTTAAAGAAAACACAGTATGTAAAGCCCAATGAGTTCTCTTTGCTTCTTCAACTTCCAGCCGTTTAAAGAACCACAGAAGCAAAACAAAAGCACAGCTACAAGAAATTTCTATAGAAGAGACCTCAGCATAGAAACCCGAAACTAGATCCTCTCAGATCCCACGGAGCCATTAGTGTGAATAAATGCTAATGATTCTAATAACCCTGTCAACCGTCTGCCTTGAGTTTCAGGAGTTGTGTTTCCATGTGTGCAAATCTTTGTCTCTTTCAGCAGAAGCTTTTAATCGGTCATTCTCTTCCTCCTTATACTGCAACCATGCAGATGAGTTGGTGGATAACATCCATTCTAAAATTTCAAGCATCACTAATTCCATTGCTCCCATTGATGTGAAGGTTGTGTCTGGTAGGAACAAGTCTCCATGGAGATTTTGTCAAACATAAATATAATATAATATATTTATTATGTTGATATATATTTCGTACACATTAGTTGAGAAATGTATACAAAAAGACTGTGTAGCTATGCACCTAAAAAAATGCAACGGAAACGTTCTTTGCAGAAATCATGAACAAAAACATTAACAATCAGTTGACAGTCAAACTCATGAATTTCCCAACTTCTTTTCAGAGAACATAAAAAAAGGAGAGAGTTGATCTGCACATCAACACTACATCCATTACCAGAGCCATGCCCAGACTAGACTTTTCTACAATAACAACAGTAGTTTAATCACTGAACAGCTGAGCACCACAGTACATTGAACACCTGCTATTGTATCATCATTCCGACATGGTGCCAGCGCTCATCGTCTATCAGCCAATCAGAGAAGACATTAGACAGCATTAGAGCAAAAAGCCCCGCCTACTTGGGAAAGGCTACGTATGCGGCATTTTGGGGGAATTGTAGTCGGCCATTTTACAGAAGAGCTGTGGATTCAACATTAGCCGGCCAACTTTTTACAAACGGTGATGCTGTGAGAGGTTTGGTGGAGCTGGCTGCATATTGTCCAAAAAAAATAATAAATCCATCATCCACCTACTACTGCCTGTCGTCTTCTTCGTGGTTTGAGTCAGTAGTAACATCCGGCTGTCGATCATGCAACTCGTGTGATGCAGAAAAAAGTATTTCCATTGCAGTTTTGCAAAAAAAAAAAAAACACAAATAAAATAAAATATAGCTGAAATCCACCTTATCCTAACACATTTTAATTAAAAAAAATGTTCTGTTTCCATGAAGCAAATTCATTTTCATGATTCCAATTTGCACAATTCTTTTGATCAATGGAAGCGCAGAGATACTTAAAAGTATCACTGCAGATACTTTTAAGAATGGAGTTACAACCTGGAGCTGATCATCAGAAAGTCGGTCTGTCTGATGAGTGAAGATTAATTATTGTGGACAGAGAATCTGATACGTAAGTGATGTTATTATTGGGTCAATCCTGCAACATCTGAGTATCACTAGTATAAATCTTGCCTTGCATATTCTGTCTGTGGGTTGTGATGCTTCTGCTGTAAAGTTCTTTAACATTCCTTTAACGACCAACAAAAATAAATAAATAAAAGAAACATTAGCCGGCTCACTTAGCTTCAGATCAAATGGTGCATGTTACAGCATCAATTGCAGGGAGATGCAGGAGCATTATTTACCAAAGCAGCTTATTCCCCTACGCCTGTGAAATGTTAGGCCGATTAATGAAAGTGTGATGGCGGTTGGTTTTCTTTCAACGCACGACGCGTCTCTGATGTGCAGAAGCAAGGAACAGGCGCACCTATTAATACTTGTCCTCTCCTTCCACACAATGCTGGGATTACACTACTTTGTTACCCAGCCTCATGGTGGCAGAACATTTTCAGAAAAAGTCCTGACACTTTTATTTTTGTGAGTTCTCTTCATTGCTCAGCTTTATCTGTGATTCTGCTCCTTTTTGGCAGAACCGCAAGTCACATGCAGAGTTCCTCTGAGTGGCGCCATTTGAAGTGCTCATCTGATCTTCCTTCCAAAGCAATTCTGAAACCAGTTTAATCAAATATATATGTTTTATTATTAATATTAAGACTAGTTTGTCAGTTTCCAATTAATCTTGCCTCAAGACGATTTGAGTCTGGAAAACCTGGAACCTGAATTTTGCATCTACAACCTTTTGGCAATTAAATGACACTCTGCAGCACACGTGTCAAACTCAAGGCTCAGGGGCCAAATCTGGCACACCACAGGTTTGTAAGTGGTCCTCTAGACTTCAAATACATTAATATGCCCCACCATTTTTTTTAATCTGCAAAATTAATACAAAATCAACAGATACCCCATTTTTTTTCAAGTTTTTCAGCAAATTTTTCTGAAAACTGAACAAGAACATTGGGTTTCAGTGACTGCAGCCTCAGGCTTACTTGGTGTCAAGTGATTAATATGGTGATTAATAAAAAGTCACATTAGCGCAAATATCGCCTTAGAGAGGCTGATAAGCAATGCCTCCGCTAATAATTACACTTTTATCTCTCAATATTATGCACATATCTCAACCAGGAATGAAAAAAGTTTTAATAAACCGTTAAAACTCAAAATGTGTGCCGCTCTGGACCCATAAAGAGGCTATGCAAACTGCTGACTGGAGATGTCTTTGCTACGCAGTTTGATTCTGACTACAGAGAAACAATTTAGAAAAGCTGGACTGGACCCGTCTCATCCATTCTTATCTTCGTTGCCGGCTTTCCCTTCTTCCTGAAAAATGACTTTAATGTAACTTTTAATGTAGCTAACAAGCAGTTCTAATGTTCTTTATGACTTATCCCTCTGAAGTCAGAGAGCGCTCAACTCGGCGAGCATTTTTTCTCTTCGTTGCTTTAAATCTGAATTTTAGCCTTAAACTATGGCCGACGTTAACATCTTTAGTCAAATGCAACATTGAGATCTAGTGTTGGTGATGAATGGTGTTCGGACCATAAATTATTGCCTCAAAATTCACTTTCTGCAAGAAAGTCTGCATCGCGACACAACCCTGCATGTGTTAGTGACAGGCGGCCAGGCTAAGAAACAGAAAAGGTAAATTACGAGAATAATGGCAAAAAAATCACAGAAACAGTCACATCAGAATTATGTCATAATATTATTAGATCACAATAAATGTTCCAAAAACAAAGACAAAGTGTAGAGAGGAGAACATCATAAAGTTATGGAAATAAAGTCACAATACAAAAAAAAAAAAGTCTGATGACCATAAAGTCGTAATAATACGTGAAAAAACTCATAATATGAGTAAAGTATAAATAAGACAAAAAAGGCATAATAATACAAGAATAAATTCATAATCCACATATTATGAGCACAAAGTCAGAATATTACAAGAATTAAGTCATAAGACGGCAAATTAATATGAGAATAAACTCACAATGTTCCCAATGTTAAAAATATGAGAATAAACTAAATATATTACCAGAATAAATTCACAATATTAGTAGAATGAATTAGTAATTAAACTATGTAATTAAAATGTGGACTGCTAAACGTCTTTTAAAGTTATAGATTGATATTTTTTTTTCCTCATGGCACATTGTTTCATCTTTTAATATTATCAAATTATCATCAGTATCAGGACTTTAAAGAAAACAACTGAGTCTATTTAAAGTAAATAGACAGACCAGCCAGTCAGGACAGATGTTAACTATCAGCGTTTTGCTCTCATTAAAACCACTTTTTCTAGTGATTTTACTACTTTCTTCTGGCACATTTGTGTCTTTATTTTGACTTTTTTCTTTAATTTAAAACAAACAAACACCCCCTATAGTCTGGCCCTTTCACTGTCGTGTTTAGCTTTCCAAGATATTGTGACAAAATAACCAAAAACATAACAAGTGCTTCCCTCTCCCACTGTGGCTGAGTCGACCCCGTCAGGCTGCGGCGTCAGTTTGTTGCCTGAACTCTCGTCCTGCGATCTCATTTGCTTTACAGTGCTGACAGGATTTTCTAGGAAGTCAATGGTTGACAATTCTTTCGTCCTTAATTGGTCTCCTGTGTGAGTCCATTTGCATTTACTAAGCCTTTGTTTTGCTGCTACGCTCATCCCAATTACCTTATTTATGGGCATATTTCTGCCTTTGAACCGAGCTAACAATGATGTCTAATGAGAGGGGACACACAGACGGAGACAGACAGCGCCGGATGGAGGGCTTGTTTAGACGGAATCAAAATGAGCTTTTAATGTGGTTTTAATATTGCGACGTGCAAAACAAATGAAGCTGCAACATCATTAGACAATAAAAAGATGGATGTTGCTGCTTTTCCCCCGTGATGCAAAAGTTTACTGAATGTAGGATCTGTCTCTCTCTTTCTATCTCTCTTTCTCTCTCTCTGTCTCTCTCTCTTCAGACCGACGAGTTTCACCATGCAAACCAGGCATGTGTCGATTAATCATCCTCGGTGACGCGTGACTAACTGGGTTCAGTTGTCAGATGAATAATCGAAGCTGAGCAACCTCACAGATAGTTAGGAGTCAGATTTTAGTTGGATTCTTCAAACATTTAGCTGGGATCAAATTAGTGGTGGGAGGAAAAACAACAGCCACGAGAGGAACGATGGAGTCTGGTAGAAGAGAAGAGGAGAGGAGAGTTGTGGGGCAGTGCTGCTCTCTCAAAGTCTGCCAATTAAAAGGCAAGGAGAGGAAAACAATATCAGAGGAGTTTGAGATCTCACTCCAAACCTTTGGCTCTCATTAAAATTGCTTTGTTGAACCGATAGCAGCGATTGGAGCCATCAAGCCGGAAGGAAATTCCCTCTCTGCTCTCTTCCTAACAAACCGCTCAGGCTGCAGAATCAGAAAGGAGCAGCAACGAATCTGAGATGAGATGATAAGACGAATGCAGCTCTGATTTAAAACCCTGAGCAAAAAAATAGAGAAGACTTTTTTTGCCCTACAAACGAATTACCAGAAATCTCCACTTACGAACGGAGAGACATTAAGCTAATAACTTGAGATTGGGAGCAAATCACATCAGACAGCTTGAGAGGAAAGAACTACAGATAATCACTCTACTACATTATTTGCTATGTAGAAATATAATTTGAACCAACAGTGCTGGACTGTTGTTAATCTGAAAGCATGGGCACATGATGAGTCCGAGTGGAAGGGAAGCTACATGCTGACACAGCATCTTCTCTATGTATTATGTAAAACTTATATTTACATAGTGCTGATTAAGTTGTTTAGCTGCTACGCTTTTTATTTGACAAAAAACAATTCAGAGACTTGAATTGAAGTGTCGTCCAAACTATGTCTGCTTGACGATGATAAAGCTCAATCAGATTTTATGATTTATTTATTAGGAAGTGTGAGGAGATGATTTGAGAGGTTTGACTTTTAGTCAGTTGAAGAAAAACTCACAGCTAATGAATTTACGTCATTAATTTCACTTAATTCTATAAATATTGATGAATTAAAAATGTTTGGTCACATAGGTCAGAACCTTGGCATTCACATGTTTCTGGTACGTCTGTAAATGTGACGTACCTTCGCTAACAACAGCGATGGACAACAACGATGCTTCTTTCGGCCCAGTGGGGATTCGTTTGGGCTCCAGTGAACGATCTGATTGGACCATTGTGTTCAAGTTGTACTAGAAGGAGCTAGCATAGCAGCGAAGCTTTTCTAGCCTAAAATAGCATCTGAGGCTCATGTAGCAGCATGTGTCCCCAACACTAATGTCAGCGTGTATTTTCCTAAAGGATGACCAGGTTGAGAGGTGAATGGGTAGAACAGCACTGTGCACCAATCTGATGGTTAAATGACATAATTAACATATTAAAAACAACATATTTCTTGTTGAGCTCATGTCTATATTTAATCATTTTGCAGATGAGAAATTTTTGAATTTAAAATTTTGTTCAATTTGTCCATAAACAGTTTTTAATTTAAACACAATTAATTAATTAATTACAAACTCTGCAATTAACTCGATTAAAATTTCCACTTGAGTCCCAGGACTAATATTAAGATTTCTGTGGGAACAGAAAGATGCTTTTGTCATCTTTTTGTTTCCACTACGTCGTTTTGTTTCGATACGATCAGCAGCCGTACGGACTTGGGATGCGCCACACATTCTTGTTGCACTGGATTTGATTGAACAGCTTCTTTACTGACTTGCCAGAGTTTGTATCAGAGAGATGAGAGGTATTCTCCCAAACTTCTGAGGACGTCTCGTCTTACAAATGATGTTCAAGAAGAGGGGAAAAAATAGAAACTCTCTGCACCACCTCCTGCAGATTCCTCCTTTCAGTTACATCAGAGATGCTTCAAAAAGATATGATTATTGTTCTGATGCCACATATAATGTCATGGTGAAAGATAGTGAAGATAGAGGAAGAGATCAAATCTGTGTTTGATCTTGTGAGGAGGTGAATGTCATCTTTTTATTGAACCAAAGAGCAGCTCTACATGATCACAACTTGAATGTTGTGAATACGCCACCCATTGCAGGAGGACCTTTTATCACAATAACTTCTAAAACGGCAAATAATCAGCAACAAAAGCATTTTAAATGCAGAAAACGCAGCTATTAACCATCTGACTTAGCAAACTGAGGATAAAAATGAAGAATCGCATCAGTCCATCAGGGCGCAAACAGCCTTGCTTTGGGCGTTTTGTCTCTTGAAGCGGCTGGTGCTTATTAAATTATTCTTCTGCTAAACTTTTTGACAAAGCAAAACCCCCACAGGGCCTAACAACAGGTTTATCTGCTGTTATAACAAGCAACGTGCATTTAACTCGAGAACCAAAGAAAGCTACACACGGTACGTAAACTGCAACAAGGAATCTGATTCCGCTGATATTCCCTGTCGGTGGTTCTGGATTGAAACCGATCCGGGGAGATTCTCGTTTTATTGCTTAGCTGTTGAGTCATCTCTCTCATCAGAAACGAGCAACAACCCTTCTGGGACGATTCATCCAGGAGTTTATTCAGAGCTTTTCGCAGGTAGACACTTGAAAACCAAACACCATTTCATGCTTCATTATCCTGAAGGCATCAGCCGACTGGGACCTGCAGTTCCTTCCTGATGCAGTACACAAACAAGTAATTCATAGGAACAGCCGTATTTCTGTAACGCTGTTTCAACCCAGACACACAGACATGGACGGATGGTTTACAAGCGCCCGGTTTGGACGTGTCACACAGCAGATGTCCCTGTGTGACCTTCAGCACGTCCTCCATGGTGTAAAATCTGCTCTTCCTTTTAAGAACCGTATTTACATCTGGAAGCTGTTTCCCTATAAAATCCATTTTGTTGAACCTCGCAGTGGGACTTGATTGAAGTTTTTAAATGGAGTTAATTACAGGGTCTGTCAGTAATTAAGTGCTATTAATTGCATTTTAATCAAAAAAAGGGTTTCAGGAAGCCCTGATCCTTCTTTAGAAATGTGGACTGTGGACGCTGACATGTTTAGCATTGAGATGCTAATTTAGGTCTGAATAGCTGCACTGCTAGGCTAACTATTTTTAGCACAACCTGAGCACAACAATAGTTTGTTCCAGTGTCCAATCAGATTATTTTTTGGAGCAGAAATCAACCCTCAGTGAACCTGGAGAGGCAGCTTCAGGTCCATCGCTGCTGTTGGAGGATGTCGCTTGTGCGACCGATTTATGGTCGTACCAGAAACGTGCAAATTCAAAGGGTCAGTAATATTCATTAAATTTGAATATGCCTTCCAATGAGGCAACCTGTAAACATGCTTTTCCACCTTCCTATATTAAAAATGTTTTTCTTGGCCTGCTGTGACATTCAAACTCCAAATGTCATGTTTTCATTTGCTGCTGGAGGTAAATCATCATAATTAACAGAAGTAAAGGTCTGAAAACATCAATCTCAGTGTAAATGTGTTTCACTTAGTGAAACGAGTCCCTCAAAATAATGACATTTTATATGAATGAAACCATGAAGAGTTCAAAATGCAGCTTGAGCCTCGAACCTTCAAAGGTAAGATAAGATGCTTCAAATTAAGATGAATTAATTTTTCAGCAGCAAAACCAAAGAAAATCATTTATCCAAATCAATGGAAAAGAATTGCTGCCCCAGTAAGGATTTTAAAGTTTTGTGATGACCTACTCAGAGTCCAGAACTTAATCCAACAGCAGGAATATCCCAAAGGGGAAGATGACAGAGCAGATCATCCACCAACAAAAACATCAAAAAAATATATTTGTCCATTGTATAGGTGTTTATTTTCAGTTCAATAATCCCGGCTTGAGTAAAACCTTTGATGCTGTCTTTTTTGTTTGTTTTTCATATCTCTGAAAAATACAATGTTATGTTTTTCTCCCACTGGTGTGTTTTTACCATTGGTAATGACCAGGAGCAATACATTAAAAGGTAGGTAAAAAGAAGGAATCTGATTATTATCAGGAAAGTGGAGTTGATTTCAGGACATCAGTAGGATTTCAAGACAACTTAATTCATTCTGGAAGTTCAAAAACTGGCTGCATGCTGGCAGCCACAGCAAAATGCCCATCTACTGTGCAGCATCATTAAGGCAGCTCAGTGTGGCCCTAATGAAAGAAGTCTAAAAGAAGGGACAACAAAAGCCTCTCATTAGGATTCCACCCGATCAGCCCACCTTCTTCTTGTTAGTCGGAAAACAACAAGAGCCACGTTCCTCCTTTAGCTTCTAATTCTAAATGTGCATAATGGCTACAAAACACAGTTAAGATGTCAAATCGAGGGGAAAAAAATGTCCGTTCATATTGAAGACATTTTCCTAACATCTTTCTCGCTTCTGACAGATACAAAGCTCCAAGCCTATGAGCTGTCACATCAAAATGGAAACCCTCCAGTTTCCATTTTGAAACTTAAGTTGACATGTGCAGCAGTGAATCACCCCTGGCACTGAAAGGTGCTTTGTTTTTATCTATCTAGCAGCCAAAGTGGTTCACATGTTGGTCAGACAGAGATGGATGTCAGGTGGCAGACCGACGACAAACCGATCAATCAGGGACGTCAGAGGGAACGCGCAAATATTTCAGATGGTAGGTAAAATAAAAACCGAAATCATCCGGACTCGTCATAAGATATAAGGATAGGATTATGTCTAAAGCATTCATCTCTTCTATAACATGATGTGATACTCAGGTAAAAAGTGTGCATAGCATCCCAGAATTTCTGCAGACACGCTGCATGTTTCCGTTTCTATCCGGAAATTTAGACGATTCTTTTACAATTCAGTTAACAGAACGCAACCTGGAGACGTTCATTCATCACAGTGAACCACGTTGAGGAGAAACTAATGCAGAGAAAACGTTAAAGAACAACTCAAAGCCACTCGGATGCTTTTTTTATCCCTCTCTGTGTCGATGAGGCCACACATAGACCCATTGCCACGGCAACTGACTGACAACAGCTCCAATAATGTATCAGAGTTACACAAAAATCACCAAAACATTTCCCACACAAAGAGCAGCAAATTCTTATTTATCATGTTTAAAATATGGTAATGTCAGAGGTCACTACGATAGATACAAATCTGCATCACGCAACTATGCTGTCCTACGTTGTCCTACATTGTCCTAAGTTGTCCGAGGTGTTTGAATAATGTCCCTCCTAATAATTCTGTGTATTATTTGCATTATTTGTATTATTTTATTAAAAATCCACAAAGACTTTAAGCAGAAGCGATGCAAGCAATAAAGTGATAAATGAGTAGCTGGAATTTTACATTTCCTCCTTTGATTCGTCTCAAAGAGGAAAGCAGCAGAACCTCCAGACAGGTTCACAGACGTTTCAACAGCTACACTGCGACTGGCAACTAAATAAAACAGGAGTACAATCATGACAGTCTGGTTTCACAGAAATGCCATTAGATAAAAATATATACTCCCAAAACAGCAAGTGACAATCAGCATCTATTGTTGAGGACGGCATGATGTTGGCAATAAATTCACCTATTTCCTCAAACCGGACTGAAATGACATTTTCTGATCTCTCTTATTCAGCTTATCGGGGCTTTTCTGTGAAGCTTATTACTCCCTTCTCAGATGGTGAGGATGATAACATAGCAGCTACGTTTCTTGCTCTCAGTGGAGCAGATTATAACTTAGAAACATAAGAACACTGGGTCAGAAGTTGATCTTGATCAGTCTGGATGTGGAGGTTTTACAGCTTCTAACCTCTTCCTCTGGGCCTGCTTTTCATCATGGTGTCCCTGAAGTTCATTATTCTCTATTATTCTGATTCAGGAATGATAGCGCCTCATTCCAGCAGCGCACAACCCGTACATGCAGCTTAATCACATCTTTCAGTGGTTATTGGAACATTTGGGCGACTGTGTTAAATTTCCATCTTGATTTCCGTCAAAGAACAAACTGCAAGGAGATTTTTTAGCGTATTATTGGAGTTTAGTTTTATGGACTTCCTGACTGGTTCTGACTCAGAATGCACAGTGATTGAAATAAAGCTGAACATCGCTACATGTCAGACAGATCTCACCACCCACTTTATCTTCCACTGTTTTTTCTTTTTTTTTTTTAATCAAAGCAGAATAACAAAAAGACACGCAGCTTTTCTCATTCTGTCAGCGGCTCTGACTATGTTGTTTGAAACTAAATCTTTTAAATGGCATCCGCATTGTGAACCTTCCAAACAGCCGTCCATTGTTAACGGTCTGGGCTGGAAGCTGAGAAGAGGCCGGCAACAATGACATGATTGAGCAATGAAAACCTGTGTGTGCAGCTTCATTTGAGCCCTGAAAGAACACAACGCAACCCGAGAATATCCATTCAAACGACGCCGGGATGCTCGCGCTGGGTTTAACTGTGCCGTAAAAACATGAACAGGGTTTTTAACTGGACTCAAGCAATCAGCAGGGAACGACTGACCAGCACATTCTAACGTAGGCACACCACAGATCTTCACAAGTCATTTCTCCGACTCAAAGTGAAGTCACTGATGCCGGGAATAAACATTTCCTCATCAAATCCGTGATGTGTAGGTCACCTCTAACCAGGGCTGGCTTTAGAAGAATGAGGGCCCTGGGACAGTCAGCTTTAGTGCCCCTACACAAAATAATAATAATAATATCCGCATTTTATTATTTCAGATTACAGAATATTAATATGCTGGCTGATGCATTTGAAATGTCTCATCTGAGACATATCCCAAAATGTGAACTATAAGTCAGAATATGCAAGTGTTTGAGTATTGTGAACTTTAAACAAAATGTAGCAATCTTTACAAAACAACACTTACTCTGGCCCTGGGAGTTTTTAAATGAAATACCATGTGAAACATGCATTCATTATAAAAACATTCAAAGTCTTTGGTCTCTCCCCCCAAAACCTGAAGCCCTGGGCTACTGCCCCTGTCAGCCCCTCCTAAAGTCTGGCATTTTCATAGGTTGTAAATCTGTGCTTCAATAATTATCTACGAATTCACTGACTTATCTTTTAATTGACCACTGAATTTGTCATCCAAAATCAGCTGAAGAGGGAAACCTTCCAATGGCAGTCAGTTCTGAAAAGCTTAAAGTCTTGCTGAAAATTATGCTGTTAAAATTCTGTAGATGAAGAGTAAATATTATTCGACAAGGCTCGGCTGTGAGGAAGAACTTCATGAGATTGCAAAGGCTCCGCTTGAGTGTGGCTCATTTAGCATCCACTGCTGGAGGAAAGCAACCTCTGTGTCTATTTCACCAAGTGGACGAGGTTGTGACGTGAAGGGAAGATCCCACAGCACCGGCTTCATTTCTCTGCTGCTCGCACGAGAAGATTTCAGTGGGACGATGAAAACGGACTCCTCTGCGGTTCTGTGTGTCTCCAGGGATTCTGTTAAACACGGAAGAATCACAATCTTTTTGTTCTCTATGTTACGTCCCTTAATTTGTATTCTAAAAGCTGGTGGCTGTTTAAAGAGGTTTATCAGAGCTGAGACTGGCAGCAACAGTATCGGGAACACATTCTCTGTCGACCGAGTCTGATCCCCATGGAGATGCACACACTGATAAACACACACAAACACACACATAAAGGGGGGTTGGCTGTATGAATGCTGCCTGGCTATCGTAGCTTTCTGCTGCAGTGAAGTGCAGGTCAGGCCGTCACACCAGGCGCATGAATAATAACAGCCTTCTGGTCCAGTTTGGATTCAAACTAAGTTTATTTTATTTTAGATGCCATGTTGAGTTCTGACATTAATAATTTAGTTTTAGAATTATTAATCATGTTAGAATTTATTTGATTTGAACTGTAGGCACAAACCAGTTCTGAGGGAAAATATATATTTTTTTCTTTTAGCAAATTTGTTAAAGTCAGTTATCCTTTTCTTATTATTTTTAGTTTTATTGTCACATTTGAAAAACTTCGAAAGAGCATTAACACTTTTTCATACCACAGCAGGCAGACTGTTTGGATACAGAATAAAGGTTTTTAAATATCAGGGCATGGCGATCATTTACATGCGGACAAAACTATCTGTGCTCCTGCTTATGGCAGAAACATATTTTACAGAAACAACTTGGAACAGAGAACAAATGTTACTGAACAAAGCTCCCCATGAGGACAGTATTTTTTTCAAAATTAAAAAACTCAAACTGCACTGTTCGAAATGCACAGCAGATTTTCTAAACATTTTATGGATTATAAAGAACTGCAAACGGTCATTCTTTGAATGTGCAGCATTAAGTTGTTACATGTGCTAAAATCAAAATCTATTTCAATCAAAAACATCCTAACAGACTGAGTTGCATGTTAACATTGGACCTTCTTTGATTTCACCTGCACAATTCTTGCATCCATTGAACTTGTGAGTTTGTGGAAAGTTTCTGCTTGAATTTCTTTGCAGGATGTCAGAAAACCTTCCCAGAGCTGCTGTTTGATATGAATTGCATTCCACCACCAGATCTTTTGTTTGAGGAAACTCAAAGGTTCTCAATAGTGTCAGAGGTCAGAGGACGATGGTGACACACCATAAGTTTCTCCCCTTTTATGCCCATAGCAGTTGTATTCCTTGCAGCATGAGATGGTGTATCGTCATGCATGAAGATGATTTTGCTACTGAAAGTTCGGCTCTTCTTCTTGAACCATGAAATAAAGTCAGAAGGTCCATATACTTTGCTGTGGTCATTTTTACACCTTCAGGGACTCTGAAGGAGCCGACTAGCTCTCTCTCTCTCACTCTCTCTCTCTCTCTCTCTCTCTCTCTCTCTCTCTCTCTTTCTCTCTCTCTCTCTTTCCTCATGATTTTGGCCCAAAGCATGACTCCACCACCTCCTTGCTGACGTCACAGAGGCACCAGCTGCTTCAATTAACTGTTTCTTGCTTTGTAAGGGCATTTTAACAGCTGGACTCTTAATCCCATGAATTTGTCTAACAGAAACTTTCCTCATTATGCCTTTATCAGTACAAACCCATCTTTGTTCTGAATCAGCCACAAATATCTTCACAGTACGACAATAACACTTCAGTTTTGGTTACATATCTAATGTTTTCATGCAGCACAACACTACCTAATGTTTTTGTTCAGCAGAGATCCTTTCTCTTTCCCATATTGCTTGAAACCTGTGGCCTGCTTCATAATGTGGAACATCCTTCCTAAGTAGATTTCCTTTAATTGAGCTCATCAGACAAACTAATCAACCAGCTCTGAAATTTATTATAGTGATTCAAAGAGCCCTGACACACAATACCATGGAGAAAATTAACAGCACAACAAAAAAATTTAATCTTTATGATACTTGAATCCAATTTGCATAATAATTTGGAACACAGTGTAAATGTCATTGAATTTCTTGTTTTGTCTCAGAACTCATAAGAAACATCAGAAGTTCAAAACACCCAAAGATTTTTTGTAGAATGACTCAAACTTTAATAAAAAACTGAGTTTGAGTTTCTTTTATAATGACACTTAGTGAGTATATTTGTGTTTTGTTTTAATCTTATTTTTAAATAGAATGTTTTTGTTCTCATTATCTTGTTTTATTTTATTGAATCGTACAGGACTTTGGTCAGCTTCTGTTTTCATTTTCTGTCTTAATAAATTGGCATTAACATTTTTTGACCAGGTCTGTTTCATTGGTTATTTTTTTAAATAAATTTTTTGAAACACAACTCAAAAACAATATCTGATTTCTATTGATTAATTTTCAGATTTTTTTTTATTGATTACTTTTATCAGTTTTGAGTTATTTCAAAGTCCATCGTGAGTATTTTCTGATTTTTGTGATTAACAGAGGAGCATCAACAATTTTGTCCATGTGTGTATATAGTAACATTACTGATAACAACTGTTAGGTAATTATTGGTTTTGTTTTTTGTAAACAAAGTGTATAATTTTTCAGCTGCAGTAATAATCCAGTGTTTGGGATGTTAAATGCAGCACAAATGGAGGTGCTGGGAATGCACACTGCACTGGTTTAATGATTTACTCTATGCTGACTCCACCCACCCCACTCACACACACACACGCATACACACACGCACACAAACACACAAACCCCAGTCAATGTTATCTTTCAATTTTTGCTTGAATTGCAGAGTGGGTCAGCGTGTGAAATGACCTGAAACTGAAAGCAGAGCAGCAATCGAACTGACCGCCGAGCGGCGTGCACGCATGCAGCTCCCTCTGACACGCCTAACCTGCAGCCTCAGACACACACACACACACACACACACACACACACACACACACACACACACACACACACACACACACCCACACACACACACACACACACACACACACACACACACACACACAAGCTCATTAGCAACGCTGTTGATTCAGCTTGTTGTGTATGCAAAAAAATGTCAAACCCATAAAGCCTCATTAAAGTTAATGATCCTCTCAAGTTTGGATGAACATTTTGAAAAGTTCCCAGCATCAAAGCAAAAATATAATGACTCTTAATATATGGTGCTTGTAGGGTTTGACTACCATATGATTTTATGAGCCATATTTCCTACGGCTGATAATGAGAACCAGTAGAGAGAGTTTTAACAAGTGTCAGGTTTTGTTTTTTGTTTTGTTTTTTATCTGAAAGACGAAAACATGATTTAAAGGGTGGAAAACCACATTTTATTGTCTGAAGATGCAAAAAAAAAAAAAAAAAAAAATCCTAGTTTTCTTTTAAATGATCCTGGAAATGGAGCAAAAAAAAAGTTTATTCAGTTCTTTTACAGACATAACAAAAGTCATCAGTAAAACTAATTTTCCACATCAGAAAACTACATTTCTTTGACATATTCAGTAATAGTGACTACATGAAAATATGCATCATTATTAATGCTAATATTTTAGTTCTTTTTATGTGCATTACTTTGCTTAGCTTTTCTTTTTTAGTCAAAACTGCTAGTATCCGCTATGTTTATTGCTAATGTGGAGCTATTATATTTGCATGGTAAGAATAATACAGTCAAAATGAAGGCTTTATGCTTATGTACAAATATTGGTCACAAACATGCAGAACATTATCAGAAAGTTTCATTCAAAACAGAAAAGCCACCATAATCTTACTGCTGCTAAATTAAAACATTGACCATCAAAAATACAATATTTTTTACAGCATATTTATCTTGATCTGGATACATAAACTTCATCTGTTTAGTAAGATTTTATCATCATTGATTGCCCATAATTAGTTGTATAAAATACATTAGTGGATAAATACAGGTAAGGCAAAGTAAAGCAACTGCTGAAAGGAAATCTGCCTCAACACAGACTCAATTAATTCAGCGGTGACCTTGATCAAAGACACACAACTCCCACAAACCTGCTGATGAAAACACAGCAGCAGAATATCGTTCCACCTCGCCGATATGAACGGAGCCCTTAAAATGTGACAACATATGGAGCGAGGGGAGGAAATTAGAACGGCGTTTTAGGTCCACTGTTCATTAAAAAAACAAAAGTTGGAGCAAATTTCCACCAAAGACTCTCCAGAATTTTCTGGAGTTTGAAAGGTCAAAAATTTGTTAGAAAAAAAACATCCTAAAGTTTGAGATTAATCTCAGAGAATTCAAGAAAAAAAAGGAAAATTCTGAGTTTGAAACGTTTGAGACAGCAATCACTTACATTTTGACAAGTCAGAAGTTATCAGATGAATTCCAGCAACAATCATGAGAAATTAAAGCAGCAGATTTGGAAAAAAAATGACAAGAACATCCAAAGAACCTCATCAGTCATTCACCGATTCACACACGCACACACACTGATGGTGCTGTTATATTGTATACACAGGTGGAACTCTTTAAGAGTATTTTATATTTTGGTTCCATCCCAGGAGTCATGTTGATTTAATATTTTTCTTTCTTTTACAAAATAGTGACGAAAAAATCTAAGATGGCTATAGAAAGAAAACGGAAAAAAAGAAGGAATATATTTCTGGGAGAAAAAACTCTGAACATTTCTGGTTTCAAAAGTTTTTTACTTTTGAGACTCAGAAAAGTTTCTTGTAATTAATTAATAAATCTAAAAATAAATAAAAATTTTGCATTTTTTTAAAGAAAATTTTTATGACTTTTCAAGCTTATATTTCCAAGATTGTTCTGAAACAATTCTGAGAATAATCCCAGAATTGTAGAGTTTTTTACATTAAATTTACCTGTTGTAGGAAACAGCTGAACAGTTCATTGTTGACACTTAGCAACACTGTCTGAATGGAAAGGCCAGCCTGCTGGTCATTAAAGTTAATGTACACTAATGTTAACTGATAGAAAAATCTGTGTGTGATGGAAAAATATGTGTGTGTATGTGTGTGTATGTGTGTGTGTGGACGTGCATGCATGTGTGTTTTCAGCAGGTGCCTCAGCGTCCAGCCATGAGCAGATGGCCTCATCCCTGGTTTGGTTTTGTGGTGCAGCTGTGCTCACTTCCTCCTCCACTCCAATCCACAAATTCATTTTAAATACTAATATATAGAACAGCGGCTGTGAAGACGCGCCTCTGTGTTTCTCCCTCTCGACCGAGCAGAGTGTGAGAATAACAATGCATTACTTTGCTCAACCATGTAATGGATTGTAGCGCAACACTGGAGTTTAATACTGGGTAAGTCTGTTTCTCCTTTGCTTTGATATTGCTCAATATTTTCTGTGTATGGATGGATGTTCAGCCAGAAATATCACCTAGGAGACAACCGCTCTTGTTAAAAAGAGGTCAAAATAGGAGGAGCAGAGTCATGCTCCCAATATACAGCGTGTTACGCTTTCTTTTCCTGGCGTCTTCCATTAAACTTTCCCTTTTTTCATTTTTCCTCATCTTTCAAAGCCTGAGCCAAAGTAGAACCTTAAGCTGCAAGATGTTACTTTTATAACAAATACATTTTTTACATACTATATTTGCTAAAATTAACTAAATGTTGTGAGAGTATAATCCAAGACAAATTTAAGCTCCTCTGCTTTCTCCCAGTGCTCCCAGTACTAACTACAGAAACATGCCAGTTAGAAACAACAGAATGGTGTATTTCTGTCGAGATCCCTCTTGAAACTGAGATCTGGGTCTCAGTGGTGTTTTAACAGGTTAAGAAAATAATGATAAAAAAAACAACCAGTCAGAACCAGGAGGAGTTCTTAGTGCTGACAATCACCCTCATGCTCACCCCTGCCCCCATTGCTCTCTAGTAAGCTATATTTGGCTCACCACAAAGTATCCTGCTACAAATGCTAAAGCTAATTAGCATAGCCATCAAAGTCGGTGGATAAACAGTTTCCCTGTAACAGTAAGTTGTTTCTCTGCCATTAGCACATTGAGCAGCACATAAATGAGTGTGATTGACAGCACTAAGTCCCTCCTCCTGGATGTGATCTGTTGTTTCCGACCAAGCGGCGTATTTCTGCAGATGGCAGTGGAACTGTAGGGAGGAGTCAGAGGAGTCTCGTATTATACTTTCAGAACATAGAGACAGTTTTAACAAATGTCTATAAAAAAACAAAACAAAAAGAATTGTTCATAAAAGTTACATATTCCAGCTTTAGAGCAATACATGAATGTTCTCAGAGTGGTTAGCACATCTACTCCATGGAACTAGATCACCGACTGAAACGTTTCTGTCAGATAATTTTAAGACCAACAACTAATCAAATCACCATCACAGAGTCATGGAGCTCCTGCCTCCTCATGTTGACCCACATGTTTAATTACACACATTTATATTAACCCTTTTTGTATAAAGCAGTTGAGCTCGTTCAGTGTATAATTACCTCTCCTTGCTCTCATTAACCTTTGCTGTGGCAGCAGCAGCAGATAGACGTGTGCTTATCTCCTGCTCATGTGGAAATGTGAAGACTAAACTGAGTCAAAAAGAGAAGGACAGTCAGGATTTACACTGAGCAACAGATTCTCCTCAGGACATTCAACTGATTTTTTATAGCTCTAAATCACCTACAAATATGTTAATTACAGTCCAATCCAAATACTTGGCACTGCTACATTTTGTTGCTATTCCAGTTAGATCTGATATCTGAGCATTTTGAGTCCAGAAAATGTATGGTATCCAGGGGCGCTACCAGGGCTGCCGCCCCCGACAAAAAATTTAATCGCCCCCCCCCCTCCAAAAGTCATAAAAACTATCCTGCCTCTGACTGATTGTTTCTAGATAGTACTGGGAGAAGGCAGAGGAAATAGATTTTTCACAGATTGCCTCTCACATAATAACAATTTTAACAAATATATGGAAAAAATCTATATATTTTTTAATAAAAGTTACATAGTGCAGCTTTAATTTCACTCAGGAGAGGACGGGTCAGGAGGGATGTGGGTTAGAGCTGCTGCTGACTGACTCATCTGTTGTTAAGTGCTAAAAGGTACAGAGACAAGTTAAATATATGTTGGCAATTTTTTCCTTCATTCATAGAATGCTAGTGAAATGGAGGCAAAGAGTCTGTAGCTGTACCTATGTTAAATTGTTGATAACAGTCTACCCACCTGGGTTATAAATTGACACTCTTGTTTTTTTCTCTCTCTCCCTCTCTCTATGTTCTTTTATTTATGTATTTTTTTTTTTGAAAACCTGACTTTATTATTTATCTTAGCAGCATAGTAACAGCCACAGTCGCTCTTGTCTTCCACGGTCTGCTGCTGAACATCGTCACCATCAAGCTCCAAGCAGGAACGAGCCATTTCATGCAGATCCAGGCTGAATCTCTAAATTCTCGGTGGGTAAATGTGATCACCCAGTGAATATGATCACTGTGGGAGGAAGCTGGAGAAGACCAATGCAAGAACAGGGAGAACATGCAAACTCTGTGCAAAAAGACCCCAGGCTGGGAATCGAACCCAGGACCTTCTTGCTGCAAGGCAACAGTGCTAACTGCTCCACTGTGCTTGTTGTTCCTTGTTTTTCTAATATTCCTTATTTTAATTAATCCAAGGTTGCACAGGTTTTGTGTAGATGTGGGAAAGAGACAAAAACCAAACAAGCCAGAACAAAGAATAATAATTTAACAGCAGCTAACATTGTTTGGTTATGCAGTAACAGATGAGGCTGTTGGGAGGAACATGCAGGCGGTCGCGCGTTCCAAACTGCAGCGGCTTTGGGACGCCGTGTGTCTTCTCATGCGAAAATATTTAATCCTTGTGAGGATTAAACGTCCTCGAAAAGAAAGCGAAGAGAGAGGCAAGTACGGCACAGCCGGAATATGTCTCCTTCTCTTCAGGGCACTTCAGATTTGGATGTGGGGTTTAGAGCTGAGATTAGAGCGGGATTAGGTGGAAATGTCAGAGAGGGAATGCTTAGGGAATGAATACAGTCAATGAAATTCTTGACAAGCACGCGGCGGGAATACAAATCTGTGTGTGGAAGTGTGTCTGTGGTGAAGTGTTTGGCAGACACTCTGCTCAGTGAAAACACTGCTGTTTGAGTACGCTTGCAGACAGAAGTCATCGAAACCCTCCTCACACTCTGTGTCTTCAGAGAGCAGCCACACAAGCAGACTGTGTGTGTGTGTGTGTGTGTGTGTGTGTGTGTGTGTGTGTGTGTGTGTGTGTGTGTGTGTGTGTGTGTGTGTGTGTGTGTGTGTGTCTGAACTAGGTTTTTATATCCTTG
This sequence comes from Poeciliopsis prolifica, assembly GCF_027474105.1. Classification (NCBI taxonomy): domain Eukaryota; kingdom Metazoa; phylum Chordata; class Actinopteri; order Cyprinodontiformes; family Poeciliidae; genus Poeciliopsis; species Poeciliopsis prolifica. The sequence continues at coordinate 1,635,662 of NW_026562436.1, read as the reverse complement.
CGGGAATCTATTTCTGTCGATGTTATGGGGACCACTGCTTGTTGTGGGGCAAAATCCCGGTCCCCCTGAGGGGAAATGCTCTTTTTTAATTTTATTTATTTAACCAAGTAGACCCCGTTGAGATCTATATTGCATTTTCAAGAGGGACCTGGGCTAATCACCAGGGTCATTATAGTTAGCTAAATGAATTAAATAGAAACTGAAATTGAGGAAATATTTTCATTTACTAAAACACATAAAAATGACAATTTATGGGGAAAAACTATAACTATATCTTGCATTTATAAAACTAAAACATAATGAAATCATAGGTATTTACTAACTCTAATCTACAAAATGGCGACAGCAAAAGTTGGGAGTAAACTCCATTCAGCTGTTGTGGAACAATAATTGAATATATTTTTGATCATATATTCTGTTGAGTATTCACTACCCAATCCATGTATACATAACCTCCTTTGCGAACGCTGTACCTAAAAATTCAGATTCTCCAGTCTGACATCAATCTAATTGTTGCGTACTGCGGGCAAAATACTGACTGCTCATAAGTACTCCACACAACACAAACAAACAAAAGAACCTTCACAGCCCTTTTAGATGCCCTATTTATTAATAAAGTCAAGGAAAGCGTTTCAGATTAGTGCTACATTAGTTGATCTCATTCAACCAGCAGCTTTTGTTAACAGAAGAAACATTTCAACAGTAGAGCGTATCTTCGTCCCAGATTTATTCAAATAATTCTCCTTCAGTTGACATTTGAACTAATCCGGTTTTAATTCACTTGCCAGTTGAACAAGGAACATGCTGGTATTTACAGGGACCAGCGTGTAAAACATTTGCGTCTGAGCGGTTTGTGATGCCTTCACCAGCCTATTGATCCACAGTAATGAGTTCCCATTTTGTTGATTGCCTCATAAGCTAAATGTCAAGTTAAAGGATGTGTCTGGTGGCGCCACACAAAACGACGTGGATGCTTCATTACCGTTCGACCTTCAGCAGAGCAACCGGTGCTCAACAGGGCCAAAAACCTCCCGAAAATCACCGGAAACTGCTCACAAATACTGTCACCATCTAAAACCAGCGATCATAAGCTGCTATGTGAATATAAATATGACTCTTGAAGTAAATATAACTGTACACTTTGATGAATTATTTCTTAACCTCTGCTACATGAAATTTGATAGAAGGGAAAAAAAAAACATAAAAAAAAATAAAAATGCTAGAGTAACCCGGTGCATGTCCTTCAACTAATGGTTTGAATCAGCTTTAATTTGATTTCAGCATTCAGTCTCATTTAGTTCACATCTGCTGTGAGTTAAAGTGAAACCAATAAATTTTAAATAAAGTTCTGCTGCTGTGGGAGAATTTCCCAGACATTCGTTCACCTTTGTCTAAAGCCACAGAGGTTACAAAAGGTCGGAATGAAAAAAAAACAGAAGTAGATTTCTGCCCAAAAAAAAAAAAAGAAAAGAAAAACTCAAATGAAAATATGACATTTCTGAGATTCAAGACTTGAACATTTTTAGATTCATCTCAGAATTTCAGAGTTTGTTCCAGCAAATTTTCAACTTTTGAAGCTCAGAAATTCTAATCTGACTCACATTTTCAAGGAATAAAACTTGGACATTTCTGAGTATTTTGATGGAAAATGTATTCCTTTTCTCTCAACAGATATTCAGCTAATTCCACTGCATTTTTAAATGCAAAGTGAAAAAGACGCGGGACGACAGGAATGTTACAAATGTTTCACATTTGTCTAAAGTTGATGGAAAGCTGAGATGGAAACTGACGAGCGACACTGACATGAAGCTGACAGCAACATGAGAGAAGCTGCAGCAACGAGCTTCCGTTCCGTTCTAGATATTTCTATAAGTCTCACGTATTTTCCATAAATCTAGATTAAGAAGTGCAGTAAACAATAAATTAAATTTCACAGCTTAAATATCAAACATCTGGAAATGAACTGGAGATGACTCATTGGTCATCAGGGTGTGTGTGTACACCTGAAAATATGACCACTGTCACACAGACAGAGTAGAAATGTGTGTGTGTGTGGGGGGGTGTGTGTGTCTGTGTGTCTGACGCCCTGTCACAGGTATGTGAGCTCTGTGCTTTTAATCCATGAATAAATAAAGAGATGCTCTGGATTTCCTCACCAGCCGCATGAAACGTGAAAGAAAGCCGAGCTGAGAGAGGTCAGAGAAGAACGGAGGAACGCTTTTAGAGGGAACCTCACCATGGTCGTGACCCAGACGTCAGCAACAAGAACATCTCGTTATAAATAATGAAGCAAAAGAGAAACACCAATACGCTGGGCGAGACAGAAACAGATTGATGATGCTCTCGGCGTCAGGAAGCAGCAGATCAAACTGCTTTTCAGTGTATTCTATCTATCATGAGCTGCTGTTTGTAAAGTTACACAGTAAAACTCTTATAGCAATGTTTTGGTTTATTTAGCTTGTCTTACAGAAGAAAAAAAAGAATAAGAGTATCCATTTTTTAAAGTCATATTTTCAAAACTAAGCATTTATATTTAGAGCTAAACATCTAATTTTCAAGCTAAATATTTATTTTCCAAACTACATATTTAACTCAGACCTTAATAAGGACTTGCTAACTAAATATTTAGAAATCAAGTTAAATATTTAACTTGTTAACTGAATATTTAAGTCCAAGCTAAATATTTAGCTGACATTCAAATTGGCCTGCTGAACAGAGGAAGTGGACCATCAAAATAAAGTTTTGCAAACTTCTGTAAAAACTCCTGCGACTGGCAAGACTGAATCACTTTAGGTGTTGCCCCAGTAATTTGTTTCTATTTTTCTTTTTTTAATTGTCCTCTAAATATATATTTACTTTGAAACTAAATATTTAGCTAATCAAATATTCAGCTTTTTATTCTAAATATTTAGTGTGGGGGAAAAAAAGATTCAAACATTTAGTTGGAAACTAAATTCTAAACGTTTGAATAAATATTTACTTTGAAGGGAAACATAAGGTGTAAGGTATCGTCACTACCTTTTGTTGCACTGATTCTGGTTTAAAAGCTAGAAGTAGAAATTGGAGTTGAGATTCAGGCCATAAAAAACAAAGGTTACCATTTAGCGTCACACGTGCCTGTTTTGCTGTTTGTGTCATGAAACAGGAAGTTACATTTGAGAA